>NC_072466.1:6430862-7095862 GCF_027596085.1 Anoplopoma fimbria
TAATAGTATTTCTGTATATTTAAAGATATACTATGCATCATTTCTCTCTTACTGTTGCACAGCGAATGCACATCTTTGCATCTCAATGTATCGCATCCTCAAAAAGAAAAACACTGCCTATTTTAAATGTCATTATCGGAGTTACAAAAACAAAACATAAATCCTTCAGCAGTGCATTACAAGGTTGCTGTAACCTGCACAGATAAAGTTTTCACATAGCAGCTCTTAGACAACGTACAGCTTTAGTATCATGAGCGAGAGCAACAAGTTAGAGGACCACCGAGCCCGAGTGCCGTCTCTGCTGCATAGCATACCTTTAAACATATAAGCTCAATAAAGCTGGTTCTGATTCTGATTCTTGGTTGAAGTTTAATAACAGGAGATCAGACACTCACAAGACTCCTTGGTTTGTACACTGTTCGTCTGTGAACATGTAGTTCGCCACCTTGTTCTTAGGCAGCCTGTTGGTGAAGAATCGAAAGCAGCACTCATCTGGAGCAAAACTGCCTGAGGAACCAAAATAGAAACAGAAAATGTAAAGACACTAAGTGGTATCCAACACAAAACCATCACATTGACATAAAAGTGTCTTTTTGGCTCGTTTTCCCATTTCCACTTTTTACCCCATTAAAGAACAATTCAGCTGTAATCTTAAAACGGCTGTGGTTTGACTCTGATATGACTCAACGCTTTGCTAAAAACAAAACAACAGATCAATTAAATGAGTTAAATGCTCTTACCTAACTAGTATTTATATTTAAAAAATACATAAATCTACTGGACATTTTTCACATGTTTATTTTATAAATGTTTTTAGACCTTTCCCCTCCCACATCTCAACCTTATTAGGCTGACTCAGCCTTTAAGGAGTAGCTTTTCCTAGTTTTTAATCAACATTATTTTTTATTATTGGACCATATCATTGATTATCTTGACCTGTTATGAGATAAAACTTACAGTAATTGGTTCCCATGAGAGATATTAAGAAATTATGACGGTGACCTGAAGATAGATTTGACCTTTTTAAGAAATAAAATGCATGCAGACAGTTTACCTTGAGATGCCAGGACAGCGAGAGACGAAAAAAGCAAAGTACAGGTCATCAGAATCATGGGGTTCTTCATCATCATCATCGTCATCGTAATTATCTTCAATGTTCTGCTCGTCTAGCTTGTTGTCTTAGAGATGTGTTCTTTCTGTCTGCTTCCCTTATAGCCCCTCGCTTTTATTATGCTGTGTGTGTGTGTGTGTGTGTGTGTGTGTGTGTGTGTGTGTGTGTGTGTGTGTGTGTGTGTGTGTGTGTGTGTGTGTGTGTGTGTGTGTGTGTGTGTGTGTGTGTGTTCCATGACATGCATCATAAAGACCATAACCTGAATCTACCCAGAATGCAAACTCTGAGCATGTGGCCAACACTTCTCAGTAAAAGTGAGTAGCGGGGGACAGAGGGTTTTGTGGGTTTAAGAGCAGGTTCTGTAAAATAGAAAACATATCTGTAACCTCAGTGATCTCATGTGTGTGTGTGTGTTGTGTTTGTGCAGTGTGCAGATGCACTGTGGTTTAAAGTTTATTTCCCTGTTGCTTGTTCATGTGGGTTTTTTTTAAAGGATATGGTTTAAAATGCTGAAACATGATAAATGAAATATTATCTTTGGTCTAAGTAAGTAGTAGTTAATAAGATATTGTGCATAAAAAAGGCAAAAGAGATCTGTTTTAATAACATTTAGAATATGTCCCTCTTCTCAAAGCGCAGGTTAAGACTAGACTTTTGTTGGAGTTTTATTTTGAAATCTTCTTTTTTGCTGAAAACAAAGTCTATGTTTTTCTCTGTGACTGGTAAAATTTTATGAATATTTTTATTGTTTGCCATCTTAGTTGTATTGATTATTTACAGTATGTGTGGGTTTTTCAAAGCGCTTCTGTGGAAAACACAGCTGCATTTCTGCATTAATCGGCATGAATTCGCATGAACAGGCACTTTATGAAAACTTAAGGTCATATTTGACTGTTTTGATTTTATAAGTACTAACTGATTCTGTTGTAATAAATTAGGGACGCAGCATTAATAAGGCTTGGTATGTTATTGGGGTTTAAAAAAAGCTTACCCGTGTCATATATATGTTATACTTTTGTAAGAAAAACATAATCTTAGAGATTTTTGTCAGGAAATTAATGGTCGTGGGTGGAGAGGGCCCACAGGTGGGTGGACTGTTAACCACAGAGATGTACTTGTTCTAATGTGAGACACACTCTTACGGTTGAATCAGATTAAAATTAGCTTAATTCTCTCAACCACAAACCATAACGTACAAAACTTACAACATGGTATGTCAATATAGAGTGAAATCATTTTCACATGATGAGAAATAGATCATCATGAAAGCCTTCATGAATGTTAAATCATCCTGAACCAACTACATATTTGGGTCGCTAGTTTAATTCCGAGCTAAATGTCAAGTAAGTACATGTCCATATACTTTATACTGTACGTGTGTATGACTTGTTAGATCAGAACAGATGTGCATTTAAATTCACATTAAGGAATATACCCTGCATGTATAAAGTTACTTTTGCCAGTAGAATATTGAGAAAAAAATACATATATTTACATATTACATATATTTCTTCAGTCTTTGGTGATATATACATGCAGGTAAAGAGACAACCAGTTCTATAACTCAGACACAAACACAAAACAGCGGAGGCTGACTGCTGCAGAAATCAACTCTATGCTACCTCAAACTGCAACCTGTGGTTTAAACAGAGGAAGGGGAGATGTGACACGAGAATGCACCAACATGGACGTGTGAAAACCATTAAATATTTCCTTCAGCAAGCAAATTTGTCTTAATTATAGCTTTGTATTATAACAGACATGAGTTTAGACACAGCATATTATAAAATAAGATAAGATAATCCTTTATTAGTCCCGCAGCGGGGAAATTTGCAGGATTACAGCTGCAGAGAGGATATATATACATACACATATACACATATACACATATACACATATACAGCGGGTAAAATAAGTGTTGAACACGTCACCATTTTTCTCAGTAAATATATTTCTAAAGGTGCTATTGACATGAAATTTTCACCAGGTGTCGGTAACAACCCAAGTAATCCATACATACAAAGAAAACAAAACACATAAGTTCAGAAATTAAGTTATGTGTAATAAAATGGAATGACACAGGGAAAAAGTATTGAACACATGAAGAAAGGGAGGTGCAAAAAGGCATCGAAAGCCAAGACACCAGCTGAATTCTATCAGTAATTAGAAAGCAATCCTGCCCCTTGTCAGTGCAAATTAATATCAGCTGGCTCAGTCCCAACTGCTGGCCTATGAAAAGGTGTCTCACAAGAAACATCTCACGATGGGTAAAAGCAAAGTGCTCTCTCAAGACCTTCGCAACCTTATTGTTGCAAAACATACTGATGGCATTGGTTACAGAAGGATTTCTAAACTTCTGAATGTTCCAGTGAGCACTGTTGGGGCCATAATCCGGAAGTGGAAAGAACATCATTTCACCATAAACCGGCCACGACCAGGTGCTCCTCGCAAGATTTCTGACAGAGGAGTGAAAATAATTATCAGAAGAGTTGTCCAAGAGCCAAGGACCACTTGTGGAGAGCTTCAGAAAGACCTGGAATTAGCAGGTACAATTGTTTCAGATAAAACAATAAGTAATGCACTCAACCGCCGTGGCCTGTATGCACGCTCACCACGCAAGACTCCATTGCTGAAGAAAAAGCATGTTGAAGCTCGTTTAAAGTTTGTTGCACAACATTTAGACAAGCCTGTGAAATACTGGGAGGATATATTCTGGTCAGATGAGACCAAAATTGAACTCTTTGGATGCCATAATACAGGTAATTTGGAGGTCAAATGGCACTGCACATCACCCCAAAAACACCATACCAACAGTGAAGTTTGGAGGTGGGAACATCATGGTGTGGGGCTGTTTTTCAGCATATGGCACTGGCAAACTTCATATAATTGAAGGAAGGATGAACTCATGTCTGTTATAATACAAAGCTTTAATTAAGACAAATTTGCTTGCTGAAGGAAATATTTAACGGCTTTCACACGTCCATGTTGGTGCATTCTCGTGTCACATCTCCCCTTCCTCTGTTTAAACCACAGGTTGCAGTTTGAGGTAGCATAGAGTTGATTTCTGCAGCAGTCAGCCTCCGCTGTTTTGTGTTTGTGTCTGAGTTATTGAACTGGTTGTCTCTTTACCTGCATGTATATATCACCAAAGACTGGCAACCAGAAGAAATATATGTAATATGTAAATATATGTATTTTTTTCTCAATATTCTACTGGCAAAAGTAACTTTATACATGCAGGGTATATTCCTTAATGTGAATTTAAATGCACATCTGTTCTGATCTAACAAGTCATACACACGTACAGTATAAACTATATGAACATGTACTTACTTGACATTTAGCTCGGAATTAAACTAGCGACACAAATATGTAGTTGGTTCAGGATGATTTGAATTAAATTTCATGTCAATAGCACCTTTAGAAATATATTTAGTGAGAAAAATGGTGACGTGTTCAATACTTATTTTACCTGCTGTATATATGTGTATATGTGTGTGTATATATATATGTGTATGTATATGTGTATGTGTATGTATATGTGTGCATATATATATATAGTACCAGTCAAAAATGTGGACACACCTTCTCATTCAATGGTTTTTCTGTATTTATTTTTTAATTTTTTTATACATTGTAGATTAATATTGAAGACATCCAAACTATGAAGGAACACATATGGAATTATGTGGTAAACAAACAAATGCTCAACAAACCAGAATATGTTTTATATTTTACATTCTTCAAAGTAGTTGAATGAGAAGGTGTTACCAAACTTTTGACTGGTACTATGTGTGTGTATATATGTATATATATATATATTTGCCGATAACCTCACGTCTTGTCAAATCCAAATATTCTTAAAGGGGAAGTTTGCCAATTTATTGTGGTAAAACAGTTCAATAAAGCTTTCTGCGGCTCCACAAGACTAGATGCAAATACTAAGTGCTCATAGTGTGAAATGGAACATCCACCTTACAAATAGAGGTGAAGCGGTGGGTAGGATGGAGAAGGAGGAGGCGTTATTTGCCAACATGACACATTGAGACTCACGGCAAATTACCTCATCTTAACTTCCTCTTCTTTCCTTGCTTTGACAAATCTTTTTATATTTTTGTGACCTCAGCAAATAAGGGTTTAAGTCCGCTAACTCATCAGATAATACAAATGATTGACAAAAGAAGATTTTAAGAACATTTAAACCAAATGTTCTGAGTTGAAAATGAAAACCCAGCAGGCTCCTGTTGAGGAACTGATCACCAGTTATGCTGAGGTTATGAGTTCAGAATCAGAAACGGTTTATTGCCAATTACGTTTGCACATGAAAGGAATTTGACTTGGTGATTGGTTCATGACAATAAACACTGTTTAAGAATAGTAGAAGACATGATTTAAGAGCAAAACAAATATGAAAATTGACAGTAGATATGATGAATAAACAAGAGTTTGAGCCAGGGTAGCTGTGTTCCCCCTGTTTCCAGTGTTAATGCTAAGCTAAGTTAAACTTCTGCTGGCTGTAACTTTTATATTTAGCATCTTTATGTGACGGGTATCAATCTTCTTATCTGTGAAATCTCCACCAGAAAGCAAATAAGCCTCTTATACCAAATGCCAAAGTCCAATAGGTGTTAATTTAAAAGTGTCAGTGTGACAAACTATAAGATATTTAACAATTTCATTATTTTATTTACTTTTCTTAACTAAAGAAATTCAACTTTTATCACACACATACAAACATAGCATGTATTTGAAGTAATTCAAATGTGTCTTAATCTGAGCACTCCCAAAAAATATGATCTCTTTTAACAAATAAGAACAAATGTTGTTTTTTATTTACACTACCTTTACCTCTATCTTACCTAAATAGAACACAATGTAATGGTAATGGTAACTGAGTGACCACTGGGTGGCAGCATTGTATTTGTAGAATGAGAGGGAATTCAATTTAGTCTTTGCTTTTTCTCTCTTTTTTCTTTCTTCTTTCTTCCATTCACACTTGTTAAATGTATCAGTATGTGTGTTCGGTTTAACACCAGAAAGGCTGATCTGAGTAGAGAAATTGTGTGTTTGATAAATCATAGAGGGACATTTGAGAACTCAGATGTATTTACTTGGGATGTGTCAAATGTTGTCTTTTTTTGGAATAAGATAGGAACTTATTTATACAGTATATCTCAGGGATGAAGAGGAGCAACTTAGGGTAAAAGGGTTTTTGTCCTTTTTTTTTTTTACTTCAAAAATACCTTTTTTTATTTCCACTGTGTATATATTTCATCTTTGTGGGGGTTATTTTTCTGAGAATACATCCTGTTAAGAAGGAAAATGTTTAGCAAACAATAACCACCGTCTCCTCGCTGCACATCCTCTCCTCATCCTGGCTCTTGACCAGTTCAGATAACAGACGCTCATTCATCAAGTGATACAGTGTTCCAAGCGTTTTCACTCAGCGTGTCGTCTCTCCAGGACGAATACCCTGCCTGCTGCAGAAAATGCTCAGGCCTTACGCAAACTGACAACAAATCAAAACTAGACAATTAAAGCACAAAGTGTCCAGGCTGTAAAAGTCTGAAAAAATGCAGAATTAAGCCACAACACTTTCAAAACCGATATAAAAATGTTTTTCCATCATTGCAACAACTGTAGAGATCTTTGCATTTAGAGTATTCCAGACGTATTGCACTGACGTGTAGTATGTTAGGTTTGGGAACACAAAGTGACAAATTAAAACAAGAATGGTCAAAATTGAAGCATCAGAGGACAAAATATTCTAACTTTATTGTCCCTAGTAAGACTTAAGCTCCAAAAACACTGGATACTACACATCCCATGATGCAACTTGATAGCTTATTTCCTCAGACCCTCCTTGCCTGCTAAACATCAATATGTTTAATCCAAAGGTTGTCTGTTAAAAATGTGAAACCTGAACTTGATGTGTAAAATATGTAAGTTTCCCTTAAAGTGACAGTACAATATTGATTCTTAAGATGAACTTAATAACTTGAACTCACTGTTCTCATATTAATCATTAAGATTATATTGATGAATGGTTAACTTCCTAGCCTGAATAGATAAGTCGTGCACAGCTGAGTCAGACTGATGCCTGCTCTCTCTTAAAAAAAACCCATAATGTTCTTTAATGATAACGTATCAGAGAATTCCTCTCTTGCATAACAGTGATGAAAACCAAGGAAACTGTTCTTGCATGACGAGCGCATGCACTTCCACTCACACGCACGCACATGCAGACATACAGGCGCACATAATACAGGAGAATCACACAATGTGGCATGAACTGAAGAATAGGGAGTTCAAAAATACTTTTCATGAATCCAATAAATGACTGACTTCAGAGGAAGGCACAGTACAGAAAAGCATGGACATTAAGATAAATGTGATGAGTGCAGTAACTGTCACAGGATTTATGATAGTGTCAAGAAGATAAATGGTATAAAAGGTTGAGTTTTGTATTGTTTTGACAAATAAAACCCCTAAAATTTCTCACATAGCAACATCCTAAAGGTAAACTTGCAGGTCTCTCAGATAAAAAAATAAATAATAATACATAAAAGATGACAATAGTTAGATGTGTTGTCTTATCGTTCCGTGTACAAGAATGTAAAATATTGTTGTGTTGTCCGTACAAACAGGAGACTGGCTTTATTTTGGAGATTTATACTTTATGAAAGACTTTATGAATTTAACACAACAATAAATTGTATTTGTCCACCCTAAAGAGTCTGAAATAACTTCGTAACAGTGTTCACACTTCGGTTAAATTTACTCTAGGTCAAAAGGTGATATATTTATGAAAATCGTTCCCAGTTTCCGAACAATGATGCCTGTTATTTTAAAAGTCAAAGGTCAGATTTGTCACAAGAGATTCTCAGAAAACAACTTGAGATGGAGAGCACGTTGCAGCATCGAAATAAATGAACCAATGCATCATGAGTGTGTGTGTGTGTGTGTTTTAACAGGATGTTGACCTCTTCCATGACCTCTGTTTTTAGCCAGGAAGAGCTTCAAGGAACGACCACCAGAACTTTGGGTTACTTTTACCACGCAAACATTTTTACACACGACTTGTTTCCCTCAGTCACAGGATACAAATACAGCAGAGACAGCTGACCTGAGACCAGTTCAAACAGCATGTGTCACTGTCTTTATTTTTGATAGTTTGCAACCGGATCTGCGCCACCTACACTAAGCTCAAATAACTTTTATTGTTAATTCATTATTAGTTTATTGTCTTTTTTAATTCACTTCATGATTTGACAAAATTCACAGACAATTTTGAATGAACTCTGGTGGACACTTTAAGGGAGCACACTTGTTGAAATGTAATTACAGTCGACTGTAGAGAGCAAAAAACTGTGAGTGAAATAAATATGTATTTTGTTTTGTTATTGTGCCCTGTTCTCACACCTTCTGTCACCATGGTGACGGGAACAATTAGCAGGAGGGTGTCACCACTCGGCCGACCTTGTGACCCATTAGTTTGTGGACTGCCGTTTTGAAGCCTCGAGTTCAGCATTTTGGCCGTCACCATCTTGGTTTTTGGTCTTTTGCAGAAGTGAGAGAGCAAAACCACGGACAACTACTGTTGGTAAATCATAAAGCAAACTTAATTTACTCTAAATGGACCATAATTTCATAATGATCATTATATATTGAGAAACAATTGAGAATAGCCAGTGAGACCATAAACTCATGTTTACTGAATCATGGTTGCTGGAGGATGTTAGCTTGTGTTTACAACAGTTATGACATTGACGTGTGTGTGTGTGTGTGTGTGTGTGTGTGTGTGTGTGTGTGTGTGTGTGTGTGTGTGTGTGTGTGTGTGTGTGTGTGTGTGTGTGTGTGTGTGTGTGTGTGTGTGTGTGTGTGTGTGTGTGTGTTTGAGAGCATCGTCTCCACCCTGGGAAGGCTAAAATGCTTCTTGAAATAGATCTTTTCAATACTTTTTCCTATTTTTCCTTTTTCTATTTCTGTGTGGCTGTGTAGCAACAAGGCTGTAAAGCCAAAATACTGACCGGGAATCATGTGCTATGACTTTTCTCAGAGATTCGCCCAGTGGTTTCCACGGGAACCGGGAAAAACAGCGAGATGAATGAGTTTTGGGCTTGGAGAGAGCTTAAAAACACTCAACTTTGGAGAAGACTGACTCGTCATAATTTAATGTAAAATAATGATTCGAGGTTTAAAACGTTAACAAAACTCTGGACTATATTGGGCATTTTGATAGCTTGCACAGATTTCAGGACATCAGAGTTTAAGTTTCAGGAATATTCAAGCCTTTTTCAGATTTTATAATGGGTGTGTATTGGATGGAATGTTCAGACCCAGAGCATGTGATGTCATCGCCACAGTGAGAGGAGCTTCAAAATCTTGTGATTACACAAATGACTTGGAGATATTCAGGCAAAGGAATTGTTATAACTCCTGCCTGTCCGTCCGTCTGTTTTTCTTTCTGTCTGTCTCTCTTTTTCTTTTTCTCTCACTGTCTATCTGTCTCTCTTTGTCAGTCTTCTGTCTCTCTCTTTTTATTTCTCTGTGTGTCTCTCTTTTTCTCTTCCTATCTGTCTGTCTCTCTATCTGTCTCTCACTGTCTGCCTGTAGGTCAGTCTCTCTCTCTCTCCTCTCTCTATTTCTCAATCTCAACCTCTCCTCTGTTACGCCCCCTTGGTGGCTCGGAGTAGAAGGACGTAACATAACGCACCAGGTTGAGCAAGTGAGGGTGTAGTCACACAAAACCAGGACCCAATATGAATTAAAGAAAGTATTTATTTACAGAAAAGCAACACAGGGATCAAAGAGGACTGTCAGTGGCACCAAAGAAAAGAACATAAAGAAACCCACCCCCATTGACAGGTGCTAAGCACCCAAAAGTACAGCGGGTGGTGCTCACTCTAATCTGGGGTTTTAACAAAAGGTAAACCTACGTGCATGTAATATGTATACCCAGGGTATCTTACCTATCCTCGTTTGTCCCTGTGCGCACAACAAAGAATTAACACAAGACAAAAGTAGGCTGCTAAAGTAAATGGTTTTAACAAAGGTGTTTTAACTAAAGATTCATCAATGAACCAGCAAAACCAACCAGAGCTCAACCCAAAAAGCAACAACCTTCTCCAGCACAAATGGGGGCTATATAAAGGGGAATGGCTGATAGGAGATCTGGAACAGGTGTGGTGATGATCAATGATTGGAACCAGGTGCGCACATCTGAGAAGGAGGAGACTGAAAACAGTGGGAGGAGACAGAACAACAACACAAACCAACAACACAAGACAGAACACAATACATGTAGGCCTACAACATGTATACATACAAGACACTGTACGGAACACTCTCTCTCACACATCATTTCAAATTTTCAGTTTTCTTCAATTAATTTCATTTCAATTGAATTCATACAGCCCCAATTTCATTTGTAACACTATCCACACAAATGACATGTCTACGTCTTCAGAGGAGTCTTGGGATTCTCAAAATGAAAATATTAAATCAATACGACTTACAGATTTTAACTCAGAGAGTCTTGTTCAGGTAGAACCTTCCCTGTACCTGTACTACTACTACTACTACTATTACTACGACTACTACTACCACTATTACTAATACTACTACTACAACAATTTCTTCTTCTACTACTATTTCTGATTAGACTGTTTCTTCTACGAAACCACTGATACTACAGTTTAACAGTTCAACTTCCAGCTTTTTCTTCATTGTATTTCAGCTCTTTGCTTCTTTTGATGATGCAGTTCAGCTTCCATCTTTGCCAGTTTTACAATTCAACTACCAGGATTTTCAACAGTGCAGTTCTTGGCTTTTGGGCTTTTTCAGGAAAGTCATTTGAAACTTCCACATTTTCAGCAATGCTCTGTTACTGATTTAAGCTTTCTGCATTCCAACGCATTTTCTGCAGGAAATGCATTTTCAAGTATTATTCATGTGATTGGACTTACTTTTTTTTTCAAATGTACCTCAAATGAACCCCAAACTAACCCTAAATGAACCTCATTGATACAGCTGTCTCAGAACTGTTAAAATATGCAACGTCTTCGGGGAGTAGCAGCCACACAGTCAAAATTTATTGCGAAATTTTCTATTTTGGTTTTATGATCCAGAGACATTCACCATTGTTCCGAAATCATAGCAACCGCTTTCTTTTTCACTATTTGTGTCATTAAAACCTGTTTATCTTCTTAAGAAACTATAATTCCTCTGGATTTTTCCCTCAAGGGCCCATTATGAAAAATAATATTTATGCAAAATGGAAGTTAACTCCTGCAAGACTGATCTGCTTACAACAAAAACATTAACTTTAGTATATGATAGAGGATGTGTGTGTGTGTGTGTGTGTGTGTGTGTGTGTGTGTGTGTGTGTGTGTGTGTGTGTGTGTGTGTGTGTGTGTGTGTGTGTGTGTGTGTGCGTGTGTGCATGTGTGCGAAGGTCACGTTGGGACAGACAGGAAAGGTCAGACAAGAACAGAACTTCTTGTGGGAGAGGAGAGAGTGCTGCATCTTCCCTGTGTGTGTGTGTGTGTGTGTGTGTGTGTGTGTGTGTGTGTGTGTGTGTGTGTGTGTGCGTGTGTGTGTGTTTCCTTACAGACACACATATACACACACACACACACACACACACACACACACACACACACACACAGCATAATAAAAGCGAGGGGCTATAAGGGAAGCAGACAGAAAGAACACATCTCTAAGACAACAAGCTAGACGAGCAGAACATTGAAGATAATTACGATGACGATGATGATGATGAAGAACCCCATGATTCTGATGACCTGTACTTTGCTTTTTTCGTCTCTCGCTGTCCTGGCATCTCAAGGTAAACTGTCTGCATGCATTTTATTTCTTAAAAAGGTCAAATCTATCTTCAGGTCACCGTCATAATTTCTTAATATCTCTCATGGGAACCAATTACTGTAAGTTTTATCTCATAACAGGTCAAGATAATCAATGATATGGTCCAATAATAAAAAATAATGTTGATTAAAAACTAGGAAAAGCTACTCCTTAAAGGCTGAGTCAGCCTAATAAGGTTGAGATGTGGGAGGGGAAAGGTCTAAAAACATTTATAAAATAAACAAATGTGAAAAATGTCCAGTAGATTTATGTATTTTTTAAATATAAATACTAGTTAGGTAAGAGCATTTAACTCATTTAATTGATCTGTTTTGTTTTTAGCAAAGCGTTGAGTCATATCAGAGTCAAACCACAGCCGTCTTAAGATTACAGCTGAATTGTTCTTTAATGGGGTAAAAAGTGGAAATGGGAAAATGAGCCAAAAAGACACTTTTATGTCAATGTGATGGTTTTGTGTTGGATACCACTTAGTGTCTTTACATTTTCTGTTTTTTTCTTTGGTTCCTCAGGCAGTTTTGCTCCAGATGAGTGCTGCTTTCGATTCTTCACCAACAGGCTGCCTATGAACAGGGTGGCGAGCTACATGTTCACAGACGATCAGTGTAAAATACAAGGAGTCTTGTGAGTGTCTGATCTCCTGTTATTAAACTTCAACCAAGAATCAGAATCAGAACCAGCTTTATTGAGCTTATATGTTTAAAGGTATGCTATGCAGCAGAGACGGCACTCGGGCTCGGTGGTCCTCTAACTTGTTGCTCTCGCTCATGATACTAAAGCTGTACGTTGTCTAAGAGCTGCTATGTGAAAACTTTATCTGTGTAGATTACAGCAACCTTGTAATGCACTGCTGAAGGATTTATGTTCATTTATTTATAGTTTTTTTCTACTAGACCGTTGTAGATTGTTTTTTGAAAGCACTTTCCAATTAAAAAGGTGGTTTAGATTTATCTGACTGCTTGTATTGATTCTTGTAAAAGTAGTCATGTAAAGTAGTATCAAAAATTGAGGATACGATACATTGAGATGCAAAGATGTGCATTCGCTGTGCAACAGTAAGAGAGAAATGATGCGTAGTATATCTTTAAATATACAGAAATACTATTAACTCAGGTTTTGGTAGCTTTCAATATATTTATACACAGTGAAGAGAACAAATACACAGGACAATTCAAGTACAGATATACAGAAATGTAAGCAAACGTACCGCCAAGTTATTATGTACAGACATAAGTGTGAATATAGATTTAGACATAATAGAAAAGCAACAAATGATAACAAATGTACAGTATCTGCTTGGGATTAACAATTTTTGTCTCTGTTTTAGATTTACGACGAACAGGGGAGTTCGTATCTGTGCCGACCCGTCTCTGCAGTGGGTCCAGAACCTCATCAAGGCCAAAGACCAAAGACAAAACTTACTAACCAAAAGTATAGTTTTAACACCACACTTAAAAAGATGTAGTGGTGATTCATCTTCATAAAGCTTTCTATGTTAGCTAAAGTATAAATGCTAAAAAAGCTGCTCAAATTAATTCTTTTTTATACAATCTGTGCTTATGTCTGTTTAAATGTGGTTTCAAGTGATGTATTGAAAGATTGTTTCCTGCTTTAATATAAAACATTATCATATATTATTTGTTTTCTCTTTGTTTTAATTCACCACTTAACCCACACTTTGATCAGAAAGAACTCAAGTACACATACGTTTCATACACATCCTGTTAAACAATAGTGACACATGAACGTATGTTGTTTCTAGCTAAGAAAGTCACAGGAAGTCCGCATCCGCATCACAAAGACTTTATAGTCGGGCACAAACAATTACGTTCAACCCTTTACATCATCTTCACTTGTAGTTTAATGTGTGATGTACCTCTGTGGCCAAAAGATGCCACTCTTCTCCTCTCTTTTTCATTTCATTCTTGAAGTGGAAATGTTTCATATTAGTTTCCAAAGCCAGGTTTTTATTGCTCTGTGTCGACCACAGCAAAATGAGGGAATTGTTTAATCTCATTTTTAATTGCACTCCTGACAACTCAGTGAGGTGGAGTTTGTCTGAAGTATCTCAACTCAGTTATGTTCAAGTAAAATACGACAACCTAAAAGGCTTCTGTCAAAGCTAAAATGAAAATATACGACGAACACTACAGAGCAGACTGTCCGTTTAACTCCCAGTGCTCTAACTTTGTTTCACATTTCTAGACAAACTGATCCCCAAATCTCCTCCTGTCCCAGAACGACGCCTCACATGACGTTAATGTGATGGCGTCATCACCCAGCTTTTCTTTAAATAGTTTCAGACCCAGATTGAAATATTTCTTCCCCACCACTCTGCATGCTACTTCATATACGTGTGTGTGTGTGTGTGTGTGTGTACACTCTGATGAGGACAACTACTCACTGAAAGCTCTCGTCAAAAGGCTCTACACTCACACCACAGTTGACCCATTCGAGGAGATGGTCTAATTATATCTGTGGAGGACCTCGATGAATATATTTGCATATTAATGAGGGGGAAATAATCAGGCGGGAGATGGGGCAGCTCGAGTGCTCAAGATCATCAACAATCATGCTATTTAAAAAGGATCAAAGGCCACCAAATCTCACCTAAACGCTCTGGATTTGTGGCGTAGTGGAGAGCAAGGTAGTTCTCCAATCAGAGGGTCGGTGGTTCGATACCCGGCTTCGGCAGTCGATGTGTCCTTGGGCAAGACACTTAACCCCAAGTTGCTCCTGAAGGCTTGCCATCGGTGTGGACTGGATGTTGCATGAATGTTAGTTAGAGTCTGATGGTGGCACCTTGCATGGTAGCCTGTCATCAGTGTGTGAATGGGTTAATGATATGTAATGATATGTAATATACTACTGATTGTAAGTCGCTTTGGATAAAAGCGTCTGCTAAATGACTGTAATGTAATGTAATGATTTGCAGTTGGTTGGGTAAAACAATGGAGGGAGTCTTTGGGATGTCCTATTAAATGAGCATATGAACATGTCTGTCAGCGTGACCTACCTGTAGCAGAAAGAAACAAGGACACATGGAAGCAGCTCGAGGTTTATATGTATAAACCTCGAGCTGCTTATGAGAACAGTGAGTTCAAGTTATTAAGTTCATCTTAAGAATCAATATTGTACTGTCACTTTAAGGGAAACTTACATATTTTACACATCAAGTTCAGGTTTCACATTCTTAACAGACAACCTTTGGATTAAACATATTGATGTTTAGCAGGCAAGGAGGGTCTGAGGAAATAAGCTATCAAGTTGCATCATGGGATGTGTAGTATCTAGTGTTTTTGGAGATTGAGTCTTACTAGGGACAATAAAGTTAGAATATTTTGTCCTCTGATGCTTCAATTTTGACCATTCTTGTTTTAATTTGTCACTTTTGTGTTCCCAAACCTAACATACTACACGTCAGTGCAATACGTCTGGAATACTCTAAATGCAAAGATCTCTACAGTTGTTGCAATGATGGAAAAACATTTTTTTATATCGGTTTAGAAAATGTTGTGGCTTAATTCTGCATTTTTTTCAGACTTTCACAGCCTGGACACTTTGTGCTTTAATTGTCTAGTTTTGATTTGTTGTCAGTTTGCGTAAGGCCTGAGCATTTTCTGCAGCAGGCAGGGTATTCGTCCTGGAGAGACGACACGCTGAGTGAAAACGCTTGGAACACTGTATCACTTGATGAATGAGCGTCTGTTATCTGAACTGGTCAAGAGCCAGGATGAGGAGAGGATGTGCAGCGAGGAGACGGTGGTTATTGTTTGCTAAACATTTTCCTTCTTAACAGGATGTATTCTCAGAAAAATAACCCCCACAAAGATGAAATATATACACAGTGGAAATAAAAAAAGGTATTTTTGAAGTAAAAAAAAAACAGGACAAAAACCCTTTTACCCTAAGTTGCTCCTCTTCATCCCTGAGATATACTGTATAAATAAGTTCCTATCTTATTCCAAAAAAAGACAACATTTGACACATCCCAAGTAAATACATCTGAGTTCTCAAATGTCCCTCTATGATTTATCAAACACACAATTTCTCTACTCAGATCAGCCTTTCTGGTGTTAAACCGAACACACATACTGATACATTTAACAAAAATGTGAATGGAAGAAAGAAGAAAGAAAAAAGAGAGAAAAAGCAAAGACTAAATTGAATTCCCTCTCATTCTACAAATACAATGCTGCCACCCAGTGGTCACTCAGTTACCATTACCATTACATTGTGTTCTATTTAGGTAAGATAGAGGTAAAGGTAGTGTAAATAAAAAACAACAACATTTGTTCTTATTTGTTAAAAGAGATCATATCTTTGGGGAATGCTCAGATTAAGACACATTTGAATTACTTCAAATACATGCTATGTTTGTATGTGTGTGATAAAAGTTGAATTTCTTCAATCATTTGTATTATCTGATGAGTTAGCGGACTTAGTCCTCATTTGCTGAGGTCACAAAAATCTGAAAAGATTTGTCAAAGCAAGGAAAGAAGAGGAAGTTAAGATGAGGTAATTCGAGTCTCGATGTGTCATGTTGGCAAATAACGCCTCCTCCCTCTCCATCCTACCCACCGCATCACCTCTATTTGTAAGGTGGATTTTCCATTTCACACTTTCTGAACAAATTTCATAATATTTGTATTTTAAAGTCAAAGGTCAGTTTTGTCACAAGAGATTCTCAGAAAAATGAACAACTTGAGATGGAGAGCACGTTGCAGCATCGAAATAAATGAACCAATGCATCATGTGTGTGTGTGTGTGTGTGTGTTTTAACAGGATGTTGACCTCTTCCATGACCTCTGTTTTTAGCCAGGAAGAGCTTCAAGGAACGACCACCAGAACTTTGGGTTACTTTTAACACGCAAACATTTTTACACACGACTTGTTTCCCTCAGTCACAGGATACAAATACAGCAGAGACAGCTGACCTGAGACCAGTTCAAACAGCATGTGTCACTGTCTTTATTTTTGATAGTTTGCAACCGGATCTGCGCCACCTACACTAAGCTCAAATAACTTTTATTGTTAATTAATTATTAGTTTATTGTCTTTTTTAATTCACTTCATGATTTGACAAAATTCACAGAGAATTTTGAATGAACTCTGGTGGACACTTTAAGGGAGCACACTTGTTGAAATGTAATTACAGTCGACTGTAGAGAGCAAAAAACTGTGAGTGAAATAAATATGTATTTTGTTTTGTTATTGTGCCCTGTTCTCACACCTTCTGTCACCATGGTGACGGGAACAATTAGCAGGAGGGTGTCACCACTCGGCCGACCTTGTGACCACTCCACCCTCAAGCATGCACAAACACGTTGAAGCAGCGATGATTTGTGAGTCACTATGGATGTGTCAGGGTGCTCAACTACTGTAGTTTGAGCTGAGTTCAGTCCACAGTGATGGGAAGCTGGAGAGGGATCATGTTGCTGCACTTGCGGCTCTGATTTGTTTGGTCGAGCTGCCTGCACAGAGGGGATAAATCTGGGGAGATAGTTGGTGCCTGAAAGGGAGGATACTCACATTACTGAGTATTGGACCTCGATATATTGTCCACATAAGAACCCTTACTTCTTATCGGTACTGCCACCTCCTGGTGCGTCTCGGTGCTCACCCCTAAACACCCGCGGAACTGTGTCTCTGAGTAAACACATAGCTAGGTTAATGCGGAGAAAACAGCACTGACAGTGTCTTTGGTAAATAAAATTATACTTTTTCGTACAGTGTGAAAATGTATGCCTTATGTTGGTCTAATGTATATAATGAAATCAACGATGTACATAAGAAGTTGACGTAGTCACCGTAATGTCACCCATTAGCTTCCTCGCCAGAGGAGTTGCCCCCTGATGGCCATTAGAGGGAATGCAAAGTTTAAGGCACTTCTGCATTGGCTTCACCCGGAGGTTGCGGCCTGAATGACATGCATACAAAAATACATTGTTGGTTGGAAATATTACCAAAATATACCTATAAATACATCCAGGAAAAGATGACCATGTCATGCAACTGTTGGATTAGGGTGACTTTGTTGGTCCAAGTCAGGCACTGGAGTTTCTGTGAATGTAACATTAGTTATGTCCTCATGGTGAAGCTCATCGCTGGCAGGTAAAAAGAAGCAGCTGATGACACAGAGGCAACATGAGTCTGTCCGCCTGCAGGCCTTTCTCAGGTCAGACTGCAGTGTCTTGAAAATGGACAGAACTGGAGATAAACATCTTTCTAACTCTAACACATTTACGAGCCTTTAATGTTCAGGGTTAAAGAGGTCAAGACTTTATTGTACAGATACCACATTTCTAATTCATGTTAAGAAACGGACCAATTGAAAAAAATGCAGTATTATAATAGTATAGTATATTATAATATTAATAGTATAACACAGTACAGTATGCCTCTAAGTTACATTAAGAAGAAATATAAATGCACTGAAGGATACAATATGTTAGTACATGAAGTTTATGTAATCACAGCACATTTCTTATACAATGATTTCTGCAGTTTCTAACAAACTTCACACAGTATTTCTAATGAATGAATCAAAACAAATAGCAACATAGAACTTTAATGTGTACTTAACAAATGCGATTTTTTATTATTCTAAGCAATTTTGTTAATTAATGTCTTCTGACGTACATATGTATTTTATTGGTTTCCAGTTCTTTATGTAATACACGTTATGCTATTAATGATTCATAATTAATAAGATGAAGCAGTTGTATATCAGAGACCTGTAAATGCTTATATAACTCAATCGCATTAATCAATCTATTATGGATATTTATTGATAACTTTCTCTTCTTCTGTCTTCCATGACAACTGAGCAAACTCCCTTCAATGTGATGCAGCTTAAGGCTAAAAAAAGCTATTAAGTGGACTTTGAGTTAAGATTATTTAGTATTTTTTAATCTTTTTTAAGTCATGGTTGCAGGATGATGTTAGCTTGTGTTTACAACAGTCATGACATTGACGTGTGTGTGTGTGTGTGTGTGTGTGTGTGTGTGTGTGTGTGTGTGTGTGTGTGTGTGTGTGTGTGTGTGTGTGTGTTTGTGTGTGTGTGTGTGTGTGTGTGTGTGTGTGTGTGTGCATCGTCTCCACCCTGCGTCCTCAGATACCGGCTCCCTCGTGTGTCCGGTTGTATACGTTTAATCCTGATGTATAGCTTCCTCATGCGTGCCTTCTCCACCAGACAAACACACACATCTATCACACTCATTCACCACGAGCAGACACACACACAAACGTTCATATTTCACTGTTGACAGACGACTCTATCACTGACCAACCCGTTCAAGATTTACTGTGTTCCCTCCTGAAAAGATAAGATACCGACCCGAACCAGAGACAAACAGGTTCCATCTGTCTCTGACTCTTTCCCCTCTCTCTGTCTGTGTCTGTCTCTCTGGCGTCTTTCTGGTTTTATGTCATTTCTCCACAATTTCCAGGGAAGGCTAAAATGCTTCTTGAAATAGATCTTTTCAATACTTTTTCCTATTTTTCCTTTTTCCTTTTTCTATTTTGGTTTTATGATCCAGAGACAGTTCCTGAACAGTCATTCACCATTGTTACTAAATCATAGCAACTGCTTTGTTTTTCACTATTTGTGTCATTAAAACCTGTTCCATCTTCTTTAGAAACTATAATTCCTCTGGATTCTTTCCCTCAAGGGCCCTTTAAGATGAAATAAAATAATTAATACAAAAAATGAAGTTGACTCCTGCAAGACTGATCTGCTTACAACAAAAACATTAACTTTATGTATATGATAGAGGATGTGTGTGTGTGTGTGTGTGTGTGTGTGTGTGTGTGTGTGTGTGTGTGTGTGTGTGTGTGTGTGTGTGTGTGTGTGTGTGTGTGTGTGTGTGTGTGTGTGTGTGTGGGTCAAGGTGGGACAGACAGGAAATGGCAGACAAGAACAGAACTTCCTGTGTGAGAGGAGAGAGTGCTGCATCTTCCCTGTGGTGTGTGTGTATCTGTATATGTTTTAGGGGTCTCACAGTCCGAGGGGATGCTCTGATTTCCTTCCACACACACACACACACACACACACACACACACACACACACACACACACACACACACACACACACACACACACACACACACGCATGCATATGGAATCCCTAGATAATATTGTAATGTCTAACATTTCCTGTCATTTTATTTTAGCTCATGTCACGTTGTGGTCAATGTCAGTGACTCTTGATAATAACATGGACATCTGACCCGCGTGTAAATACAGAAAACAGAACATTCTAAAGGACCATTGCACGCATTCATACTTTAGTTATAGCAGAGATGTTTCATATTGACTTACTGTAACATTGATGGAAACCCTCCCTAAACTTAATCCAAGATAAGAATGAACCCCTTGAGGTTTAACATGAAGAAATTCACTTCTCTTCCTTCTGCATCAAACATCTTCCAGCCTGTTTTCCATTAGTTCAGAGTTTAACACATAGTTTTGTAATTCATAAATCCCGTGAGTGCACATCCCTGATACACCCTGGAAATTAACAAAAAGCTTTCCTATTAAATTCCTCTCAGATCTATTGTGACGTTTTTGTTGCTTGTTTTTAGTTTTCACTCATCTGCCTCTGCTTATCCTCCTCTTTTATGACACATTGTAAAGAGTCTGTAGGTGGCATCAACCTTTGTCTAATAGCAGAATAAAATACCATCCTTCACATATGTTAGGACTTATTTGCTCGATACATAACTGGTAACAGTATAGATGTCCAATGTGAATCTCATTATTTCAGACAGTTAATGCCTCCAGTGTGATTTTGAAATAATAAACTTTATAATATTAACATTATTTCCTGCTTTATGAGTTAGTATTTTTGTTTGTCAGACAAGTTATCATTATATAAGTGTGGGAAAGGCAAACTCTCAATATATAATCTTGGAGATCTATTTAACCGTTTACAGATTGGGTCTTATTTTTCTCACAATTTAATGCATGAAAATGCACTTTTTTCTGTAGCATATGATTTTCTCGCGGCTAAACAGGTTAAAGGAAGTCAGCTTTATATATTAAAGATTTTTTTTTTTAACTTACAATATAGCCACTCACAACTCTGATTGCTCCAAACAAAAACAAGGCAAATAAGTAGAGTAAATTAATTTTTATTACACTTTTTGACTGTCGAGAGAAAAGCAGTGAAGTACAGATTTAGCAATGCATGACCATCTTCAAAAAGAAAAAAGTTAAAGAAATTACGCCAGTGTTTCCACTTAAGTGTATTTACCAGTATTCAGGACTTCATGTTGCAATCTGTCACGGTATGAAAACAACTTGTGAATTCCAAGGACTTTGTTTTGCAGAGAATCCACATTCAACAAGTTATCCTTTTTTATATTTACTCTGTTGATCTGATCTGGCTCGTCTGTGAAATGAGAGCAAGTGATGCATACGGCGCCTGAGATGATGTGGATGATTTTCCCAATCTGTGTTCATGGAATGCAAACAGTCTTATTATGTTACAGCAGATTCACAGTAACAGCACACAGATGCACACGGGGAATCAGTTAAGTCAATTCTGTAGCTCAAACGCTGTCTCACTCCCCCCCCAAAAAAAAAACACACTTTCTTATCACATGGGAACCCAAATTTAGCTTGTTTGTTGTTTCATGTTATTGTCAAGATTCTCACCGTTGTCAAACCACAATCAAAGTCCTTACGTGAAGTATATATACATACATACTGGCATATCGCTGCAGTTAATCCGATTACATTTATTACATGGAAACAATTTAAACATGTGAATTTAAAAGCCAAATTTTCATTCAAAAAAATGTGTTGATTAGTGTTTTGTTATCATCACAAAAGAAGCAAACAGCTGTGCTTTCACTCTCTGGACTGCCATGTTATGTTAAGATTAAATCACTTTCACAAGGTGAACAACAACTGATTCATCCATTTTTAATTAACAACCCACTGGAATACTCCCAACTCAGTATCCTGTGAGATGCTTAAGACTTAATACATATACGGTACAAATAATAACACTGATACATGTGGTCGTATGCATACATACAGGAGGTGAATGTGAGCACATTCAACATTCAAAGTCCCTAAAATACATTTATACTGAGAATGTCTTCACACTCCAAACAACATCCCGTTGTATAGGTCCATATTATAGTCACAGTATTTCCAAACATGTTAATGATTTTTAGAATAATCTATAAATCATGAAAGAGACAAACCACTTATTCTTATTTTTCCCCGTTATTGATTCCCATTAGAGAAACATTCATTGCAGTAAGTCAATCCAGGTGCTACAGTAAATGATGGTGATGTCTTTAATACAAATATCAACATCTGCGTATCACATTTGAACATTTTTCAAAAGTGGATGTTTTGCATTTTCTTTTATATAATAATTTGAGGTGTTACAATCCTCGTTACAAATCATACAACCAGAATCGTGTTCATTTGTGTGTGTGTGTGTGTGTGTGTGTGTGTGTGTGTGTGTGTGTGTGTGTGTGTGTGTGTGTGTGTGTGTGTGTGTGTGTGTGTGTGTGTGTGTGCTTCTACCCATTGGTTTGTGTGTATTCTCAAGCGACATGACAGGAAATCTTTGAAGCCATTTTAATATGTCGCCTTGAAACAAAAGCCAGAATAGTCAGTGGTGCCGGGAGGCCGAAAGTCACGCAGGATCTTGAGATACTGTGACATGTTTTAGTGAGGGATACTGCAGTCAAACACACGTTTACTCTATTGATTAAAGATAACTATACAATAATATTCAGCATTTCTATATCCCAATATTCCTTCTCCCAGAATGATCCTTCCAATCATATCTCTTTCCTTTTGTCTTCACATTGTCACATCTCTCCCATTTTCTTCCAGTAGTTTGGATCAACTTACATTCTCTTATATTCCAGTGTTTCTTGTTTTAGATTTTTTTTTACTTGCTTTTCTTTACTAATAACCTCATCAGTTGTCCTAACATCTCTTAACACCTGTCCTACCTAGCAACTCCCAAAATCTCACCCTAAAATAGAAAAAGAGGACACTGGTTTTCATAAAGATTTCCTTCGCTGGTAAAAGCTATTTCAGCACTGCAAAAATGTATCATTTTAATCCACATGCTAACAGTATATTAGCATTAATCATCTTTCTATATATTCAATTGAATGTAACTGAATTTTTTGTTGTAATATTTGCCTCTTGAAGCTTAGGAAAGGCTGCAAATGTTGGGATGAGAGCAATAGAGCAGGATTAGGAGTTGGAGATGTGATCTATTGTTTTGCTATAATGCTACAGGAATATTCCTATTTTAATCGGGGTAGGTCTACTTACAGGTTTTCAGGGGCAGGGGATGATGTAATCTTACATTTACTCAGTTATTTTTCTCTTGGAAGGAGGAACCAGGTGTGCAGGCAGCTCCGACGGCAGTTCATGTCCCTCCAGTTTCACCTTTATCAGGTGATTGGCCAACGCAAACTCCTCATCGTCAAGCATCCCATCCTTATCGATGTCTGCCAGCTTCCAGATCTTTCCCAGCACCGTGTTGGGCAGTTTCGACTTCACCATCTCCCTCTTGGCGTTGGCTCCGGTCACCTTCCCGTTGACGGGAGACAATGTGTAGAAAATCTCGTCGTAGGCAGGTTTGTCTCGAGCGACGACCCACTCCGCCTCGTCGATGCCTTCGCCGGCTCCTTCGCCGTACCCGTGGCCAAACGGGCCGTCCGTCGTGCCGTCGAATGCACCGCCCTTCACCACCGGGTTAGGACGCTGGTTTTCCTCTTGGCGCACCAGCACCATTAAGCCAGCGATGTCATGGGCCAGCATGTCATCCACCGCCTCCAGGAGTTTGGGTTTCAGAGGCTGGAATTTGTTGAGATCTTGAGATTGGAGTTGGTCCTGAAGGAGAGAAAACAGAAAACAACCACATAACAAGTTTAGATCTGATCCTTCTAATCCCTCTATCTATGAATCTACACCGCTCTCCCACCGTTTACCTGCATCTTCTTCAGATTAGGGAAATCTCCAGGTGATATCTGATGCTCTCGTTCGATGCGTTTATAAATATCTCCGAGAGTGCCGATCAGTTCTTTCTTCTTGTTCTCCTTCCCGAACACAGTGGGCATCTCTTTCTTCAGGGCGCTGATGATGTAGGCATGGACCTGCATTGTGAGAGGGAAAGCTCATTTACTCAACGGCAAATTTATTCGGACAGCAAGTCAGCTTCTTAAAAGTTGTAGTATTTAAAGTCATAATCCCTTTTGGGAAAATTCCAACTTTTATCTTGACGATAAATGTAGTAGATTGTAGGAATTATGTGCTATATTGACCAAAAAAGCTCTTTTCGCAGATGCAAAATCTGTTGTTCTTCCAGCTCCGAACATTTCTAAAGACTATCATTAAATCAACTAGGGCAAAGTCATTAACAATTTGACTCATATTTGCTTTAATCACTGTCCCATCCTCAACCTCCACTGTCATGACCCTTATGAAAAATAAACTAACTAATTCTAATAAACACAAACATTATAAGCCACAGACTGTTGCAACCCTGGAGTTTGGAACACTTAACACTCCATTAACCAGATTACTCATACAGTAAAGCATATCAATTATGGAAAAAAACAAGTTTTTTGTTATGTTGCCGTGGTGATAAGTGTGTTTGCGTTTCCCTGAATCCACCTTGTGTCCTTGAAGCTCATCACAATACTCACACATACACACACACACACACAGTCTATCAGCTGTCAGACAGGAAAACTGCGCTCAACTCTCGGTTTGATAAATCTGTGTGCGTGCGTGTGTGATTGAGTTCGTGCATCCTCTGCGTTTCTACAAAACCACAACGGTCAGTGGCATGTCGCCTCTCATACCTGGCTTCCTGTGCCGTTAGGAAACAGGAAACAATTAACTCAGAGGAGAATGGTCACGCTTGTCATGTTCTATTTATGACAGTGACAAGTTTTTTTTTCTGTCAAGGTTAACAGCTGGACGGGGCGGGTGGAGCGAGTGAGTGACGAGTGGAATAAATAAGAAACACGCACACATACACACGTGCTTAAAATATACATACGTCAAATAACATCCGAAGATAAAGAATCACCTCTCGCTGCTGTTAGCTACATCTGTGCCTTAAGCAGATTCTCCATCACTGAGTGTCCTTTCATTCGTGCCTTACCTTGGCTAGTCTTGCCCTCTTGATCAGATCGTTGAGCTTTCTGAGCGCCGCGTTTCTCGGCAAAGACTGAATGTCCTTAAATAAATCCTGCTCCTCGGCCTCGAACAGCTTCCTGTTGTCTGGAATCAACAGAGGGTGGGACCAAAACGACCCGATGTAGACGCGGATCACCTGTCAGTGAGGGGAGACAGACAGAAAATCAACAAGACATAAAAGGAACAATCCAGATAGAAGCATTTCATTATTGACTCTTAAAGGCAACGAGAAAGCTACCTCATTGATCAGTTTGTAGGTAAACAACTAATAATACACATTATTGTATATATCAGTCATTCCCAGTCGCCAATTAATATTTCAGACATTCTTCCATCGTCTTTTAACATTTATATCTGCAGTTAACTTTAAGCTTGATTGTTCGTATTGTTCTGATAATTGTAGCCTAATTATACACATTTAAACTAATATGAAAGGAAAGCGTACATTCTGTTTGTAAATGAAACAAATGAGATAGCTGATAACTCCACATAAATTAATTAATCTGGTCTCATATATAAGGTATTTTACATGTGTATATGTTTTCAATAACAATTGCATCAAACAAAGTTGTGATTTATCAAACATATACTTCTTTGAAATGGCTGGTTTATTCAAGATAATATAAAGTAATGCAGAAATGGCCTTAAAAATGGTCATGAAGGTTAATTTACGTACAAATTTGCTCTTCTCGCGATTTATAGTGAAGACCTTTTGTGAATTGGGTTGATATTTAAAAATGAGGTCTCCAGAAAAATAGTTCAGAAAACACAGATTATACAATATTCAATCATTTTAAAAAGTATTGTGATATGTAGATTAAATCGAGGCATAAATCCACAACCTCAAGCCTCAGGAAGATCACTGTTTGTTGAAACCAAAGGAGCTGTGGTCCCAGTGTTCAGGTATCTTCAACCTGCATTTCCATTCATCATTTTAGTCAGCATCAAGTGCACCAAGGTTTCTATCAAGGCCTATCTTAACTTCACCCAGGCCCTGAGCTTTTGAACAACTTTGGATAGTCCTGTAACAAACACCAGACAAGATAGTGGACAGCTTTAAACCCAAACTCTTCCTGTATACTTTACCTCAGGAGTGTTGACTATTTTCCCCAGTGACCACATCAGGGCACCGTACACTCTCATCAACTGCTGGGTCTCTATCTGGTCAGCTTTGTTCAGCACAACCCTGCAAAAACACAACAAGAGAGAACAGTGTTGATGTTGACTGAAAGCAAAGACCAACTGATATAAATGTGGAAAGAGAGCAACTGTTTTTTTACTCTTTTTGTGTAGAACTGGATATATCTGTAGGTCAAAGTAAACCCTGCAGTACCTGATCTTGTCTTCATGGTTCTTCAGGGCTTTTATCACATCTGAGAACTCATCGGAGATGTCCAGTTTGTGGGCATCAAACAGTAATATGATCCTGTCCACTCGCTCTGCAAACCACTCCAACACAGCCGCAAAGTCATAGCCTGAGAGGAGGAGGAGGATTTAAAACAGACATTAGGATTAAAATCAGGAGGGACGGGAAAGTTTAGGTAAAAAAAAGAAAAGAGACTTGTGAGAAAAAGAGTTAATTCATTGGGTATCCTTTTGACTTCCTGTTTCTTTGATCTCATCCCATACCGGTGTCAAAACAGCATCTAAGAGAGGCATTTGAATTCATGCTACTTTTGAAGAACAGTTCAGTCCACTGAGTTTTTATGTAGATGATAAACACTGTGTATAATCTATGACCTGAGTCATGAACAACAGCTGTGACGTTGCAATTTTTTTCCCAAGAAGAAACTATTACAATGGCTTCAGGTCATAGGAAATACGAAGGACGCCCAAATTACAACATGCTGAGAGAAAAGAATGTCTGTTTACAGATGGAGGTGGTCGTGCCAGGGCTCAACTAAGTGGAGAGATAATGAGAGAAAAAACAATGATATTTTATTGTCTTATTTGGCTCCGATATTTTTGTTTAAAATGCAACCATGGCGGTAATTAATGCACAAATGAGTGAATGAATGGGTTACCGTCTCCCTAATGCATGAATAAATGAATCAATGATGAAGTCTGTCAGCAGGAATACATCACTGCCTCCTCTGACTTTCTATCCTACTCAAGGACAAAACAGACGCTTGCATGGAGAAATTCCACAGGATATGAGAGGAGAACAAAGAACAAAAGGACAGAACGAAGGATTAGTGATCTTGAGTTTCCAAACAACACTGAAATACACATAAGAGATGCAGAGTCAATGGTGATTCTCTTACCGCTGAGATTATGGGAGAGCAACTAGAAGGCGTTTGCTCTCAATTGATAGTAAGAAGCTTTTTGTTAATACAGTGAATGTGAACACACTGGTCAGACCTCCATCCTCACATGGAGGCAGCTTCACTATAAAGACATAGCTGAGGTAAAAATCCCACTTTATACATACTCAATGAACTGATGCTATTGCTACTGTGGCTGCACTACTGTCCTGCAAATGTCTCCGCTGCGGGACTAATAAAGGATTATCTTATCTTATCTTATCTTACTGCTGCTCCTCCCAGAAGAGGAATAGTTAATAGTCAAGGTTAAATGATTTCCACAATGGCTATGTGTATATATGTAGGTATATTAAGTCTAGCGTTAATGCTAACGTGATGCCTCAAAGACTCCTTTACCAGCATTTATTAAAAAACGGTGTTGTTGAGTGTTCAATAATTCCTCACTGGGATATGAGCAAAGGTTTAGCAGCTGTAGCAATACGTATGTAAAAGATGTAAATTAGTTTTAGCTGTGTTTTTCTGCCCTACATGAGCACAGCTGAGAGGAGACAGAGGATTAAGAAAGAGAGAAAGAGAGATGACTTGATATTTTGATTTTTGATTTTAGTGGATCATTCTTCACAGGAAGCACTTTTCACATGATGTGGGGAAAAAAAGACTGAACTCTGAAGCTCAACTTTTGATAAAGATAATCAGGAATATCATCACGAATGACTGAGAAAAAGCTGTCTAGCTCGTTATCATGGTAGACAAGACTCTAATTTAAAAAAATACAGGAATTATCATGTGAGAAAGAACAGATTCACACAATTGTGCTATTTTTTGTTATTTATTTATACAGATCTTTTTTAACATATTGTTTTTCATAAAAAGAATGTTCACGAAAAAAACATCTGTCCTATCCATGGTGCAATAAAAGACATTTGTTTCTTAACAAAATGTTAGTATGTTTTAAGCCAGGCACATATGACTAATCTGTATAAAATATCAAATTGGCTTGCTTACAAGCTAACTTAAACAAACTTTGATTAAATATATATATTTTCCCCAAAACCATGTGACAAGAGTCTGGTGAAGAATATGTGGCAGTCCATAAATTCTTAAAATATCACTTTTAGAAGCCTTTTTTGTAGCTGGTTGATGCCCATGTTTATTATCTACAATACCTCCATAAAGACATCTATGTAGGCAGCTATAGCCCGCCTCCTCTTCTGGACACACACACACACACACACACACAAATAAATAAATACAGACATTGATGACAACACGATGAAAAAAAACTAATGAAGAGACATAAAACATACAGATGAAACATGAAAACATGACATGCAAAAAATTGGATGGATTGGATGAAAAGAAAAAGAACACACACAAACAAACGCTCCACCATACACACTAACACACACTCTGTCACCACAGAAAACACAGCTGTGCTGACTCAGCAGACGTTGAGTTTAACCTGTATTTATTTTTTTATATGAAAACATCAGGGTCACACGTCACTGTGCTGTTTATTTGGTTTGACAACACATTCACGGGACACTTTGACCGGACAAATAGAAAGTAGAGCAGAGCTGATCTGTGGGTCTGCTTCTATTAAACTTCTTTTCTAAATGTGAATAAAATCTGAAACCAGTTGGTGCTGACTGAGTTCACTCTCTGTTTGTTCTCCACAGAAAAGCTGCAGACAGGAACGTTCTCATGACAAACATTAATCCAGACCCAACCCTGCTATGAAGTCATGAGCTGAACTCAATGACCAGAACATGTTCCTTGTTCTTACTAAGCCTTTTTAACCTCAAGTATATTTGTATTTTATCAAGTCAACACATGAATTTCAGATCCTGGCCATGCACAAAGTTTTAGAAACAACAGAAAAACTGCCTCCATGGTAGGAAAACAACCACAAATTGCATGAAAAAAACCTCATAATCAAAGCATGCAAAATCATTGCATTATGATAAAAAAATAATGATATTGATGCCTTTCATGGCCTTAACGCCTGAACTGTTTTGAGTGCAGGTAAATCCTACTGGACCAGAATCCGCTCTACATGCAGTCAAGACCGTTTATGACCAACTACAACTCTATTGATACTTTTACAGTGTTGTGTATTGATAAAAAGCATCATTACAACACAACATATTTAGTGTTCAGCTGTAGAATCGATCATGAATGCCAGCACACCTATATATCATTTCTGTTGTTAAATCGTTTAACATACTAGGGATGAAACAATGGCCTGTGTCCACATAGCGTCTTTTTTTGGCAAAAAAGCACCAGCAGGGTCTTGGGAGCGCTTCACCCAAGTGTTTTTTTTATGTTTCAATAACAACAATATCTTGACAATATGTCACCACTCTAACCCCGGTTGTATGATTGACTAGCATTGCCGATTTGCTTTTCATTGTTTATTTGTTTGACTTTGTCTTTTCACCGTGAGCACCAACCGCAGGAAGCTAGATAAGCTTGTCACCGCTCCAGCAACAATCTGTGTCCGCCTAGCTGATGTACTCCCACAAATGGGCTTTTTGGGTCTTTGTTATGATGGGATCTGTCTGACATATAATGCTCAGGATGGACGGACCCAACCAAAACAAGCTTCTCCTCCATGTTCTACAGTGAAGTCACCCGTGTTTTTCTGAAAAAGATCAGTGATTTTCAACTAGAAGCGCTCAGAGTGGCCGTACAAATTACGTAGCGCTAAGAAAAAAATTTAATTGATGTAAATTGATTTAATTTATTGTTAGGAAAATAAATCGTACGCTAACAATTTGGTAAAAATCTTTTCAAAATGAACAGAAATTTGAATTCAAGTGTTAACCTTTTTAATGCAGCAACAGATTGGTAAAAACTTAAAACAGGAATTAAAATTCCAGCAAATATAATGTATAAAGTATCTTAACATAGAATTGATTTGAATAGATCGGCCCCACTGTCACAGATACCCAATCCAGCTATTCGAGTCAGTATCGGCCCGATATCCGATATCAGTGCATACATACAACATACAAAACCTTCTTTCTTTGTGATACTGTCAGCACTCAATGATTAATGCACCGTCGTTACAGCTAATAGAGCTGGTAGAATAAGAAACCTTCAAACAGAACAAAATGTACACTAAAGTACAAACCAGGAGAAAGAAAGGACAGAGAGAGGAGCAGAGGGAGAATTCAGAGATGCACAGTGTAAGAAAGAGTCTGTGAATGTGGGAGAAGTCTAAATTATAGCCGTCTTTCATTATCACAGCTCTTTTGTTGTATGTTAATCGTTGGTATGGCGATACCAGCATTGAGCTCTGGGAATGCCAGCCATGAACACATATCAAACTGTAAGAAAGACCCGAGGAATTCCTGTAAGCCTTTCAAACCTAAACTTCTCTTCAGAGTGTCGTCTCTGCTTTCAGTTCAACACCACGGCTCGGATCTGTCCACTGCTGGTCCACTCAATTTTAACTAAGAATCATACAGCTCTATTTGAATATTTTGCAAATTTCCCCGCTGCGGGACTAATAAAGGATAATCTTATCTTATCTTCATCTTTCAATTTTCGTTGTGTTTTACTTTAAAGAAGTTCAGTTTTAGAAAATGACCATGAGCTGACCTGCTTGTCAAGAGATAAGCGCCAGTGAATAATCAAATTGACAGGAATGGGTTTTGGGTAAATAGATGCGATACATCAAGAAAGAATGTCATTAAATTAAAAGGCCATGTGACACTCTTTTTTACATTAATTTCAATTGGCCCTTAAGTTGCAAAATATTATATTTTTTCTATCTTCTGATTTATATGAAGTTGCTAGCTCGGAACATTTGTTACAAGTCGTAGAAAACATCTGTATTTCCCTCTCTCAATGCACTAAATGCACACCTGCATCACAGTCAGTGACCTTCCTCTGGTTTCGGGTTTCTCTTTTGAATTGTTCCCAAGACACTCAAGTGATTTTTGTAATTTCTTTTAACATTAATTATTGTTATTTTAAGTGTTTCTGGGGTTTTTCCAAATTGTGCAAATGATATATAGAGCTGCCTGCGACAAATAACATACAATACCAAGTATTGTTTTTCTCAATGAAAGTATGTTGTAGACTCGTCACAGTAAAACTGAGAAAAGGAACGAAATGTTAACAAAGGAAAATCTAGCGGTCCCTAGAATGTTTTTATGGTCCTCTGGTTGTATATTTTCACAGCAATAACTTTTTAAAAATAGTTCCCGGAAATACTGAATTCTCTCTCCGAGCCAAAGCTAAATCATATGTACCTACTGTAAGTCCTCTTAAACGTGCAGCTCAGGTTGGTGACTATAAAAGTGTAATGCACAGACAAGCAAATGTCAATCATATTTTCTTAACCTTTTAAAACCAGTACTGAACTCTACAGTGTTCAAAATGTTAAATCTGAGCAGTGTGCATGCATGTGTGTGTGTGTGTGTGTGTGTGTGTGTGTGTGTGTGTGTGTGTGTGTGTGTGTGTGTGTGTGTGTGTGTGTGTGTGTGTGTGTGTGTGTGTTGTGAGAGAGAGACAGAGAGCACATTCAAAGCTCATCTTTTCGTTGCGCTTCCTGTTCTTTGAAATGAGTGAAGCGTAATCCTCCTGATAGCTAAAAGCTAAAATAAACACACACATCCAAAAGGAAATGCTGACATCGTAGTTCAGAGTTCAGCCGGGACTCGGGGGCTGCAGTGAACGAACGCTCACACACATTCACACTCATTAACATAAACAGAGGAAGATTTAATATACAAATAAATAAACGGAGTCTTACCTCGACTGATTCTCTGTTTCTCTCCTGACAGAATCCCTGGAGTGTCAATCACACTGATGCTCTCCAGCACCGGGTTAGGCAGCTGGGCACACACAAACCTAAGACACACACACACACACACACATTGAGAGATGAGAGGAGAGGAGAAGAGGAGGAGAAGAGGAGAGGAGGAGAAGACGAGAAGAGGAGAGAGTAAAAGGAGAGAAGAAGAGGAGAAGAGAAGAGGAGTAGAGAAGAAGAGGAGATGAGGAGAGAGGAGATGGGAAGAGAAGAAGAGGAGATGGGGAGATAGGAGAGGGGGGAGGAGAGGGGAAGAGAAGAAGAAGAGGAGAAGAGGAGAGAATAAAATGGAGAGAAGAAGAGTAGAGTGGAAGAGAAGAAGAGGAGATGGGGAGATAGGAGAGGGGGGAGGAGAGGAGAGAAGAAGAAGAGGAGAAGAGGAGAGAAGAAAATGGAGAGAAGAAGAGGAGAGGGGAAGAGAAGAAGAGGAGAGAGGAGATGGGAAGAGAAGAAGAGAAGAGGAGAGGAGAGAGTAAAAAGGATTGAAGAAAAGGGGAAGAGGAGAGAAGAAGGGGAGGGAGATGGGAAGAGAAGAAGAGGAGATGAGGAGAGAGGAGACGAGAGGAGAGAAAAGAAGAGAGTTACAAGAAACCGGACAGAAGTGTAAAAACGTTTTAACAACAAACATCGTCGCGCACCAGACTTCCACCTCCCCCCCCCCTCTCCCCCCCATGTTCTCCTCTATCTCTGCGTCTCCAGCTGGATAAATACTAACAGGTTAGCGGTCGTCCTCACTGTGAACTCCTCTAATCCCCTCTGACAGTCAGCATTTCATCTGTCTACTTTCAGCCCTCACATCGAGGACCCCACCGCAAGAGTAAACACTATTTGGCACTTTTCCTTTTCCAGAAGGATGACTCTGCACAGATGACTCTCTCTCTCTCTCACACACACACACACACACACACACACACACACACACACACACACACACACACACACACACACACACACACACACACACACACACACACACACACACACCATTCAAATACGAAGAGAGCCATTCAAATACGAAAGGCCGGACCAGTGAGCAGAGGGAAATTCAATCACACAGGAATGTAGAGCAGTGGTGTGGATTCTCACTCTCCCTTTCTTCTCCACTCTTTTCCCCCATGAATGTCCACACACACACTTCACCTTGGCATACCACTTTGTGTTTTCAGTACACACACACACACACACACACACACACACACTTCACAGATATCTGACAGCATCTGCCATCGGCGCATGTCATCTTAGCACTTTGGCAAAAGAAAAAAAGAAAAAAGGTTGCAAGTTCCTTTTACCTGTTGAGGAATGCGTTTCCAAATGCGTTCAGCTTTCTGAAGGGCTTCTTGGGGTCAACCACCAAAGCGTTGCCGGGGATGACTCCCTCGGTGTCGCCGTGCATCACCGCGATGAAGGAATCCGTGGTGGGTTCGGGGCCGATCCGCATGCCGGGAAAATCCTGCTCCAACAGGTAGCTGTAGGTGAGATAGTGGGATATAGAATTACACAAAACAAGGCGAGAGACAAGATGTTCTTTTTGGTTAAACAATCCTTTCAGAAGATGCTATCTGAGTCAGAGAGCAATAGTGTAGAGGGCATCGGGCAGCTAGCTACTGTAAAGTCACATTAATAGGACTTTATAAGACATTAACATCCACTTTTTTAAGTAAATGTCTAGGAAGAAAATGATGTTACCATAAATAAATAAATAATTCATGATAGGGAATGCATAAACTTTCTCCAACCATGTGTTACTGAGTCAATAAGGGGTAATTCTCCACTTGGCCTCATATCAGTTCTATCTTTTCAGTTCTATCTTTGACTGAATACCTACAAACAGCAGGACAGATGTGTGCTACATATGCATGCTCTAACTAGATTAGCTGCAGTCTCTGGATGCTTAAAATAAATTCAAAAGATCACCAAAAAACAGATCTGCCTTGAATTAGAAGCTGCTGGAACAAAGATTAGGGGATTTTTTACATCCTTGTTGGCTTCATGAGAATAAACTCAGCAGCAGTGAGTTTGGTTTAGGTTTATTGTTGTTGTTGTTGTTGTTGTTTAGTGGTTGGTTCAGACAAAGATGGAGAGATAGTGAGGTATCAATAACAAGAGCATGGTGACTACTATCAGTAGTGGCGATGACAGCATCACACTGCGAGACTGACCTGCTGCATTCTGATAAAAGTGAACATAATAATAAAGAGGAAGGCATAGCAATCAACCACAGCTGTAAATCTTGGATTCACTTAAGTTTTCTTAAAAGACAAATACCTTAAAAAAATACGACAAATACGTTTAAACTAGTTTTGGAGTTTCTTAATAAGGCTAAAATAAGGATATTAAGACTGAAATATGAAGATGAATCTGTACAAGAATTTGGTTGAGATCTACCGGCACCGACAAGAAGAAACATAGCAGCTTGCTAGACGCTTGTTTTGCTTTCTGGTGATGAATGAGGTGAAAAATGTCAAGAGAAAAACAGCCATAAATCAAAGTTTTTATGCATGTATGGTTTTGACTGGGAACATTTTTCAGAAGACCCATAAAAAACAACTCAAATTTTGTGTTTTGCTGCAAAAGGGTTTTTATGTTTAACTTACAGCTGATACAACCTTTTTGACCTCATCTCTTACTGTTGCTACGGCAACACAGCTAACTTACATCTCACAGGGTTTTAGGTGTGAAGGGGTCGCGTCTCCCTATCTGTTAATTCGGTGACATCACACATGTTGCAAATAAGGATCAGTGTGTTTCTGTTGAGTTTCACAATGTGACCGACCGCGGGTCATAAAGAGGAGATTTAGGCAAAAGATTTACAGCTAAAAGAAAAAAGGACCATAAATTGAATGTGTGTGGGATGTGTTTGCATTTTAACTGCTGCCAGATGTAAGGATGGTTAGCTTATATGTCTTCTCCACACACACACACACACACACACCTTGACAGAGGAGTCAGCAGTGCCTGGTGGAGCCATCCCTCTGCACATGAGTCTGTGTAGTGCATCTGTCTGTGGGGAGGTTGTGCAATGCGTGTGCATCTAGCAGACTCTATGTTCCATATCACGAACATAACGAATGCATGTGGGTGCAATTCACTTGTCAGCTCACACGTCGCACCATTTAATCTCTCACATTCTGCACAGTGTGCTGTCAGCGAGATAAAACTGAAATTTCCCAGACTTCTCTAACCCTCAGCGTTAAAGTTTAAGAGGTTTGAAGCATTTAAAAAACCTTAAAGGAACCCTTTGAATCTGGGGATACATTGCTTTTTAAAGACTTAGGTGAAAAAAAAAAAAGCCCTAAAATGAAGCCAGGCTCAAATTACTGACCTCTGAATAACCGCCAAAGAACGATTACATGACCCTTCACTAACACCTCCATTCATCTTCTCTTCCTTTTTAGCTGCCAGACAGAGATTCATGCACATTTTAAGACTTTTTAAATTCCCATAAAGCCAAATGTGATGTAACTAAACATCATTATTGTAACTCTTCCTTGCAACGTTTCAAAAAACCTGCACTGCTCCCACATCCAGACTCGCTGATAATATGAAATGTAAGAGAAAGCTGACAGAGGAGTTACTCAGCAGTTTGTGCATTCTGCATCTTGCCGTTACAATGTCCGTGGTGCGGGGGGAATATGAGGGTGTTGTCATCGGGGGAAAGAGTAACAAAAAAAGGGGGGGATTGTAAGGGAGAGGAAGAAGAGGAAGAAGAGAGAGCACTGCAGGAACGTCTGCTCTGTGCTGTCTTATAGCAGGAAGTCACTAACAGCATCCTCTCTCTCTGGCTTTAAAAGGCTTACCCCACTAATTACCCACTATGCTCTGCAAGTGTGTGTGTGTGTGTGTGTGTGTGTGTGTGTGTGTGTGTGTGTGTGTGTGTGTGTGTGTGTGTGTGTGTGTGTGTGTGTGTGTGTGTAAGAGGGGCGAGTCGTTAGTAGCAGACCTGCAGTTCAAAGAGGCCCAACACACCCGGCTGCTAATATCCCCCACTGTCACACATATACAAATACCAGAGATACTCCAGATCACACAACTCTGACTATGGAGCATTATTTTCATACTAAAGAAGCTTATACTTAATCTGAATTTAAGATAAGATAGGCGTGTATTTGCTACTCTTATCCAAAATGTCTTAAAATGACTGATGAGACTATCCTTGATGGACGTATAGCAGGTCTGACATGATGTCTGTCACGGTAATGAAGAGTAACTAAGTTAGTTATAAGCAAGAAAACGCTGCTTTGGCTTAATTCTTGGCTAAAACAACATGATTTTGTTAAATTTGCAGGGCTTATTCTAATCTCCACCAGATGTTTTCTAAAATAGGTCCCAAGGAAAAACCCTGATGTGAAACTTGTCCATCTGTGAGTCTAATACATACACACACACACACTCACTCACATAAAACATGGATATATACACACACACAGGTTGGGCAGCAGTGCCATGAAGTTGGCATGTCTGTGTTTATTATGTTGGCTGTCATATAAATATTTAATGGATTAAACAAAGTTTGCAGAGGTGTGACCACTAGCAGTTCGGCTGTGAGTGTTTATGTGTTTATGTGTGTGTGTGTGTGTGTGTGTGTGTGTGTGTGTGTGTGTGTGTGTGTGTGTGTGTGATGACCGGTCTTTCATATTGGTCTTTCATATTACTCTTTATGTTTTGTTTTCACATGAACTCATTCCTCGCTCTTGACAAACTTTCTTCAGGGAGAAGTCAGTTTGGGTGTGTCCACCTCTCCCTCTCTATCTTTCTGTCTGGCCTCATGTGTTTGTGTGTGATTCCCCCTGTATGTGAACATCTTCATATTTGTGTGTGTTTGTCTGTGTGTGTCTTTCCTCACCGTATGAAGCTGGTCTTGCCGGTGGAGTACTGTCCCACCAGTAAGACCATTGGCTTGTTGTCGAAGTCTGCATCCTCCAGAGCCGGGGAGTGGAACTCGTGGAACTTGTAGCTCTCCTCCAGCGGCAGGAGTTTGGTTTTGTAGAGCTTCTTCAGTCCGTCACTGACGGTCTGAAAGACTTCTGGATCCTTCTTCCTCCGGTCGTCGGTCCCGAGCCAGCTGAACATGGTTGCTGGTTGTTAGGGCTAGTAAAAGCCTCTGATGGGTTTAACTTGGTCAAAGGTGCCGTTTGTCACTTGTGTCCAGGTTATCCGTCAAACCTGAAAGGTCTCCAAATGTGTGATGTCCTTGAGGGATTAGATACTTGTCTTAAGGTTGAGCTGAGAGAGAGATTTCCTCACATGTAAAACAAGGAGAAGATGAAACTAATATCTTACTTAATTAAAAAAATAAAAAAATAACTTAAGATTCACCTTTAACTCCAAATGAAAAAGAAAGTGACTTATACACACACACAAATATTAAGTTATATTTCAATCTGTTGAAATATATTTTTAAAATTTAAATGTAATATATTTCAAATTAGAAATACGGATAAATGTTGAAGTCAGTCTGTCTGTCTAGCTTCACTAGAATGGGTGGTGACTGTTGTTGTTGTTATCATTGATTATTGAGGCTGGGTCTGTTGTTATATTCAGCCCAGTTGAAGGTTATTTTTAGTATATTTTGTCTCCGTTATTAATCTACAATTTCCAAAAAAAATAAATCAAAATTATTGTAAATTCTGATTAACCTTGTAATCAGAATTTAAAGCTGACCCTTCTCAGCATCGAGTCCATCGGTCCTCCCAAGTCCAGGCCACTTGTGCTCCTGGGCCCAAAAAACAAAATAAATGAGATTGTTTTTGCACCAATCTATTCCACTGAACACAACAAGCCTAAATCATTCTGCTCATGCACCACATCACGTTACCGCTATTCAATGTCGTCCACCGGCAAGCAAAGGAATCCCAAAAATGATGCACCGAGCTGCTGTCAGAGCGCAGCACCATCCGTGGACTGTCCGACAGCTCCGGCACAAAAACAGCACAAAAACGCACAAAGAAAAAACCTGTTATTTCTGCAGTTAAATCAAATATTTTGTGGGTTATTTTTCTGCCACAGTGCACAGTGAATGTAGCAGCAGCTGGTGTCCTGCAGCCCAATTTAAATGCCGAGTCGAAGGGAAACCCGAGCTCCGGCGGAAGTGCCCAACTGCTGGCAGACCCGACGCACCGAGGTACCCGCCCAGTGATGCGGGAGCTCCGGGAGATGAAGCGGGGCAGGACGGCGCCATGGAGGAGGAGGAGGAGGAGGAGGAGGAGGAGGACGGAGAGAGCTGCGGTCTAACCACAGCGCGCCACCTATAGGTACTTGAACGTTACATGCATTTATAAGCATAATTATTATACTTTATTAGTATATTATACTTACTTTTTCTTTACCATTTCCCCCAAAAAATATGAGTTTGAACATAAAATAGCAAAGGTAAATGTACTCACTTGAGCATTTACACTGTGCAATACTAGTTAAAAAAGTTAAAAATAGTTAAAATAGTTTTTCTCTGTCTGTAAATATAATATTTCAGTTATTGTTGTTTTTTCTACTGTTTTTTTTTTATTGCTTATTTATAATACTTGTTTTATTTTATTTTTTATTTTTTATTTTTCATTTTTTATTTTTTATCTTGTCTTCTTCTACTATGTCTCTTGTGTGCACTTTACTCTACGCTGTTGTAAGCCTGCAAATGTCCCCGCTGCGGGACTAATAAAGGATTATCTTATCTTATCTTATCTTATCTTATCTTATTTTATCTTATCTTATCTTATTTCCTCTTGATAATTGTAACATACTAAATTAGGTACTTTTTAGGATTTAGATCATAAATATAAGATATATTAGATTTTATTAGTCCCGCAGCGGGGAGATTTACAGGATTACAGCAGCATAGAGGATAGTGCAAAACAAGAGACATAGTAAAAAAAACAAGATCAAAAATAAGTATTATAAATAAGCAAATGAGCAATAAAAAAACAGTAAAAAACAACAAAGAATCCACAGTAACTGAAATATTATATATACAGACATAAACTATTATAACTATTGTATTGCACAGTGTATTTGTATTGCAATTGAAATATAAATATAAACTAATTTATAAAAAAAGATATTATAGTTTACCAACCAGCATATAAAGTAGGTTACTATATTAAAGTGCTGTACACATGCAAAACTCAATACATATGTATGATTCTGAAATGGACCATGCTACAAATGAATAGGCCTACTTTTTATTTTCTAATTAAAGTATATTTTTACTTTAAATACATTTGTACTTTAACAGTTTTACTCTTTTTTCGGTGTTGAAAAGTAGCGTGGTTGTACTTTAGTTGAGGCCTATTCCCATTTGGTGTAACTTTTTACTTCTTATTCATCAAATTTGATTATTTTTGCTACTACATTTGACAGTTACCAGTTTCTGTTAAGGTTCAGATTCCACACAAAACAAGACGTAACGATATTATATGATGTAGCATTCACCTCAACCTGCCACAACAATAAAATGCTACTTAATCATCATAATCATGACACTCTCAGAGGCCATTTTTCTGCATAACATATCATTTTGATACTTTAAGTTCAATGCTGTTACATATGTTGCCGTAGATTTGTGAAGCAAGGACCCCTGGTGGTGCTCAGTTTGATAACCAATATGGCTCCAAATATGTTTTATACTGTATATGGTTATACATCATATTTAAAAAAAAAAAAAGAAGTATCCTTGCTCATATTTTTACAGAAAATGTCATGATTGGTGTTGACCAACAGATGTCTCTATTCACTCTCTTGTTGCATCTCGTGGAGGTCGCGACAGGAATTAAAGTTAAAGTTTAACCATGCTTCCAGTCTGTGAATGTTTTATAAACAGTAGATTCGTCCTGAGAATATGTTGAAGCTGGTAGGAGTACGAACTTCAAGGGATCAGAGTATTTACAGTTAATAACAAAGCAGAACAGAATAGTTAACTTTAAGTTCACTTTATTATCATTTATTTGAGAATACAATAAGTCTGTCTTGCAACACACACAGCTGTGAAATACATATTACTCACTTCTTTCACAGAGTACAACCGTTTAATCAAAATGGATACAACTTCATGCACAGCATCAAACTTATCACCGCATTGCGGATAACCTGAGTTGTGTAAATACATGAACCTAAATGTACTTGTAGAGTTTCATAATTTCCCCGTACTGTAGCTTTGGATTCATGCAGGTTATCAGTGAACAGGAAGAGATTTTACAGTATTTCATTGCAAAAAATTTCCCCTAACGAGACAAACTTCCTTCATATAACGTTTAGGCATAACTTAATGCGGGTTATATGGCAAACCAAAGGAATTAAAAAGAACAACAACACTGACTAAAGAGTGTAATGCTTTCCTTCATTATTACATAATGAAACATCATTTATGTAGTTTCTCTTCTGAATAACAAACAAAAGTGCAACTGAACTGTGCTCTAATCAGTTACATATTTTACCCTTGTGTTAATGGAATGCAGAAGAACCGGCTGCATAACTTGTAGACAACTTCCTGCCAAGCTTCTGAACACCTTGGCTCAAGAAAAAGAAAGTAGCGTACAAAAATAAAAAAGAGAAGACAAAGTGACGAAGATGTAATATTGCACTGAATACAGTGTTTGGTTGGAGAAAAGAACGAAATTATCGAGAATTTCTGTTAAAAAAAAGATGATATTGACACATACTGTTGGTCAGGCAGCTTCATTATTTATAAAATCTCTACACTAAGTAGAATAACAAATAAATAGTTTGACTTCATATATCACACATTAATCACATTAATCACAAAGATAGATACTGTCTTTTTCATCTGAACATTAGTATTTCCTTCATGTAACATGTTCAGGCGTGATGGATTTGTATTAAAAGGAATGTTGCACAAGGAAATAATTACATTATGATCCTGGGATTAAAACAGAAACGGACCTGAAACCTGAAACTACCCACAACTAATACAGCAAGACAATATAAAATAAACACGGATGTGTATTGTCACGGAAGATCTGCAGTAAATTGTGGTCACGTATAGTATCAAACATACTAACAAAGTTAATGCCAGAGTAATGTTTCTTTGTCACAGTTTTTGTACTTCTACTGAATCAATGGAACTCACAAAGATTTTGCAATCTGTCTACAAAAAAAAAATCAGGAAGAATACTGTGAATGACGGTTATCCCTAAGAAAATAATTGATGAGTGAGCTACATTTTGCTCAAAACTTAGGTGAACACAGATCATTTCCTTCAGAGTTGCTCACAGTGTGACATTGATTATTGTGATTTGTTTATTATATAAAGTTATGACATTCACAGGTATGAAAGTAACCCGACTACAGTACTTAGTGCTCTTAAATAAAAGTGATAAATCATGCTATTGATTATAAATGTATAATATAAGTGCAGAAGAAGAGTTCTTTTTGTTGTTAATAATGGGGTAAATCTATTGATGAACATCATCTACTCATCCATCGAGACCACCAAGTTCCATCTGGTCAAAAAGTCATCCCCGTCCACCCCCATCTCTCTCTGCGCCTCCGCCTTTTCCTCGGACCCTTGTCTTACAAATACGTTTTCCAACCTCAACCCAACCTCCTCCTCCTCCTCCTCTTTCTCCTCCTCCTCCCCCCCCTGTTTCTCTCCCTGCATCAACCCATCCATCATTGGCAACACTAGTTTCCCGGTCTCTGGATTCCAATCAATACATATATTTGCCTCCTCTTCCTCATCTTCCTCTATTTTGTGTGCTGCAGCCATTCTCAGAACGCCGTAGTCTTCTGGTAAGAAATCGGACTGGTCGGAGCGGGAGGTCGGCATGTCTCTGGTGTTCTGAGAGGCATAAGAAGAAAGAAGTGGCACCTCCTCATTTTCACTTCTTCCATCCTCCACGCCTCCATCTGTTCTTACTCTCCCCTCTCCGTCCATCGCTTCCCCCATTCCACCCTTGCTTGTTGGTAGATTTAAGGGCATTCGGAGGAGGCCGTTTTGTTGGGCTGTGCTTATGAATAAACCTTGAAACCCTCCATCCTCCTCCTCTCCATCCACCTCTCGCATAGTTGCTCCCTGAAAAGACAGCGGAGTTTGCGTCATCGTCCACGCATGCGCTTGTTTAAGTGTGCTCATCTCTTTCCATGTGCGTCCGGGGTGCGGCTCAACTGTCTTTTCTCGTAACTGTGAATGGCTGTGCATTTCTGATCTTTTCCTTTCAGATTATTCCCATCTTCTCTTCTGTTAGCGACGCCGATAAACCCGTAGTCGACTGAAGAATCATCCCAGGTTTCCTCGGCCTCTGGTAGTGTTTCGGGGCTCTGGGAAGCGTATCCTGGTGGGCGATGTGGGAGGTGATGCGGGCGCTCGGTCCACGCAGGGTCTTTTGGTTTGATGATGGCGATGACCATGAGGTTGGGTTTCTCCGGGGGAAACGTCAGAACGGGCGGATGAAAAGCAGGCGGGTTCTGGAGGTTCAAAGAGAAGGTGTTTGGCATTAAATGATTGACCTTTTAGCTTTTGATTTTTTTTTTTTACCTAAACATTACACAAAATAGTCAAAGCTGTAGACACAAAAATGAAGTCAGTGCTTAACGGTTAAATCTGTATCAGCAGAGGCAGAGATATCTTGACTTTTAGTCTCTAGCATGGGTTAAAAATCCCAAATCACAGCATTCCACTTTGCCTTTAACACACCTTTTTGTTACACCCTCTAACTACTTTTTTTAACAGGTGCACAATATGACCTGGGATTTACCGGAAATAAAAAGGGTTAAAAAGTCATTTTTCATTTCATCTCAACTTTAAGAGCATTTTATTGAAAAAAATAAATATAGTAGTTAAATTAACAGCGTGTGTAAAAGTGTGTGTATGCATTACCAGTATGTATGGGCTCTTCTGTCCTTTCCCCGACAGGTAGCGGTGGAGAAGGTAGCCAACCACCCCCACCATACACACGCACACAGACGGAACAACAATACCCACAATCACCCACTTCAGCTGGGCAATCACAGGGTCTGGAGGGAGACGGGGGAATCAGGATAAAGTCACAAAAAAAATACAAACATAGATATTTGTAAAATTACATAAAGGAAATATGATGTGGAACACAAAAAAGATATCATAACTCATTGTATACAATCTAAAATGCCAAGTTATCAAGCTAAAAATCTAACGGATTCACCAACAATAAAAGACTCAAACATAATTTAATCTTTGGCTTTTGTTCCATGTTGAGTCATATTCCTTTCTAACCTGTCAAACAGGGAGCAAATTATTCACACAGACGCCCTTAATGGTTATACCTTGAGGTGTGGTTATGCAATGCAACGCCGAGGACTGGCATATGGCGGGCATTGACAGGAAAGTCGCCTTGGCAGAGAAGCAGTACTCTGTGCTGTACTCCATCAGTTGGTATTTGTACGAACTGGAGGCCACTGGGACGTGTAGCTGCAAACATGCAAACATAAAGATGCTTGATTTAACAGCCAGTCTCTGCAAGGAGGGTTGGATCATTTTGATATATTTTTTACTCACTGTTTTGCCGTGATGCCTATCTATAACGGAGAGGTGGTAAGTCATCTGGGGGTATAGTGTCGCCATGGAAATCGCTGGGATGTGATTGTTAGGCTGATATCTCATTGGTCCCTTCAGAGTGATGATGGCGTTGCTCTCCTCTATTTCCACAGAAACCAGTGGAGGGCCAAAGCTAACTATATAGATAGAGCAACATATTTAGTTTGGGGTAGGTGAACATGTTATTTAGCGTTTCCATTTGTGTCACTTTTAGACAGAATGTCACTTTAACTTACTCTCCGTCTTTGGATCGAATCTCCTCTGTGTCACGGCCCATGAGGAGGACGCTCCAGGGCTCACGGCACGAACCCTGGCATAGTATCCCTGCTCCAGATCCCACGTCTCATTGCTCAGATCACACCAGCTCTGCACAATTTTTGTACACCGCCACACCGCCCTCCAGTTGGCCTTTCTTTCTTTGTTGCCCTTAACACTTTCCCCGTAGCTAGAAAAAAAAAAAGAAAGAGCAGACCCACATAGATCAGACGATGACCAAGTTCCTGCAAAAGCTGGGACAATATAATGGAGGGAGTGAGCTCAAAACACACTCCTTTTCCTTGTGCATTTCCTCCCTCGAATAAGGAGCTTCAGTTTACACAAGTTATATGTTAGATCAAGTTTCGTTTTTCTTTTGCTTCTGTCTTTCTTTTTTTTCTCTGCTTCTCTTTGTCTGTAAACTCCTTTGAGACTTGCTGAAGAAAGGCCGATATGAATACATTCAGTTTCCTTATTACCAGGTAAAGTCCAACGGTCCCTAGTTACAGTAATGTGCACAAAAAGGAAAGAACCTAAAGTATATGCAACGTGGAAGACAATACATTTGTTCTCAGGGCCACTTCAGTTAAATAAACTAATTTTATTAGCATTTTTGTATTAAAACTCTTTACTTACATGGCATATTGTACTGTAAATTGTGTGTCATGTGGTGTGCCACTTCCTGGGAACCATTGCAGCACATTCCTTAGATTGACTGAAGAGAAGGTCACATTGATGGGGCTCGGCAGAGAGGAGGAGACTGGGGAGAACCAGATTGAAAATGATAAAATACAAATTTAATATGAACTCATGTTTGTCATCAGAATTCCTACAAATTTTGCGTTACCTAATGCAATGTTACTTTTTGAGGAGACTGGTTATCTGAATTAAACTTCCTCTTGTATTTACGGTATCACAAAAGTAATTGCTAATACCTCTTATTGTTGATACTATTGGCTTATCATAAAACACAATAAAATATAAAGGAGTACGTTAATCAATGCCTTAGCAATATGCATAGTAACAAATGCTATTTCGACGTTTACTTAATATGAATAAATTAAGTCTTTATTGAGGTGTCATGCATGTAACTATGGCCATCCTGCGGAGGCTTAGTGTGTTAATAATATTTGCATAATGTTTCCAATGCAGGTTATAATGATGAAACAGATTGTGTTATGATCTCCTTTTTTAATTAGGTACTTGGATCAACTGACCTATTGTTTAAACACCATAAACCTACATGGAAAAAACTAAATATGAGCACTAATAAATCATATCTGCTCCACAGTGAGTTTCAGGTCAGTCAATGATTTACTGAATCTGCACATTTCACTTGATGCCATAATTAAAAAAAGAATCAGAGTGTTATCAGAGTGTTACACTTCATATAACTTTAGCTGATACTTAAACTTGAATAATTGGTAAAGAAATGATACAAAATCAAGTTATAGTTCTCGTAATGTTAGATTAATTCAGTCATACCTGTACAGTGCAGAGCTCCCAGGTGCAGGAGGAGTATCACTGTCCACATCGCTGGAGGAATCGCTCATGTTTTCACAATTTCACAAGAAACACCAACATTTCCAACCCAGCTGATCAGCCTGAGAGCTCGATGAAAAGAAACCAGCCAGAGCAAACAAAACGCGTTAAGAGAGGGTTAAGCCGGTGAAGGGTGAACTTGAACGACAGCTACAGTAATGAAACACCTGCTGATGTTTCCGTGTATGAGGAAGGAATGTGACCTCACTTGTTTGTGAACATTACACCTGTGCAAGTGTGTGTGTGTGTGTGTGTGACTCATATAACCAAGACTCGTAGCCTAGCAATTGTTTGTAAAAGTATACTGTGTTAAAAAGAAAAGTTTTTAAAAGTCCTGCAAAAGTGAAAATCCCACAAAAATTGGCTCTATATTATTTAATAGTAATTGCTAGTCTGTTTCATATTGGCTATTTCCGATACTTTTTACAGGGTTGAGTAGTTTTATATATAACAAAGCAAAAATATTTTAATTTTTTTAATGTTTTGTATATGTAGTAGTATTATTTCCATCCCGTATTATTTTTATTTAAAGCTGTTTATCTTGCCCTTTAGTTTTTTTTTGTTTTTGTTTTTTAAAACTAAGCCTCAGTATAATTATTAAGCTTTCTAGCTTTTGTTGTTGAATTAATGCATTTCTGAGTATCTGTACGTACAGAACCAGTCAAAAGTTTGGACACACCTTCTCATTCAATGGTTTTTCTTTATTTTTTACATATGACGTCAATGAAGTCAAAAGTTTGGACACACCTTCTCATTCAACTACTTTGAAGAATCTAAAATATAAAACATATTCTGGTTTGTTGAGCATTTGTTTGTTTACCACATAATTCCACATGTGTTCCTTCATAGTTTGGATGTCTTCAATATTAAAAAAATGTAAAAAAATAAAAATAAAGAAAAACCATTGAATGAGAAGGTGTGTCCAAACTTTTGACTGGTACTGTATCTTTTATAAAAACTGTATTTGTATCTTCAAATTCACACAGGGCTATATTAGAGAAAAACACCAGACTTAACTAAGTATAATTTGTAAAAGACATGCTGGATGTAAGTAGTAATTATGGACACTCTCACTGACATAATGATTAATTACACAGGAATTAGGGGATAGGTTCCGCATCACGACGACACGGTGAAGCGGAACTGTTCTTCTTGTGTCTGGTGCGTCTCCGGATTGTTTATGAGGTTGCACGTCCCGCAGCGCATTGATCCCAGTGCCTGTTAGCATTTAGCTCGTCGGTAGCGTTATCTGAGGAACTTGCTCGTTTTGTATGATGGTTCGCTGAGAAAAAAACTGACTCTCATTAACGCAAACATGGCGCTGTCGATGGAGACGCAGCTCCAGAGCATCTTTGAGGATGTTGTGGTAATTAGTGTCTTTATTTACTGATGTTGAAGCTAACAGTAGTTAGCATGTCAGACAGTGTTAGCCTCTTCCTTTTATATGTGCACTAATTAAACCTGCTGTGCAGATGAATAAACCAAAAAACATATGTAAAGTTTCATAGCATCTGCACTTTAATAAAGCAATCCATATAAAAAATATGAATTAATAGCAAAGAGTGATGTTTGTGTGTCAAAATAAATTGAGCTTTTAAGGCTTTCTGCATTGTGCATAACCTTAAAGTAAAGGTGCATTGAATTAACACGCACTTAGCAAGTTAATTCAATGCACCTTTAATGTGCAGACTTGCATAATTCACCTTTACAATGTAATACTATCTTATACTCATCATTTTTTTAAAGTAATGTTGCTTCTGAACTACAAGTTTGTCTTTGGGGGTTCATTGACATTGCCATGAAGCATCAGTATATGGGCATAGCACCTAAGTTAGATAAAGAAAGTAGTATCCTCCTATATCTGTGTTTAGAGAGCATATACTCCCTTTAATCTGAGCAAAGTCTGGCATATGACTTGCATGTTTACTGAGCTACAGTCTCTGATTTTGAGGGAACAGAGCAGATCACTGTTTTTATTGGGATTACTATTATTGTGTAAAGCTGTTAAACTACAGAAGAGAGTTTATTTTTTATTTTTAATTAAAACATTTGTCTTGCACATAATCTGTTCTTAATTCTATTTTTCTTCTCCTCTCCTCAGAAAACTGAGATGATAGAAGAGGCCTTTGCCGGGTAAGATGGATCCAAACACGCTCACACCTCCTGTTGTTGTTTTGTTATTTGTCATTAAAGCAGGTCTGACTAGTTGCCCATTAGAAGGAGCAGTGTCGATTTGGAGTTGCACGTTTTATGTCTTAGCAGAAGAAACAAGAGTACGTTCAAATGCAAACTGTGAAATTGAAATGCTGTTGTCTGAAATATCAATTGTGTTGTGTTTTAGGATGTTTATGGACACTCCGGAAGATGAGAGGACTAAACTGATCAGTTGTCTGGGAGCCTTCAGGCAGTACTGGGGGACTCTGCCACAGGTGTCTAAACGCACATAGACAACCACACGCTTTCACACAAGATGAAACAAATGATTGACTGGGTGTATAAATTCCCTCCATGTCTCTCTGCAGGAGTCTCATGAACAGTGTGTGCAGTGGATAGTGCGGTTTATACACAGCCAGCACAGTCCCAAAAGGATCTCCTTCCTCCATGACTGTCTAGCAATGGCTGTGGAGACCAGTCTGTTACCGCCCAGGTACACACACACACACACCCACACACACACACACACACACACACACACACACACACACACACTTAAGAAGGCCTACAGCATGTATGAATTTAAACTCTGGGGTTTAACAGAATCTTATTTTTTACAGTTAATTTGTTTCTGTTTTATTGGTTGTTTAGGATGAAATATCACTGTCGTATCTTGCGTTAACATATAAATAGAATACATTAATCATCCTTTTGGTTTATGATAAAACTGTAATAAAAAGTATTCCTTTTCATTTATATGATACATAAAGTCTCATTAACATGTATCTGCAGTTAATCTGTTTAAAGCTGTGACATAACACAAATGCATTGTGTACACTCTTATGTATTATGTCAGTTATTTGTCTCATCTAATGAATCTCGTCTCTCTGAAGGATGGTGTGTGTAGCTCTGATAAGCTCCGACAGTTTGGAATGGGAGAGGACTCAATTGTGGGCGTTAACTTTCAAACTGATTCGCAAGATCATTGGAGGGATGGACTACAAGGTCTCACACACACACACACACGCACACGCACACGCACACACTAATACACAAGTACAATCATAAGAAACCACAGGCTTCTGGCACATTTGGATGTGATTTAACATGTTAATCTCAAAGTACCTCAAAAATATCTGGAGACATATTGCCGTTATCTCTGTTGTTGAAGTTTAAGTCTTCCATCACCCGATATGTTTTCATGTTATGTGTGTGTTTTTTAGGGTGTTCGAGACCTGTTGAAAGCTGTACTGGATAAAATTCAAACCATTCCGACCACTGTGAGTTCAGCTATAGTCGGACAGCTTCTGGCCGCCAGAGAGGTATTTAATTTCACTTGTTCAATATAATTGTTTATAACGTCTTTATTTTTTAACTTTTTTCAATAAAAATCTGTGCGCATACCATATCTAACACTTTAACCTTTTACTCTGTGTGTATTCCAGGTGGTGGAGTACATCCTAGACAGAAATGCCTGCCTCCTGCCAGCATACTTTGCCATCGCAGAAATCAGAAAAATGTATCCAGAAGGACAACTATCACACTGGGTAAAGTCAAGTTTCTTCTGTGTGCGTCACATGTATATAATAGATCCCCCTGTTTTTATTTTCTATCTTTCTCTACCTTTCTGTTTGTAGCTTCTAGGCAGTTTGATATCAGACTTTGTGGACAGTTTCAGACCAACAGCCAGAATCAACTCTATCTGTGGTAAGAGACGCATAAACACACCCACGCACTTACATTACAGTCAGTCATTTAGCAGACGCTTTTATCCAAAGCGACTTACAATCAGTAGTATATTACATATCATTACATATCATTCACCCATTCACACACTGATGACAGGCTACCATGCAAGGTGCCACCATCAGACTCTAACTAACATTCATGCAACATCCAGTCCACACCGATGGCAAGCCTTCGGGAGCAACTTGGGGTTAAGTGTCTTGCCCAAGGACACATCGACTGCTGAAGCCGGGTATCGAACCACCGACCCTCTGATTGGAGAACTACCTTGCTCTCCACTACGCCACAGCCGCCCACTTACGAAACATTAAAAAAAAGATATCAAGTTTTCAGAGTTCTGTTGTTCTCAAGAGTTATTCTTCTTCATGCTTTGCCAAAGCTTTAACTAAATCCATTTTTTGAACCAAAATATAAACTAAAGTTGAAAAGGAAAATTGTATCTAAATGGTAAAAAGCTGAATATTCCCAACTTTAAAGACACGCAAAATCGAGTTTCCATTGAGCACTCTGTGGCTAACCCAACTCTTCCATTTATGACACATTGCATGCCTTAGATTATGATTGATAGTCCTTCAGTGAAGTTCATAATGTGACTCATATACTACATGTACAATGTGTCTGTTTAGTCACTCCCCATGTGTGAATGTGTCCACAGGGCGGTGCAGCTTGTTACCAGTAGTGAATAACAGCGGGGCCATCTGTAACTCCTGGAAACTAGACCCCACTACTCTCCACTTCCCTCTGAGAGGCATGCTGCCGTTTGACAAGGTATCACATTAACACATGTACTGCACAAGCATTTACACACACACACACACACACACACACACATGCACACAGAAGCAGTATTAAAGTGTCTGTTTTATTTATTTAAAGGACCTGTTTGAGCCACAGACGGGCTTGCTGCGCTATGTATTAGAACAGCCATATTCAAGAGAAATGGTGTGCAACATGTTAGGACTCAACAAGCAGGTAGGAAAACCTTTTCTGCTACGTTTCCTCCGTAGCTTCTCTACCAGGCCCTCCACCTGCACTCACTGTTTCTCTCCCTTTGACTCTCTTTAGTGACTCTTCCTTTTCCTTTTTCCATTGTCCCCCCTTACTGATCCTGCTGTTCCTTTTCCATTGTTCTCCTTCTTTTTCATTCTCCTCTCTGCCGCTCCTCGTCTGTCTTTTTTCTACTTGACTTATTCTTTGACCTCCTCCTATTCTGCTCTTTCTGTTTGTTTTTACTCAATTTCTATTCTTCATATATTTATTTTTTTCTCTTTTTTTCTTTTTTTCTTTCTTGTGTGTCTTCCCCACCTGTTTTTTTTTTTTTTTTTTTTTAAAAAACACCCCTCTCCTCCCTTGTTACCCTGGTAACACAGCTATATAATACCATATGTAAAGCAAGCCAATGCAGTGAGCTTGACCCATAATGCACTGGTGTTCGTTTTCCCTGTTGGGTTCATGCAGTTTCAACTCAGCCCAGCTCACTGAGCATCTTAAACACAGTCTGCCCGGCTCTCAGAACGTTTGTGGCCAACACAATGCGATGAATCAAACCTGACCCAGACCTCCGATTTAGATTTCCCCCTCTGATTTCAAATATGAACAAATGACACAGAATCCAGTTTGTCTGTTTGAATCGGCTGAGTTGATGCTAAGTGTGCTGAACAGACAGTGAACAGCCTAGCTCCTTAGTCACCACTTTCTTTCTCTCTCTGTCTCTCCTTTTTCCCCCCTCTCTGTTTCTTTCTCCTTCTTTCTTTGTTTCTCTCTCCTTTGTCCTCCGGTTGTGTGTTGTGTTTGTCTGTCTCTCTGCCATGCGCTCTCTAGACTCTGAACATTGCCCAGGTATGTCGTTGTTTCTCTTCCTGGTCACCTGACCTACCAACTAACCAGCCCACTGGACATTTTTTTTTTTTTTTTTTTTGAGGCACGATGACGTCATATAAATTGGAAACTGAGGAAAAAAAAAAATAAGAAAAACTGAAAGATGGAGTGAAGAGAAATGCTACAGAGCTTGAGATGGTCACAGCAGGGCTTTGTAGAGACAGATGTGGAAAGAGACAGATGTGGCCAAATAAATACTGGGCGGGTACACAAAGTATGACATGCAGCAGCAGGTTGATCAATGTTTAGGGATCATTAACCATGGATGGTTGTGTGCAAAGTAGATAGTTTTCAGTTGCATCTGTTTGCTTCATGTGCTACCTTATCTCTGCTTTTAATACAGCAGAAGAATAAATACACAATACAGTAAAATGTATTGATTAAAGCCTCAGATGGCAAATATTTCCTACTAATATTCAGAATCTGTATATTAGACAATATTCTGGGTAAAACAAGTAACCCCTCCCATAATAGAATTCCTGTCAAATTGTAATAATGCACTCTTTTATGACGGGAAATAAAGCCATTGCTAACGGATCAACGTTAATGCTCATAGAGTGGCAATAGCAAGTTAGATGTCAGTTGCTTAAATTTTTTCAGAATTTTTTTTGCAATATTGGAATTGCTTTTTATGTACATGTTTAAAATTCTCTAATCTGTCTTCTAGTATTTTTATTTGTATCTGATTCCCTATATTATTATGTGTATTTGCCGTGCTGCGGTCAATGACCAATTTCCCTAAAATTGATCAGTTAAGATTTTTTTTTTTTTACAACCCTGGATTGTCCTGAATGTCAACTGAGCTATCTGACACTCATCATACAGGTTTTATTTCAGACTGAGACAGTTATAGATTCTTAGGACTTTAGTTTTTTATCATTAAATTCCAGCCGTCTCTGCGGTTCCAGTTAATCAGCTGACATCCAATATCTCTGATTTAAAAACCCTGCTGTTGACATTTCAAGTCCTGCTGCACTGCATGTGTGAATGTAGTCTGGTCCTTGCCTGTTGTCAGTGAGGTCTTCTCGTGTCTGACCTTATGCTGCTTTCTGTTGTGCGGACCTGGGCAAAACTACTCCATTTAAACTAAATAGTGGTATTGACTCATTTAGCAATATAGTTTGTTATGCTTTGAAAATTGGAATTCAAGTTTACTGCAATAGCCAGGCAGTAATCACAGGAAGACCAGCTCTACCTTCTATGTCATTTTCAATGTGTTTACTTTCAGGTAGGGATTGTGAGTTGGTGGATCTTATTGATTTTCTCATTGGCATGTCTTCTTCTTCCAGTCCAACTTTATTACTATGCAACTTGTGCCATCCAGTCAATTAAATGCGTCAGCGAAAATGATAAAAGTTCGTAAATTAGTGCTGTGCAATTTGCAGCGTCCATGCTCTGCTAACTTCACTTTTAATTCCTTTTAATCTATTCTCCAAAGAGTGCCTCTTGTCTTCTCCGGTTGGAGATGGAGTGATACTTCTGTAATTACAAAGTTCACTTTGAAGCAGCGCACAAATTTACATAGCACTCGCACAGACGGCTTAAAAAGTAGAAGACATGGCAAAATGTGGATTACACAAAATTATTTTTCTTTTGATCGGGGTTTTGCCCAGGTCAGCCGATGTGTGATTCTCATTGGTTGTCTGAGTGGATGAGTGGACTCTGACCTGTGTTGTGTGGCGCTCATTAGTCGGCGAGTGGTTGATTTCTTGTCTTGTTTTTTGCCTCCAGTTTGTACCTTTTGCATCGCGGTTTTTACATTCTTCATTAATGGTACTGAGCCGCAAAAATGAACTACAACCTACAGCGTCTCTGCACATTCATTTAAACAAGACTTTTATATGCCGGTCGCTAAATGATCAAAATGATTGAACACGCCTAAATAAGAAGCTTTCCTTTTTTTTAAGAGAAATAATGGTGCTCGATAGGATCACTACAGTTTTAATTAGTTTAGTTTAATTTCCTTCAAACATTTTATTGTTCTCAACTCCTCCGTTTTGCTGACATTATTTATTAATAATTTAGATTAATTCTACTGAGAGTGGCATTTGAAGCAAAAGGTCATTAATTCCTTTAGCAAACAGGATGCCACTTCAAAACACAGCCACACAGTGAGTGGCAGACGGTTACTTGTTTCACAGTTAATAACCAGTATCCGATATTTACTACTGGGAAGAATATCGGTTGAGAGACGGTAACCTTGAAATGCATTTGCTCTGGATGCACATCGGTTTTCCATTGGTTGACTTGGTTTGTTGTAGAGGAGGTGGATTGTAGACCGGCCACACTGGTGTGCTTTCACTGTTTGCTCTGGGATGTAACTAGGTGAGCCATTGGGCTGAATCGTTGTACAGTAGACGGAAGATATTCCTGTAAATCCTCCTCCTCTTTCTCTCTCTTTTTCTTCGTTTTCCTCTTGCCCTCTCTCTTACTGTGTTTGCATGTGTGCTTGTGTGAGTGTGTGTGTGTTTGTTTGGTGGCAGAGGAAGAGAAGTGATGGTCAGCCTCTAGAAGTTTCTCTTCTTCTACCCAATCACAACACCCCCCCACCACCACCACCACCACCACCACCGTCCCAAACCCGTACGCCTGCATGCAGGGTCGTGTTGCACTGTTTGGTTTGGTGTTTGGTGTTTGCTGCTGTGCTGCTGTTCTTCGTTATATTGGGTTGCCGTGCCGTGCCGTGCTGTGCTGTTTTTAATTTAATTTCTTGCCGCGTTGTTTCCCAGCTCTGTGAAAAGCGGCTTTGTTAAGAGATACACACTCCTCCTTCTGTCTGTCTGGTGGGTGAAGTTAAGCTCCCCTCCCTGGGTTAATAGGGAAATGTCAGCAATGGTACTATTTCATGCAACTCAACAATTGAGCTCTGTCAATAATGCGATAAAGACTCTTAAGACACGCTTTTTTTTTTTTTTTTTTACTTAAACGCAACAAAAAACACTTCATCCAACTCTCTCTCACTTTTCCATCGTTGTCTTCCAGCAAGAGTCACATTACTCAATAACAAACAGAGCGTATCAAGCAAGTATTTGTTTAATAACTTATTTCTCTGTAGGGTTCTTTCCATGATGTTGTCACACACTTTTAATAACAATCTGAGCCTTTCAGTGGCAACAAAGAAGTACTTTATTTAGTGTAAATAAGTTGACAGTGAGGCATTGCCCCGAGTTTAGCGGCTGCCGTCTGCAGCGTTATTGCTCAATACCGGAGCAATTTAAAAATGTTGTCCCCATCAGTCACGTAGACACAAAATCATGCAGATATAGTGTCTAGGTGGAAAAATACCAAACCTGTCTTCCCGTCACTACCCGCCTCCCTGTCTCCCCCTCTCTCCATTCTCTCCCTTTACACCATTTTTTCTGACCTTCTTTTCATTCCCTTCCCTCCTTCCCTCCCTTCATCCCTCTTTCACCAACTCCCCTTCACATATGGAAGTCTCAACATTGTTGCCTCATGAACCCCAATGATGTTCACACATTATCTAGTTCTATAAGGAAATATTTTGTTCCTACATGATTTGATCATTCCAGAAAATCAGGTAATACTACCAAGACTTGATTTCAGTTTTACAATATATTTCATTAACAGTATTTACATCATTTTAATTACATTTCCTTTCTTTATTTATATGGTAAACGCACATAAATCGACATGTAAGTGTGGCGTGTTAGCAGATTAGCTTGTTATCAACTGCAGTCCATTAGGAGGATGTTCTAAAACCAATTACATTCTCCTAATGTTTATATTTATTTGTCCGGATTAGCTTGTAAGTTCAGTGCTAATTGACTGCCGTGTGTTTAGTCTCGAATATCAAAACCACCCTCGAGCACACGAACCGTTCTCTGTAATTGATTCGCCCGCTCCACGTTAAACCTTCAAGTTTATTGATGTAACATGTTTCGTGCTCTGGAGCCGTAGCAGAAGATTTGACAAATATCTCACTGGTCTAAAATGACACACTTGGCAAGTAACTGGAGCTAAGTGGACACTTAAGTGATTCACCCGTTTCCACGCAAAGACATGACATGGAGATTACCAGAATAAGTGGAGATAAAGGTAAATGATTTACCCAGCTGACAGAAGCAGGAAGGAGATGCCGTACTGCATGCAAGGGGTGGGAAGAGATGTTTTGTAAGTCGATGTCTAACCATTGTTGGAGCATCTATTGACATGAAAATGTGTATATGATAAAGTAATAATAATATAAGTAATTTAACCATGTTCTCTCCCACATTCTCTCCCTCCCTCTGTCTTTCTATGTTTCCCCTCACCCTTTTCTCCTTCTGTCCTTGGACGTCTTTCCCTCCCTTTCTCTGTTTAACTTCCTCTCTCTCGTGCCCACTTTTTTTTCCTTTTATCCTTTTAACACTCCCGTCCCCGTCCCCCATCAGCATAAGCAGCGTTGCCCGGTGCTGGAGGAGCAGCTGGTGGACCTGGTGGTGTACGCCATGGAGCGCTCCGAGACCGAGGAGCACTTTGACGCCGACATCGGAGGAACCAGCCAGTTGCTGTGGCAGCACCTCTCCTCCCAGCTCATCTTCTTTGTGTTGTTTCAATTCGCAAGCTTCCCGCACATGGTGCTGTCGTTACATCAAAAGGTAAGGGGGGGAGATGGCACAGGAATGAGGAGTTAATAATCCAAATAATGAGTAAAAAGCATTTTGTCTTGATTTGGAAATGTGTGAAATAAGTGTTATCAAAGAGGAAAAAACGATCCATTAAAGATAAATGTAGAACAATAAGCCAAATAGACTCAGTTAATACAAGCTATCTGGTCTTTATTGCTCTGAAATGTAGGTAAAAACTAAATGAACCAGAAAATGACAAGGCAAATTCAAAAGTGAGAGTTTAAATGATAAAAACATTCATCAACTGATGTGACCCTTGTTGCTGAGTTGGTCTTCCTCTATAGCTTGCAGGTAGAGGTCTCATCAAAGGGAGAGACCACCTGATGTGGGTCTTGCTGCAGTTCATATCAGGAAGCATTCAGAAGAACGCCTTGGCTGACTTCCTGCCTGTCATGAAGCTTTTTGACCTGCTCTACCCAGAAAAAGAGGTACACATCTGCCAAGCACTGCTTTTGGTTCACTACTATCACTAGTGCTAGTGCTAATGATCAACTGTGACAACTTTATAGGCGGTGTCGTCCGATTCATCCCTGTGTTCTCTCCCTCTCCAGTGTATTCCAGTTCCAGACATCAACAAGCCCCAGTCCACTCACTCCTTTGCCATGACCTGCATCTGGATCCACCTGAACCGCAAAGCTCAGAACGACAACTCCAAACTACAGATACCCATCCCACACTCTCTGAAACTACACCACGAGTACGCATCTTTAAATATCGGAACCTGAAATACATCAATAAATACCACAACTTTAAACCCAAATACTGCACCCAGTTAATAGTTGAAATAAAATGTAACCACTCATGTTTTCTTCTTCCCTCTCTCCTGTCTATTAGGTTTCTCCAACAGTCGCTGCGTAACAAGACTCTGGGTATGTCCGACTACAAGATCGCCCTGCTGTGCAACGCCTACAGCACCAACTCCGAGTGCTTCACTCTGCCGATGGGCGTCCTGGTAGAGACCATTTATGGAAACGGATCCATGAGGATCAACCTACCCGGCACCAACTGCATGGCGTCGGGGTCCGTCACCCCGCTGCCCATGAACCTGCTGGATTCACTCACAGTGCATGCAAAGATGAGGCAAGAGGAAGAAAATGACTTACAGATGAATTACTGGCAAAAAGAAGATGATTTAAAGAAGAATAGACGATGCATTATACAGATGGCTACACGGATAATTTATCTAAATGCGTCTCTTTGTCTTTCTCTCTCTGCGTCTGTTTGCCGGCCTCCAGTCTGATCCACAGTATCGCCACTCGGGTAATAAAGTTGGCCCAAGCCAAGTCCAGCATCACCCTGGCCCCCGCACTGGTGGAAACATACAGCAGACTGCTGGTCTACATGGAGATCGAGTCACTGGGCATCAAAGGATTCATCAGTGAGTTACAGAAACATCTTTGATTCACCGTTGGTTGAAAAGTTGCAAACTCTAGATTCAAAGTGTAATGTGCACACCTCACTTCTGTATCACATCTTTATGTTCCCAGAATAATAATTGTAGACTGTTACAGGAGCGTTATAACTTAACCAAATGTGTCTCTTGTTGAATAATGTGAAACTCTCTGTCCGTTCAGGCCAGTTGCTGCCCAACGTCTTTAAGTCTCACGCGTGGGGAATCCTTCACACGTTACTGGAGATGTTCAGCTACAGGATGCACCACATACAGCCGCACTACAGAGTCCAGCTTCTGAGTCATCTGCACAGTCTGGCTGCTGTGCCTCAGACCAACCAGAACCAGCTGCATCTATGGTAATGTGTTCATATATTCAACATAGTTACTGAAACTCAGATCAACCTCACAACACATGTGATTGTTTAAGTAAACAAACCCACCAGGACTGCATTGTTTTCTGTCGTGGCAATTTCTTTTGAACAAAGCACAAAGCAGCACAGTCAAATTAATGAGATGCGCAAAAGACAAAGGAGAAGCCAGTTTTCTATACACTGGAGACTGTTTAGTAAGAGAGAGAGAGAGTGAAAGACGGCATCTTGCAGAACAATTGAGGGTAAGGTAATCTTATTGTGTCCTGTTCTTGGATGCTGCTTTCTGTTTGCAGGGACATAAAATGTCTCTCTTAACAGGGAGGTAAAACGTGGGGTTTCTTCACATTTTCTGCCTGGTCACTATGATAAAGTATTTAGTTAGCTGGGTCATTGAATGATAGGTAAAAAGGGCTGGAAGAATGCTTAAGATCTGGAAATTTAAATCACAGTTCATATGGTGGTTTACATTTGTTATCCTTTAAATACATGTAACACCTGGTCAAACACAAGCTTCACAACATTATTTATTGCAAAGATATTGTATAAAATTGTACATATGTTTTCCTCCAATGAAGGCAAGTAAAAAAGCACAACGAGACAGTCATCAGGGTGCTAACGGTCTCTCTCGTCGTCTGTCTCGCTGTCTTTGTGTCTCCAGTGTTGAGAGCACAGCTCTGCGGTTGATCACAGCTTTGGGGAGTTCAGAGGTGCAGCCACAGTTCACCCGCTTCCTCAACGACCCAAAGACGGTTCTGTCAGCCGAGTCTGAAGAGCTGAACCGAGCCTTGATCCTCACTCTGGCCAGAGCCACACACGTCACAGGTAGCACTAACTCTGCTTTTACTTATTTAGATTAATTGTTTTTCTTTCATCTTTTTTTGAGGCCATTTTTTTTACTCTCTGTCTTTTTCTCTTACATGTTTGTTTGAAGTTCAAGAGCTTAATTTGTTCTTATTTTGTTGAAGTAGCAGTAAAAAACAACAACAAAGAGCAAGACACACTAGTTAAAAATGCAACATACATAACTAACACATATTAAAAAGACATATAAATGTTGGAGACTAACCCAAAGCGCTCTGGGCGCTTCTGCACCAGCAGGTGGAGCTGTATGGTGTTGAAAGAAAAATGAAAAATGTCCAAAAACAACATCAATCTAGCATGTTTTTCCTTCTCTCTATGTGCCTGTATATGTAGTTGAATAGAGTTATGTAGAAGCCTTGTGCAACCTCCTGTTTGTCGATATGCAAATGTAGAGTCTGATTGAGATGTTGCCGAGTAGTCTTTTCTTTTTAATCAGTTTTTCCAAATAATTTCTTAACTCAAGCTGTCGCCAGTCTGTCGTCATTCACTCAGAGTTTTTGGAAGGTTCTTTTTTTCAATTGGAGCCTTTGCAGATAGTTTCCATGAATAAGGAACTTTCTGTTGACAGAATGAAGAATTTAAAATATAATGAAGATAGAGGCCTAATGGATCCGCACAGTGAGTCAGCTGCCAATGTTTTCAGACATGTGTCAGACTCACAATGCTCGAAAATGTTCGTTACACCATGTACAGAAAAACGAGAGATGAAACGACTGGAGTTAGTAGAAGTTTCTTTGCTGAAGTTGTGGACATCAAATCTATATTTCTGTCGGTTTCCTTTACCTTTTGTGCATGTTTACCCTTATGTTCTCAATCATATCTTTTTTTCTGAGTATCCTGCTTTTTGTCTGTGTGTAGACTTTTTCACAGGGTCTGACTCCATCCATGGGACTTGGTGTAAAGACATCCTCCAGACCATCATGAACTTCACGCCTCATAACTGGGCCTCACACACACTGTCCTGCTTCCCTGCTCCACTACAGGTGCACTATGATCACTATGGCATGAACGACACTGTCATATTAAATTCTACTTCACCTCAAATCAGATGCATTAATCACGATATCATGACTCCAACCTCTCTCTCTCTCTCTCTCTGTGTCTGCACCTCAGGCGTTCTTCAAACAGAACAATGTTCCTCAGGAGTCTCGATTCAACCTGAAGAAGAACGTGGAAGAGGAGTACAGGAAGTGGAAGTCCATGGCCAACGAGAACGACATCATCACTCACTTCTCCATGCAGGGCTCGCCCCCACTGTTCCTCTGTCTGCTGTGGAAGATGCTGCTGGAGACGGACCACATCAACCAGATAGGCTTCAGGTGTGATGGCAGGATTTTTGTGTCTCTACAGAAACACTTTCACAGAATCCACTCAAACATGCAATTATTATATAGAGAGACAGACATATTCTACTAACACAGTCTATAAAAAGTGTAGTTTTTAATCTGATCAACAGAAAAATATATTAAAATAAAAGTAGAGCTTTATAAAACGGCTTATATGAATTCTTAACACATAGCACAATCTAAGCTTCCACCATTTTCCCATGTGTTACATTCAATGTCTCAGACACTACAGAGTGCCTTTTGATGAAGCATGTGGTAATGAAAGCATGTTACCACTGATGTTCAGGCATTTTGTTAAAACTAATTGGCATGAGGTGGGGGGGGAATTCCCAAATCACTGGACGACATCTGTGGCTAATTGATCCAGCGGGACAATACAAGTCTTGTTTCGAGATGAGGGGCTAACTGCCGCCTGATTTTGTGTCCCTCAGGGTCCTGGAGCGCATCGGGGCTCGTGCACTGGTGGCTCATGTGCGAACGTTTGCAGACTTTCTCGTCTACGAGTTCTCAACATCAGCCGGCGGACAGCAGCTCAACAAGTGCATTGAAATACTCAACGACATGGTCTGGAAATACAACATAGTCACTCTGGACAGACTCATTCTGTGCCTGGTGAGAAGAAACTTTATATTATAATTTATATAAATATATATATATTTATACTATGTACAAGGTCTATGTGTCTCACTTCCCTTTCCTCTGCGTCCAGGCGATGCGGAGCCATGAGGGCAATGAGGCTCAGGTTTGCTACTTCATAATCCAGCTGCTGCTGCTGAAGCCCAACGACTTCAGGAACCGAGTGAATGATTTCGTCAAGGAGAACGCTCCTGAGCACTGGCTGCAGAGCGACTGGCACAATAAGCACATGACCTACCACAAGGTACACAAACACTCGCTTGTGGTTGTTTTGTTTTTGTCAGATGTTAAATAGTAAATTTACACCCTCACCACAGAAGATCCATCTGATTCAGACACACCTCATAAAACAGTGAAGCCAAGAGAGAAACCGAGGTTTAGAAGTCAACAATTTATTGCTCTTTCTTTCCTAGAAATACCCAGAGAAGCTGTACTTTGAGGGACTTGCGGACCAAGTCAACCCTCCCATGCAGCTCCAGCCTCAGTACCTGCCCATCTACTTTGGCAACGTGTGCCTTCGCTTCCTGCCCGTCTTTGACATCGTCATCCACCGTTTCCTGGAGCTTCTTCCTGTCTCCAAGTCTCTGGAAACACTGCTGGACCATTTGGGAGGGCTGTACAAGTTTCACGGTGAGTGAGGTTCACTTAAAAATACACAGAGATGAAAGAGGGAGAAGGTTCGGGATGAGGAAAAAGTGATAAATTACATGGATTAAAGGGGAGGAAGGACCGCCTCCTGGTATGTGAATTAAATATGTAGATCATTGTTTGTGCACACTGATGTGTATTTACTTCTTTGTTTGTGTGCAGACCGCCCAGTCACCTATTTGTACAACACACTTCACTACTACGAGCGACATCTGAGAGACAGAACCAACCTGAAGAGAAAACTGGTGCACGCCATCATGTCTTCACTGAAGGTAGGCAGAGGGAGATTAAGGAAGTAGGACACACACACACTGGAGACAATACCTCATCATATGACAGCTTGGAGGGTGTATTATTTATCAAAACCATACATGTGTCTGGCATGCAGTCGTCCTTGTTAGTCTCTCGTTTTAGTCTTTTGTGTATATATATTATATATATATATATATATATAATATATATATATATATATATTATATATATATATATATATATATATATATATATATATATATATATATATATATATATGTATGTGTGTATATGTAGTTAAATCTCCAGCGTCAGTCATATTATGTTTTTTTTCTTCTAGGACAACCGTACCCCGGGGTGGTGCCTTAGTGAAACCTATCTGAAGTTTGGCATGAACGCCAGAGAGGACAACGTGTGGATCCCTGATGACACCTACTACTGCAAGCTGATTGGACGCCTGGTGGACAATATCCTTCATTAATCTCCCCCTGTTGGTAGAACACTGCCCTCTCTAACTGACCCTGATACTGGCTGATAAAAAGTCATGAGCCCCCTGAGGTGCCTGAGTAATACCTTTACATCACTGACAATACTTCTAGTGTCCCTTAGTGCCTCTTTGCTATAAAGTCTGAAAGATTGTGCTTTTACTACTTAATTTAATCTCATTTTATTGCAGCTTTTACTACAGAGCTAAAAACACAAGATGGAAGTGGTTTCTCGTGGATTGGTAGACAGAGTATTAGCATTTATTGATGCATCTGTTGAACCTCATTTCCTCCACCAGTGACTTTTATCCTCCCTAACTCTCTCTCTCACCGATGGCTGGCAAGTCACCTGGTCCTTTCCCCAACTGTGACTGGAGGTTCAACGAGTTCCCGAACCCGGCGGCCCACGCTCTGCACGTCACCTGCGTGGAGCTGATGGCTTTGGCCGTGTCGGGGAAAGACGTCGGCAACGCTCTGCTCAACGTTGTGTTGAAGAGGTACGGTAGACTTTAGACTGTGAGACACCCATATTTTCAGAGTTTTGGTCGTAGTGTTGTATTAATATTTCTGTATGTGTGTGCTGGTGAGATAAGGGTTTTAGGTGTACAGATGATTCAAAACATGTTTTCACTTTTCAGCCAACCTCTGGTTCCCAGAGAGAACATCACAGCTTGGATGAATGCCATTGGACTTGTGATAACCGCCCTTCCTGTAAGAGTACACTCTCACAAACGACTGGCATAACTATTTGATGAATTCAAACCAATATTGTTCACCATGACCACCTCCATCTCCCCTCCTGCAGGAGCCCTACTGGATCGTTCTCCACGACCGCATCGTGTCTGTGATCGGCTCTCCGGTTCTAACATCAGAGACCGAGTGGGCTGGTTATCCCTTCGCCTTGCTGGACTTCACAGCCTGCCACCAGAGCTACAGCGAAATGAACTGCAGCTACGTGCTAGCATTAGCGCACGCCGTGTGGCACCACTCGTCCATCGGACAGCTGTCTCTGATCCCCAAGTAAGGAAGTCTTCCTCACTCTCTGTCCTATTACTCTCACCATCTCTTCCTTTTTTATGCTCCTTAATCCACATATAATTTATGGTTCTCATGTCATCATAAATTTGTGCGTGAAGGTTCCTGTCGGAGACGCTGAAGCCCGTCGTGCAGACAGAGTTCCAGTTACTCTACGTGTATCACCTGGTCGGGCCGTTCCTGCAGCGCTTCCAGCAGGAGAGGACACGATGCATGTTGGAGGTCAACACAAACATTTAACCAAAAATGACAAGTGAAATAATAACATAATAATTATGATTTAAAACACATAAAATGATTCACAGTAATGTTCCCGTTAACTTCAGCTCTATTTGTTTAGCTTTACAATTACAGGACCCGTTGAGAACAGGCCGAATGCTTGGTCTTGTGGTTTTGCTGCCTGCAGCTTTCTCAAGAACTGCTCATAAAAATAACTTCACTTAACATATTTGTCTCACAAACCCAAAGTAACGGTTACTCAAAGTCAGAAACACACAGGAAAAATGCCTCCAGTCTAGTACATGGGAGAACAACACAATGGGCTGACTATACTGGCCTGTGTCCCCCAAACAGCTATCGATAAAAAAATATTTATTTGTGTTTTCTGACTCACTGACTCCGAAATAACTTACAAAAGGCCCCTGAAGCATTTAACAGATATGCAACTCAACCGTATACTACTTACTGTGTATTTATACTACAAATGAGAACATTGTACTACTTTATTTACCTGACAGAGAAATGTTACAGACGCAGATTCAGACTTGTCACTCATTTTATATAATAATTGAAATATTATGCATTATTATTCCTTAAACTATCCAGCATCAAAGCATTCAAAGCTCCACCTGTAACAGATAAAACATTCATCCAAAAGTTAATGGATTATAGTAAATTATGCTGATAATGTGTATTTTCCTCTTCAAACATTTGAATGCAGGACTTTTTGGTATTTATATTTTACTTTAGAAACATTTTGGAGTACTTGTCATACCTCTGCCAATACTCTTATTGCTAGTTAAAGAAAGGGTGAAAAATATACTAAGACAGTGTTAGTCTGGGGCTCACAAATCATTAAACCTGCCCCTGAAAAACACTCAGCAGGTAATAAGTATTACATATTTATAAGCTATTTTGCTGGCGATAAATGTATTAGTGTTTATAAGTTAGTATGAAATTTTACACCAGAAAAATAGTGTTTCTCTCTTCACCCAGGTTGCAGCTAAATCATTGTTCCATTGGAGAAACATACCCTGGTTTCATTCTGCTTCCAGTTGCAAATCTGCTCGTGTTGACTCGAGGCTAGGGAAGAGGAGTTTGGTTGTAAATGGAACTGCAGTTAATGAGCTGCTGTCTGTCTGCTTCGTACGACATGTTGGACTCAGTCTGCGAAGCCTTTAGGCCCCCCCAGCTGCTAAACAGAATATTTGTGCTTGCAAAGTTTATTAATATTGAAAGTGTCCAAATTGCACCAAATTTAGACACTGCACTCCATTGGGTCCCCAACAACACGCCCGCCAAGTGTGAAGAAGATTGGATGAGCAATTCTCGAGATATGCAAAAAGACATACGGACAGAGAATCCTTGCTTCATAGTAAGATGAAAATTTGTTTGTATTTGTGTGTTTTTTCAGATCGGCGTGGCCTTCTACGAGATGCTCCAGGCGGTGGACCAACACTGCCAACATCTCAGCTACATGGACCCCATCTGTGACTTCCTGTACCACATTAAATACATGTACACTGGAGACAGCGTGAAGGAGCAGGTGGGTGTCCTTTTATCAAAATGAAACAACATTTCAAAAGCTTTTTATTTATTTTTATACAACGATGTTCAGTAAGAAGATGATACAGCTAAATAAACTGATGAAAAACTACAAGTGGAGACAATTGTAGAGCTTCGTTACACAGACATTAAGTAAGATGACAGCTGTGAACCCGCTGCTCCTCAGGAGACGATCGTGTTCATTTTCCAATTTTAGCTCGAATCTGTCACCACCTGTGTAGAAAGACAATTCCCCTCTGGTGTCCAGACTTGACACCAGAGTTAATTAGAGTACCGTAGATTAGAGTACAGCTCCACTGTGCTTGAGGCGTGGACCAGTGTAATTAATTAAAAAGACAAAGCCGCTCTTCAACACAGAGCTACGTGTGTTGTATTTATTAGTGACGAGATTCAAAAACAATTATGAAAGTGATGCACGTTGACCTGGTAGTTAATTCGTCTGCATCTGTGAATTCAAATCTGTTCTTCACTTCGTCTCGCTCCATCTTTTTCTCTAGGTGGAGAAGATCATCATGACTCTGCGTCCGGCCATGAAGCTGCGACTGCGCTTCATCACACACAGCAGCTTGATAGAGACTTCATCGTCAGCTGCCACAGCGGCCCCCACTTCCTCCTCCTCCTCCTCCACCTCCACCCCTCAGCCCCCCACCTCCTCACTCTCATCGTCCTCTGCCGTCGCCTCCCCCTCCTCCGCACAGCACGCACACACACCTATGTAGGTAAACACACAGTTACAATCATGACAGTGGACTTTGAGTTGGATTTTGGTCAAAGTAAGGATTCAATGATGATTATTGTACTTTTATAAAACAAGAAACATGAAGAGCTAGTTGTATTTACTGAGCCTGAATCACATTTACAAAATTTCAAATTGTCGCAAAGTGAAAAATCCTGAATCATTTGACAGAATTCCGTGGTAATGATTTACTTCAAAAGTATCTCTTAAGTGAAGAATCTGTAGCTCCCTGTATCTGCTGCATTCAGAAGGGTCACAAGGACAAAACATTTCTTGTTAATATCATGGCATCTTTTTTATTTTTCTGTTTGTAGTCAACTTTTATATTGTACATTATTGCTAGGTTATTAAAAAAAAGATATTGGTAATCTGTGTTCTGCTTTTTATTGATACTTTCTAGTACCTGCGTTTTTATATATATATATATATATGTATATATATATATATATATATGTGTGTGCGCGAATTAGCAACAAACAATGGCAAGGATTTATTTTTCAAGTGGACTTTGAATCATTACTTGTGATTATCTGGGGAAGGCGTCGTCATTCAGTGTGAGTGTTTTCCAAAGCACCCGTCAGTCTTTGAACTAGTCCACCTAAAATCAATGTTTAGTTTTTGATGTTGTCTTCTCTTGGTTCTCTTTGGAAAAGCTGCTTTATTTGTTTTGCTGTTCAGCTAACCCTCCTCTCTCACGCTCAGCCAGATCATGACCTGGACGACCCAGTTTCTCAGAGCGCTGAGCTAAGCTACTGTGTCATACAGATGACAATAGAAGAACATAGTGGCCTGACTGTCTCCTGTAGGGGGAGGCAGACATTTACAGTTGCCTTCAGTCTTCCCTTTTAAGACTGGAGCACTAAGAGTGAGATGCTTTACAGACCCCAGTGGCCCCATTCGATTGTTTCCCTGTTTTTCTGCCAGAGGAACAGATATCCATTTAATTTGGTGGAAAGCGTAGCTTTGAGCCAAGAACATTTAGGTTCTTGGCGGAGAGTTGATCTGGGATTTTTGCCATTTGACAGTTGGCAATAAAGCTAATAGTGAGAGGAAGACTTGTTTCTAAATCCCGGGGGTATATTTGTTGTCAGTAAATCAAATCATAATCAGAGTGTTGCCTTTGGTTGTTTAAAGGAAGCACGGGATTTGAGGCATTGATGTTGCTTTTCAGTCAAATTCTGCCAAATCAGTCAAATCAAAACTTGTTATTTTTGCGAAACCTGTGGAATGTTATATCTCTGTGCTAAAGTCTAAAATAAACATGTTTATGTTTAGCAAATTACATGTTTCGCTATCTTAGCATGCTAACACTGAGCACTAAAAAGGACAGCAAATTAATAATTTTCCTGTAGAAATTAAAATTTTGACCTTTTATGATAGCACTTGATAAAACTATAAAGCAATTCCACCATTAGATACATGCAGTATGTTTTTTAGGGTAAAATCCAAAAAGAAAAAGGTACTGTCTGTAATAGCATTCGCTGCTGTTTGATCATTAGATGATAAAGGTTCAATGTCATAGAATACTAGTTTCATTTAATTTTATTAAAAAAGTCACAGTATAATATGAGCTCCATCCTGAGCGCTTCAAAGGAGCCAACAGAACCTGCCACCGAGGAGCTTTTTGACCACCTCCGTGAAGACCCATCCACATCCCTGGCACTCTACCTCCTCTACAGAAGACATGTGGGTGATCTTTCTACAGCTCGACCATATCTGCAGTTCTCCTCCCCTGGTGAACAAAGCCTGAGCTTAGCATTGCTTTCCCTTTCTGAGTCACCTAACAGTTGAAGAGTGACTTTCGGTTGGCCTGAATGATAGTCTGGCATAGTCTCCCCGATCTCCTCCCACAAACATGTTTTTGCTTTGGCAACTGACCAGCTGCAGCCTTCTGTCAAACCGGTACCTACCTGCTGATTTAGGAGGCCCTGGGCCAGTCGAGCCCAATAGGCCGCCTCCTTCACCGCTGTTGTTCAGTTTTTTAAAGTCATAAAAAAGGGCTTGTATAAAAATCTATAAAATTCATAGTATAATATTTCAACAAAAATCATAGTATAGTACGTCAAAAACAGTCATAGTATAGAGTCTCAAAAGTCATTAAAAAAATGTAACGAAGTCATAGTATGGACTGTCTTAAAATATATTACAAGGTAGCAATGTAGTGTAGTATAGAGTGTCAAAAAATGTCAATTAAATAATGCATAGTGTAGTATGTTGGGGGAAAAAAAGTCACAGTATAGTTTGTTAAAAAAAGTCAAAACAAAAGTCAAAGTATATAGTATATCAAAAAAGTCATAGTATAGTATGTTTAAAAAAGTCAGAATAGTATGTCGAAAAAAAGTCATAACAAAAGTCATAGTATAGCATGTCGTAAACATTAATGAAAAATGCATTATGGAATAATAAAAAAAGTCATAGTACAGTTTGTTAAAAAAGTCATAGTATAGCTTGTCGAAAAAAGTCATAGTATATAGTATGTCGTGAACATTTTTTAAAAAGTCACAGCATAGTTTGTTAAAAAACGTCATAGTAAAGTATGTCGAAAAAAGTCATAATAAAGTCATAGTATAGTATGTCGAAAAAAAGTCATAATAAAGTCATAGTATAGTATGTTGAAAAAAGTCGATAAAAAAATCACTGTATAATATTTCATTACAAAATTCATAGTATAGTGTGTCAACCTTTTTTAATTTGCTCAACGTTTTTGGAACAATACAGACTTGCTCCATAATGTGGACAAATAACTTTTTGTCTTTTGTTGCCAATTGTGTTTGCCTATTACAAAAAGTTCCAGAAAAACTAATACAAAATCCGGTAACTTCTCATAATTCCCCCCATCGTTGTAATGTTCTACTAAGAATTTTTTGTTTACCCACGAATGAAGTCACCCTTTTCGGTGCTTAAATTACCGTATTTTTTCCTCGGTATTTGATGTAATCATACACTGAAGCATTCCACACAAAAAAGTCATGCATAATGGAGACTGAATAGCGAACAAACATGTTGAAGTTGTCAGTCTGATTTTGCGGTTAATCAAAATAGCCCATAATGTTGTCGAAATGGCTTTGAATACCCCAAAACAGATACCCAAAAACAGGTAAGAGTTAGGTAGATTATGGCAGAAATGATTAGATTGAACGAGCCAAAGAAAAATGAACAGAGACAGAACTGGGAAACGGCTCCCATACGCAATCAGAACAACATTCAAATCAACCAGCAGATGATGAACCTAAATCATAGATAAGGTAAGCAATTTTAATAACATAAAATAAGCTCTAGAAACCTGCAGTACACTCTCTTCTCAGCACCAAACAGCAGACTGTCACGGCCGTGAACTATCTGGTGAACATAGGGGAGCATTTACCAGCTAAAGGGCAACATATGGCCCTCAGGCGTTGGTGGAGACCAAAAACAGAGTGAAAAGAGCAAATATTGGACATTGACATGGATATTCGCCAGGTGGCCAGAAACACAACCCTTAATGAATGATTAATGAATACATTTTGCTCCATAGGTAGTAGAATGGTATAAATACTCTTTGCCATAACATCTTTAATGGGTGATAATATATGTCAATGCTGTGTTCACAATACAGTCATCGCAGAAGTGAGTTGTTTAAACACCATTAATCATGAAGCTGTAGAGCTAACAGCAATGTCACTGTTGGGTTAGGGTCAGGGAGTACCTCCACCCTCCTCCAATCCCTAATCAAGACTGGGAAGATCCTTCGAGAGTCTCTCTGAGCCCTTCATCGCCTCATGTTGAAGGCTGCTCTTACTCCCCCCAGCTCAGTATTTGAATATTGATGAAATACGTAGATCCAATTACATTACATTTTTACCGGGTCGACTGTAAATGAATTACAAGAACAATGTGCAAGCCATTACTCAAGTACATTAGAGACCTGTTCATCTCTTCAGATGTCCATCATGATGGCGATGCACATTTAACTCTTAGTTGTCATTGCTTTTGTTTTTAAAGGAGAGCAGCTTTATGCAAAGAGATATGAATTTTAAGTTTTGACGACATGGTGCTTAATATCATTATTCATCTTCAAGTTTTATGTATACTAGGTCAACTGTGACTTAATCACATCACAACTAATGCCAAGTACTCTGGGCGTTTAATCCCATTCTTCTTTCTGTGTGCGTGTGCGTGTGTGTGTGTGTGTGTGTGAGTCATAGCATGATCTCTCTATAAGGCCTGGCTAAGATGTAGGTCATCTGATGTGCTGCTGGGCCTGTGGCTCACCCATTAAACTCCGGCCCTAAATGTAATGTGGCAACACGTAGGCCTGTGGGATGCGGATGCACTGGGTTTTTTTCATATCACAGCGTGGTCCATATGTGTGTTTTCTGTTTCAGCTCTCCTAGCGTTGCGTGGGAAGTCCAGGTTTATATATAGCATGGCATTTTATAACGCACAAGAGCTGTAGATGGATCGGTCTAGGGTGTGAATTTGTCATCTTGTATTGAACGTTCATATTCCAATAACTTGAACCTCCTCATGTTCATTGTTTTTTCATTTTAGTGTTCTGTCTTTTTTCCACTCTTTGTTAGAATGAACAAAAAAGGGGACATATTTATCAAATCAGGCACAAATTCCTAAGCACATACTGTTATTACAGCATGTGAACATATACACAAAACCAAATTATATACTCATCATCACCATACTTATACCATGAAAATGCCATTGTAAAATTACATTACATTACATTACATTATGTTGTGTAGAGCGAGAAGAGAAGGGGGCCCAGAACTGAACCTTGTGGAACCCCCGTAGTCAGCATGCGTGGTTCCGACACGGCCCCCCTCCATGTCACCTGGTAGGATCGGCCTGTCAGGTAGGATGCAAACAGGGAGAGTGCAGAGCCTGAGACGCCCATCCCCTCGAGGGTGGAGAGGAGGATCTAGTGGTTCACCGTGTCAAACGCCGCTGACAGGTCCAGGAGAATCAGGACAGAGGAGAGAGAGTTCGCTCTCGCAGCGTGAAGCGACTCTGTCACCGCAAGGAGGGCTATCTCTGACGAGTGACCCACCTTGAACCCGGACTGGTGGGGGTCCAAGAGGTTGTTCTGGTGGAGGTAGGAAGACAGTTGTTTAGAGACAGCGCGTTCAAGTGTTTTGGATAGAAAGGGTAGAAGAGAAACCGGTCTGAAGTTCTTGACATCAGAGGGGTCAAGTGATGTTTTTTCAGAAGGGGGGTGACTCTGGCAGTCTTGAAAGCCGAGGGAAAGCATCCCGAGACGAGAGATGTGTTGATGAGGTGGGTGAGGAAAGGAAGGAGTTCAGTCGCAATAGACTGAAGAAGAGGGGAGGGGATCGGGTCAAGGGAGCACGTGGTGGGGCGGTTAGATGTAACAAGGTCGAGGACCTCGTTAGGGGAGAGGGGAGCAAGATAGGGTAAAATATGTCGTTAAAAAGACCTAAGTAAGTCAATAAATAATGTCAATAAAATACTTATTATAGTATGTCGGAAAAACAAATTTGAATAAATTCATAGTATAGTCAACTGTGTAAAAAGTTTTATATTTTTATGAAAAAGTCATAATAAAGTCATACTATAGTATGTCGGACAAATCTCACACAGAAGACCAGAATGTTGTGATCAACTTGAATTGAATGAAAGTATGTTGTTTTTCCCACTTCTACCAGTAATCGTCATGTTTACTACATATTTCAGGAGATTGATGCAATTCATTTTATTTGGGATTCTACGAGGAAATTTTGAGTATTATAGACACCTTTGCACCAAGTCTAGTCCACAAAGGGAACACCCAATTTATATGTATTTAGTTATAATTCAAGTTTATTGGGGCCTTATCAATAAGCAATTGGTCTTATAAGTCATCACTTTCTTAAAAATAAAAATAATAACAAATATTCATCTGCTACTTTTTAGTAACATTTTGTTCTGTCAAAAAGCCTCTGTTACACACTTAACTGATTTGTTTTGTGCCAAAGTTACAACTGGGAAAGTATTACGACACAGCATCTAGTCCTCTTTTGTTCATTTCCCCCTCAAACAGACACAATAAGCCTTGTGTGTTTGTGTCATGTGCCTCGTAAACTAAATATTGTGGTCACAGACCGTTACGCGCTCTCAAGTCTCTCCTTCCTCCTCCGTTCAGGCTCAATCGTTGCCGAAGGAGAAGCTCTGAGCTAAACAAACATGCACAGATATGGAGCACTCCCGTTTACTCATCTGCGGTTGCCACGGTAACCAGGTACATACGGGGGTGGGGAGGGGGTGAGTGGGTTTGCCTGCCTCTCTGACTTATTCCGGCGTGTGTGTGTGAGTGTGTGTGTGAGTGAGATGATCTTCTCACCCCATCATTCTCAATCTTGTCTGACGATCTTGTTTTTTTCACAAGGAGCAGACAGACGGAGAAAGAGGATGAAAGGGTGATTTGAGAAGAACAGGTGTGAAGGGACAGGGAGAAAAAGCTGAGGGGAGGTTGTTAGATTGATCAAAGTGACAGAAAAGTCTAGTCCTTGGTGTCGGGTGTTGATTTTTGTCCTTCCTGGCACACAATTAAAAACAACACACCTGCTCCATTTTGGAGGTGCCCTCAAATCAGAGCAGAAATCAAAGTAAGATGGGACTCATCTTAAAAATCAAGCAGACAAGAGTACGTGAGTGGTCTTGGAGAATGCTGTATGGGGTAATGATGCCAGAGAGGAAGTAATTACTGACATAATTGCTGTTGACCCACTGTAATTACGATTATTATTACTATAGGAGAGAGACAATTGGACAGAGACGAAGTTTATTTAATAATGGTAAATAACTATAAAGAACAATCTGAATAAATGTATGAATAATAAATGCATTACATCAGGCTACCTAATACCAACAATCTATAAATTACAAAGCCCCAGAAAAAATATAAACTGTGAAACTCTTCCAGGAGTGCTGCATGTTCAATTATAGATCTCAATACATATTAAAAAGATAATTTAGATGATTGAAAGTTATTGCAGAACCTAATGAAAGGGGGAGAGAATAACATCACAGAAATGACACCCTTTTTTTATTTGTTTGATAAAGCCCCCTGAAGACTGTTTTAAATCTTGAACCACATTAAATATTCATGATTAACTAAGCGGCATTCATAAAATGATAAATGTCATAATCTGTGAAAAGAGTTTAACTCTCAAAAACCCTTTTGACAGTGCCGGCAACATGAGGAAACAACCCCACAACTGTCATCACATTTAGACCGACTGTTATTTAATCCTGATTGGTGCATAGAGGTCATCCTGCCCACTTCAAACCAGTTAGAAAAACTTGGACAAAAGCACAACATGCAGAAATTTCTCATGTGAAATAACCAAAACTGTTCAAACTTTGGCAGAATAATGTGTGTTCATGTAGGATCACATCACTAATAGTACTATTTGGTTTCAGGTTTCAGGGTTTTCAGGTTTCAGGGTTTTAAATGTCGGTCTCAATGCAGCGACATAAATCTGTCATTTCCATGCAAATGCACTTTGCAGCTGTGCTCCAGTTGAGACCGTTCCGTTTGCTGCAGATCAGCAGTGCGTCTTCAGCTGATTAGAACGGCTGTTTTCCACAAACTGTTAAACCCATTACACACATAATAACTTTGTGGTAGCTGCTAAAGATGAGGAACATGAAAGGTGGAGAATAGAGATCCGAGAACACAAGGAAAGCTTTTGTTTTTGTGCTGGGCTGACACAATAACTAGGGCGTTAATCATCTTGCTACATATTTCTTATTTCTGTCTCGTTACACACACACACACACACACACACACACACACACACACACACACACACACACACACACACACACACACACACACACACACACACACACACACACACACACACACACACACACACACACACACACACACACACTGTGTTCAGTGCTTAGTCAGGGCTTACTTGAGTCAGTGCTGGTGACTAAATTATGTGACTGTAAACCATTTTCAATTCACTTTGAAATAGTCCTACCTGCTTAGCAATGTATATGTGTGTGGCTTAGGCTTGTTTAACCGTCTTGTGGGGACATACATACGAGTGCACAGTCACATTGTGGGGACTCGCCTTTCTTTTGGGGACAAACTGCAAGTCTACCCATAATGTCACTCATTACATGTTAGGGGGTAGACTTGGTTTAAGGTTAGGGTGTAGTTATGTTTAAATTAAGATTAGGGTAAGGATTAGGATGATAGCGGTGATGGATAGGTTTAAGGTAAGTCTCCAGGAAATGAATGTCCACAACAGTCATGAAAACACAACCCTCTCTCTGTGTGTGTGTTTGTGTGTGTCCAAATGGTAACGGGACAATGAAGGGAGAGGAAAACAACATTTTCCTCCTCAATCATCTTCTGTTGCTAGGGGTAATTTTCAGGTTGAAAGCTGCCCAAGGACAAATTGAAAATTGTACCAAGGGAAATCAGCAATATTGCACAAGAAATTATGATTGTGTGATTATGAGACAGAATGTACAGTGTGAAATGACAAAGACAGACATGCAGATAAAAAAAAAAAACACCACCATGTGACATCTACTCTGTCCTGAGGGTCTTAAGTTCTATTCTTCTGAGAAGAGGTTTAAGTGTGTTGGAGCCTCGGTCTGTGTGTGATGAAGCAGCCTGGACTCGGATAAACACTTCTTTGTTGGTTCACTCTGCCCATTTGTGGCTTTGGAAGTTTCTTCAACAGTGTCAACAGCCAGACAGCAGCTGATATTTGCTGATACTTAATGTGCGTGCTCTGCGTGGGTGGGAATGTTTTGGTACATTTGCAAGTGTGTGTCTCGCTAATAGGGATTAAATCTTTGAGCAGCTTTTCATGAATCTGACTTTTATCCTGATTGAGTGAAAGCAGAACTCAAGAGGATAATTACCTTTGATGCAATCTTTAATGCCGGCATCATAAAGCAAAAAGGAAGTGTTGCGGCCTCAACTGCTTTAAAGGATTAATTTACACAAAAAACAGAAACATAAGATTTTGAGCTCTTAACAGGATCAAAAAAGTGATTTTCTTGCTTTCAATGCTAGTTTCTGCTGCTTACTAACACTCATTGAATCCAAAAGACATGCCTCGTCAGTAACCAGCAGACACATACATACAGGATATTCAGAGAGCAATTTGTCTGTGACATTTCCCTGCAGTTTAAATTGCAGCGGTTATTAACACAGAGTCAACATAAATCACAATTTGAAGCCGTCAGATAGAAATATTAAACCTACGAAAACGATCTATCAATAAATCCACAGCTTCCTTTTTTCTTCACCATCTTCCCGTTTCTAATCATTGTGCACACCACAGAAAAGCCACAATGACTACACACAAAGTGCAACATTCATGGCTTATATCCGGCTCAGAACATTCAAGCAGCTCTTGGATGATTTATTCTAAATTACAACCAACCATTACCGCAAAGCATAGTGCAGGATTCTGAATGGATTATACCTTCCAGGCAGCGCAATGAAAATTACCCTGCAAAGTTTTTCAAACTTTCTTCATTAAGCAATCAATCTCAGTGAACATGAATACTTTTAAATGTTTTTTCAGTGTTACATTATCATGATTTATTGCTGTGGCTGCAGGGATAATTTCTAAACAAAAAAATTGCTTCCCATAACTACCTGGACACGCCTACAAAAGGAGTGTTTTCTTAACAGTTTTCGGTGTTAATTAGTTGCCTTAATATTAAAAAAAGGCATCCATATGTTCACTTTAGCAAGTTGATCCATATGCTGTACTGATTTGAACTGAAACCAAGTCTACACTGAAGGTAGAAAATCAATAGAGTGATGTTAAAGGTATAATCCCTTTGTAGTTAATGGGCTTAAACAAAGTCTTCATTATGGTCCTTTAATCTGTTCATGTGGCTCAATAAGAAACCTGAATGGAATACTTTTTTTCGTCGCTGTGCTCACATGCACACTAGTTATCGAATCTACACTTAAATGAGTAAAGAAATAATCAGAAAAAGGCCATTTATTCTGTGATCCAACCAACAACAGCCACATAAGGAGCCTGAGTTACCTTCCAAATTTGACCACTGAGGGAAGTAAAGACTCCTTGAGCTACAGAACCCAGACACAAAAAAAAAAATCCATGGTTATTAATCCGGAAGAAAACAAAGAACCCTCACATATTTCTTGGCACCAACAAAAACTGCACAAATAAACTGCTAAAATGCACCACATGTTAGAAAAAGCCTCAAAAACACTCTCCAAAAGCATTACGAGTTACGCCATGTCCTCATTTTCAAACTGCTCAGACAAAAAAACAAAAAAAACACCTGACCCCAATAACCCTGCACTGTCATTTACTCACACAACCTGCTTCATAAACAGCGGTTTCAAACTGACGGATGGAAATTAAACTCATTAAAAACGAGCGCTGCCTTTCAAAATCTACATTTATGCACTTTGACCCACTGATGTGCTTTTCATGCTTAATTTACTGTGTGTGTATAATGGACTGCTGATGTGTATAATGTGTTTGTGTTGGTCTACTGAAAATGAGCTGATTATAAAAAAGGCATACTGACAAAAAGCTGTGTCTGTCATCACTAAATCCTGAAGTTAAAATGATGATGTTGATTGGAACCCGAATCGCCTTTCATTTTTCCTGGGTTTTTAAACAACATATACACTGCAAAGTCTGAGGGTCAACCCAACCTCTGCTGTGATAAGAAAACCAGAAAAGAGTCAATCAAGCAGCGTCAGGGAACAGATGGTCACTGCAGCTCTACACATGCTAACTGCCCAGATACATTATTCAAACCATGAATCAGTGCTTGTGTTTCATACAGAGCTGACAGCAGGTGTTTATCACAGTCAATTTGCAGAAAATGGCAACTTGAGGTAATTTAGAAAGTGTTATTACAGTTTGTGAGGTGAGTGGTGTGTCACATCTGCAGACTCTGAAGCTAATTGTTCCAACAAATTATCTTTTGTTAGCTGAAATGTAAAACATATCCATTACAAGTGAATGTCCTGAATTTAAGATGTGAAACATAAAAGTACAGATGCATTATGGTGTCAGCAAAATGTAGCCTCCTTAAAGCTAGAGCCAGCAGCTGGTTAGCATGAGCATGAAGACTTGAACTAGAGGGAAACAGCTTGGCTCCATCAAGGTTACAAAATCCGCATAGCAGCACCAGTGACATTGTTGTAATTTACATTTCTGTGTGTGTACGGATTGTATAACAAGCTAATGTGTAAAAATGAGGGGTGTTGGAAGGCGGATTTAAGATAAGGTGTAAACTATTTAAACCAAACTACTAAATAAAGATGTAGCTATAAATAAATGTTATTATAGTGTTGTAAAAAGTACAATATTTGTCTCTGAAATGTAGTGAAGTTGAAGTACAAAGTAGCATAAAATAGAAAAAAAAAAATTGTACAGTAACACATGCAACTGTTGGTGTAGACCAATACGGTTATGTAGTGGTAGATGTGCATCTAAGGGTATTGGACAGGGAAAACAAAAATTGTAGACAGTGGAAAAATATGACTCATTTTTAACCCTTATTCCAGTGTTAAAATAAACATTCCTCAAGAGAGACCCAAACGGCCGATTAGTCAGATTGCAACCAACAGAATACCCTGTTGCTCAGCAGTTACTTCCCAAGAGTGTCAGAAAGCTACGATGGCATTTAGGCAACATATTTAAAGGTCAATTCTCTCGCTAAAACCGGAGTTTGGTTTGTCCGTTCTGGGCTTTTGTAGAATAGCTAAGATCCGATCTCAATGCGAGCCAGTCCACCTCGGCATGTGGTCTGGCTGATTGGATCCCAATGACAGAAAGATCCAATCTTGGGGTGTAGAGACTTGACAGATGAAAACATATAGTTATGCATTTGTTTTGAATAGATCCCCTTCAGTTTTCTAATTATTGTATCATATCAGCTGAAGAGAGAAACACACATTTCTTCAGTTGAAAAATAATGTGAGTTCCTGCTGGTGTTGAAAGAGACAGCCGTAATTTGTACTTTCCTCTGTGAATGACGGAGAATGAACATCATTCTTCCTAATAGAGTCTGTGTATCTGTATGTGGGTGACTGGAGGGAGCTTGTTCATATTCCAGTCATGTTTGAGTCACCTTGCAGCCGAGGCTCTTCAACACAATGAGTGGCTCTCCCCTCCCCCTCCCTCTGCCTGCCCTCCAATTTCTTAAAATTATAATTGTGATAATTGCCAGCTTCGAGCCCACAGTCTCAGTGAGATGATTTTTCAATTTTTTTTTTTATATAACACACACACTAACAAAAGGCAAATGGTGCCAGATGGAACTGAGACTAAAATAGAAAAAGAAAAGAGGACAATATTTCAGAGCAAAAGCAGAGAACAACCCTATGGGCTTCAGAGAGCGCACACACAAACACACACCAACACACACACACTGCACAACACATATCAGAGGCACGCGGTTGTATCTGGACGCGGAACAGGTTTTGTTATTGTGTTGTATTTTCTTTTTCTGGCTTTATTCTAAAAATGTCACACACAAAAAAGTTAAAAATAGTCCCATTAGTTGGTCTGGTTCTTGTCAGCTAGCCACGATGTGATTAGCTTGTCCGCTTCTGTGTGGTGGTGATTTTTTATTTTGAGCGGGGCTCTCGGCAGTGTCAGAAAAATAAATACTAAATATAAATAACATGATAAGTAACATGATAAAAGTAAGCTTTAAAATATAAATAAGTTCCTCCTAGTTTGGCTCAAACCACCAAAAGCCTTAATCCTACACTTCCCACAATGCAACTCAAGAGTGTCTTCCTGCTTAGTTAATTGAGATAACCCTGATGGCATTAGGAAGGTTATTTTCTCAGGTTTTTTTTGTATATCCGAAACAATAGTATTACACCAATAGTACTTGAATTGCATACCATTTCCGTTGAAATATTACAGTATGCAAACACAATACTATAAACGGCAGACATATCCCACAATGCAATGCAGCAGTGAAAACAATGTTCAACAGACAATTGTGGACAGCTCTGTTACGTCAATAACACTTCAATGTAAGTGTTAGATTCCACTTAGTCAGGCGTAATATTTTTTTAATTAGTTCAGCTCACAAATCATTTTTAGAGGTTGCAGGGGTTACCGTGGTTACATGTCTTAAACTGGCAGCCAGGCTCTCAGGAAGTGACGAAGCAATTACAGTTCAGTGTGTCCGGAAAAAAACCAAAAGTATGTTGAATGATAGTATAGTAAATATATTGGATCATCCTACAGCTGTTTTCCCAGGCTGAATAGTAACAATCTGACCTTCATGTATAAAATGTGTGGAGCGCCCCTTAATTTCCCCAAATTTTGAAACAAGAATTACTGATGTTTTGAAGTTACATAGCCTTCATACTGTCCAGTAAACCAGAGGATGCTCTTATGATTAAACATTAATGATGAATTGGACAGTAAGCACATGAAATACATTTAAACTCAGTTTAAACTCAGAAGAAGAAACACATGTAGTCCTAACATGGGCTTCATGAATAGTCAGCACGAGTCACTTTAATGATTTCCATTCATGATGAGACAGCAAGTATGAAGGGCTAACAGCAGTGTCAACCATTAAACTGACAACACAGATGGTAATTGCCAAAGAATGCGTCATGTGATGAAATTGTGACACACAAATGGGTCCATCTATCTTTAAAAAGATACTTCAAGAGATGTGTTAATGTCTCCTATCTCCATTTGCAGAGATGAAATAAACGTACAGCTGAAAATTCAAACTCTAAATTTCACGACAGTTATTTTTAAAGGATATGTTGCTTGAAAGACAAACTGATGAAACCAAACCTCCTTAGAAAAAGAGATATATTTACATTCTATGCTCAAATGCAGAAAATCCTACTACAGTAGTTGATGCCAGAATGTGTGAGATGGAGAAAGCCTGGATTCCCAAGAGGGGTGCGGTCTACTATATAAATCTGACGTTATCTTTATGGTTCGTATGACAAGAATACAGCAGAACAAAAGTCCGCATTTCCCGACAGATGTGACTCAGAGAACAAATTCCAAGAGGACAAGCATCAAGTCGACGTCATCTATCCTCACATCATTTCAGTTATGTTGGACAGCTGATAACAAATGTTGTCCTCTGTCCACTCTCAGCCCAGTCCGTGGTTACATCACGTTACTCCCACAGTTGGCAGGCTGTGAATTCTCATCCAGCTCTACGTGACTCACTCACCCATCACGGCACTATATCACATACAGATCAGCTGATGACTAACTTTAACGGCATCGGCCATGCAGCATTGCTCCGTGTGATTCAACGGATTCTCACATTGTGAAGGAAGCTGTGAAATATAAGCGCTGGTGGGGGTTTCACGTTAGTAACACCCCGATGACCCCGTTTCACACAGTTCACACTGACTTTTTCCGCGTTTTTTTTAAAAGGTGATCTTGATATGGAGAAGAAAGCTCGAAGAGATGCAGTAACGGCAACATTGTAGTCTTCACTTCAACGTATGTTTACCCACCTTAGGTGTCAGCGTTATAGGTGGAACAGGTATGAGGCTGGCTTCATCACTTCTGCTTTAGACCTCCTGAATGTCAGCAGGGGGAAGAGAACGGTCATTTGGTTTGTCAAATGTTTTATTATGCTTTCATTTCTGTCAACTCCTTTTGTTTTAATTTTAAGATGTAAAACAGCTGCATGCATAAAAAACAAACAAAACAAAACCCACTCACCCAACAGCCTCCCGTTGGCCACGAGGAGTCATGACATTCTGCATCTTGGCTCATTAAGTCACCTCTCACCTACGTGTGACAATGTCCTTGTTTTTAGAATTCCTGTGAAACCAATTACCCGCAGAGAAAAATACAGTTGACAAATCACCTTGGAGGAGGTGGAATGAACCTCACACAGTCAGCGAAAGGAAATACGGTATTTCCACACATAATTCATGTCAAACTCAACTTCTCTTCACCAATTTATTCCTCTCATTCCACGGCATTGTTTTCAAAGCTAATGTCAGTTAAAACAATTAACTTCCTGTAGATATTTCACAATAAGAGGGAAAATATGGAGGAAGTGTTGAGTTTGCATAAGAAATAAAAGACAAATATAATAAGACTGTTCCAAGTAAATAGTGGGCCCTCTCTTCCATTGGGGTAATAATATTTGAGAATGTATAGCAATAGGAGTGGCGGTCTAAGGGATGAAGAACCTTTACGTCTGTATATTCAGGTCTAAACAGGTATGTATGTGCACTCTTTGGCATTAATGACATTAAACTACTGTACACTGTGTTAAAGTTAGGATCCACCTTTATACATCTGCTCATAAAACAGCTAATTTATTAGGGTAATTATTTGTTTTTGAAATTCTGCATGGTAAATTGACCGCCTGCTATTTGACCCGTAAAAGGACATGACATTCAGGAAACAAATGTTTGCACAAAAATCTTCGATAACCCTTCTTATAGCGTTAGAAGACTTATGAGGCCCAATTGTCTCTACACACAATCAGTGAACACCTTGGACCCACATGTAGACCCAGATTGAAATCAGGAGACGGAGAGAGGGATATTGGTTTTGAATCTCATTTCCTGTTTTATTGTTCAAATATGGCAGACCAAGATATACAACACGGTACAATAACACACCCACGTTGTCAGACGTACGCATGGACAAATGGAAACACAAACAGACGTAAACAGACACACACACACACACACACACACACACACACACACACACACACACACACACACACACACACACACACACACACACACACACACACACACACACACACACACACACACACACACACACACACACACACACACACTCGGAGGCATAAAACAGACTAACCATACAGGCCAACAGGACAATTTGTGTATTAAAGGGGATTTTAAGGAGATTAAGGATCTGGTGACAATAAAAGATCAAAACAGAAACGATCAAAGTCCACCGTGAGACAGAATTCACCTGTTATTGACGTTTCAATGAGCCCACAGCGACAGGACTTAAGTGGATTTCACAGGGATGAGGGCACATTTTACCAGCTCACACCCGTTCGCACTAGAAAGAAATAAACCTCACATGTCTGGAAATCTGAGCTGGTGGACTGACTTTATATTTAATAACATAACTTAAATGAATTGTGTTTCACGGTGGACGATTTTTTGACATTTAACTCAAGAAACTCAACTCTTCAGCCACAGGTTTACATTTAAAAGACTTTTTGGCAAATCTCACAGCAAAACGAGCCATCATCACCCAATTACCCCACATTGGCTTGAAAAACAGCTATGCTATGCTAGTTATTATGCATTGTCACCTTAAGCACTTACAGAAAGAAATCTAATTGTTTTTCGTGACTTAAGGCCACCTTGAACAGAGGTGATTTGATTTACCTGCTCTTTAAAAAGTGAAACCAAAGACAATTAAAAAAAGCTAATTCTTCATTGTGCTTTTACCACCTTTGAATGCAAACAAAACTCCCTCCCTCAATTCAAAATCAAACATCTTTTCACATGAAACTTCATTTCTTTAGGAGGGACATCAACACATTATAAATAATAGTTAGAAAGGATAAAATAACATAATTAATTTAAGAGAGTAAACAAATCGCAATCATCATCTTGCTGTCAGTCAAAAACTTCAAATAAATTCACACAATCCCCCTTAATTTCACACTATACGCCGTTGTGTTTCTGAATGAATTTAAAGAGCTGTCAGATCAAATGCAGAGCACGCAATGCCAATTTAATTTTCAAGTTTAACAAAAATAAATGGATGAGAGACACTGAAATCAAGAGCCGGAAGGGTTTTCAGCTGACGGCAGCAATTTTCTGAGTGAACTATCCCCGACATCAGCATCACCATCTGAAGAACTTGCTCGGCTGTGAATGCTCTCACATGTACAGCACTACAGAATAAAAGCTCCTCTGATCAGCGTGAGTACTCCCAATAAACACCAAGCCTCAAACAGCAAGGCTTCAGTCTGTTGTAGACTTCAACACCAAACAATTTATGAGAGAATGTATCTCAAACTAGGTCGTCTGTGCGTGTTGCTTCTGCTTCAAATTCATTACCACGGAGCAAAACATGAAAATATAGTGTGTAAACAATAAACAATTTAATTTATAAATGATCAGGCAGGAAGCAGGAGTTAATGAAATGAACGTCTGTGTGTAATAGTAGTAATAATAGTCACATAGTTTTCATTGAGACAAGCACTCAGCTCATTAATGGAGGTTTTGGCATTAATGAAGTGAAAATGCTTCTTGTAGTGTATTGTTGGAGTGTTATTTCATCGTTACGCATCAGCAATTAAGTATCTCCAATTCCTTCTTCGTAAAGTTAGTGCTATTAGTTGAGATAAGTTAAAGTGACAGAGGAGCCCATATTGGGTTTTCAAAAAAGCTTAGTTTCTTTTTAGAAAATGGGAATTTCCACAGAATTCATAACGGATCTTAAGTTGAGGATTGTCTCAGTGTTGCATCGGCAGGAAACACGTGGTTAATTAAACAATAATATATATTATATTTAAAGCACAGCTGAGGCCAGATCACCTTCAATAAACAACTGAGAATAAAAGAAAAAGATGCAGACACATCATGTAGAAAGTGAAAGTAAACAGTGGAAGATTAACGTTTCCTGAAACTTGAAAGGGCTTTAAACCCAGACTCGCTGCAAAATACAACAAAACTGTCACAGACCAAGTCCAACATCTCATACTGAAGATTTGAAGAATCCAGTCACAACACAGTCATGCCAGCTCTTTTCAAAAATCCCCTTCAACCACAAAGATGAGCAGATGTGTAATAAGTTGTTAATGAAGACAGCACTGATCTTTCAAGAGAAAACCAATGCTAAAGGAAAATTTAATTATATTCTTCACCTGAAATAATGAAGTTAATGAAAAGGAAGTATTTATTATTAAGGTTATCGAGTCCCAATATAAGTGCAGGTGATTATAAAACCCAACTTTTTACAGAGGAGGATTCATCTTCTTTTAAAAAGGGCAGTATGTGAGTGGCAGGTCAAAGTTAACCCTACATGTGTGACTCTAGAGGAGTGCTTCACATATGTTTTCTGGGTCTGATGTGCAAACGCAGAACGACAGCTGAGTGACGATCGAGAGGACGACGTCCTTGCTGTTAGATGTAGTGAGTCAACTAACAGTCTTAGCTAGCTGGCCTGTCGGGATGTTCACCTGAACTCAAGCTACATTGTATATTTTAAATAGCATTGTGTCAAGCTAGATCAGTTGGGCAGGTAGCTAGCATGACTGGCTAGCCGTTGTAGTTGGCTAGCTGGTTTAGCTAGTCAGCAAACTGGGCTGACTGGTTGGCTGGTTCAGGCTTTGTGCCCAGGGCTCACTGACCCTTCTCCCCTTTAGCCAGGTCTGGCTGATGTTTTCCTGGGCGGCTGGTTTTGTCAGTCTCTGTACCTCAGTCCGATGATGTCACTTCCTGTTGCCTGCGGTGGAGTTAGAGGTAGTGTCCGTCTTTGTTGCGGTCTCCTCTGTTTTTCCAGGGGGCTGCGGAGCCGTGGCGTTAGGCCCACCCCCATTTTGAAGTGTTTCTTGTTTGTACTGTTGCAAGGCGCGATTGACAGCATCCTCGACCAATCGCCTGCTGACCCTCAGCAGCTCCGCCTCTTCGGGCTCAGACCGACGACGCCCGCCTGGGTTGAACAAGCACAACAGAACGATATTATCATAATCATTCACAGAACACATTATCATTAATTTGGACACCTGACGAATGTAAGTCCATCTTACACCATCTTTTAGCTCTGTTTTTGGTCACCACCAACATCTTGGGGATTTATCCAGCTATTTAGCTGCTAAATGTTCCACTATATTCACAAGCTAGTGGCTAACTTTGTCTGGCTGCTGTTTGGTGCTGGACAGGTAGCGTACAGTTGGTTTATCTGAACCTTTCTCCTCAAAACACTGCTGATGAGATCAGTGAGAACAAAAACAGTAAAAGGTGAAGGCCACAAAACCAAAACAATGAGCTGAAAGAAACTAAAACGTTCAGTAAAGCTGAGGGATATGGAAGAGTAAAGTTCTTTGTAGATTTATCACTACAAGCAACATCTTTCATACTACACATTTTTTCCAGTCTTAATATAAAAATTGATTAGTGCAGCTTTAGAAATTAAGTAATATGCCCTTTGAAAACAACTTTCATAAATGAATATGTAACATTCTACCTAAATACAGAATTAAGTATTTGAGTAACTTATTTTATTTGGTATAAGTCTGATATGGTTTTAAGCATTTTGAACTCAAAATCTAAGTTGGAACTTTGCGGTTATACAGTGTTCTCAGAAAAGGCTGATAATAAAACGACAATATATTTGAGTGTGCATCTCAACGGAGCAGTAATCTAATATCCAATAATATAAATAATAATGTGAATTTGAGAAACAGATCAAATTTCGATGGATTTCCAGCCATGTTTATGCCACTAACTGACTGTCTACTCCACTATGTGTCATATATAAATTACATTTTATACAGAAGCTTATCTAAAGTGCCATTTAAAGCCATAAACTCCCAAATGAATACGATGGTTTGGGTGTCTTTTCATTTGTTACCAGAGCAGACTTCATTCTTATTCCAGTATGTTCAAAATGAAAATATCTATTAATCTGACAATGATAAATGAGTCCACACTCTCTCATCATAGACTGAATCCAGCAACAACAGATTGATGTGACACAAGATGTGACAAGTAGAATTAATTATAACATCTCTCAGCTCTTCTATACATGCAGTTTGGATATAATCAACCTCCTGGAGTGAAACTCTTTAACACAGAAGAAATTAACACAGTGAGAAAGAAGAGGAGTCAGACAAACATAAAGCCTCTTGGGGTAAAAAAAGTCAGACAGGCAGAAAGTCAATAATTCATGTAGAAAGACAGTTAAGGCAGGCAGGCTATAAGATTGACAGACTGCACCAAGCAGTCATTTAGAAAGAAAGTAATAGAGAATCAGTCAACCATCCAGTCTGCCTGACACACACACACACACACACACACACACACACACACACACACACACACACACACACACACACACACACACACACACACACACACAGACACATCACTGCAGTGGTTTTAAAAACACACTATAACCTCTTCATTTGATTACCAAGGCCAAGCGCTAAATCCCCAAGACTATGTCCTATAGCACAACATCCCACTGAGCCCACAGGCTTGTTTACATTTGAAAGCAGTTTGTTGCTCCATTATTTATTAGAGAAGGAGACGGTTCATATATTTGGAGTCAGACAGGAGTCACAGAGCGAGGAGGTCAGAATTATATCCATTAAGTGTAACGCATATTTTTCTACATTGCGTAGTAGTTTTCGTACCAATCTAGTGTTTCTGTTAATCATGGCCTTTGTTTATCAGTTTATTTTTATTATTTGCATATTATCCTCCATCCTTAAAAGGTGCCCTGGGGAGTTTTTAAACCATAACATTTCGGCCTTGTTTGACGTGTGTGAATTGATTCTCCTATGACTCACTTGCAGGCTTCAGATTTGAAATGCCAACGTCACAGAACCAGCAGGATTTTAGGAAAAGGTCACTAATTAGGCAACATTTCTGTATTTTATAGATAACCCTTAACACCTTATCTTTAAATTATTGATATTATATGAATGAAATTTAACTAGAAAATGTAAAATTCGCGTCACAAGATCTGCTAGATGGAGGATGTATACCTCTGTTGGAGTTCTTGGGACTACAATAACTCTCAGTCCACTGAATGTACAACAATGCTGTTACAGAGTGAAGCTTCTCTAACCTCATAAACCATCTTTGGCTGAGTAAAGACGCCGTACTGCAGAGAGCACGCAAATCAGCCATCAAGTTACGAATGGAAATTTCGTTGATTAGTGACAGTTGATGCAACCTACCGCAGAGAAACAACAGTCGTATTATCATTATTAATTCAGGATGTATTTTTTTAATCAAATATCGTCATCTGGGGAACAACACTTAGCTTTTTTAATTTCTTTAGCTTAACACGCCAAAAAAACAGCTTACATTGAAAGGTCAACTTGATGCGCGCTTGGCCATTTACGACAACAGATGCTTTCAGTGCATTTACGCCAAACATTTTGGCGAATCGACTCATAAACCAGCGTACCCATTGTTATTAAATATGACAAGGTTCAGCTGAGATTTGGTGTATTCTCTGTTTGTGGATTAGTATTCGTAAAATGCACGTGCCAGCTACTACACATGACACATCTAACCAGTGCAGGTATACTACTGCTAGGTATTAACTTTATAAGATGTGCAGATGTTCTGCAGGGATCTCCGTCCATTGTTGGCACATCCATGCTCTGGATATTATTTTTATGACCCCTTTTATCCTCCAGATATTCTGCCCCGTTGAGATCTACTTTACAGGCCGCAATACATTCCAGTTACTGTTACCGCAGGATTTCACCATCACTACCAGCTTGTACTATTGACACAAGCATCATGCATCCATGGATTTGTGTTATTAAGGCTAAAATATTCAGCCTGCGTACAGCTTGCCAAACAGAAAGCAGGATTTGTCACACTCCTCACTCATCCAATTATGGTCACCAAGTGCTTCCATCAGCTTCACTTTCTTATATTTCCTGCTGAATTGATTTGAACCTAACGCTGTGTTCTGTTGTCGCAAAGTGCATCTAACTCATGGTTTATTGAGTTGTGCTTTTCTGAGAAGCCCCGCTGCTGTGGCACTGAGATGCTGTGAGATTGCCTGCAGACTGCCCGTCAGTTTGAGTGACTCACACCTCTGACCGCTGTTTGATGATTTGTTTGCCCTCAGGGCTGCAGCAGGCTGACTTTATTCTAAATCCGTCTTTCATATCAAACTGCACACAACAGTATGTGTATTTCCAATTACGCTGAGGCAACTGAAAGTGGTGCTTCTGGCACTATAAGGCCATTTTAGAGACATTTAAGTTATATACACCTGGGTCTTGTGGATTTTTTATATAATTATGCGGTGTTCCAAGGAAGCAATAAAATGCATTACTTTTTGCAACGGAACGCTTGCTATCTACGGCTACGACTTGAAGCTTCTGCCGACACCTTAATCAAGCAGGAAGAGGCGGAGTGAGGTGACCTTTTAAAAGGCTGGATTTTTTTCTTAAGATTGTTTTTAAGCTGCATAGATTGTATCTACACCTGTCTGAGATCCAATCACAATGCAACCTGACCACCTCCAGATGTGGTCCGGCCAATCTGATTTGTTCTGCATATACACGTGCATTAACATGTGTTTCTCCATATCTAGATTGGACATCTAGATACAGATTGAATGTCAATGCCAGGCGTAAATTGAATCTATGTGACCTTTACATATTTATGGCCCTGTAAGGTTTTTGGAACCGGTCTTCCTGGTGTTTCACGCACAGCCACAAACCTCTGCAATTCAATAATTGCATTTTGGGGGTGTAGATCCGGCACGCTCCTCTCAGTATTACATTTTTTTCCGGTTAGACTACTTGCAACCATCCGTTATGATTGGCTCCTCATCTGTGTAACCAACAGTTACAAACAAGCCAATTTTCTTTCATCTAGAGAACCTGATTTTGATGTTGGCAATTTCAATGTCCACTAAAGGTTATATTAAAAAAATACATCAAGATGTTTGCTGGTTAAACTGTGGAGTCGAGTCTCCTTATTCCATCTCTGTGAATGCTGTTGAGACACTGTATGCGTAGCCTTCATTTCCAAATAAAATCACAATACTGAACCCAGGGTTTATTATCTAAACAGAAACAAAGAACCATCTGTGGCTTGTATATGGTTTCATACTGCCATATATTACGAAGACTTTCTTATGAGGGAGTTGTAGATTGGTTCCCACCACAAACTAAAGAGCCTTGGTGCAATGGGAACTCTCATAAAGATGAGACCAGAGCAGTGTTTGCACAAACTGAGGTCCAGTGATTGGTAAAGGGCTCAACCCTGTTTGCATGATTTATACTTTATGTACACAGGAAAGTTATTACAGCAGAAGAGGTGGTATTTTCTTTGTATGCAAATACTCAAACATGTGAAAGGCAAATATCGGCAAGCAACGCTGTTACATTTGAAATGTTTAGGGCTGTAGACACAAGCTTACGGATACAATTTCTTATTGACGTAGGAATAACGTGATACTGTATTGATCGCTGTAAGAAAATCCTTTTGCTTGTCCCCTTAGAGCCTTCCTTGTTGAAGGATGCTGCAGCGGTGGGGTGGGGGTGGGGGGGACGCTTGCTAACACAAGGCCATACGCTCTGGCAGCAAAGTTAATGGACTTCTCAATCACTTCCTGTCCTGCTTCCTTAAACCGGATAATTCCACTTTTGCTTGGATCATTAAGGGTTAACTGAATTTAAACTGATGTAATATAATACCAGCTGATAGCGACTGCTGGCAGATACAGTTTTATTGATCAGAAATGTGATTGTTTATGTGATTATGTTTTGAACAGTGTACTTAATAAAATACTGTGGAGCAACACACCAGATGTGATTTCATTTCCCCAATACGAGTAGAAAACTGATTATGATTCATGATAATTTGCAGGGAAATAGTCCTGTGATTACAAATGCTTCCCGTGATCATTTGGATTATCTCTTGTAATCAATACAATCATGGTAATCCACATCATTAATCATCCGGAATTTTCATTCTTTGATGATCTGAGCGATTTCTTGACATTATGCAATTTTAGTCTGTAATCAGATTTAGATCAGGTTTTAATTGGACACGGCGAAATGATACGAGGAAGGACACATACTTAGCCGTTTGGCATGGAGAGGGTTCAAATCTGCAACACAAACATCAAATATTAGACAAATACACATAAAGAAAAATGAAATATTTCAGAGACCGCCTTCAATGTAAAGCATACTGATAAAGAAAGGAATGCATATTATAGTTCTTTTTAAATCTCTTTTTGACATTTATTGAAATCTTAAATTTAGGGATTGGCAATATATCGATAATATATAGATATTGTTACATGAGACTAGATATCGTCATACATGTTGAATATCAAAATATGGCATAAGTGTTGTCTTTTCCTTGTTTTTAAGGCTTCTGATGTTGTATTATTTGCCTTTAATCAGTTATTATAAACATATTACTGATGATTATGTATCAAAAATCCTATTGTGAAAATATTTTCTAAAAGCACCAATGGTCCATTGAGGTATTTGGTAAAAAATGCTGTAATATTTGATTTTTTTTCAATATTGCCCAGCCCTAGTCCAAAAGCTTATAAACATGCATGCTTAAGGTTTTCAGCTTGCACACATTTGTTCCGTTGTTTTTTTGCTCTTTCTTTTATTATGCCAAATACACAGCTATAGCTCCCAGAGGGGGAAATATTTCAGCCCAAAGAGAGAAATCAAAAGAGATATTTGAAAACAAGTCTTGAGACACACCAGTAAATACATATGGTGACGTGGAGCCTGAAAGAGAGCGGCAGCAAGAAAAAAGAACTAAGAAAGTCTAACAGATGTGAGAGAAGAGCAAACACAAACACAAGAGTCAGTACAACCTCCTGTGTTGTTAAAAGTTGAGGTGGTAATTCATACATAGCCCATATGGTGCAAACCAAGCCAATTAGTAGATTCTGGTTAAACCTATATTGGTAATGAGATTATTCTAGGAGATGCCGTCTTCTGTCCAACAGCACTAACATGCCAGATTGTGTTTTCATTGCTGTCTTAGCTTTAAAAGCCATGCTAACGACACGGCTTTAAGTCTGTCCATTGACTACAATGTCTCAGCTAGGGCTGCAACTTACGATCATTTTCGTTATTGTGTAACCTTCCGATTATTGTCTTGAATTATAAATTTGCTGTTTGGTCTATTAAACGTCACAAAATATGGGAAAAAAAAAAGTCCATCACTATTTTTGAAGAAGCCGCGGTGTCTTCAATTGTCTTGTTTTGTCCCAATAAGACCGTATGAACCAAAGACATTCAAGTTACTATTGTAGTAAACGGAGAAAAGCAGCAAGAACCTGATTGTTGAGAATTAAGTTAATGATTAATCAGAATTAAAAACGAACTATTTACGACTCAATGCTGTAAACTTAATAACGTTCCCATTAGCCTTAGCTCTACTTGCTTAGTGCCAATTAATAAACGTTAGCATGCTAAACTGAGATTGTAAACATGGTGAATGTTATACCTGCTATATGGCACCATGTTAGCATGCTAACGTAAGCAGTTCATAATTCTATATCATTGGAATTTCTCAAATGAAAAAAACCCTTTAACCATAGGTCCAAGAACTTATTAGCATTTAGCTCATCCACCAGAGCTATTCCTTATTCACACCCTTACTTCCTCTGTCTTTGTCTCTGAGTTTGTGGTCACTCAGACGGCCAAAAAAGGGTTGTAGAGGTTGTCGCTGTACAGATGCGGTATTTGGGAACATGATTGTTCTGTCAGCGAGCAGCGAGACTGTACAACGTTAAGTGACAACTACTAAGTGTCTGCTTTGCTGTATTTCAGCGCTCTGCTGGGCTCTGCTTTGATTTACTCGTCTCTGCTCTCTTCTCCTGAGCTCTGCTCTGCTGTGATTTACGTCGTGCTTTGGAAGAACCTTTTAACATCATTTGATTCAAACTCCCTTTCACTCACTTATTTATCGTTCACTCTCCAGATAACTAATAGAGTCTACTTCCTGGTTGATGCAGAGCTGACATTCTGCTGAAGTCTGCCAAAAAATTGAAGCCAGCCACTTTCAATACTTTGTACTTTCCGTGATGGAGGGAGCACTTCATAATGTTCGGCTCCAGCTGAGGTAGCTCCCCTGTTGAAGCTACGCAGGCATTTCACTTCTACATGCAGTATTAAAAGAACCCATAATAATCCCATTAAAGAGTTGAATCAAATTCCCTGGGTACACTAGCCTAACTGATTATGTTTACATTCAGCCTATTAATCTGCCACGATGGTTCATTTCCTGGTACTCTAAAACCAACCGATTTCCTGAGAACTCTAGCAGCGGTTTAGGCGGTTACTGAATGCAGCGTATCTGGTAAGGGGGACGAGGATAGAGCATGAGAGAGGAAAATGGGCAGATGAAGAGGGGGAGAAGAATCTGGAGAAAAAGGGGTGGGCAAAGAGGAGGAGATGGACTACACCACAGAATGTGATGTGAGGAAGAGGAAGAGGCGTATGTGCACAACATGGAAATCTCCTTAATGGAGCAATGGAAGAAGAAAACTGAGATGTTACAGGAAAAAATAAGGGTGCCTTTGAGGACAGAGAGGGAGGGCTGAATAGGAAGAGAAATGGGGAAGAACAGGCCTTGGAAAGTCAGTAAAAGAAAAGGACACGGGGGGAAGAGTACTGATGGTGAAGTGGTTTCCTGAGGAAATACCAGAGACTCTCTCAGTCAAAGAAACAGAAATCGTTCCGCTCAACCCCTTTTATATTCACAGTGTATATATGTAGATAGCTCATATTCAGGTTACAGGGTTGCTAAGGAGGAGCTCTTTATGAATTATTACCAAAGAAACCAACCTCATGGAGATCAGGAAAACAGATGTGCACATCGCTGCATGACAGGGAGACTACTTTGGGTTTATCAGAGAAATATGTGCTGCCTAAATGCAAACACAAATTGACCTAAATGCCTAAACAACATCCGTATATTGTTGCAACAAGAAGTTACCTTAATGGAGATTAATTGGGTTAATTAAGCATTTGGCTAGAGGAGGGACATCAGATCAATAAACCTGAGCTGAATCATTCAGTCGGAGAGTGGCTGATTTTGCAGCTCGGTAATGGACTCATTTCTCTACAACGTTCCCAAAAATTTGGCCTAATGGTTCTGCATTCCTTTTTATTACAATAGTCTAAAATAATTACATTTCTGACAATCTCTTCTTTGTGCCTGAACAACAGCATTCTGGGTGTCGGTGGCCAGAAGCATGAAAGACTGTTCCTCTTTACCAGCACACGGATCGACAATTTCACGGCCAATATATTCCTCAATCTAGACGAACACCATCAGTTCTCTATTTTCTCTCTCATGATATTTCATATAAAGCCTTAGTCCCTCCTCACATCTTTATCATCACCATCAAATTACTTTTAAGGCACAAGAGGCTGATGAGCTACCTAAAAGTGCACCTTCATATCACACTGACACAGAACAGAGTAGATGGATTTGGAAATAATGGAAACTTCTGGTTGAATCAGTCTTTCTGACCTGAATATGATGACAGACGAATGAAAACTTAATCATTTGAGGCAAAAAGACACAGCCACATACCAGATGTGAAGAATAACACAGCAAAACTGGAAAACGTTATATCAGGCCTAACGAAAATATCATAAATGCTATTATTTCTTGATGGGTGGAAAAGCACTACTTAGTGGCCTCCATATTAAAACCATTAGACAACTCATTCAAAATGCCGCCGCTGATACTGACAAACACCAAGAGAGAACCAAATTCTCCAATTCTTGATATCTCTGCACTGGCTTCCAGTTAAATATAGAATTGGTTTTCAGACCCTACTTATCATCTTTAAGTCACTCAATGGTCTGGACCGTTGCCGATACGTTTGCTGAGTACAAGCAGGGTCGGTCTCTCAGATATGCAGGAACAGGTCACTTAGTGGTGCCCAGAGTTTAATCAAAATGTGGTGAAATAGCTTTCAGATAGGAATAAGATGTGCCCCAATGTAGCAATTTTCAAATAAAATGTATATTTAGTTAATCAGTTTTTGGGAATTTCTATATTATTTTATTCATTTGGTTTAAAACTTTTCTGAACTTTTCTGAACTTGATGATTATACTCATCATACTATCTTTATTTTTTTCTTTGCCTGTAAAGCACTTTGGATGACCTCGGTGTATGATAAGGTGCTATAAACTTGACTTATTACTGTCAGCATGCTAACATTCTCACAATGATATCATTCTCATGTTTAGCAGGTATAATGTCAGAATATTTTCCATATTCGTCATCTTTGTTTAGCGTGTTAGAATGCTAACATTTGCTAATTAGTACAATAAAAAAAGTACAGCTGAGGCTGATGGGAATGTCACTAGTTGTCACTACCAAGAATTTGGTCGTAAAGAGTTTCGAACTGATGGTGGCGTTATTGAACTGATTCATCCTCTGGAGACCATGAATGTGTGTACAAAACTTCCAAGGCTACACATCTAATAGATGAGATATTATATGAGATATTGTAAATTTCCCCGCTGTGGGACTAATAAAGGATTATCTTATCTTATTACTGGAATTCTGGACCAAAGTGGTGGACGGATCAAACCAACATTGCCCTTTAGCCATGCAGCTAAAACGGCTATAAACAATAGTTTCAGCATTGCTTCTTCTAATTTAATAAAACAAACTAAATGTGGCACTGGCTCTCTTAAAGTCAGAGGTGTGAACGTGGATGCAGACATTGAAGCTGTGCAGCTGGACATGTGTGTAGCCTGTGAACGCTGCCTGACCCCGTAGATCGAACCAACAGCTCGACCTTCCTGCTGTGAATTGACAGCAGGCTAAAAACATGCTATGCTTTGATTCGACATCTTTCCCTCCTCTAGCCTGGTGTCACAGCGCAAAGTGTCACAACCTGGTCTGTAAGCTAACACACAGGAGCATGACAAGGCATGACTGGGCTCCATCAGCTCTGCACATCCACACTGTGACTCAATGTGTTAGTGGGGTTCCTGTACGGGAGCTCACTGGGTTTTAATCTCTTAAATCGTTTCAGAAAATAAAGCAACACATGGAATCACATGCCTCTCCCCTTCAGCATCGCCCCTGTGTCCATGCCTTGTGTCAGGCACCAAACTGGGTTATTTGTATTAATTTAAAAAAACGGAAACGCTACATACTGCAGCTTTATCACGTGCTGGGTATCTAAATAAACAGGGCTGGCTGTGTCTGGTCTCATTCTTTAACAGTGACCGGTCAAATAGAGACACTAGCTGTGATCCAGTCAGACCTTGACACAAACAGTAGGCTGACGAAGCACTGAAGAAGCTTTATACAAGCAGACACAGAGCTGTTTCTATTTGTCTTAGCCCAACAAATCCTCAATCCCTTATTCACTCTGGACAAGCTTCCAGGCATGGCTGCCGTCATTTATAACCAGCTGTGGCTCCCCTCCTCTGTGTGAGGATCTGACAGTCAGTCAGCAGTAACGTCTGGCCATTTTCTGCTCAGTGACCCGGCTCACAGATGTGAATATTTCAGTGACTTTTTTTTTCTTCTTTTTTTTCTACATTTCTAAGAAAATAAGACAGCATGGTAGAGGAAGGAGGAATAATCAACACAGTGAGGCAGAGGAATTAAAGAAGAAAAACATAAAGGACTGTATGGGAGAGAAAAAAGGATGGATTATGAAGCTCTCTTCCTCCTCCTCCTCCTCCTCCTTGTTCTGTTCTCATCTTCCCCTCTTCCTCACATGTGGCCTCTGCTGTCTTCACCAGCGCTCTTTATTTGTGCATCGCTTTCTCTCTCTCTGAATCAAGCTGAATGTTTAACATTTTCTATTTTTTTTTGCAAATCTCAACAAGCTAAAAAGGAGAAAAAAGAGAAAAGATTCCTGTCTAGTCAAGGTCATTTCTGCACTGTTGCTACATACTGTTAATGAAGGTGAGCAGCTCATGTCCTGACCAACCAGAAGCTGAGCCGCCCTTCCTTCATTGGCTTATTGCAAGCTGTGTCACTCTGTGAGGGGTAAATCTGCCTTTATCTTGACTTGTTATGGAAGGGCAAAATACACGATGATAAGAGTGCGAATAAAGGTTACATACCAAAGCAACACTATGAAAGGAGTGGTGTACATTGGGTTAAAAAGATCACAAAGAACAAGAGCAAACTATGCGCATTAGCACAAAGTAATAAGAATACTACTTCAAGGCAAAATGTTGATCAGCTAACTGTGAACACACGGACTGAGGGAAGATAAGGAGTGCTTCACAGAGCGTGAAAATACATCAGTTACTGGATTGTTAATGCAGCTTTATGATGGCACAGGATAATCATAATGTATTTAATCCTATTTGCAACTTTATTCCTCTGAGTCTAGGCTGAAAATATCTTAAAAAAGGGCTCAATATACGTCGTTTAAATGAAGTGCAGTTGATAAGAATAGGATGCAGATCTAACTCCCATGTGGTCATTTAAGAAGCGCTGTATGTTTTTACTGAACATCTACTCAACTGTCAAGAGAAAAGAGCTAAATTATTCTCTTAATTAGTCAGCAGCTATTTGCATTTAAACAGATGAATCATTAAAACTGTATAAACAAGCAAAAATGGCAAAATATTCTCTGGTTTCAGCTCCTACAATGTGAAGATATGTTGCTTTTATGTGTTTTATGTCATTTTGAATTGAATTATCTTTGGATTCCTGGCCTTGGGATTTCAGAGTTTGTGTTGAGATGTTTCCCTTTTTTCTGGGACATTTTATAGACTTAACAATAAATCTAAACATAATCAACATTATAGATAATAAAAGTCATTGCTAGCTGCAGCCCTACATTAGAAGCATTCTTTTGTCATAACTCTGTGGTCATGGGTTGTATATACTTCAAAATTTGCACAATACATCTTTGCATACGATACTTCCTTTTCATATTCATATACATATTCTCTTCAATTCTTTTGACTTTTACAGTAAAAGTTTTGCAGTTTATGCAGAGACTGCGGCGATAACACTAACAAAGGCAGAGAATAAAAAAAAAATAACATAATATTTTTCCACTGCCATAAAGAACGACTTACACACTGCTTTTCTTTAGCCAGGACATAAATGATGTGATTGCCTGCATTTCTTGTAATGTAAGTTAAATGTGTTTCATACTAAGAAATTCATTCAGAGGGTATTTATGTGTGTGTCCAGGCATATCGATTACTTGGCTGTGACAGGTAGTGTGTGTGAGTGTGTTTCTCTGCAGTGACTGTTAACACCACTGTGTGACACCTTGTCATAGCGGTCATGGTTGAATTCACACACCCACATGCTGGGCACACACACACACACACACACCACACACCACACACACCTTGCTGTGCTCACGAGGGAGATACTGCCACCACATCAAGGGGTAGCAGCTGACCTACACACACACACACACACACACACACACACACACACACACACACACACACACACACACACACACACACACACACACACACACACACACACACACACACACACACACACACACACAACAAACACAAACTCCCCGTCTTTGTCCACCTTCCTCTCCTGTCTTTTCTCAATATCAACATTCCTCTTAAAGCTCATTCCCCTTCTTTTCCCCCTCATCGGTCTTCATACCCTGCATTACTCTTTCCCCCCCCTCTCCTTCCATCTTTCTCCGCTCAGAAGTAGGGCACAGTGGCTTGACTGTTTAGAGCAATGCAGCTGCAAGCAGCAAGAGAGAGAGAGAAAGGGGGAGAGAGAAAGAGAGGGAATAACACATGGGGGTAAAACACAGGAGGGAGGAAGAGAAGCAGGAAGAGAGTGAACACAGCAGTGTGTAACCCAGTTTAATATTTCTGCATTTATCAGTACAGTGCTAGAGAAGAGCACGCACACGCACACACACACACACACACACACACACACACACACACACACACACACACACACACACACACGCCACTGATTCTCAGAATCACCATCACAGTCAGTGTCAAAGTCTGCGTTTATGACAGGATGATTAGCACGAACAAGATCTTTTTACAGCACGTAAACACACACTGTACAGGTCACAAACCGTTGGATCGATTTCTTACTTTGTCTCTCTTGTTTAATCATTAATCCAACCAACAGCTGATAATATGAAGAAACTGTTCTTTTCCACCTTTAATTAACAGGTAAAATGACGAGACAACGAAACAAGTCTATGGAGTTTGTCCTGGCATTTGCATGGAGAGCATATTTCTTTTTTTTTATTGGTTTAAATATCTTAATAAGATACATTTCTTGCACTAGAATGAAAACTAGGGCACACAACTAATCCAATTAATGCCCCGAGACGTAACAATGGAGACGGAATTGTAGCCCAATCATCCGAAGCCTTCCCCTTTCACCAAAGATAAACTTCCGCATTCTTGAAAAAAGCTGCAGTAAGCGTCAACGTGTCAGCCTGATACTGTAATAACGGGATTCATTGCTAGTAATGATCATTATTAAAATGTTATGGCTGCAAAGAAAGAGTCTACATCTGTAAAGAGATATGTGTATCTTTTTTTTTATATATTCTTTACGATAATATCAAGGTAGTAAGTAAGACTAGTTAAGCTCTTACAACATTGTACAATCCTCCAAAATACAAAATTGATCCAGACTTCAGCTGCTACAGAACAAGGACAAAGCACGATCAAACCACGAGCTGCGTCGTTAATGGTCCTCCAGAGCTCGTTTCATCTCCTCTGAGCCGAAGCAGAGCGGCGAGTTATTGCTCTCGCTGTCACCTTGCGGGAGATTTACTTCGACCTTACTTTGCTCTTTTATTTATCCGTTTTAATTTCCCTTCCACTGACCACTGCTATTGTGTAACAAGTGTTAGATAACATCAGTGCTCAAACAACAGCCACCCAGAGAAATGGAGCGGTTGCAGCGATGTGGTGATATCTGGCTAATCTGTTTCACATGGTTATGTACCAAAGCAGAGCGGTGAGACAACCAGTTAGGAGCCGTTTAGGAATCACTTTACAGTCCCCCTCCACTCAAACAGGTGATCTGCTTTGAGCTTCATTTTGTTTGACACTAGAAGGCTGTTTTCACACTCATCTGTTGAAGGAGGAACGTTTCTTGGGGCTCACTTTAAATCTGAGTTTAAGATGTGTTCTTATGAGAAAGAGTCAGTGACACTGTGAGTTTGGAAGTTAATCATGGTCCAATAAAGAAATACAAACAGTGATAATGGCCTTTTTGGTAAAGAAGGTGATATCTTGTGTTTAGTCATTTGCTAATTCAGATATTTTAGATTTCAGATGTAACTTCTTAACATTTGTTACCAAAGCAATTGACCAAACCATGACACAAAGCTGTTTATTTGACCAAAAAAAACGTCTGGAGCGGATCTTATAGCTTTCAGGACATTTAGTGTAAATGCTGAGGCAATAAAGCAAGACCTAACGAAGAAAGTAGTTCTCCAAACAATAAAAATGAAGAAATGACTTCTTTATCGTGCTGTTTATCTGGCTAAGGATACCAACAATGTATCAACAACCACAGAACTTAAACCAGAAAGTTGCTTTCGACTTTGCAAGCTCCCCAATTTAACCCCAAGCGACTGTCAGCTAGCAGATAATAAAGTTGCTTCCCCTTTGTGTGTTGTAATCCTGGCTCCTCCTTGCTTTGTTTTTCACGAAAAAACTCCAAAGAGCACCTTTAAGTGCGTGTTGCCTGGAGGCTAATTCATTTACAGTTTAAAAGCATATTTTAAGTGAAGCACTGACAGCTGAATATTAAGAAGGCAACTAATTCATCTTGTTGCAGAAGCTCATGATTGATAAGCCAGACGGAGCAACTCAGAAATGAGAGGTGAATTAAACAGCTGGAAAATGAGCATCGATTTACAATACCACACATATACAACACCAGAGTGCACACAAAGGGAATAGCATGGTCACCCTCTCTTACAACACTCCTCGTCCGTCTGTAGGTCACAGACGATCATGGATGCCCACACACACACACACACACACACACACACACACACACACACACAGCTAGGTGACACAAAGCGATACACACACACACAGTATACGGTATATTCCCACGCTACATGCATGCAGTCCCTCTCCACAGACAGCACCCCTGAGTACATCAATCCAATTGGTTCCTCCAACAATGCACACCCACGTATGTGGACAGGGAGAAGGACACACTTACTGATTTTCTCCTCCGCTTGGGAGAACGGGAAGCAGCACAGTTGACCCATGGCGCCTCCTTCCCTCACCTCCTTGTTCCCTCTCCCCTCTGCTTCCCCTCTTTTTCCTCTTCCCCCTTGTTTCTAAGAGAGATTGATGGAGCGATGGTCCTGCTTCCTCCCTCTGTCTCTCATAGAGACTTCGTTCTGTGTCACTCTTTCCCTCCCCCCTCGAAGGACAAGCGGACCCGGCGAGGGTGGAGGCAACAAAAAAAAACAAAAAAACCCTCCCCTTTCCCTCCCTGCAGCCCGAAGAAGACCGAGCAAGTCAGCAGACGAGGAAAAAATGAAACGAGTGGCTCCTTGCTCTCGCTCTACTTTGCACCGGCACAGGGAGGAGGGGTGAGTGTGTGTGTGTGTGTGTGTGTCAGAGGGAGAGAGAATAGGAGAGAGAGATAATGGAAGAGAGAGAGAGAGAGAGAGAGAGAGAGAGAGAGAGAGAGATGGGAGAGCTTATGTGTGCAGAAGACAAAAAGAGTGAAATTTGTTCGCGTGTGTGTGAAGTGGGGAAATCGGAGGAGGGGGATGTATAAAATACAAAATGTGTGTGTGCATTCTGTGTGTGTGTGTGTGTGTGTGTGTGTGTGTGTGTGTGTGTGTGTGTGTGTGTGCGTGCGTGCATGGCTTAAAGGGGACAGAGTAGGAGGGGCGTGTGAGCGAGCTTCAGTAACTGTATATTTAAGCCAGAGACAGATTGAGCACGTGTGTGGAAGAGGAAAAGGGAGCAGTATATATATGAAGAGACAGCAGACACTACTGTGTGTGTGAGCGTGAGTGTGTGTGTGTGTGTGTGTGTGTGTGTGTGTGTGTGTGTGTGTGTGTGTGTGTGTGTGTGTGTGTGTGTGTGTGTGTGTGTGTGTGTGTGTGGAGGGGGAGGGGGGCTCCAGGCTGCACCTTCCCCTCGTTATCGTAGCTTGAATAATGGTTGTAAAATACAGCGGGCAGCTGCTGCTGCTGCATGCGTCTTCGTTATTTATAAGACCTGTAATGTTCTTTTGCGGCGGCCAAATATTCCCCAAAAGAAGAGACAAAAAAAATATCAAATTCCATTATCAAAAATAGGTAAATTTTAAGGTTAAGTAAGGATTACGGTTAAGATGATAAATGGTCAGGGGTGAAGATTGATCTCCCAAAGTGAGGGTCAAGGGAATATGGAGACACATTTAGATTCAGTATATTTCATATTATCTTGTGTGGTGCAATCATAAAAAAAAAATGAAAAATGGTGCAAATGTTATGAATAATAGATACTCCAGGGGGGCATCCACATCCTGAACCTCACTGAGCCTGACCCGATGGTGTTGGGCCGGGCTTCTTAGTTTAACGTCAAAGCCTGAATATAAACACAATTGTGCTGAAAAATTCTATTTTGATATATTTGTTGAAGTTATTCTTAATGCTGGTTGACAGAAAAATATTCAGCAACACTAATTGAGCAATCATTGAACATCTTTTTTAAAACCAAAATGCCAAAATGTTTGCTTGTTCTTTGCTTTTTAATAAAGTGAGACTAAGACTACATTATCCATCTTTGGGATTTTAACTTTTGTACGGACAAAGCCTTGACTATTCTAAGTGCATTCATTAGAACATTAATTTGGCAGTTTTGTCTATTATCTGTTCATAGCCCATCTAGTTAGCTAGTTAGCTAAATCTAGTCTTGAGTTTGACGCCCCCAAAAAAGGATCACAGTAAAGGATGATACCTTTCATTCATAAATCCTTGTGTGGTCTAATTCAGAAATTCCTCATCCCACTTTGCAGTAGAGTGTTATGAGTAATCCAAAAATTAAAAACCGCAAAATTCAGTGTTTTGGTGCAGTCATACGCTCCAAAAACTAACCATCACTAGTCTGCAGCCGTTTCTTCCCCTCATTCTCATCCCCATACCTCAAACGTTCCTTTATCCCGCTGCGAAACGTTAACAGTATCGCCTGGGTTTTTGCATAATGAAAGTAGCTGAGCAATTCTGATGTAATATATGTTGTGGTGCCGTCAAAAGACTGACTTTCCCTGCTCTCTCTCTCTCTCTCTCTCTCAGCGTCAGCACTGCTCTCTGATGTAATGGCCTCAAACGAGCGCTCATAGTCGGAGCTCGGTTTAATCTGGCAGCACGAGCTGATAGCGCTGATTGAAAGTTTCATTGAGGAGAGGAAAAGCAAATTATGCTGAGCTCCATCCATGTTCCCGTTATTGCTGAAATGGAGTTATGATGGTGTCAAAAGAGACCTGTGAGTTTGCATCGATTTACAAAAAAGGTAGCAAGGAGTATAAATGTTTGTTTTCACTTCGGATTGTCAGTGAAAAGTATGATGCATTAAAATACTTCATATATAAGTATAATGAATACAGCTATGTCAAATGTACAAGAGCCTTTTGTATAAGAAGGAATTTGTGGTCTTATTCAGAGTATGCTTTTTTTGCTGATTATTACATTTATGAAAGAATGATGCATTGAGCTATTAGCTCATATACTTATACTTATTCTTACATCGGTATCAGCTGACACATTTAGTACAGAAATGCCCCAGAGATATGTTCTCAAACAACCATTCACTATTCTTTTTCATCTATAAAATGCCCTGAACTGTTTATTACTGTTTATCACAAACATGGAACCGTTTAAAGAATGTTGACTCATGTTGTGGGTTGATTAAAGAAAATTGCACAATCCATAACACCAAAATATATTATTATCAGATTTCTTTAAACTCTCAAATCAATCAATGAAGATCAATATTGGCCTCAAACACCCTTTATTTATATGGAAATAATCCCAATACGAGTAAATGTTGGAGCAACTGAAATCAATACGAAGAAAAAAAAAATATATATATATATAGATTTTTTGTTTTGTTTCAAAGTGTAGTAATATATGCAACGACGAGGATGCAGGTAGAATAAGTGAGACTCATTTTCATCCAGAGGGGCCTCGGTTCACGCCCTCTCGACATCGACCTTCAACGGCCTTGAAGTCCTTGAATAAAACAATGAATCTCGAACCAAAAATCTCAGGGATGCTTCTTTGTTTGCCTGCATGTGCACAACCCTCAAGAAGAGGCCTAATTTATAAAAAAAAAAAAAAATTTAAAATTAAAAAAAAAAAACAACACACACCTCTCCACTCTCCAGAGTTGATGAGGGGAGACAAACGGAGGATAAGGAGATGCGAGTGTGAAGAGTGAGGTAGATGTTAAAGCAAAAAACAAACAGACTAACACACCATACAATGTGGAGCATTATGCACCGAGCTCAGCTGTGACGGAGGACGGCGGAGGCTCGTCTCCGACGGCAGCATTCAGCTCACAGCTGCCACTTCTCGCACGCAGCTGCAACGGCCGCTGTTTGAGGGGCTAAAGCGTCGTCATCGACGAGGCCGAATTGCCATCGAGCGTCGATTATGCCGTACCCAAACGTGTACATGAACACATCACCCCTGTATACACGCGGAAACACAAGCTAATTGATTTGTGCTTTTTAAAAAAGGTAGGTAAAAAAACTGGTTATTTTCACTATTCAAACCCATTAATCAGAACCAGACAGCGCTTTCATAAACAATATGCAATTTGTGGATAATTTTACTCTTGTGCACATTTTTCTTTCCTGCTCGTTCCAACAATAAAACACTTATCAAGTAGAATAGACCAATGAGCACATGTTTAAGAGCCACATTCAGCACCCTTTCATAAAAAGGCCTTACAATGCAGGGAGAGAGAGGGAGAGAGGGAGAGAGAGAGAGAGAGAGAGAGAGAGAGAGAGAGAGAGAGAGAGAGAGAGAGAGACGGCTGAAGAAAAAAACACAGTGTTGACTTTGTTTACTGAAGGTCAGCCCATAATGCCTCAGTACTTGGTCACAAGACAGGTTATGCACACAAAGAGAACAGGACATCTAACTGCATGTTGCAGATAACAGGGACTTCAGTCTGCTCTGCTGATATGGCTCACTGTTTACTGTAACGCTCGTATGCACACAGAGGGATGCAGACGCCATGATGGGCGAGCACAAAAACGAGCACCTGTGTGTAGGTGTTAGGAATAATTTTAAGAATTTGTGAAGCATTTCTGCAAGACTTTTCTTTTACCACTTAAACAGGAGTAGCCACACAACACTGCATTCCAAACAGTCACTGCCTACTTAGCAGACTACATTAGATATTTATTTAGTGCCGGTATCAATACCTGGTCACGTATTCATGTATTCCAAATGTACATGTCTATATCGATCTGACAACGTAATTACAACTGCTTTACTTTACTTTTTTGTCCATCTTTGATAAAAAAAGGTTAAACTGCTCTTCTCTGGACAAGAGTAGGAGGCCCATTTTATATCGTACAAATAAAAAGAAGATGATTATTTATACGCATCACACGTTTCACCCCGGATTAATACAAAAAACAACAACAAATGGGCTTGGTACAAAAATATTGTACGACACAATGTTGTGGTTCCATTATGGATGTTTTAAGGAGCTCAGCAACAGCTAGCTTTAGGTGGGAAATTATCATTTAAAAGCCTGTTTGCTTACATCAACACATCTCTCACACACACTCACACTCACACACTCACACACTATGGTTTGCCGTTCGCTGGTTTCTTGCGTTGAATCGATTTGGTGAAGATGCATTCATGCTCCGCCAGCGTTCTCTCACACTCCAGCGAACAAACTATCCATTTAGTCTGCTGCTGTGAACGCGACTGCTCCTTGGTTTTTATTTAATCCATTTGTTCATCCCGGCTGTTCAGGTCGTTAAAGCTTCTCTGAATCAATCGGGCAGTTTTACGTCTGTGGGATTTGCTGTGGTTTTTTCGATTTCTACACACATCTCGAGATTGTTTGCATTATTTACACAGCCTCCAGTGACAGATTTAGGATTAGTTTTTTTGTTTTCAAATCTTTACATAAAAACATACAGATCTGGAAAAAAACAAATAATACAGCTGGTTGTTTTTTTTTTTAAAGTTAAAGTTTTCATGTCCTCCAGCAAAAAAGAGGCTAGCGTCTCATTTAATTAGTCCCTATCAAAATGTTTGACAGAACTCTTCTTAATTAATCTTCAAAATGATCACACACTGGAATAAAATCTTTAGCCAGACAGAGAAACAGATGGAGGAAAATATTGTAGTGGGTTTATTTTCATCACACCTGAGGGAGGAGAAACCTGTGGGGCCAATTCTCTCTTTCTAAACCTTTTATCCAACCTCATCTTCTTCATCCGTCTGCCGTGACCCACGTCTGCCTCCTCGGCTCTCCCTTTAATACCAGACCTCAATTCTCTCGTCTGTTTAATGTCACCTTCACTCAGACTCTCAATGTTCTCTCGCCGTCCTATCTGCTCGTCTCATCTACTCGATCTGTTTAATTCGACTGCTCCTGCTAGCCGATTCCCTTTTCTCTCTCTCCGTACTCATTCATTTGTGTTTAATCTCACTTATTCAACGCTTTATCCTCTTCGATCCCTCTCACTTGTCCTTGCAACCTCCTATGTGCTAAGTCACCGTTGCTTTGTTTTCTCCTTCTTCTCTGGCCTTTTCCCTTTTGATCCTTTCCTCTCTTACTTACTCATCACGCGGGTGCTTATTGTTTGCTGCACTGAGAGCAGATTTAGATACCGCAGCATGACATAAGACCCTAGCCTACTATACACAGGCTTTGATCTTATTGCTTTACCAATATAAAAAAAATCAAGACGTTTTTATGGTCATACAGATTCTGATGGCAGCTGCCTTCTCGAAAATTCTCTTTTGCAATGTGCATTGACGAAATTATACTACATAATATTTTTGCCTTTGCGTCCACAATGTTGTGCCGGTTGTCTTCCACTATGACACAAGACGAAACAAGCAAATGTCACACCTGTTGGGCTGATGTTGGGAGCTCTGACTGCAGTGACACAGCTGGCGGAATCAAGTTAAAGTCTGAGAAGTTTAAATTGAATGCGACATTCACTCAACGTCGTCAGAATGAGAAGGACAGGAAAAGGTTTTTCTGACTTGGGATTGTTGTGTGAATACCCCCATGGCACGCCTTGTAAACACATAATTAAAGAAATAAAAATAAATAGTAGCTTCCACGAAAACCAAACTTGCTGTGTATGGTGGTTTAATTCCACTCCAGATGAGGACCCAATCTGTTTTCTGTGTGAGCTCAAGGTAATTGAGAAGGAGGTGCACTTGTTGTTTTACTGTCCTATAGTGTACTGTTCAGTAAAATGACTTCCATTTACCGTATTTTCCGCACTATAAGGCGCACTTAAAAGCCTTTAATTTTCTCAAAAAACGACAGTGCGCCTTATAATCCGGAGCGCCTTATATATGGATTAATTCTGGTTGTGCTTACTGACCTCGAAGCGGTTTTGTGTGGTACACGGCGCTCTGTCAACATGTTTTAGTACGACTTAGTAAACTACAAAGCCGCACCGCAGCAGCATCACGGCCACCGTAGTCAGGAGCGTCGCGGAGTAATACATACTGTGCTTCACCATCATATTACAGTGTGTGTGTATAAGGACCCAACATGGCTCCGGTCAAGAGACACGCTTACGACGCGGACTTCAAACTCAAGGCTATCAGTCACGCAGGAGAACATGGGAATAGAGCAGCTGCGAGAGAATTCAACGTTAATGAATCAATGGTACGGAAGTGGAGGAAGTTTGACTGACTGACTGTTTTGTTTCGCTTAATGCGCCTTATAGTCCGGTGCGCCTTATATATGAAAAAAGATCGAAAATAGACCATTCATTGACAGTGCGCCTTATAATCCAGTGCGCCCTATAGTGCGGAAAATACGGTATGTTGATTTCTTTTGGCTGGATGATTATGAAAAACTTGAGTTGTGCTTCAGGAAAGAAACCTTTTTTGTAGCAGATTTTCTTTGCCAGGCCTGAGAGAGAAGGCAGAATGTTTTGTTGAAGATCGAGCGGAGCAGTAACCTGTAATTTTGTAATTGAATGAAACTTAATAAAATTTGTGGCCGCTGCAGCTGTATTTTTGTTGTCTTATAAACCCATGAGGGTTGGACACGTTGCCATGAAAATAAAGATATCCATTTATCTATCCATAGTTTTCTTTTAAATTAGCTGAATCGATAGTAGAGCAGCAGATGTAAATGCCAGTGGTGGAGGTTTTGCAGGCTGTTGCCAACTGTTTGTTGACATTAAGGTTCTTTCCACTCAGTGGGAAATATCTCTGACTGTGAATCTGCTCATAATCACATTCTCAACAATAAGACGTGACACGTGTCACTTCTTATTGTTGCAATGAACATTTATTAAAGCCTATTTAAAGAATAGCTCTACGCCGGTTAAATTACCGTTAATATTTCTTCCCTTCGAGAACATTGATCACTTCTATTAATTGTAAAAGAGGTCCTAATATATCAATGACACGCTGTTAATGCAAAGTGAAGAGAAAAAGCTGGAGAAAAATAATCTGCAGAGTCCCAGTAAATATGTAACAGTTAAACGTCGATGTTTGCACTAGAGATCGGATTTTAAAATCCATTTTTCACGCGGAATTTAATTAAACAAATTAATTTCTTCAATTTAATCCGATTCCCCCAGCCATGTTTCTTTCAATATTGAAAGCAAAGCAATTATTATTATTATTATTATTAAAATAAAAATAGGGTAAATCTTTATTTAGTTGTGTTCTCTGTACTACAGTAGGTGTTCAAAAAATAAATTAAAAAAGATCCCTACAAAACCATCCATGCAGTTTTATAATCCAGGGTCATAGATCAAATCAGGAGACAAGATGCTTCAATTTAACAGTAATTTAATAAACATTACCGTTTATACTTTAAGCATATTTACAGTGCTCCATATGTATGTTAACGCTGATTGAATCCAATCATCTCAAACAAGACTTGACAGTGCCAAAGCGTTTTGGCATCTAAGGCCTCAATAATCCCCAAATACTGTTCTACAACCATGAACTCCATTTACTATTTCTCCAGAAATAAATTAGCCCACTTACATGCAAATAAGGAAATTGCGTCACTCGGCACTCGTCCCTGGCTACTGAAAAACCCCAAAAACAAGCACTGCCAAAGACTTGTTATACAGGAAGCACAGAAGTGAGCGACCTTATCTCAATCAAATACCAAAAGGTCACGTGGCAACCAACCCCCTTCGTCTGTCCATGATGCTGTTTGAGTGCTCGAGCTGTTTGTGTTGGTGTGCGTCTGTGTGCACGTCTTCATGCATGTATTAATGTTGTACTGTAAATACCAAAAGGCCATGACAGGAGCTACACCTACAGATCCACGGAAAAATAATTATCTCCACCTAACAGATAAGATGGGAAATGTCACACTGATCATTTGTGTGTGTGTGTGTGTGTGTGTGTGTGTGTGTGTGTGTGTGTGTGTGTGTGTGTGTGTGTGTGTGTGTGTGTGTGTGTACGAACACAAACAAGTAAGGATGAGTTACTAATGCCACGTCATTTTCAAAAACATTTTCCTGCTAACTGAACGGAGTTTAAACATTTCCCAGAAGTCCTTTGGAGGTGACATGCCAAGTGAGCAGACTTGTGATCACAGCACGGATCTATTAGCTATCTCATAAACACGCGCTGTTTTAATTACCTCCATTCTTTTGCTTACAGCGTGTGGGATCAGAATGCGGCGAGTGTGTTTTTGTTCTGAGGTATAAACTTTCATCCATCTGTCTAAACAGAAGTAGAAACACGATATTTCATGCTTTTTCTTTCCTAAGTGCTGAGAGCGAAGGAGACATGAAAGCACGAAAGGATGAGGCAACGTTGTTATCTTAATTCACAAACACAGTCTGGCTTTTAAAGCTCAGTTTCATCTTATTGTTGAGCTTTCTGGCCGACGACGTAATGAGTTTTGGTTCACTGTCATCACAACTCGGATGCAGCTTTTTCAGACGCAGCAGGATTCTGTTTTCAGCGTGCTCATTTTAGATTTCCATGAAATCACACTGATCCAATTCATGTTGTGCATTTTTTCTGTAATTTTTTTTACATTCTGTAATTACCTCCCTACTAGCTGTCATGTTAGTTGCAGAGTCTGGCATTTCAGCTTTGGATTGTAATGACTTTGCAAAAGACGGATGCAGCATGAAAATGATGAAGCATGAAAATGATGAAGCATGAAAATGATGAAGCATGTGACGCAGGCTGACTGTTTGTAAATCTGTTTTACTGATTTACTACCAACTACTTTGCTGTGCATGTTTAAACAACATGAGTTTATGTTTGGCTGAGCTGTAAGCAGATACATCAGTTGCTCTTCTCTTGTATTTTGCTGTAGTTTGCTGTCCACAGAGCTCTCGGACCTTTAGTTTTTTTTGCAGCACTTGCTGTTACCACGGTAGCCACAGGTGTCGCCAAATCCACTAGAATCAACATTTTAAGGATTAGAACTTTGATTAGAACTAAAAACTCCAGACTTTTTTCCTCTTACTATCCATATATTGTGGCCCCTCCCCCCAATCCCCCCCACACACAATGATACCCTATGAGGTTGTGTATCACAGGCTCTGTTGTGGATTATGTTGTACAGTGGATTATAGGATTAACCAGTACACACATAATCAGACACTGACCAGTTGGCACCACCAGAAAAAGCTCACTGAACCTCAGTGTGAGGAACAAGGACGAAGAGGAGGATAAACCCGGGAATAACTAACCAACAGATATGACTTTCTCTGGTAGAATACACACAGTTTTGATAAATATTTATCATCCACTGCATCAATGTCTACATTTAACAATAAATCTATTGGTACTGAAGCTAAAGTACTGCTCATCACGGCCATATTTTACATAAATTACAACTCTATCATTGTTAAAACATAGATTTTGTGAATGATTGTGTTTTCCTACCTTCCATGCAGCCGCTGTTCTCCATTCATGAAAAAATGTCTTCCTCAATCTAAAAGCTCCTGTGTGCTTTGGAAGTTGTCTGTGCTAGTTTGAGGACATATTTAGAAAACATCTACGGAAGGTGGCCTAACTTGTGCTGTACATCTGGCTTAACCTGTAATGTCAGTCAGTGTTGTAAGTCTAAGGTAGGTTAATTGATGTAAAAATACATCCAGGTCTATGAGATTGGGATCTGAAAGTTTATCTTGCTGGTGTGTGTTTTTTTTTTTTTTTTTCATGTAAGTAAAGTCGTGCTCCGACATAGTGGCCACTGCATTTGTGTGTGTGTGTGTGTGTGTGTCTGCGTATCCCATGTACCACCTCTATGAGTCTACTCATCTTGCATTGCTTTGGTAACATGCTGTGCGTTCATGCCATTGCTTCGGAGGAGCTCATTTTCTTATTTCACATCAGCTACGAGCTAATGATAGAAATGTACTAGTTCAGCAACCACCGTGTGCCTTGAGCTGCAGTTCCTTTGATGGTCACTAAATGCAGAAAAATCTTATTGAAGAACTCCATTCAAAATACATGCTCCATTGCAAAAAGTTACTTTTGAATTTAGAAAGTTTCATTTTGTATTGATTTTGGCGGCCCCTGTAGTGTTTCGTGTCCTTAAGATCTGCAGCTGCCAGACTCCCTTTAGAAAACCTCTTATTTTAATGATGCATGGTCTATAAAGTTAACAAAACAATATGTATCTAACATTAACAATCATCAGCTACTAGTTATACCAGAAAAAAAATGGTTCTTCTTAGAGGACAATTGTGTTATTTCTTCTTCTAAAATCTACACAGTCTTTGTATACAAAGTTACTGAACTAGCCAAAACCCCAGACTCCATTCTCAGACGTAACACTTTGAAGCTTGTCCAACGTGTCTTTAATTATTCATCAGTTACGTCTTGTCCAAATATTTACTTTTCCAAAACGCCATGAACCACTATTTCACATCAGCATAACACCTCTCAGCACTTAATCAAACAAACTATGTCCGTTTTAGAGCTGGTTCGCCGCTCGGTTCACGGCGGTGAAGAACACCAGGAGCAAATATTTGATATTTCATTAAAACAAAATCATCATGACTGGTGTGCTGACTGCATGCCAAATTAATCAGAGCACACAAGGCCAAATTGTCTCCTAGGTTACCATATGACCGGCTACAGACAAACAACGAAACAGCTAAAAAGGATATCTTTTATACTGTCTGGCACAGTGTTCGCTCCATATAAAAACCCACCGGGGCTATATTACATAAATTCCAGCAAAATGTATGGAGAACAGTAAAAACAAACATCAATTATCTGTTTAAACCAAATATTCTCTAGTCTAGCGCTGCAAATAAAACACAGAAACCCTCCACACTGCGACACCATGCTGTGGACAGATCATTTGTATATCAGAGTACTGGATGCAGTGCTCAGTTTTTCCCTTTCATGCATTTAAACATATTTATATAATGTTGTGAAAAATCCACTTGACAAAAACACAAGCTGAAAAGGAGTGTGAGGTAAACATCCCCCTGCTCTGTCGCTCACTCCCACACACATACTGTCGCTCTTTGTCTCTCACAGATTGCTCAGTGATCCACAAAACATTGTGACAGCCTAGTTCCACCCATGCTGACAGCCTCTGTCACTCACACACACACACACACACACACCCACACACACACACGCCCACACGCCCACACACACGGCAATCACTGTGGCTTCTTCCCAGTGGGATTTAAGGAGTCCCTGTCAAGAAGCTTATGTGTGTCACAGTGTGATAATGTATTCATGGGTTTGTGTGGATATTGGTGGTGATCCTGAGGGACACGAATGCAGCTAAACACGTTTTAGCTTTATTAGATTTAAAAATGGCACATTCAGCATGATTTTTTTTTTTATGTTTTTGTTTCATTTGACACTGCTGCTTTTAAAAAGTGCAATATGTGTAAGAATTGGCCACATGCTCAAAACAAACAGGCGTCAGAATTTCACCTCTATAATGGCAAAATATAAAAAACGACAGTCACCAGTTATAAAAACAAAGGTAAAGCTAACTATTTACTAACAGCAGGGAAAGAATACGGAAAATTAAACCAAATTGCTGAAACTTTGAGCGCATGTCAAAGAAAAACTGCTATTGAGCTAGCAGTTAGCTGTAGCCACTAGCATTCAGCCAACGCAATACATATACGTCCATAACGCGTCAACACTGTAACATCCTCAAGTTCTGTTGAAAATGTTAATTTTTTTTAATGTTTCAAATAGAAATTCTGGCTCGATCTCCCACATGTTACCTTTTACAACTAAGATAATGAAGGTACACTAATTTGAGGTCATAATAATCACAAAATCAAAGTTTCTATTGGCTAAAGGTAGCATAAAAGTATTTTTTTTTGTTTGTTTGGTTTGTGTGTTAGTATGTAGGGTTTTGATTATCAGAAGACTGGTTTTGAATTTGAGATAAAATAAGATAAACCTTTATTAGTCCCACAGCGGGGTAATTTGCAGGATTACAGCAGCAGAGTGGATAGTGCAAATGAACAAACAAGAGACATAAGTAGAAAAATAGGACACAAAACAGGTATAATAAATAAGTAAAAAACTTGCTGTAACAGGCTGCCATTTAACCCATAGACTGACCACAGACCAGCTAGCTAGTTGTTCAAAGCATCTTCTAACATTTTTACAAAAAGGCCGTCCCTAACAGACCCAGACAAAGCCCCAACTATTGCCCCCAATCTAAGGGCGCTATGTTACACTACTGGTCAGCTATTTCTGCAGTAATATGCTATTTAACTGGGAGCAGAGAGACTTTAGGCTTTAATATATTCAGTACCTAAATGGTAAATGGTAAATGGACTGTACTTGTATAGCACTTTTCTAGTCTTCCGACCACTCAAAGCGCCTTTGCATTACTAATCATTCACCCATTCACACCCATTCATACACTGATGACACCGTGCAAGGTGCCACCTGGCCATCAGGATCTATCTAATCATTCACACCCATTCATACACCGATGGCACAGCCTTCGGGAGCAACTCGGGGTTAAGTGTCTTGCCCATGGACTGCCAGAGCCAGGGATCGAACAGCCGATCCTCTAATTGGAGGACGACCCTGCTCTCCACTGAGACACAGTCGCCCCCAGGCTACCTGTGCAGCCTCAGAAAAGGTAAAATGCATCCTTCATATTTTCAAAATTCTACTTCCACATGCCTATTTGAATCATAACAAAGCAGTTTAATGATTAAATTGTTATTACAAACGGTGATTTTTGCATCTCTTCCAGACACTTCTCATTAGAAACAGTAGACATTGCTTTTGCCGTTATCACCGTCAATTGATCTTTGCTTACAACAGTCACGAATCAAAAAACAGCACTTGTTGCATCTCACATCCCTGTGAGGTCCATTGATTTCGCTGTGGCCAAACTACAAGCGATGCTGATTCTGACTGATACATTCATTTTATCAATCATCTTTCCTGAAGAGACAAAATGCTAAAGAGATAAAATGAAAAAAGAGCACTTTGATATTGCCTGTCTGGCTTTAACACAACTCAGACAGTGGTCAACAGTGCCACCTGGAGTTCATGTGGGGCTACACAGTAATAACATCTACTGGGTCAACATCAAGCTGTGTCAAAAAGGGAACAATTATCTCCACGCTTCACTACTAGACCTCATGAAATGCACATTACAACATATACCCGTTCCACTCACATTCAACTGAACAAATTACGGAAACACCTTCTGGCCCATTAGCATCACATTCATTCAGCAGCCATTATAGAGCTGCTTATTCAACAACGCTGGCAACTGTTGAAAGAACTGGCAGGGTGGTGACGTCTAAACTGGGCGGCCATGATTGAATGGAAATGAGCTCTTGAGGGTCCTCATGGTGTTTGATTAGGCCAGTCTCGTTTAGCTTCTGATAAGCACATTAACGTTGTATTGTTATTTAACATAATTATTTAAAAACTGACCTCCCAGTCACACCACAATCACTCCCGACTTTGTTGACTGGTAGGCAAACAGTGACCGACATATCCTAAGTTATTTGCAAATGTACACAACTTTTAGGTATCTTATCTATCATCATTGGCAGAAAAAACGCACAACAACTACCCCAAAAATATGCTAATTTTACCCCACTGCAACAGCTATGGAAACCAGCTAACAAGAGAAAGCCATTGTTCTGTATGTGAGCAGATAGCGCCCCCTGGTGGCTTAATTGTGTATCTGACGGCGTAACCACAGACACAGCAAGGCCCTGTTTGTGTGCGTTTGTGTGTGCGTGCTTACCAAGTTGTCGTGACGTCTCAGTGTGGTAATATCCGTCTTGTTGCTTCTTCTTCAACATGGAACAAAGATCCACCCGCTCAACCGTCTGGTCTCCAAAGAACCTGAGTGTTAAAGTGAGACGGACGGAGAGTGGCAGAGATTAAGTTTAAGACAGAGAGGAGAGTGCTGACGCCTCCAGCCGATGGTGAAGACTGATGGCAGTCAGCGCAGCCACTTGACAGCAACCATCACTCAAACTAAAAGTGACAACAACATTAAGCTCCATGGCTCAATACACTTCTCCAATGTGTCAATTTGCATCATAAAACATGACAAAACATTATGCATCACAGTGTTATGCAAATATAAAGTGAAGTACTATTAAAGTGCAAAGAAAATATAGGGTCTTGGACATTTTTTTAACACCAGTGATTCACAAAATGTATTCAAATAGTTGCAGAAGTTCGAGAAAGAACAAGCACCTACTTGTTTGTATAGTTGGAGTAGAGGGCTGGGTCCACACGCTTTATACCCTGATGGACACAAAGGGGGAAATACTGCTTATGTCATGTTTATCACACTTTGTAGGGCATGTGCATTCATCCTTGACACACACACACACACACACACACTCACACTCACACTCACACTCACACTCACACTCACACTCACACTCACACTCAAGACTCACACTCACACTCACAGACGCCAGTCAGGATATTTATGTCATCTTGTGTCAAAGGAGAGAAGGAAAAAAAAGATGGATGCTCTCTTTCCTCTCTCTCCCTCTCTCCCCTCTTGACCACTGCTCATCTGTGCTTATCTTTCTGTCCTCCCCACCTCATCCTCTAATTTATATCTTTATCCATTCACTCAATCACGCCACCATTTTCTGTTTCCCTTCTTCATATACCTTTTTCCTCTTAGTCCTGTGTAACTTCTCACCCTAATCCATTCTAATATAACGTATCAGAAACTAGTTTATTTTAAAATACCGGAGCAGGCATGTTATTCCCAGTAGTAGTTTTTGATGGGACTATAATTTGCCAATGTAACTGCGTATGAAGGCTTAATCGGACTGATGAATACAACGCAGATCTATGTTTATGGTATCCATAAACAAAAAAAAAACATGCTGTGACCGAGCAACTTTATCCTTTTTTTTTTACTACAGAAATGTTTAAACTTACTCAACACTCGGTCTTATAGTTCAAGTAGTTTACAGTTTAATCAATTAACTGTTTTCACCTCTGCACAATGCAAGAACTTAAGTTAGTTGATGGTTTTGATATCCTAGTGGGGAGCGTCACACTGTACATCTCTTACACTAGAAAAAAAAAAGTAAAAATTGCTTGATAAATTAATTAAGCTGCCACTTTGGATAAAAATTGTAGAAGATACACCATTACAATCAGTCAAATATTAGCAGTAAAATGTATGTTGGACTGATTGTCATGTTGATGTTGGCTAACAAATATAATATATGATAATAATAATAATATACTGAGCATCTCTATCACTATATAAATCTAGAATGCACATGTGTGTATATACCTGGGATCGTAGTTTTGACGCTCTGGACAGCTTCATAATGGTGAGGTGGGGTTCAAACCCACGATTGCCTTCTTGCAGAAGACCCTGCTTCTCAAAATGGCTCCGCATCAACTCTGCAAAACACAAACACAAAACCAAAAGGTTGAACATGATGCAAAAAAAGTGACCATATACAAAACAGGAGACACGTGACAAAGGTCATGAGATGGACTGAAGCCCACGACATCATGAGTATTCTGTACATCCAGCTCCACTTTCTCCAAATGAACCTTTTCAGAACTCTATTATTGACTTTTGTAAAAGCGATGAAGGAGGACACATAAACAGCACAGACATAGATGGTGGAAAATGTTGGTAAGAAGATGAAAAAAATAAGCTTCTTACTCACGTTTGAACATATCACATGAACAAGGGCATGAACACATACGCTACACATCCTGCAAGGACAAACGCACACAAACAAAGACGCACAACACCAACTGATGAGGTTTGGAGGGAAACCATAGAGGTATTTTTAGAAGAGGAGCTCTACAGAGAGAGAAAGGTTAGATTATAATCAATAAGAGTGGTGGAGGGAGCAGACGACAGGACGGGAGAGTCTGATTTCATGCCTTATATAGCTTTTCCAAGGGTAACAGTATGGATGGACCTTTGTTATCGTGTGGACTGGATGTTGCATGAATGTTAGTTAGAGTCTGATGGTGGCACCTTGCGTAATATTCTGTTGTTGCTGTTTCATTTTTCCAAGTCATTATTATTAATAAAAACTTGGACTCTGCGAAAGGCTGGAACTATTTGGTAAAACTCTTTATGAAAGCTCTTTTGTCGGACAAGCGTTTTGAAAGTGTCGACATGCTGCCTCTGTTCATACTGGTGTTCAGAATGAGACTTTACAGACGTGTTTCTGTGGATTTGGGAACATTTTAAATGGCAGTAAAGGCTAAATGTCATCGCCCCGAACGTCAAGATGAAATCAGCAATTTAGCAAAACTGCTCCTATTAATACTTTTTCCAACACTTGACATTTGCTGCCACTCGCACTCAATCATTCAATCAACGGTTGATTGTGTTTTGTTGGGTCAATCATGGAGAGTCTGCCTGTATTTATGTCAGCTAAGAGGAACAGGATGATGGGATATATTCAGATTTTAACACTTTACATGCTGCATGTTGTATGTCCAAGCAAGAAGAAACACCCTCCATCACCCTACCACACCCTTCTCTGGTCATTTGGTATAAAACGAATACATCATTACTGCCTCTTTAATGACTGACAAAAAATAAAGTTTCAACAGCCCCTGATAGCCGTGGTAATTATGCACAACCTCGGCCCTTGTAGCTCTCTGTCTTTAGAAGATTAATTCATATCAAGCCCCGGGATGAAAAAGCCTTCTGGGATTTGTCTCGGCTCGGCCATCACTAATATGCCAAATGTAGTATTTGCTCTGCCCTGAGCAGTTAATACACTGGAAGAGTGGATGGGACATTTTCTGTTGAGCGAGTACACAGAAATGCATTTGTCTACTTTTACAAATCCCTGCCTGTGTATTTCTTATTAAGCAATTATGAGCTTTTGTGTGTGTGTGTTGGTGTTGCAAAAGCAGAGAATCCTCTTAGAAACGTTAGATTAGTGTTTTTGCCGAAGGGAAAACACAAAAAACACACGCGCATGCTTCTGCATAGTACACCCCCGCACTTGTACAGATGCAGGAGGACAGATGGAAGAAGATGAATGAAGCCATGTCACATGCACAACCCCTGATGTGTGTGTGAATAGAGTATGGAGGCACACACACACACACACACACACACAGAGACACAGACACACACAGAGAGAGAGAGAGAGAGAGAGAGAGAGAGAGAGAGAGAGAGAGAGAGAGAGAGAGAGAGAGAGAGAGAGAGAATCAAGCAACTACCATATCATTTGACCAAATCCACTTACAACATTGAAAGAAAGAGGATGTCATTACAATGAATATCAAATGAGTTTAAGTGGTTGACTATTCAAGAACTTAAGCTTACATCCGTCGTCATCCATTATGTTCTTATTGTGTATTTTATATATATATATATATATATATATATATATATATATATATATATATATATTAAAGTGCAGGACACAACTAAACTACCTGCTCCCCAGGCACCTCAACAAGAAAAATCAGGCTTGGACCACTTAAGAACTTTGAATGTGAGTCAGCCCACTCATTTAACAACTAACAACATCCAGAATATATCCTAAAATCTCTTAAAGCTGTAATAATCTGTGACCTCCCAAAACAAATTCCCCCATCACAGCATTAAAGTGTCCGTTACAAAGACTACAAATCCCTCCAACCAGCTGCAGCGCTCCTCAGCTGACCCCAAGTCCCTCCACAAGGACACAAAAGAGAAAGTACTTTATCACATTTAAATCCTCTAACAAAATGTTTCCCCTAGAAATACAGCACGAGAAGCACTTAGAAAACTACATGATGAAGGAAAATGGAATTCAGTTTATATAGTGACAGACATACAGAAGTGTTTAAGGAGCGCAGAAGAAGAAAGAAGAACAATATGACAAATAGAGTGATAAGTGAGTCACCGACCTGCCACACTGTCCAGTGTGTGTCTGTGCTGTCCGGGGGCCAGCCCAACAAACACCACCTCCTTTCTGAAATGACCGATCCCTGAGAAGGGCAGCACCAGGTCCCGCCCACCCAGCAGCTCAGCCAATGACGGCTCGAACTGAGCCAGCACGGCTGACGCCCTGTAAGGAAATATACACATGAATATACACACACAACATCTTCCACACACAGAAACACACACACACAAACACCAATTCACAACTTAATCCTCTTTCTCCCTCCCTCTTATATTACATAACGAGTGAATCTAGTGATTACTAATGACACAATCTTCCTCATGATGCAGATTAAGCATCCATATCACCACATAACATGGCTGACACGTTCCAGAGCTGCATCGAATTGTGTCATTAAACCCTGCTGATGAAATGTTAGGATGAGAAATTCAGAGTATGAAATGTACTTTTTTTTTAAACCACATATTCAACGTGGGAATTCATTTTTCACAGTTCTTTTAGTTTACCTAAAATACACAGATTTGGGAGCATTTTTCCTCATTGGTGGTTTGGTTAGCAATGTCTGTCTTTATATTGGAGATTATACCATTACAAATTAAAACAATACGATGATACATTATGACCATTCACATCACAATTTCCTTTTTGATATTGCAATGGAAAGAGATGAAATTTAGATCAAAATGAGAGAGTCTAAAAGGACACATTTTATTCTGATTTACGTCTTATTCTGATTAAAGCCTCGGACTACTTTCCATCCTCATTTTCTGTCCTCCCTCAGCCGTGTTTCATTATAGGAAACATAAAGCTAAAAACTTCTACAGGCCAATCAACCAGTTTTCCAGGAAGTACTGAGAGGAAGAGATAAGACAGAAGCAGATCCTAACGTGACATGTTGGTAATTAGTCACCTCAGAACCCTTCATCCCCGTCTTCAAGCACAAAAAAAAAAACCTACCAGCAAGACCTCGTTTGGCTTTCTGGTGCTGTGATAATAAACATGGTCACAGAGACTGAATGGGATATCTGACTGTGGCAGTAAACTAATTAGCGAGGTACTCTGTCTGATTGAAGCTCAGTATTTTAGCTGTAGTGTGTTATATTCTGGGGGAGCAATAAGGGAAATGGAGGGACCAGGAAAAAAGGAGAATTTATTCCATTCTTACGTAAATCACAGATTAGATTTATCGATTAGGCACGAAAGGAATTGAATGTGCAGCACAGAAAAAAAAAAAAAACTTAAACTGCTTGTCTTATCTTACATAAGTTTCGAAAGGTAGAGACAAAAAAATATTTCTATCAATCGGCACTGTCCCGTCATGCCTGTATCTTATTCAAATGTACCGGGAGGCCATAAAAATGAACGGCTCTCACTTGTCACTGTGAGGAGTCGGAGGCACTTATCATATCGATAGAGAGGAAATCTTATTAATTTAATATATACATAATATATATAACAATTTAAAGCATTTTTAAATTTGTTTGCGTAGCCTTTCAATCATTATGTGTGATCGTGTTGTTCCCTATCTTCATTGTCATTGCCACACGGACTTAACGACAGTGCTGCTTTGAATTTAGGACAGGGTCTATGTCGTCCTAATTTGCAGTTTCCTAATTTGGGATTCCCCAAATGAATATTGATTTCTAGTTGCAATTACAAAAATGTGTTTCTGTAATACTGAAAATCCTGAATGTCATCCTAAACTGGGATAAGACAAGATTTCAGACTAAGTGATTTTCTGTAATGAGGTCTGCGTGTATCAGTGATCATATGTGATGTGTGTGTGCATTAACAGGGGGAAATGCAGTATATATGCTGGTCTGCATTCACAGTTATTGATGCACTAGCACCAGTTTTGGAATAGATTTTGTTTGAATATTGGAACTTAATGTACTGTTTGGCATTACATTTATGACACATGTTCATGTCGTTGTATTTGTGTATGTATGGATCTAATTATAAGCAATTTAGGGTGCACTGTTTCAAAAATCGGTCAAACTGAAAATTCTTCATAATGCAGGATTTATGCAAATTACAGGAAACATTTTCCCCTTCAGTTAGACGGTTCAATATACTGTTTGTATGCTTTGCTTTGCTTCTATGTTTGTGTTCATGTGTGCATGTGCATCCACTCACAGGTCTACTTGCTCCTGACTGGCGAGATGAGTGACTAGTAGCGTGATGTGGAGAGTTGGGACAGGGATCATGGCTTTGGCCAGTCGGGGCTCCTGCTGAAGCACCGCCTCCTGGAGCTCGAGCACAGCTGAACTGATCTGTCATTGGATAAATTTAAATCAGCAGCAGCAGCAGCAGAGACGCTGTCAAACACATGAACTGGCTGAGAAACTGGGGCGACTTCTGCAGTTCAACATCACAGACGAGGCGCCAATGGATGACGACCATCGGGTAAATCAATGCTCATCCAGAGGAGCTTTTGAGTCATTAAGCATTCAATATTTCAGTGTCGTCATCTGTCAAGTTACTGACTCTTGAACGTTTTTTTCTTTCAGAGATTTTTTTCCCCATTATAGATTAAGCTACACTGACCATGACTCAGTGTCAAACAATGAATTCATCAAAAGTCTGGAGACAACAGATCAAAGTCTTCTCTCCGAGCAGATAATTCAAAGGGTTTCTGGAACAGGTTCTCGTATCTCCTCTTGTTTAGTCAACCAACCCACGAGGATTTTTTGCATGAAGGATCACACCAGTGGCTCTGTATGTGTTTTAGCCAATTTACTACAAATCTTTAGAATTTACTGCCTTCTGTCCGAAGCATATCATAGCTTAAACTTTTGAATGTTGCAGCCACACATTCCTATTTATTTTAGTACTTGATACCGATGATCCATTTACAATGATGATAGCTTGATTTTTTTTTTTTCTTTTGTAAAAATGATTCAAATGCAAATTACAAATACGGAAGCAGGTGGTTGAGTTGCAAACATGAATATTATTGTGAATTACGTAGCTTCTTATTAGAGTTCAAACAATTCTGTGATTCATTGATAAGTTGATCAATTGAAAATTAGCCAGCAAACCTTTGATGTAGAGAAGTATCTGCTATTTTGTAATAAATGGGACACAATGTGCACAAACTTCAGCATGCTCCTTCAAGTACAGAAAAGTGAACATTCCCGCATTTCATCACCTGTTTGTTAGTGATGGGGATGGAGACAAAGTAGTTGGGTCGTTGGATCTCTTTCTTCTTTTTCTTCTTCTCTGCATCCTCTTCACTGTCCACTCGCCCTCCGATGTCTCCTCTCTTCCTCTTTCTCTCCTTCTGGGATGAATTGGAGCTGGAGACTAGAGAAAAAGAGCACGCAAACTTTACATTTGAAACAAAAAAGGTGAATTTTAAAGTTCATTAAAACACAATATTAAGAATATGCTTACATCCAAGCTCTTTCCATGTAGTGGGGCTGGTCAGAGAAAACGGAAGCTGCGACATTAAAGTATCCGAGTATCGGGCGACTTCAGCTGTTTCTTCATCAATTTTTGCTTCGCCCTCCTCATCTTCCTCTTCATCTTCCTATCGCTTGATCCTGCTTGAGAGATAAATAACAATACAACAAACACACTTATTGTTTATGTATGAACATGAACATGGGCACGGTTCAGTAACACAGTAGACCTTACTTGTTGCATGTGGCTATTTCCTTAAAATATTGACTAGGCTCACCAAAAAGACAACTATACAGTCAGTGTGCTTCACTAAAGCTTTTGGAAATGGTTGTCAAAATATAAGTCATATAATATAGATTTTAAGTGATTTAATTGGCTAAAAAAAAAAGGACAGAAAATGTCATGTTGTGACTGCTGGAGGTATCATTTCTCTTTTGATTCGAGAACAAGTAAGAAAAATTGTTGAGAACTTGGTAGCTACATATTAGGATATTTTATAGGAGACCTTTAACAGTTGAGGTAAGCGTTAAGTCCATGCTACTGACTGCTTTTCAATTGATCAGGCAGGTTTGTTAAATGTTGTTTAGAAACAAGGTGGAAAAAGACACTTAAAAAGGGAAGAAGAATGCATCTATGACGTTGATTCTCAAACAAAGGGAGTTACACTTGAAACAGGAAATATTGGATGGAGCAACATAGTAAACTTGTTAAACTGAAGCTACATGCAAACACTATTTAAGTAAATGTTTTTATCTTTGGTGAACTCTCAAGTGCTTGAAAAGATAATGCAAGCGTATAACGCCCAAAGCTGCAAACGTCACTGGAGCTGCAGAAGGCGTCTTATTGGCTTATTGAGTTATGAAAGTTTTGCAGATAAACAATGCGACAGGCTAATTAGTGGGGATAAAAAGAGAGGATAATAAATGATTAATATATTTGCAAGTATGGGAACATTTCCACATGATGCCAGGTAATAAAAATAACTTATTAAATGTATATGATTCTCCATCACATTGCTACTCATATGAAATGTCAACTGAAGAAACTGGGCTTAAACTACACAAATAATAATAATAATAATAATAATAATAATAATAATAATAAATAATAATAATAATAATAACATATTTTATATGTAGACTTTTCTTGGGAAAATGCATTTATTTATTTATTATTTTTCTTTAACATATCACACAATAGCATCTACATCTAATGTAGCACTTCTGAAGATGAGTATTAAAGATTTATTAATTATACACAGGCCAATAATCATAATCAGCATTGGTTGTAGAGCTCCTGCCTCATTCTTAACACGCTTCTTTACGTTTTATAATTTTGAAATAAAAAAAGCTCCAAAGCTTCATAAGGCTCCATCGCTAGTGTAACCTCCATTAATCTGGAACAAGGTGGCACTGTGTAAATTATGATTATAATTATACTATAATAATTGCTGCTGTTATTATAAGTAGTCTTAATTTTTTTTCCTTTGTTACTCTGCTTACTACTCTTATTATATGAATCATTTATGTCATATACATTGAATGTGTTGTATCTCTGTTATGCTGTTCATTCTGTACACATGACATCTATTGCATTCTGTCCATCCTGGGAGAAGGATCCCTCCTCTGTCGCTCTCCCAGAGGTTTCTTCCTTTTTTCTCCCTGTTAAAGGGGTTTTTTAGGGGAGTTTTTCCTGTGCCGATGTGAGGGAAGGACAGAGGATGTGAGGATCTAAGGACAGAGGATGTGAGGATCTAAGGACAGAGGATGTGAGGGTCTAAGGACAGAGGATGTGAGGGTCTAAGGACAGAGGATGTGAGGATTTGAGGGTCTAAGGACAGAGGATGTGAGGATGTAAGGACAGAGGATGTGAGGATCTAAGGACAGAGGATGTGAGGATCTAAGGACAGAGGATGTGAGGATCTAAGGACAGAGGATGTGAGGATCTAAGGACAGAGGATGTGAGGGTCTAAGGACAGAGGATGTGAGGATCTAAGGACAGAGGATGTGAGGATGTGAGGGTCTAAGGACAGAGGATGTGAGGATCTAAGGACAGAGGATGTGAGGGTCTAAGGACAGAGGATGTGAGGATCTAAGGACAAGGACAGAGGGTGTGAGGGTCTAAGGACAGAGGATGTGAGGGTCTAAGGACAGAGGATGTGAGGGTCTAAGGACAGAGGATGTGAGGATCTAAGGACAGAGGATGTGAGGGTCTAAGGACAGAGGATGTGAGGGTCTAAGGACAGAGGATGTGAGGATCTAAGGACAGAGGATGAGGATCTAAGGACAGAGGATGTGAGGGACAGAGGATGTGAGGATGTGAGGGTCTAAGGACAGAGGATGTGAGGATGTGAGGATCTAAGGACAGAGGATGTGAGGATCCAAGGACAGAGGATGTGAGGATCTAAGGACAGAGGATGTGAGGATCTAAGGACAGAGGATGTGAGGATCTAAGGACAGAGGATGTGAGGGTCTAAGGACAGAGGATGTGAGGATGTAAGGGTCTAAGGACAGAGGATGTGAGGATCTAAGGACAGAGGATGTGAGGATCTAAGGACAGAGGATGCGAGGATCTAAGGACAGAGGATGTGAGGGTCTAAGGACAGAGGATGTGAGGATCTAAGGACAGAGGATGTAAGGGTCTAAGGACAGAGGATGCGAGGATCTAAGGACAGAGGATGTGAGGATCTAAGGACAGAGGATGTGAGGATGTGAGGGTCTAAGGACAGAGGATGTGAGGATGTAAGGACAGAGGATGTGAGGATCTAAGGACAGAGGATGTGAGGATCTAAGGACAGAGGATGTGAGGGTCTAAGGACAGAGGATGTGAGGATGTAAGGGTCTAAGGACAGAGGATGTGAGGGTCTAAGGACAGAGGATGTGAGGATCTAAGGACAGAGGATGTGAGGATCTAAGGACAGAGGATGTGAGGATGTGAGGATCTAAGGACAGAGGATGTGAGGATCTAAGGACAGAGGATGTGAGGGTCTAAGGACAGAGGATGTGAGGATCTAAGGACAGAGGATGTGAGGATCTAAGGACAGAGGATGTGAGGATCTAAGGACAGAGGATGTGAGGATCTAAGGACAGAGGATGTCGCATGTGTACAGATTGTAAAGCCCTCTGAGGCAAATGTATAATTTGTGATTCTGGGCGATACAAAATAAACTGAATTGAATTGCGTTGTTGTTGTTTTTCAGCGTGCCCAGTCAAATAGTTCAACAGGTGCTGAACACAATTCCAAGCAAACCCAGTCAGCGTCTCACCCGGCACCGTGGAGGCTCCTGCGTCTCGTTGGACCTCCATGGTGACAGCATCCACCAGACCTGGATTCATCTTCTTCATCTCCTTATCTTCTGCCCCACCTTCCTGTCTAATCACACCACCACCTCCACCTTCCTCCTCCTCCTCATCATCATCACCTGAGGCCAGTGTTGTCTCTTTGCCATAGGAGATGCTGGCTGGCTGCATGTCAACACTCTGAAATCAGGTGTGCTGATGACGTCACAACGTCGACCGGAAGTGATGGGAGGCAGCCTCAGAGTTTGTAGTTCACTGATGGTCAAAGCAGCTCTGTGGACACAAAACTGTTTTTTAGTGCACGTGGGTAGAATCGGTTCTCACAACAACAGTGTGACGTACAACCCACGTGGTTGAGCTAACAGGCTAACAGGTAGCTGAATGCTGTGCAGCCAATCAGCGACAAGAACCAGAAGTCTTTTTTTTGAGGAACTTGTGGTCGCTTTGTTGGTGCAGAAAGCTCGAATAAACAAAGAAATAACGCAGATTAATTAACTCCACAGCATGCACCAACTTGTAATGCCGACTGGAAGCACAGTTTGTAAACAATGTCCAACTTCCGGCCTGGTTTTTCAGAGCAAAATAGATTTTCTCTTTCCAAAATAAAAGCATAGGGCTCTTTTACATAGTGAGCATAATAATAATAATAATAATAATAATAATAATAATAATAATAATAATAATAATAATAATAATAATAACTTTATTTATATAGCAACCTTTTAAAAACAAGATTTATGAAGTGCTTCGACAGACAAACCAACAAGGCATTAAAACAGTGCAATAGAAGAAACATTAAGAACAATTGTTAGGATAAAACTAAACTAAGAAACAAAATGAAATAATACTACTACTACTACTACTACTATACTAATAATAATAATAATAATAACTTTATTTATATAGCAACCTTTTAAAAACAAGATTTATGAAGTGCTTGAAGACAAGGCAGCAAAACAGTGCAATAGAAGAAACATTAAGAACAATCGTTAGGATAAAACTAAGGGGGTATGATTTAAATTTTGTTTCATATTTATTCTCATTGTTATCAACCCAAGATCTTCCTTGTTGCCAGTGTTTTGGTACTTTTTGTAAAAAGAAAAAAAAACAAGTTTAATGAAATCTTAAGTAAAGAGGTAAAAAATGAAACACCAAAGTATGGTTTACATTTTGTACTACCTTGTCATTTGCAAGTGCCTTCATTATTTCAAGTGTTGATTGTAGAAAGAAATGTTATGTGATTTTTTAACTTGAAGAATTCAATTAAGTTGTGGCGTCTAAAAATGTAACCCATTTGGTTGGACTCAAATATTGTAACACAAAACATTCAGCTGTAATTAGATTAGATTAAGATATTCCTTTATTGGTCCCCATGTGACCCTCAAGTACAGAGAAACAAATTAAGATCATAAATGAAAGATATTATACAATAAAATGAAATAAAAATAAAATAGAACTATAAGACAGCAAATTAGCACTGCATATAAAATATTCAGTACCAGTCAAAAGTTTGGGCACACCTTCTCATTCAATGTTTTTTCTTTGTGTCCAAACTTTTGACTGGTACTGTATATGACAGCAATAAAAATAAAATAGAACTATAAGACAGCAAATTAGCACTGCATATAAAATATAGTCCGTTAAAACATTATCTGTATTTTAGACGTTTTGGAGCTGAGTAAGAGATACCAATGTGCACAGGCATACAGAACAACACTGTCATTTTGTCATTTGAAATTGATTGGTCTGCATGCCACTGTGTGAGTTGAAACGTGCAGTTTTAAGTAATTTATTATAAAATCATACATCCAGACTATTGTTACACGTTGTACGTCGAAAAGATCAGAGGGCTCATGCTATTTATTCATAACTACAATGCTATCAAAAAAAAGACAGATGACTATATCATTACACACATAATTGCATTGTATTGATAATATAAGGTATATCCATCATTATACACTTTCAACAACTAGATTTTGTTATAAGTGAGCACAATTGCACATTCATGCTTTGAGGCAAACATTACATTACATTACATTTAGCAGACGCTTTTATCCAAAGTGACTTACAAGCAGTAGTATATTACATATCATTACATATCATTCACCCATTCACACACTGATGACAGGCTACCATTGCCACCATCAGACTCTAACTAACATTCATACATGTCCACACCGGCTACCATGCAACTTGGTTAAGTGTCTTGCAAGGACACATCAGAAAGCCAGGTATTGAACCCCCGACCCTCTGATTGGAGAACTATTCATAATAGAAACATTATGTTTACATTTATTCTTCATTTTTGCATTACTTGTTAAGTATCAAATCGAGAACTGATTAGTGGACATTTCATAATAGGAAATTATAAGATAAGATTATAAGATAAGTCCAATGATCAGCAGCAGCTCAAATACCCAATAAAACATTTTGTTCTTAAATCTAATAAATCTGACTGATAATTTAGCGTTTATTAATTGGCAAAACACAAGTTACCTGATGAAGCTTCAGAAATTCAACAGCAGAAAATTTGCAGGGAACTCTTTGTTTAGCAATAGATACCTGCGATTACCAAGAAGACGATTATCATTAGACTACAATCAGTAGCTGAGCTGATTTTACCAAGGAGGAAAGAATAATGTTTTCAGCAATACTTAAATGGTCTAAATGAATCAATTTTGTCAGTTTTATTTTTGCTTTTGATGCAAACCATTACAAACCAACACTGCTAACACTGCTACTTATTATTCCCCCCAAACATATTTGAAAAATATCTATTTCCCACTTTAGAACCCCTGTGGTTACCGTCACCTCTAGAAGAACTACGACCAGTCACACCCGTTGCGGCACCCACACCCTGGGCATTTCCACTAGTATCTTTACTCCTCGGGAAGAAGCTCTCCTGTAATTTGTTTGCTATCTCAGTGACAGCAGCATTATTTTCTTCACACTTCAGTAATCCCGTCGTCTCATGGTAGAAAACGTTGACGTGCAACACAACTTTAGCATCATCATGCCATGTTCTAAAAGATGGTGTGCACTTGACCCCATGTGCGTGGTGCATCAACACCAGAATGATAGGTTTATCACCTGAGGACACTGAAAGAAAGAGAAGGGAGAATGAGAGTTAGCAAGATATTCTCTTTTACCAACACATCAATATGTTGAAGACAAAACTTTGATTATTTAAGTCAGGATTCAATTAAAGAAAAAAGCCAAATTGTGAACAAATTATAAGCAATTTCCATTTCAATATTAAAATACTAAAGAAATCCTTCCCTTACCTTTAAAATCTGTCAGGGCTGCCTCAACATCTGACGCGATGCGTGAACTGATCGGACAGAAGACAAAAGTGATCTTGTTATCCCAATTATCTTCACAAAGCCGGAACTGATTCGCAACTTGTTTCTTCACTTTATCCATCAGCACCAGGTGTTGTTCAAAGGTTTTTCCACTGACAACCATCTTGTACGTCAGTGTGGCTATAGAAAGAAAAAAAGAGTTCTGCATGTGACACAGATTTATACATTTACAAGAACAGTAGAATAGAATTATTCTTAAAAAAACATTTTGACGGGTAGTTCAGAAAAACCTGAAAAAAAAACGATAAAGCTTTAAAACGATCGATTTATGTTAATTGTGTCAGTTCGGATACATTCTGTTTCAAAGAAACAGTGTTAATGTCTCATAAGAACACTTATCATGCCCTTGAAATAGACTGAGAACAGTCTTTCTGCTTTTCAGTACTGTAGAACAAATAAAAAATCAAAGGGTAATTTGGGGGAAAACATGGTTCCGATAGTATTTTCCCCTTTTTTTCTATGTTGAAATAGAAGAAAAACATTGTTTAAGGAAAGAAGAAAAACGTAAGTATAAAAGGTAATTTACCAACCTCTGACATTGCAAAGGTCAGAAGTCAGATATTACACCCAAACAAAAACCCCACTGTGGGCTTTGTGTATCATTCAATCCCTGGATTAAATTATTCATTATTTTAGTATCATAAGGCTAATAATGAATTTAAAATCAGTTGTAGACATGAACTAACATGAGATTCATGAGAAAATCTGTGAAGAGGAAGAAATATTTACATTTTGTTCCTTGTGAATGGCCTTCAGTGGGGCCAGTAGAGAGCACCATTTGACCATTGGCCTCTGAGGTACCTGAACATAGCAAAGAGTCAGTAACACAAAATACAAAAATGTACTTACTGGCTCCAAAATATATGTGAGAGTGTGGAAAAGAGGGAGATTCACCTTGTGCTCCACTGTGGAGCTTCACTGGAGAACTGCTGGCTGAAGGACTTGGACCTGGATAAACATCAAAAAAAAAAAAAAAAAAAAAAAAAAAGCTTTAAAATGATCGATTTATGTTAATTGTGTCAGTTCGGATACATTCTGTTTAAAAAAACAGTGTTAATGTCTCATAAGAACACTTATCATGCCCTTGAAATAGACTGAGAACAGTCTTTCTGCTTTTCAGTACTGTAGAACAAGGAAGAAATATTTACATTTTGTTCCTTGTGAATGGCCTTCAGTGGGGCCAGGAGAGAGCACCATTTGACCACCGGCCTCTGAAGTATCTGAAGAGCTCAAACTTGGTAAATACGCTGTTAGGAAATCATCATAATGCAATTACTGACTGCAAAAATAAAAATGAACCATACTAACTTAACACCTATATGTAGTAGGACGGACAGATGTTTACCCTGCAACCAGAAGGCCACAATCTGTGATGAGATATATTAAACTCAAGGTTCACTGACTAATCAACTGTGCAATATTAACAACCATCCAGTCCAATTATATCATATTTAGTTTTTGTTGTTTTTCTACTCTGGTGTTTGGGAACACGACAACTTTTGTCCAAAGGGACCGTCAAAAAACAAAGGTAATGAAATTTCCTTGTCAGAACTATATGATAAAAGCATATGTGGGATATGTTTGAAAGCAGCCGGGGAAAAAAACAAGAGAAAATCTTACACCATAAAGTTTGAAGGGTTGATTGACTTTCTTGTTCTTGTGGATGGCCACCAGTTGGGCCGATTTGAGGCAATTTTGGTCCGAAAGCATCTGAGGTACATGAACCTAGCAAAAAGTGAGTAACATAAAATGGCATTATTACTTACTGACTCCAAATCCTTAAGTATATATTTCAAAAATCAACGTCACATTTGAATCTCAAACATTACTCATTAAAAATTAGAGTGTGAAGTGGAAAAGCGGGAGATCCACCTTGTGCTTCTTTTTGTAAGCCATAAGGTTGCCCCTCCATGTTGGCTGATTCCTGGTCTGGCGGATTTTTGCTGAATTCTTCCAGAAAGCCGACGTGAGTGTCAATGAATTTCTGGACATTTTTCACTTCGGCCTGTATGTCCTTCAGGATACGGAGGTAATCAACCAAGACCCCATTGTTGGTGAGAGCAGCTGGAGAGAGAGAATCAAGTTGTGTGTGTTAGAACCTGGAAAACAACCTGGAAGCTTCTTCTTCTGCCAAGGATTTGCGTCTGTTTTTTAATACGCAGTATTTTAAAAATAGCAGGTAGTCACAGTGAGAAGAATGTTGATGCATGAAGATGAATCGATAATCGCTTTATAATCGCATCGTAACCCTCTGAAACCGAATCGAACCGTGAGGTGCCTAGAGATTCCCACCCCTAGTGACCATTTAGCCAAACCAGTCAGCAACCTCCAGTTCTGTCGAGTGAAGCCGATGTGGAAGTGTCTTAAAATGTGCATTATCTCTACTGACTAGCAGGGGGCGGCTCCTCCTGGTGCAAAACGAAGTCCGATTGGAAGTCTATGAGAAAATGACCCGACTTCTCACTTGATTTATCACCTCAGTAAACATTGTGAACACGAGTTTATGGTCTCAATCGCTATTTTAAAGGCTTCTTCAATACGGCATGGTGTTCATTTAGTAAATTACGCTGCCTTTAAGAGTAAAATAGACAATAAAGCAAAGTCTGCTTTAAGAAGGTCTTACTGTCATTGACAGGTCGCTGCCCCTAACAGAGCCGTATCCGGCGTCACAACGTACCTCCTCCGCATTCTAAAAATGGTAACTTCCGTTCATCGGATGCAAAAAAGCCAACATGGCGACAGTCGAAATCGCTGAACTCTATTTCAAGCCAACAACACACAGATAATCTACGAAGGAAGGAGTAAGCATCTTTAGAAAACACTGACTTTCTCTTCGGCATGACAGCTAACTGAAGGCCTATCGAGAGATTCTGTCAAAAAGAGCTGCAATGCTCCCTAGCAACAGCCTTGAAAACACCACATTGATTGATTGGCGCACATGCAGACAAATCAGGGTTGAAAAATGGCCCAATTTGGTCGAACTATCCAGGAATAATTGGGACATTTGGTCCCTGTACAATATTAACAAGGTTACATATATTGCCTCCACTATCATGGTCCAAACAAACAAAATAGCTGTTAAATGTGAAAGTGAAAGAACTGCTAGTACATACCCCTGAAAGATTCATGTGGGATGAAATCCTTTAGGTTTTTTAGGAGCACTTCAACCGGTTTCTGAAACAAAAATATTATATTACACTCGACTTGTATAAATTACATTACATTACAGTCATTTAGCAGACGCTTTTATCCAAAGCGACTTACAATCAGTAGTATATTACATATCATTACACATCATTCACCCATTCACACACTGATGACAGGCTACCATGCAAGGTGCCACCATCAGACTCTAACTAACATTCATGCAACATCCAGTCCACACCGATGGCAAGCCTTCAGGAGCAACTTGGGGTTAAGTGTCTTGCCCAAGGACACATCGACTGCCGAAGCCGGGTATCGAACCACCGACCCTCTGATTGGAGAACTACCTTGCTCTCCACTACACCACAGCCGCCCCATAAATCCTAGTGACTAGTTTCTATTTGTGTTATTCATCTTTATCTAACTCCTTCTCCAATCACACTTGTCAGCTCACCTGTTTGTGGATTATGTCGAAAATGGTCCTTCTTCGTTTGAAGTTCTTCGATTCGGGAAACAGCTCATGCAGATCTTCTCGAGTCAGCGTCTGGATCTCTGCGTCGGTTTTCAAGTCCTCACCTGCGACAACAGGTGAGGATTTGGTTAAGTGTTGGGAACATTTGGTGGGTTCCCACTCTTTTCTAGATACCACTTTACAGGACACTGAACTGGGAACCCTGGTTTTGGTTTAGAATCAGTTAACATCATTTTAGATAGTAGTTATTTATGTTTACAGCACCAGTAGGCCCTTTTTTCCCCACAGCATCCATTTTGTCATGTCATTGCAGGATAAGTGCATTCATAACATTTTATTATGGCCCTGTTCCATTTAGGTGGGCCAGGGCCCTGATATTGTACATGCTGGCTCACTGATACGACTTTGACATACTAAATAGAATGGGACCATTATTATTATTATTATTATTATTATTATTATTATTATTATTATTATATTATCTAAAAAAAATGTTCACTTACCTTTCAACACATCAGCTGCTTGTTTGTCGATGCGCGTTATTTCCTTCAGTAAAAGTGACATGACCTCACCTGTAGGAAAAGCAGGAAAAAGGCACATTCATCACATGGATTCCACTTTCTATTCTGCAGATGTCTTTTCTGTTGTTGGTCTGAAAAGCTTTGTGGAAGATTGTGATACGAACCTGCTGTGGTGACGAATTAAAGCGAAAGTAAAGAGAATAGAAGAGCTGCGAGGAAAGAGAGAGAGAGAGAGAGAGAGAGAGAGACCTCTAAACTGGTCGGATCACACCAAAGAGTATTGACTCAGATAATGTGGTCAATTTGAGTTAGTTGTCAATCATTTAACAAATAATAAAGAGAAGTCTATCTAGTAGTTCGTCGACATGCCGGTCATCGTTGGCAGCGAAGAGAAAGTGAAACTTTAAGAGAGGAAATTCTTCTTCTTTGATTTTAAAGTGGGGGATTGAAAATGTTACATTACCGCCACTTACTGGATTTAAACTGAAATGTCCACTCACTGGATACAGAATAATTCCACAGCATGTTCATGTTAATAGAAGAGCCAGCAGGGAGCAGCACTGCACTGCTGAATAACCAGCCTGCAAAACCCCAACCTGCTCAGATAATTCATTTTTTCATTCATTTGAGCTTCAGCTACATTTACTTTCATTTTTACATCTATCTATCTATCTATCTATCTATCTATCTATCTATCTATCTATCTATCTATCTATCTATCTATCTATCTATCTATCTATCTATCTATACATATATCTATCTATCTATCTATCTATCTATCTATCTATCTATCTATCTATCTATCTATCTATCTATCTATCTATACATACATATATCTATCTATCTATCTATCTATCTATACATACATATATCTATCTATCTATCTATCTATCAACTATCAGACAATAAATACTATCTATCTATCTATCTATCTATTACACATTATTATACCTTTATTATACCTACATGGGGACAATAAATGTTGCAAGCTCAACTACACAGACACAGACAATAAATACACATACTATACAACTACACAGACAATAAATACACATACTATACAACTACACAGACAATAAATACACATACTATACAACTACACAGACAGACAATAAATACACATACTATACAACAAAATAAAGATAGAAAGATAGAACAGGAATAAAAATGTACAGTATATCCACAGGGGCGCCTGGTCAGCATGATGACAGACTGTGGTCTCCTATCTATCTATCTATCTATCTATCTATCTATCTATCTATCTATCTATCTATCTATCTATCTATCTATCTATCTATCTGTTTGCAGGTTTGGAGAGCTACGTTCTCACCAGAAGCCTTGGGCCCCTCAGAGGGAGTGACACTAACAACACGGTAGTTCAGTTTGGCCTCAGACATTTTTTGTATTGTCACCCATAGTGTGGAGAGCTGAATAAATAACAAAAAGCAAAGACGCAAAGGCCGCTGTGTGTGTTTGTCCGTTGCGTCCAATGTCACTCTCCAGTTTGTCTGCAGGTGTTGGAAGCCGAGTCTCGTCTCGGAGCAGACACTGCTGGCAGACACTGACAGGAGGTGAAGGGTTTTTCTCTGCCGGCTCCTGGTGGCTCTGCTTAGTCTCCTTCATGTATGACATGTGGAATAAAAGACAGTTTTGTGCAAATCTGACTGTGTAACATAGCTCTCTGCGTGTAATGACATGCAAGTTAGTTGGAGGCAGTGAAAAGGTGCGACTGCTACAGACGGTTTTGATATGAGGTTCAGGGGCATCTTTAAACAGAACACACACATTAGTCTCGTCTGCAATGTGTGCGGATGAAGGATTGTGACATTTTCACTCTTTTCGGCTTTAATAAATGAATAAATAAAAAGTTACATCACCAACTGTTTGTTCAGTGGCATTCGTGTTACAAACAGTGGCCAGAAGATGGTAATCAGATATCAGAAGTCCATCTGTGTGTGATTCAGAAAGTGAAGGAATCTTAATAGAGAAGTTTCAGAGCATGATTTGGCCTCCAGCCGGATTTTCTAGATGGAGCCAGCTCTGCAGTGCATCAGCAGATCTGAGGACGGAGCCAACAGTTAACACAAACAGATGTCTCGGTCATACTTTCTGATCTCATTTATGACTATCAAGATTATATCAAACATGTTTCATTCTGAGTAAGAGGCTAAGGATTTATTTATGGTACATTTTTCAAAACAAAATGTCCTTCACAATAAAAGCATCCAGAACAAATTATCAGGATAGTTCATGCAAGTTACAAGATTTAACATAACAAAGATGACTTCAAACAAAAAGAGAACAGACTGAATTTTGACAGATTTTTTTTTTTTATAAATGCATTTGAATAAGATGATCTAACAGTGAGAGGAAAACATTTATGATAATATTGTGCTTTTCCAAACCCAAGTTACAAATTGCTTCACACAAGGTAACAAATTACAATCAACAAATGATAAAATCATGAGTCAAAACAGACAAAACCAAATCCAGTAATGAAAAATAAACACAATTGGGGCAAATAAAAACAAAAACTCAAATACAATAAGGATAAGCTCCCTGATGAAAATCTGTTTTAAGTGGAGTGGAGAAAATAGTTAAGCCTGGCTTCTACAAATAAAGATGTCTGCCTGAGAACCTCAGACCTCTTACAGAACAGACGTGAATGGTTTTCTAACAGGTCAGAAATAAGAGTGAGGCCTTGAGGAGTTTTCAAAAGTGTTGATTACTGTTTTCCAATGAGAGCAGCTAGCAGCACTAGTACCAAAAGTTGCTAAATCTTGTAAGAAATTACAAGATTTTATTAATCTTGTAAGAAATTCACCAAATTATTATTATGAATGTACACAATGAGCAGGCAGGCAGGTAGGACTCATTACAGTCCTGCCACAGCCACAGATACCGGATTTTTCTTCATTCATTGTTCGCTGTCAGGATGTTTTGACAATTTCAACAAAAATATCATCAACATTTTTGGAGATTATTACCCATCCTGACTTTAAAGCCAATTCTAAATCATACTGGAGGCTTAAACTGGAGTGATGTGGTCACAGGTTAAGAATAGATTTTTGAGTTAAAAGGTGGGTCCAATATTCAAAGTATGAGGAGATACAACCTTGTCAAATGGTCTCCGTGTCTTTAAAACTTCAGCTTGAGCAGATTAAAAAAAAAAAATTCTAAGATGATAAAAACACTATTGAACAAGCATGGGTACGCTGTTCAAAACAATCAGACAAAACAACAAGTTGTGATGCAAAGACAGCAATTTTACAATTAAGGCACAACAATTAGTAAATGTACTCATGGGCTTCACCGTTTAGTGCCTGATTAACATAATCAAGACTCCTATTGGGTCAAATCCTCCATGACTCCTGTGAGGTGACACAAACTGGAATATCCGTCTTCTTCTTGGATCACTCTTTGTTTGTTCAGTTAATATCATATCCTCCGCCTGCTCCATCTTCTATTCTACTGCGCAGAGTTGATTGTGAATGCTGCCACACAAAAAGTAAATACAAAGCAAATAGACACCGGCAGAAGTGTTTGTGCATGAGCTTAGAATCAGACTGTTGTTTAGTTTGGATTGAGTCATGATAGCAAGATTATGTTATACATTGTGAAGTCCTTTGTGTGCACTTCAGTTACTTTACACAACAGCAGGGAAGTGAAAACAGCAGCGTGGAGGCAAATAATGTAACAGGTGTGGGCGGTTTTCTGTGGCAGTCGCAGATAAAGCCATTTGGCAACGCCACCTGAGACGACAAAGTGGAGGAGACAAATGTTTATCTAATAATATTCCTTCATGGAGATGGAATCGAGTTGCAAGACAGCAGAACAACAGGAACTGAAGGGATAGAAGATAAAATGCAATATTGAGCCCAGGAATTCTGTTTAATTGTTATTTACTGAAAAAAAATCCATATAATTTGGTAAATAAAACTCCAGCAGCCAAAGAAATACAAAACAAAATCTGTGTTTTATGAATAACTTTTCCATTCTCTAAAGTTATGCAATTAAGGGATTACCTTGCAATTTCACCACACAGCATGCCACAAAAGACAAATCTATCCAGCAACAATGACAGAAAACAGAAGAGGTAGAAGAAGAAGAAGAAGAAGAAGAAGAAGAAGAAGAAGAAGAAGAAGAAAAAGAAGAAGAAGAAGAAGAAGAAGAAAAGAAGAAGAAGAAGAAGAAGAAGAAAAAGAGGAAGAAGAAGAAGTATAAGAAGAAGCAGCAGAAGAAGAAGCAGAAGAAGTAGTAGAAGAAGAAGAAGAAGAAGATGAAGAAGAAGAAGCAGTAGAAGAAGAAGAAGAAGTAGAAGAAGAAGAAGAAGAAGAAGATGAAGAAGAAGAAGCAGTAGAAGAAGAAGAAGAAGAAGAAGAAGAAGAAGAAGAAGAAGAAGAAGAAGAAGAAGAAGAAGAAGAAGAAGAAGAAGAAGAAGAAGAAGAAGAAGAAGAAGAAGAAGACACACTCATGCATTTGGATCCTTTGATATGAACTGCAGTGAGATAAGGAGAGATGAGACGCAGCTGTAAAAACAGGGAAGCAATGATGCAACTTCACGCTCCTTCACACCGAGTCTCATCTTTCCCTCTTAACACGCTCAATTATCGCAAAATGTGATTTTCTCTCGCCGAGGCACAGGCAACATGTTAGATTAAAAGTCAGGGCTTTGTCGACTCAAATTCCTGCACACACACACACACACACACACACACACACACACACACACACACACACACACACACACACACACACACACACACACACACACACACACACACACACACACTCTCTTGCTCACAGTCACAGACATTGCCCCTCAGTTATTATGCATTCATAAATCTAAAGATTGTGACAGGAATTAATCTAAAACGATGGTGAGTGTAAGTCACCGGATGCAAATATGACAGCTTTATTAGAAAACTAGATTGCTTGAATTTGTCTGAATTAATGTGACACTTTTTTTGATTAAATAGCAACTGCCTCCCGTCACTTACTGAGTCGAGGCTGAACGGGGAGGTGGATTAGGCAACAGCAGAGCAACACTGGTGGCTCATTGTCACTCTGTTCACACGGCGAAACACAATACAGTAATACCTTTTAATTATGTTCAATTATTCATTCGGTCTCTTATTCAAATAATTAAATATATCTGTGGAGAGTGCTTTGAGCTACATGCTAACACCACTGATCAGAGGATCGCTAAAGGATTCCTTACATGAGTTATCATAAGATAAAAGATTTGCAACATAAATCACTTCAATTTTGAATAATTCATGGAGTTGAAATTTCACAATAAAAGCCTGCTGACAGTTTACGGATGCTTTGTGATGTTTTTAAATACAATTCTTCTACATGAAATACGTCAAACTTTAGCTGTGCCTGCGGTATTTATCATACTTTTTCTCTCATCTGGCTCTTTCTCATGCTTTTCCATCGTTCCCTCTGATGCTCGCTCATCTTGCAGCATCCGCTCACCTTCTCTCATGAGGAAAGCCTCTTTTTTCTCTCTTGATTGAAGTCACCAAAGGAGTAAGGACAGGACAGAGAGTTAAAAAGCCTTCAGTCTTATACCTGTCAGGGCCATTTTCTCTCTTTTACAAGTAAACCACCCTGAACACAATCCCCTTATCCAAATATCTCTCTCTCTCTCTCTCTCTCTCTCTCTCTCTCTCTCTCTCTCTCTCTCTCTCTCTCTCTCTCTCAATCCAGAAGAGAATCAAAAATGCCCCAATTGTAAATATATAAATATATACAAATAAATCAAATGTAGGTCAGAGGTCATGTGATATTTGTATCAACGAGAAAGGCTTTGAGGTTATGATGGAAAGAGAGTGACTCTGCTCATCTGACTGTAGTGAAGTTATTCCACCTTTAAGGGGAGGAGGAGGAAGAGGAAGAGGAGGAGGAGGAGGAGGAGGGGAGCAGTGGAGGGTGAGCGATAACCAGCCTGCCGCAGGGAGAGTGAAGCTAAGTGGCAGCTAACGACAGAATGCAGATCACAGGCCGACGTGTGCGACTAGACTGCGACCCGGAGGGTTTGAGCAGAAGAGTTTTGTATTCGATGCAAACAGCCCAGTGCAGGCAGGGACTGTGGGACCTGTGTTTGTGTGTTTGTGTGTGTGTGTTTGTGTGTGTTTATGTGTGTGTGTCGGGATGCGGGAGAATTCTGGACGTAAGGGCTAAAGAGTGCTTTGGGAGCGGAGCCAGAAGGGATGTTGCAGCAGCCTAGGCGGGATGACTAAAGCATGAAAGGAGGGTTGGGTAGAGTCCCTTGCGAGGGAAGGAGGGAGAGGGGGGGTACATTGGATGGTGTCGACTGCAAACCTGCAGCAGCACATCTATGATTAACTGGTACATCTTTAGGACCAAAAATCGGCCTCTTTGCCGGTAGAAAACATCCATGAAACAACCCGCTTACAAACAATCACATTCTGTATCCGTCTCATATTTTCTGCCAACTTCAGATTGTAGAAATGCCTCTCTGGTGAATAAAGTCCTCCTGCCTTCAAAACAAACCCTGCATTTGTGAAAATACTGAACATGTCAGCTCTGCACATTTTTGAAAACATATTGGAGTCACGTCTTCATTCATTTCAAGTAAAAGGAAAAATTAAAAGCAGCATCAGAGTTACAAGTCTTCATGTGGCTGCCACCACATGTCTCATCTGTACTGTATCAGACGTGGGATGGTTTTCAAAAACATGTTGGAAAATGAAACATCTTCTCTCTCCGTCCCAAATGCCGTGGGAGCTTCGACTGATCATTCACTCTCTTGTTGGATTCTGCTGTGCTGCTGCTTTGAGTATTGGTGCGTGAGAGTGTGCTCAAATGTGTCTGATTTACTGCTGTATGTGTGTGCCATTTTCACAGCATGAGCCAAGCTTCTTAAAGAAAACACACAACATCAAGCGGTAGTGAGATTTGCTTTGTGTGTGTGAATGTAAGTCGTTGTGTTTCTGTTGAAAGTCAACGTGTGTTTGGGATGTGTACGCCTCTAGGAGTGCATGTCGGTGTGTGTGTGTGTGTGTGTGTGTGTGCGTGTGTGTGTGTGTGTGTGTGTGTGTGTGTGTGTGTGTGTGTGTGTGTGTGTGTGTGTGCACATACGAGTCAGGTGCATGTGTCTTAGTGGGTTGTGGCGTGTGATAGTCATGGGAGTGTGATCCCTTTGATCACGACAGCAGCATGGAGAAACAGATTACCTTTTCGCGGGCACGGTGACAGGGAAAGCGCTCTCAAGTTGACAAACCTCACGAGGAAATTTAATATCCTTCTCATTTCACAGACAAACACTCGGTTACGCGGAGTTGTATGGGGAGCCGAATTGAATTTGTTTGTGTGTGTAATGCTAAATAGTTTGACAATATCTGTCTTATTATTCCATTTCTGGGAAGCTAGAGAATAACATGCATGTTGCGCTTTTAATAAGATTGAACCATGACATTAAATTCAGCTGAGAAGATTAAAATGGATCCCGATACTATGGATATAGCACGAGGATTGTTGGCAGGAAAATTACAATGAAATACAAGGAGTAATATTCAGTTTAGCTCATTTAATTAAGTTATCCAGAGTTATATTCACTGCTTTCCTATGCTGTGCTGATTGCAGATATATTGCAATTTGAGCTATGAAGGTGCGTATTTGACAAGTTACACCTTAATTCGCCTTATATTGCATTAAAAAAATCAGAGGTCTTTGTAAGTGCACAAAGGACTATTGGTGCATTCACTTTAATGTCAATATTAAAATAGAAATCTGGATTTCATGAATAATATTTAAGGGCTTAACATTTGCAATAACCTGTTTAAGGCCATATCCAGTTTTTAAATGCTCCCAAAATCCTACTGGGACAATAATAACAGTAGCAGCAGTGTGATATAAGGCTCAAACTCATTATCCAACCAAATGTTGGCTTTTGTGCTTAGTGTTTTATTTATATTATGGTTTCAATAATTGTTAATGTTGTGGATCTGATGAAGCATGTACAGTAAACAGCTTACTGTGATTATGATCATTGCTCAGCTGGATCATAGGCAACATGAGAGAGTGCTGTAAACACACTCTGGACTTTTGGCAACATGAAACTCACCATGGGATGAATGTAATCAAAGATTTGGTGGCACGGCTGAAACTGTAATCTGTTTTGAGATTTCAGGACGGAAGATATTAAGGCTGCTGTCTGAAATCAAAACATAACTAGAACCATGTGGGGTTTCATGATATCTGTCCTGGATGTAAAATAGTTATTTTCTGCACATGCAAGGATGAAGAATCAAGAATAACACGTCATAGAGCGATAGTTTAGTTCTTGGGTGTCTATTAGAGAGTTCACAGAGATCAGACATGACTCTGCCACGCACACACACACACACACACACACATACACACACACTTTTTGTGATACATTAAACTGAAATTGAACATATGTTAGCCTGCTGTAGCGACAGTTTGGAACCGCCATCCGAACCAACCCTCCACAGCTGCTGCTGTCTAATCTTGTCAGCATGGGCGACGGGTTAAGAACTAAATCTGGCAACCCAGAAGAAGAAGAAGAAGAGGAGGAGGAGGAAGTGTGCTGGATCATTAGTTCAGCTTGCTTCCGAGTTGTGTAACTTGTTCTTTGCTCTTCACATGTCAAGTATAATCCTGTCATACATACTTTTCCCCGACGGCATTTTATAGCAGGTATTAACAAATGTCATCCATTTTTGTACAGTTAATATAAAACACTTTTTTAGATATTTGGCAAACTGCATGTAATCAAAACTGACACTTGCCGAGAAAGAGCATCTGCCATTCCGGATAAAATCTTTCTCTTACTGACAAATACTGACATTTTTTTGTGGCAGCTTGCATGCTACAGGGTATATGCTACGTACATAGCTCAAATGGCTTTTAGTGGCAGTCTCATTAACTTGTCTGATCTTGTTATCAGAATTGTGCTTGTTTTACATCTCAGATATTGTGGATCAACTCATGTTGATGTGTACTTGAGCATTCAGGGTTGAAATATTGTCATTCTGCACAGGGTTGCACAACCAAAGCAAGAACCTTTATGCTACACAAGAAAAAGCAAAGCCATCTTTTTTATGGTGGAGTACGGAAGATGAGTTGAGCAGTAATAAAGCTTGAGGAAAGAAGCTGCTCTGTATTCTGATAGTATGACAACGGATACTTCTGTCAGACAGCAGCAGGTTGAACAGGCTGTTGTTGGGGTGGCTGTTGTCTTTTATTATCCTTTGGGCTCTGCGCAGGCACCTCACCTCACTGATTTCACTAATACTCAGTAGATGGATACCAGTGATGTTCTGCTGTGGAGCATTCCTGTCCTGGGCCATTCACAAACCATCCCAACTTGTAATGTTTCAAGGATGCTTTAAACTATTTTACGTCTATACATTTAAATTAATTTATTTAATTATTGTTGAATTTTTTAGTTTTTAGTTTTAAAATGTGAGTTGTCTGTTTTCATTTATTTTATTTTTTAATCTATTTTTCTTTTTTTTTCTTATGTGCAGCACTTTGAGCTACATAGTCTGTATGAAATGTGCGATATAAATAAAGATTATCATTATTATTCTAGTGTTCATCTGTAAAAGTGTGTGAATGTATATATCACTGATGTTGAGCAACATGTAACTACTTCACTTGATTTGAAAAGGAACGACTCAATACTCCACTACCTGTTGAATAGATATTGGGAAAAGTTGGGATATTAAAATTAAGTTTTGAAATACATACTTTTTTGAGATAAATGGTCTCAATGGGAAGCTATATGATCTGTAATCTCTGCACCGTCATTACCTGTTTAGCACTAACATGTTTCTTTGTGAATGTGTGAAAGATGGATTTTCCATAAAAGACAAACAAGATTATGTGTCATACCTGGTGAAGATGTGTGTGTGTCATATGTACTTTTGTGTTTGTGTGAGAACACACAAGTTGTGAGAACATGTGTGTCATACCCCTCCCTGGGTCCCTCAGTGCTGTGTAGTGCACCTACTGTAGCCTGAGGGCCAGGGTTGCCAGGTTGTGTAAATAAATTAAAGCAACAAATTATGTTTAAAAGCTTCTCCCTCAGGCCAGGGAAAACTAAGATCCATTATTCATGTCTTTTACTGCCGGGAATCTAAAGGCAGGTGTGTGTATGTGTGTTTGTGTGTGTGTGCGTTTGTGTGTGAGAGTGTCAGTATTTTTTTGTCAATTATTCAAAGATTAGCCCTTATCCCATTACATTATCTTGTTGATGAAATTGAATACCATTTACATTTTGATTCCAGTAATGAATTCTCAACAATGGATGCCGAACCTCGTTTCTCTGTAAACAGAAAGAGAGAGATATTGGTGGGAGAAACATTTGAAAGCTTTGTTTGCTGTTCAGTAAACAAAGGAAGACACAATGGTTAAAAAGTAATGCTAGCTTTTTACCACTGTAACTAGTCTTTATGCTAAGCTAAGCTAACAACTTCTGGCAGTGGCTTCGTTGGCATATAAACATGGGAGTGGTATCAGGTATTATCGTTCTTGTCATCAAACAAATATTTTTGGTATTTGCCAAAATGTCAAACTATTCTGAGTAATACAATAGTGAGAATTACAGTATAAAAATGCAAATTAGCTTCCCATGCTACATCCCTTTGTTTCATTTTGTTTGTACAATCAAACCAAACAGCTCAATTATAAAAGTAATTATTTACTATAATTCTGTGCTAAATCATTTTCTGGATGCTGCTCAGTCTTCAAACAAACCATTACCCGGATGAAACCGGCGCTCATTTGCCGTTCATTTAAGTATTGGAAAGGATTCTGTGTTTGCTCTGGCAAATCAAAAGACCATTTTCATTAACATTTCCACTGAGAATGATAAGCTTATGTAAAGTGATTTCCTCTTCAGATCTGAGCTGTATGTTCTTGAAGAGGCTTTCACTCTTGTTATCAGGCTCTATCAGGGAATACAAAGAAATGGCCTTGTTCTAAGGATGATGTTTTTCATTCATTTCTATTAAAATATCTTTCTGAGTAGGGTCAGAGCAGATGATGATGTATAGTGTCATGGAATTTACAGAATCAACTCCCTGAAAAGTATTTTTCAGATAGCTTGTTATGTTCTTTAAAATCCATTTGAGGATTAGTCAATTTATGATTTAATTATAATAATGTAAAGGAGAGGTACCGCAGGTCCTTCCTTCCAGCTGCTGTCAGGTTGCACAACCAGCTCTGCTCCCAGCAGACCACATGACACATGACACGTGCAATACAATATACAATACACTGTGCAATTATAGCTATAATAGTTTTTGTCTGTACATATAATATTTCAGTTATTGTGGATTTTTTTTACAGTTTTTTATTGCTTATTTATAATACTTGTTTTTATTTCATTTTATTTTTTATCTTGTCTTCTTCTACTATGTCTCTTGTGTGCACTTTACTCTATGCTGCTGTAATCCTGCAAATTTCCCCGCTGCGGGACTAATAAAGGATTATCTTATCTTATCTTATCTTATCTTATCTTATCTTATCTTATCTTATCTTATCTTATCTTATCTTAATATTAGTTATAACTTTATTTACAAAGTGCTTTGACAGTCAAAGCAGCAAAAGCAAGACAACAAAACAACAGAAAGCTCAACATTATGATTTAATTTCATTATATTTTAATTGAACATGAATGTATTCATATTTAGATTGTGTTAATTCTAACATATGAACATATAAAAGATGACACATTGCTAAAGAACAAACCACCCAACGTAATAAATAGAACAGTGCTGCTTTCATGTTTATGCATCAATATCAATGATCAAATTATATATATTACATTGAACGGGGAATATTGTTACTTTTGCTACGTAAGGCAGATTATTATGATACTACTGCACAATTGTACCCTTACCAAGACGTTTTCTTGTAATGCAGTACTTCCCCACTCTCATTATTTTATTTTCTAATGGGTGTTTTTTTTTCTCTGAGATTATATGAGGTAACAGCTTACAAAGTATTCATATATCTTGGTGATCTCATGCTCAGACTTACGGCCCATTTTTCTTATGTTCTCACCTCCTTTATTCGGTCCTGTTTTCTTTTAACTGCGGGTCACGCTGCCCTCTTTATCTCAAGAAGAATTATGAATTTGCCGCTGTGTGTTTTCTCTTCTTCGCCCACTATCATCTGCTTCTAAATGTTCAAGATCGGTGTTGAGTCATCGGTCTGATGCCACAGCAGGCGAGTTGATCTTTATCTATTTAACGTCGGCTTCCTCCTGGCACAACCGTTCGTCTCGCTGTTACTGTACTTCAATGGGAGTTAATGGTCATCCCCAATACAGACCACCTCCTATGCAGACTGATATAAAGACTATAAGGTCCTCATGGAAAGGCCTAATTGATATTTTAGGGTTAAATTTCTGATTAGAGTTGGGGTTTGTAGAGTTTAGTCTCCAGGGGATGAATGTAAGTCAAAACAGAGATCTTCTAAAAGTGTGTATTTGTGATTTTTTGTTTTTGTTTTGGTGGTTAACAGTTAATGGAAATGTTTTCTGTATTTGAATAACAAAAAAAAACCATTGTTAATAAATATTTATTCAAAATATCACTGTTCATTTTAAAGTTGAACATGTAAAAAGGAGCGTTGGAAGAATAGAAAATAGAATAACATGTGTGAGGAAAAGAAAGGATTGTAAAAAAAATAAAGAAAACTGAAATAAATGAAGCTTTCTTTTTTTTTATCAACTGATAGGTGGTAAAAAAAGATACATATAAAGAATTTGATTTGTTTCATTATCATGATTGTCTTTACTTATGTGTTTAATTATTAATTATTATTTTTCATCTGGTGATCAACAACCCGAAAAAGTTATGAAGAACTTTGTAATGTGTGTATTATCGCTGTTTTAAAAGACGACTACTTTTAAAAAGAGCAAATCCAGAAAAACAATGTGCAGCATACAGATATGGTTTAGACCATAATTGCGTTTTTTATTACATTATTTCATGGTTTCATAATTTTCAGCTTTTATTCATCATATTCCAGTTAACAGACAGACAGAGAGAAACATAACGGTGATAAACTGTACATCCTCCTCCTCCCTCTGTTCCTTTACATCCTCTCCTCTTCTTCAGTGCGACCCCCCTCTTCCTCTCTCCGGCTCTTCATCCTTGTCCATTCGTGTCCTCTCTCCACGCTCCTCCTCTTCAGAGCTCCTCAGAGTGGAAAGCTGAAGGCCAGAGGAGAAAATTAGATGTTCATCGGCCCCAGTTATTGCAGGAATAAATATAAACCCCCAAAGTGCAGTTTCTTGGCTGGTATTACCATACAAATGAATATTAAGCTACCTGCATAACATTATTATTTTTTCATCTGTCTCCCTGCTGTTGTTTGGCCTTGAACATCTTCCTTTGAAAATGAACTGCTTCTTGTATTTACGATACAATAACTCTGACTGAGAGCATCCGGAAGTTTTCCCACTGTCTCTCCTCTCAAGACACATTTCTAATTCAGACCATTGTCATTTTTCATTCGTCCATCAGATATCCCTGGACTATGCCTCATTTCCCCATCACCTGGCTGCCACACCCATCAACACACCTGTTTATAAAGCGTATGAGCATCAAAACAACATGGCGGATAGTTAGGTAGGGCAGAGCGGATCAATACAAAGATATCGATATTAAAGTACGTCTTGTTTAAAGATCGATTCTAGCATCAAGGAGATCGATACACAAAAGGGATCACGTTCTCTCTTCTACAACCATTTGTATTTTTTTTGGTACTCGTTGCTTCTCACTGCTGTTGTCCTGTTGTGTGCATTCAAACCATTTCAAAGCTGTGAATGTTAGTTGACGGTTGACTGCTTTTATTTGGCACAACAATCTTTTTTTTTTAGTTAAATCAAAAGAATAATAATTTTCATCTTAATGAAATAAAAAAAAGTGTTCTTTCTTTTTAAATTTCATGCGATTAAGTATTTATCAGTGGGAAGCAATATGAAAGTACATATAAGCCCCTTGTAATTATAAACAGTATTTGTATTGATATTGGCGATTCTGGCTCTCTATATCTTGGTATCAAATGGAAACCAAATTTTGCGGTATCAACCACCCGTACTAGATGGCAAAACACACTAAGCAGTCTCCGGATTCGTCAACACTTCCACTTCCTTTGTTCTGTTGTCACATCATCATAATTTCAAGGCTGTGTTCTGCTTGCCTGTAACCTGTTTACCACTTGGACTCAGTGCCTGTCAGCTATTTACAATAAATCACTGGATTGATGAACTGTCTGCATTATGGCACCAGTCCCACTTCTGACTGTGACAGAAGTATTGGTAAATAAAAAGCACTTCAGATTAAGTTTTCACTACAGTTAATTAGCAGTATTATAAACGGGCTATTGGTTCTAATAATTTAATTAAAAAAAGACGATGGGAAGTTTATTTTATGCCTGATTTATTTCCACAATTTAGCGGGTTAAAAGGGCGTCACATTCATTATAACTCTGTTAGTCAGTGAGTGATTACGTTCTGACAGCTCCACCATTGCTATTATGTGCACAGCGGGGATTATCACACTGAGCATATAGTTTGCTTTTCATTATATTTCCATGCTGATTAACAGTCTATATCCAGAATATTAAAAATGTTTCATTCACGATTCAGTGCAGGTAAATTCCAGGTCGTGAATATGATGTTGAATATGATATTAGTTAGTAGGTGTCTTTGTGGTTAATTTTCATGAGGTGATGTTTTCTTACATGTGAGGGGTTCAGTTAGCTGGTGAATACCTTCCTCCTCCCCATCTGGAGCTACCAAATTGGCTGCAAAACTCCATATCATCTCCAACCAATCAGTGTTCTCCTCAGCTGTGACATCAACAGGGACACTGGCGGGGCTTGATTTTACTGAACGAAAACCACCTAAATAGAATAAAGAGAACAGAATATAAAAAATGTAAACTAGAGTCAAGCAGGATATTGAGAAATATTATAGATATTTTAACAAGTTAAATTAAACTTGAGCAAAATACCAGCGATGCTTACCTACAAACTATAGTCGCAAAAACTACCATATTGAATAAATTCACATAAAACACAATATAACAGAAAAATTGGCATTATTACAAAGATACTATATATAATTCCTGTGTAGGTGTTCATACACTTTGTTAAGGTTCACAATATAGAAACTGAAAGTCACAGCAGGTCGCCATAGATAGAAATATTGATTGATGTTACATATTTAACTTTAGTACTAAGGAGTGAATGTGAAAATGTATGACGGCTCTCTTCTTGCCTCTTGCCTTCAAACCTCTCTTAGCGATGGCAGAGGGAGGAGGGAGACCTGAGGGGGAGAGACACAGCGTTAACAGAGACGGCGTGATGGGAAGTAAAGAGTAGAGGTTGAAGACAGAACAATGGCTCTTCTCATGTTCTCAGTTTCTGCATCCTCGATTCCTCGCCTCACCTCCTGTCCTTGCGTCGTAGACCCTCCCTCCTGAGATGCGAGCGGAGGAGTTAAAGGAAGAGACACAGAAGAAGAGAGGATTCGAGGCATTAAAAAAATGAGACGTCTGCGCTTTTTTAAAGCAATGTCAATTATGACGTTTCTTCTGTTCATTGTGTTGTTATAGTCTAGTATTTCATTATATCTGTATATCAGATGAGAATAACAGTGTCCATGACAACTTATATATTTACTTTTAATTGAATTAAAAGATTTTGTATGTTCCATATGTTTGCCACGCCTCTTTTAGACTTCACAAGTGCTGAAAAGACTTCGGCAGAGATACACCTCTCTCTTCTTTTAGTAACTTAGACAGCCTTCAAGAGATCTATTTCCGGGTCAGTGGTTGAAGGACGGAGGAAACGAGGAGGCACAGAATGAGAAGAGAGGAAAGAAAAAGAAGCAGAGAGCGGAAAGACACAAAACAACCTTCATCTAACCGCATATTTTCAATCATTCCCAGCCACATAAAGCTTTAGACATAGTATCTATGGCATATACTGTTTTTGTTGCTTTATTGGCAAACATGATAAAATAAATTAATTAATTAATTAAAAACAGCACACACACAACACACTTTTCAACTTCCATAACATGTTAGGACTTACTGTTTCTCTCCGATTACGTGGAAGAGAACACAGCAAGAAACGGCAAAAACTCAACCAAGTTTTAAGCAGCATTTCAAGATTCCCAACACACTTTTATCAGTATTTCCACTGCTGAATCTGTCCGTCCCAATAGAGTATATAGTATACTACCATATAAAGTAGAAGTGTCCCTTGTTAACTTTTGGTTTCCACTCCAGTATTCAGAAATTGCAGCAAAACAAATTTCTTATAAGGCACATTAGTAAAAGATTGTAACGAATGCCTTATTTATGGTTATATCATTTTGATTTTTAGATCAGTTATGATGCTGAGTTTGTGTTTATCCTCCTCCAGCAGCTGTCTGTTTAGCTATTTAATTAATCAGATAGACAAAACAGTTTGACCTCAGATCTTCGTGGAAACAACTGCAGAAAATCTGAAGCCAAATCCATTTATTAACAAATTATAATTAAAAAGTGCAGACTTAATGCATCATCGTAAAAATATTAAGGTCTTAATATCACTAATGACTTATTGTTGTTGGCTTATTAGACTGTGAGAAGCCTGTGATGCTTATTGACGACTTATTTACATCATTAACATCTGCAGGGTTGATGGCCTCCAAGAAAGACACGCTCAACACCATGATTAATGCTTTTATTAATAACTTGACAATCAATGTCTCACCAGGTGTGGAGAGATTTTAACAAACCAGAAAGTTCATCCTATTTATAGCTAATGTCGCAAAGAAGTGTGAATAAGGCGCATTTCCATCAACTGGCTTTGACACTTTATTCTGGTCCTTAAATTCCCATGCAACTCAACTGCACTGTTAATTACTTTCTGCAGGAAACTTATATTGTCGTCGATTACGTTTGCTCTTGCTATATCACAAATAAGTTTCATATAGAGAAGAAATCAGGGTTGGTGGAAAAGGTTAAAACACAGGACTCTCACCCAGGAGAACGCTGTTCCTGTCTCATGTGAACCAGAACTTTTGTTGCCTAAACAAAAGTAAGTAGTACATTTGTTGCAGTTTTGTTTCAGTTTCGTATTCATTTTAAGCCAAAACATGATTTATTTCTTAAACCTAACCAAATAGTTTTGTGTTTTTGTTATGATTTGTTCAAATTTACAACGTTTAAAACTGATTAAAACGGTGACGGGTTATCTGTGAGAAAATACATTTCCCTGGAAACGTCGTTGAGGGTGCGTTTTAAGTTGTATGGGAACATAATTCTGTAGGAGACAGAGTTGCTTTCTTCACCACTGCTTTGTCCCAGCAGCTGCTCTCATTAATTGATCTTTTTTTAATATTCCCTCTCTCCTAGGTGGAAGAAGCTCTGTGTCTGTTTGTTGCCAAGTGTGGAGGAGTCGTATAATGGATCCTCATAAACAGCTGATTAATGCACTGACATTTCTTTGATTGGCACTCTAGACAGAGACACCAGGAATAGAAGGCTAGCATTCCCCCGCTGGCTCTCTGCCGTCCTTTTATTGCCGTTACTTATTCATTCGGTCTCTCCTCAGTGCACCCTTCTACCCTCTCGCTCTCTTTGTTTCTCTCCCTAAATCACTCCATGTCTCTGTTCTTCTGTTCTTTCTATAAAATCTATTTTCTGTCTTGAGTATTACTTTCATGTTCTCATCCTGTGGCTCTTTTCTTCTGCCTACTTCTCTCTACATTTAATTTAGTGTAGTTTAGCCACCACATCACAATGATAAAGCACAAAGAAAAGAGATTAGTAATAGAAATTGTGCCGCAAAGATTTTAAAAAAAAAAGAAACCCAGGGGACTCTAAAAAAAACTCTCAGAAGAAAAGAGGATAAAGTAGCTGGAAGAGATGCATCTGAGCTGGAAAGGATTCAGAGCTTTGTTTGTTTGTTTTCATTTATGTACTTCCCTCTTTCCTTTATTTCATGCTCCTTTCTTCCTTTTTTTGTTTCTGTCTTTCTTTCTTTCCCTCCCGACCGGTGTTACACTGAAACAGGAGAGAAGTGTTTTGTGGATACAATTAAGTTTTGCACCCTCATCAGTAATGTCTGATATGAACTAATAAACATCTGGATGGTTGTTATATTTACATCTGTCTCAAATTAAGTAAGTTACCTTATCAAGAATAGTCACATACATTAAGAAGTTGCCTCTCTGTCAGATAAAGAAATAACAGAGGTTTGATTAAACTGTGCTGCAGCGTTTTCTCTCTCTCTGTGCTGTACCGTATTTTTCTGTATAGTATTTCCAAATGTGTGCTCTTCTCTTCCCATTTCTATATCTGTATAATTTTTGGGTGGTACTTTGTCTATTCTTTCCCTCTCTATACACACACACACACACACACACACACACACACACACACACACACACACACACACACACACACACACACACACACACACACACACACACACACACACACATCCACGACTCTATCTCTGCTCTTTCACGACAGGCAGAATTGCATTTCTTCTTTATTGTCCGAGAACGTCTCCTAGCTGTTTCATTTACACATGCTGGCCTTTATTGAAATGTCATGATGGGAGAGAAGCTTTGTGATTAAAAATGCAGCCCAGCATTTTGTCATTGTCAACTTGCTAATATTTGCCTCAGAAAATGGAAGTGGATTTTGACACACAGGGCACGATTTGCTTTTCAGGCGTATTTTCTCACTAACTTGGGAGAAACGTTTCCTTGATTTAGAGAAAAGATCTGTAATTTTTATTGATATCTCTGAATGAAATCTCATTCAGGACTTATTCTATTACTCGGTTTAAGTTTTCTTAGATTTTGCTGTTAACCACATGAAGTTGAACAGATTTTACAGTGTCAGCTGTCGCAAGAAAATAAATCTTGAAAATTGCACTAATGATTCAATTCAAATCCCAACAGGCCCACAGATTTACTGTTAACATAAGACACAATAAATGTAACCCAACACCTATGTGTCTATTCTAAGCCTGTGTATCATAAGGCTTATTAGTCATTAAGGACTGTTGGCAGGTCCAGAGGAAACACAGATATAGGCAACATGCAGTTCCACACAAGTCACACAGGCACACAATCTGGATTGTCATGCACCTAAAGACACGGACTGAGAATACCAACCATCTCACAGCGGATTGTAAAATAATAAGGTAATTACATCTTTTCTTTTCTTGGTGGACACACAAATTAAACGCATCCATGTGACTATGCAACGGCTACAGCTAGTGACGAAGTATTGAATAGTGAGAAAGACCACCTAGATGGGTTTAAACAGACACAGGACAAACCAAAGTGTTGCTGTGGAGTGAAGCGTTTGTGAGCGTTTTGTTGCCTTAACCTAAGTTGACGTAGTTATTTTAAGCCTTCCAATTATTTCTTCCCTTAAACCTAAATAAGTAGTTTTATTGGGTAATGTTGTCTTAACTAACTGGGAAATAAATGTGGTGCAGGAACGATAGATTCTTCCAACTGAAATATATTAGTTTGAAAGTAGTGCTGAGCGACATTAAAAAAGAAAAGAAAGTTTGTGTCCATGTACACGAAACAATAGATTAAAATGTTGTGGCTATTTAACAAACTGCCGTGAGACTGTGTTGAGAATACAAAGACTGGTGACAGATTTATGAAACCTAAAATAGATGCAAAGTAACAAATGCAGATGCTTCCACACAGATGTCAATTTACCCAGAATGCATTTGCATTTGATAACAGACCAGAACAAGATTACTTTCTAGTTAGCAACTTTGCTAACAAGCTTGCTAATTAGCATTAAGACATTTAAAAGTATTTTCCTATTAGCAACTGAGCTAATAAGCTTGCTATAAAGCATTCAAATATTTAGACTTTTAAAATGTCTCGTTTGCGACTGAGCTAACAATCTTGTGAACTTTAATTTATGATTAAAGGGACAATAAGTCAGCAAGTTGACAGCTGGTGGAAAACACATTCCGTTCTCCGTTCTTTGGCAGGCAACACTCTTGTACAAACAAGCAGCGCGGTCAAACTGTGAGTGGTTTTGCTGTTGTTGTTGTTGTTGTTGTTGTCTTTACCAGAAGATAAACACACGGGGTCGTCACAGTATGATGTGTAGTCTTTGGATGGGATGGCAGGTGATTGACAGCATGAGGATGGAGAGAAGAGGTGAAGAGGTGGGTGTCGGGGGGGGGAGTGAGGAGAGGAGTTAAAGATGAGTGTGTTGGATGTGTGAGGCAGGACTATCCTTAAACGCTGGATAGTCCAAAAACATGGTGATGTGTGGTGGTGGTGGTGGGAGTGATAAGGAGCACATATGAGTAGAATTGATAGAAAGGTCCTTACCACAGTAAAGTCACACTGGAGTTTTCCGGTGTTTGACCAAAAAAATCAAAGGGATTGATTTCCTATTGTGTGTTTGGAGGATCGCTGGAAATTTGACCTTTGTGGATCAGATCTATTTATATATATAACTGCCATGCATGCTAATGCTTTATTACTATTCCTATGTGAATAAGGTAATCCTTTACTTTACAAGTTCTGAATAATTTAATTCAATTTAATTTAATTAATTAATCTCTAAAAGTCTTCTGAGAAAAGCAATGTAATTAATCGTTAAATATAGTTCAACTAGGGATGTGAAAAAGAGCTACATTTAAACCAAAATGTTAATTTATTATTGAAGATCTACATCTCCATATTATGGCCATGTAGACCAAGTTAACGTTTTTATACTTAGTTTTTTGTACAAATTTATCAATGACAAATAACATGTATAACACGTTATTAAACCTTCATACAAAGCCTAGTTTAGGTCTCTGTTTCCAGTCTTCATGCTAAGCTAAGCAAACCGACTGTTGGTCTACTGTACATTCATGTTTAGCAGACAGATATGAGAATTAATTAAGTGTTCAGTATTACCAAAAACATAGTAACAAGAGTATAATCCCTTCAACATGACATTTTTTGTTCAGTGTTTTGATTTCTGGGGTAGTTAACAACCCAGATTCTGTTTTTACCAAAGGAAAACAACGTGCTGAAGAGTGCGTCGCAGTTGTTCCCTGTTGATTTCTCCTGTTATGCTACAATCAGACATTTCTCATTATCTCAAGATGTAAATGAACCGGTGTGCGGATCCATGAAAGCCTGATCACGGTGCCAGTGAATAAGCGGTCTTAGGCAGAACTGAAAATGTTTGAAGGAGATCTTGAATGCTGCACCAGTGCTTTCTAAAAGGGAAATTAATTTTCTCTCATGACAATAAAGTAATTAAGGTGTGATCACAGAAAAGGAAATTGGATCACTCAAGCTATCAAGTTCTGAGCTGGAGATAATAGGATTAAAAATATATGAGGAGAAAAAGCTACTCTCCGTTTAGTGCAGCAGGAAATGTATGGAATTTGAAAAAAATACGTTAGCCAGGAAGATTATAACTTTAAATGAGATAAAAACGATCTTATTCAATACAACTCCCTGTGACTGTGCTATTATTGCTCATGTTAACAACAGGAAGTTCCATTCCCTTTCAATCCATTCTACCAGTGTATGACATTTAAAGTGAAAATGAAAAGGAGAGGATGGACCTCATTATGTACACAGCTGTATTACTACACTGGTACATAAACTGTGAACTGGTGGGATAATTGATGTTAGAGTCTAATGTGAGTGTGAAAAGACGAAACACATTTTCAATACATCTGTCAAGTGAAGGGAAACACTCGACACCTTGTGTTACTTTAAACACAAACAGCGTTAAAGCAGCACAGGAGTGCGAGGCCCACTAACTTAACACATGGTTGTTGAAAAATGATGACCTTCTTGAGAGCATGTCCACTTTTGAAGTCTGCTTCAAAAATGAAATATGGATGTTTAAATTATACGTGAAAAATGGGGATAAATGAGTTGAGGGAAAGTGTCATTACACGTACATTATAATCACATTACGATGGAATTATAATCATTGGTGAATAGTAAAACTGATGGTTTTTACTTAAAATGCAAACAATCTATTTAAAAGATTAAGATATAAGTGTTACCTTTCAGAGTTGTATAGTCGAGTAGATCAAAGAGAACGATGGCGACTCCCAACCATGTGATGACCAGAGCCACAACCAGCAGCCAGGCCATCGGCGAACTAAAGGTCAAGATGACATCATCCAAAAAGGTCTTCTTATTGGTCCGAGCTGGAGGGTCCGCTCCCTTGCCGTTGTTTTGACTGCTCATTGGTGAAGAGAGCTGAGGACAGAAAGATGGGTTTGAAACAGTAGGACGTTATCACAAAAGAGGAAAGGAACAACAGGAAGAGAGCAAGGAAGGGAGGAGTAATTATGAATGACGATTGATTGATTAGGTACGGACCTCGAGACGTAAACAAAAGTGAGGAAAATAAAAGACTAGGTGGCTCAGTTTTTGAACGAATGAAAAAAAAAGTGTATACTTTTAAACAACAATTAAAAATGCCTGGAAACAAAATGAAAAAAATGACCAAAAGAAAAAGTGTCTGGTCTGCTAATGAAGTGGGATAACATCAAAAAAAAAAATTGGCTAATTAGCTAACATTGCTTAAAGCTAATTCAAGCCAATTAGAGTAATGACAATAGAATTATTTTTGTAAACTGACCATTATAAACATGTTTAAATTTGCAATTTAGTATTACACTTCCTTAGCATGTGAGAATTCAGAGAATGGACACTACGCTTCCACAATGACGCCTTTAATCTCCATATGAGAGCAGTGTAGTGTAGCGGCCGTGATCACATGCACTGAAAGGCATCATGTCCGGCCTTAATATACTTGTTTTAATGTGCTCTTATTTGTTTGTTTGTTTAACATATTTAATTGTAAATTTTCATATTTTATATTCTTTAATTATGTCTTATATTATTGCACTGTGTCTACTGTTACGCACCTACCACCTAGCCAAATTCCTTGTATGTGTAACATACTTGGCAATAAACAGTTTCTGATTCTGATCTGGCTATGTTGACAAAGCTCTGATTACAACACACACAGAGAGAACATATATATTTACATTGAGAATAGTTGTTTGCTGCTATAATACTCTAATAATTTATACGTTTGGGGAGTGTGTGTGAGAGTCTAAACACTTAAAATCAACTTTTCACAATATGCCCTTTGAACTTTGATGATCATCTTGTCCCTGTTGTCCCATATATATCCCACTGTGTAACCTTTTTTTTTGCTGACAGTAGCTTTTGATGTTCTCTTGCTGATCTCACCATTAAACTGTTTTGTATAAACATCGATAGTAATTAGAGGGCAATTCAATTAGCATCTGATTTAGAAGATTAGGATTAATCTAATTTTGCAGCAGCAAACAATCGGCTTCGGTGGTAGATTTATATTTTTTATTCAATGAGGACATATTGAAAGCCAGTTAGCATTAAAACAAACCTGTAGCAAAATGATTCAAAAATCTACAGAAACCTTGTGAGTAATGTGGGGGTGAAAGGTCAACTTTGGCTGGAGGCCTTCGGTATCAAATCACAGGATTGTAGCCCATGATGGTGTTGATACCATACGCATATGTCCTGATATTGATACCTTCCCACCACAAATTGACCAATAAACCATTTTTATGTAACAATTAATCCATGCTTGATATGAGTAATGGCTTCAGTTTGTACAATAGGCAAGTCTGCTACATTCACGTTACCATTTATTTTGATTAATGCTCACAGCAGCAGTTTATTCATACGGATGTATTTCTTTGTGTGAGGATGAGAGTTATGCGGAGGAGAGAGAAAGAATGATACTACCGGAGGTGTGGAGGAGATTAAATTCCATCACACTTTGAAAAAAATCTGATCTACCAGACAAATTACTTCTCTAAAGAAAGTTTTCATCATTGTATGGCAGCGGGGCCGCGCGCCTTCACATGATTATGTGCCAGCGTTTCGTTGTTTGTGTTCATTATGCGGCGTGATGCGATGAACGCCTGAGATGATTTATTTTTCCTTCTGTTTCGCTGCCCGGCTCTCACACACAGCTTATCTGCAAATATAAAGTGATAGCTACTCTGTTGTGGAGATTTGAATTAAAATAGGGGTAAGAAATATGCCCCCTTCTCGAGGTTATTAATGAGGCCCTGAAGGATTCAGATCCACGTGAGTCCTGCATGCCACGCTGGTCCAGCTGAGGCATTTAACGCCGTTCATTATGACAATCTCGTTGACAGAATTAGGTGGCGGTTTTGGCGGTCTGGACTCTAATGGTTCTCATCTTCACTGTTAGTGAACAGAAGCTGAGTGTAGAGTGGTGACAGTGTCCCCCCTCGCACCTCATTATATAATATATGTACCTCAAGGCACAATTCAGTCTTGTTCTCAATATGTAGCTTTCCACTTGAGTAAATTGCCCATATCATAGCCTGAAATGTAGCCTCTGCACTCAAACCAAGACTGTGTGCCCGACTGCACAAGACTATTAGACAGTGAATTAGGCAACAAACACAACTCTATTCAGGAATACAGAGCCATAAATCAGTATCATAAAACAAGGATTTTTACAAAGGGGCCCCTCAGCCAGAGCAGGTGATAAATGGAGATTATCAGATTGGGTTTATAGCGGATATTGATCATTTTGCTAACGATGTTCGATGATTTACAGTAGCTGATGCTTAGGAATGGATTCCTCTGTACGAGACTTCACTGCTACATTAGTCCTGACTCCATACAGCATCAGTGCAATATCAGTAAAAACTTTATTATTTATCAGGTTACAATAATGCTGAATTCGAAAGGGTTATTCCATCAATTTAGTATTGTTCTTTCTGAAACTTGGAAACTTGTGAGAGAAGGAGCAAGAATGATCAAAAATAAATAAATTCAACAAGGTTGTAGATATCTAAACATTTATTCCCACACAGCAATGCAATTCTCTTTATTTTCATTCCCTGAATGCCATAACTGTATTCCAAGCATACCCGTAACCAAAGCAGGTAGTGTATTCAATTTGGAAAAAAGAATTTGAATAATGTTTGATTTTTGATTGCGTTCGTTGCAACACTATTGTCCCACAATGCAATGTGCAAGGAAACTCAAAGATATATCTATCTATCTATCTATCTATCTATCTATCTATCTATCTATCTATCTATCTATCTATCTATCTATCTATCTATCTATCTATCTATCTATCTATCTATCTATCTATCTATCTATCTATCTATCTATCTATCTATCTATCTATCTATCTATCTTTATATCTTCTGTACAATGTGAGCCATGTGATGGTTGAATGATGTGTGAAGTCTTTTGATTCGGTAGCTGGTCTCTGCTCTGCTGACCTTTCTGTTGCTGCATTCAGATAACAAACTACAAAATCAATCAAACATAATTCTGCCCACGCACACTCAAATGTGCAATTGCGAGTGTGTGATTCAAGAAAGCTAGACATTGATCTGGTGTACAACAGCCGGCGTGTGCGTCATTTCAGAAGTAGAGCTAAAGTGCCGGGTCCGTGAGTGATATAAAATCTGACCATTGATCTTGCGAGGCCTCGGCGATGTGGGGTCAGACCAACACATTGATCCATTGAGAAGAAAAAAAAACCTGCACTGTGCAATCATCCACTTCACCACTTATTCTTCAAAGCACTAATTACAGAACAGTTCCCTCTTACAGCCCAATGTTTCATAGCTTCTGTCAAAGTGTGAGTCACAGTCAAGCAAACATTTCTCCTTGCAGTACGTGTGTGTGTGTGTGTGTGTGTGTGTGTGTGTGTGTGTGTGTGTGTGTGTGTGTGTGTGTGTGTGTGTGTGTGTGTGTGTGTGTGTGTGTGTGTGTGTGTGTCCCGATGACCTGGCCCACCTGTTGTCACCACACAGTGCTGAGCTGATCTTCACACACACACAAGGACTGCTGCTGCTGGTGCTGCCTCCTCCACACCAGAGGAATGAACAGAATTAGAACGATGTGGGTGGAGGCGACTCACCGGTTTTTGAGGGCAAATGAAAGGCGACAAAAGGCGCCGTGGAGAGTGTGAGTCAGTGAATGCATCGCCTTGATATAGGTAACTTAATGATAAATAGGCATGGTGCTGTGTTTAAAGTAATAATGTTTGGTAGCAGTGGTAAAAAAGTACATTTCAGTTCTGTACTTACAGTAAGTATTTTGAGTTAATTCTTCTTTTTACTTCTACTGCATTACATTTTAATGCTATATATTGCACTTTTTTACTCATCTACATCCATCACACTGTGGTTACTTGTCAGTTTGATATGTCACATCAAAAACATATGATATGCTTATAGAATACAACACATTGTCATGGTTCAGATGTCTTTAAGTTGTAAAGCTTCCCCCAAAAGATTATCTTATATTTCAAAAAATTCAAAGATTAGAGAAAGCTCTAAAAAGTAAATATAAATTTGTGTAGCAGAAGTTTGCTTTTACCTTTTTCCTTTCCAGTTAATCATGTCATGACCCTTTAGATTTATCTTTCGACCCTGTTGAGGGGCCCAACCCCTAGTTTGGGAACCACTGGACTAAACTACAAACTGTATTTAAAGGAGTTTGAACAGTCACAGCTGAATGAATGATTTTACTTTTGATACTTTAAGTATATTTAAGTAATGCAGTATTTTGCAGTGTTAAATTGGTACTTTTAAGGATTAAAGTAATTTTTTTCTTGAGAGTCCAGTTTTAGCCTACGTCAACTAGAAGCATTGTACGTTACTGAATAATAATAAGAATACCATGAAAAGATTACTCATTTGTTAAAAAAAGACGTCTCCATGTTATTGTTCTTAATGCAGCTTACATGCACAAATAATGAAAGCAGTGATTTACATTCCTTTGGGCTCTATTTGTGCAATTACGTTATGGCAGAAGAGAGTAAAGAGAGAAAGAAGAGGTAAATTGATCATTAAAAGATCACATCAAAGAGAATATTTTCAAAAGCAGTTGTTACCAACCTAGAGCTCGGGACCCACAAGGGACCCAAGACAGATCTGAGGGATCCCAAGAGGACTTTAGGGAATAAAGACATCTTTTTTCACATTAGATATAAATTTAACTCCAAGCTTTAAAATTTCCCCAAACAATTAGTTTGTAATTGAACGGCTCAAAATTGACATCCACACTGAGCCCGTAATCTGTGCTACAATTTAAGGGATCAGGTTGGAAACCTCTGGTTTGACAGGTGTGAGGAGAATGCAGATTGAATTGTGAGTTTCAGTCAAAGGTCTATGAGCAAAATGTTGCTTTTTTAATACATTTTTTACTGACAGTGTGCAGGAGTTTACAACTTTTTAACTGGCCATTAAACGTGTTTTGTTCCTCTCTTGTGTACATTTTTGAGATGTTAGTATTTAATGCAACAAATGTACTATTATATCTGCAAGTGGCAATATTGAAACAGGCTGCAGTGAGGCTTTAATTCCTCAAGGAAAAAATGGGAATTTTGAGTTTATTTCTCTTTACAAAGTTATAAAAAAACACAATATTAAGCAAATAGCTCACATTGTAGCTCACAGATTATAACACCAATGGTCATTAGTTTTGGTTTATTTGACCATAACATTAAAATTCCTTAAACACCATTAACGTTGCAGTTCTCCACCTTATAAAGTTTGGGAGTATGCCCTTAAAAGCAGCTTACTTTTAGTAGATATTTTAAATGGCAATAAGAAAGAATAATTGTGCACAGACCTCCAGCATTCAGTACCGTGACTATCGGATCATTATTATAAAGTTCAGCCAGAGCGACATGGATGTTTTTTACAGTACCTGGGCTTTTGAGTTTGCCGGATGTTCAGTGATAACCTTCAGTCCTTCAAAGGCTCTGGGAAATGCACCGTCACCATGGAAACACGCATGTAACTCCTTCGTTAAATCCTCTTTGGCCCCAGCTGATTGTGAGAAAAAAGGGACGATGGAGGCGACGTACAAAGCACACACAGCGAAATGTGGTTAAGCTGGATCACAGCAGGTTCTAAAAATACACTAAAACCTTCCCCACAGGAGAAAATGGAAGGAAATCCAGTAAACAGCTCTTTGGATTTTTCTTTTAAAGTTCTTGTTAATATCAAAGTTCTTCTTCAGGAAACTCTTGAGTGAATGTTTCAGGTGTCTAGCTGGTTAAATGCTGGAGAGAGTGAGACAGAAAGAGAGAGACAGCGACAGACACGGGTTGGGAGAAGAGGGTTGACCTACTGGGAGTCACCCTGCCCTCTCTGAGAGTCCAAAATAGAGAGATCGGGAGGGAGGAAGAGAGGGCAGAGACAGTGAAGCAGGAGAAAAACGGGGTGGAGCAAAAGATCAAGGGATGGAGAGGAGAAAAAATAAAGAAGTAAAGAGATAGAGGTCTAAAAGTCTCCTGTGCTACGTGTCTTAGAAACACAGAGCTTATTAATCATGTTATAATGATGTAGGCAGCTAACAGCTGATCTTACATCAGTTTTCCTCCTCTGAGAGGCCCATTACTCCATCCCTGACCTCACATACTGACCTGCCATCTGTAAGAAAATATCAGTGTCAATCCTCTTACACCTGTACAGAAGTGCTAGCATTGATTTTGTTTCATTTATTTATGATTTGACAATATTAATCAGTTGGTTTGTCCTAAAATAAAAACAGCAGCAGTAGTTTAAACACGACAGGAAACCAAATGTATTCACTTTCCTCGACAACTACTTCTTCTTCTATCTTTCACTTCATCCAGTGGACACATATTTCCTCTTAAGTACCCTGCATTGTCAAACAGAGGTCAGAACGAATAGTAAATAAAAAAAATGTATAACTAGTTGAGCCCCAATGCGAGTTCTTAAGTCCTGTCAGAGCCTATTTTTCTGAGGCCCAGTTTAAACGATGATGTGTGTGTGTGCAGTGGGAAGAAGTAACCTGACCCCCAGAGCCAGCCCTGCAGAGGCTATAATTAGAGATACAGACAGCAGCTGGTGGACTGGACTGATTTATATTTAGGAGCAGAGAAGGGGGCCGAGGGTTGGAGGACACAACACACACACACACACACACACACACACACACACACACACACACACACACACACACACACACACACACACACACACACACACACAAAAAAACACGTGGAAAAACAAGGCCCTAGCGTTATTGATATTTTCTTTCGACCGTCCAATTGACAAAAACAGCTCATTATCTGTAAATTATATGATACTCTTATTAGATGTTTATAATAAAACATATTTGGAATAACTCGTTTCCCCAACAACAACTCAAACAGGCAAAATATGAAGAAGGTAAAATTGTGTACCTTAATTTAGATTTTAATAAAGTGCAGCAGGAAGGAGACTGAAAACCTGGAAATTGGTGTTTTTGCACTTCTGGTTCCCTCGTCTCAGAGTCAGGGAGTTTTTTGGATGGGTTTTTTGGTCAGATGCCTGATATAGGGGCTGTGCTTAACACAAGCTTTAAAGATTTAAAAGTTTTGTTCTACGATGTAAAAATACGTCAATAAATACTGTACCCCTCTCGAGAATTTTGAACCTTTTACGTGTCTCAAAAAAGGCGGCTGCTAACAGGTGGCTTAGTGAGAACGTTATCACGCCGACTAGTCTGAATTTAAGGCCTTGTTTTTTAATGGAGCTCAAGTGAATGCTGCTTATGTTCATTTGTCAAGATTATCTTGCTGAATAAAGCTTGCAAGCATCATAAACTTGAGTTTGCCACAGAGATTATTTTCTCCAATAATCCAAAATATAATGAAAAAATTCCATTGGCTTTTTGTCGAGTGGAACCATTGCGATGCTAACTTCCGGGTTGGCCCTACACAAAAATACGTCATCCCTGCAACACTAAAATGTTAATAAAATAAGATACGTTGGTAATGTGTGATGCTCTACAGCAACGCTTTGCTGCCATCGGGAGGAAAAAAACCACTGCTCAGTTTCATGTTGTAGTCTAGACTGTTTATTTCAGTCTTTCGTGTCATGACATAGTTTCCCATTGTTTAAATGATATAAATAAACACATAATCAATTATTCCACTGTGGCAATAACAGTATGTATGATGACCTATACAATAAACTTAGGACAAAACATTATGTCTTCTTTATTGGGCCTACCATTTGTTGCCTTATGTTTAATTTAATTAAGTGATTAGATAAGCTCCATGAAGATATTATACGATTCAAGCGGCAAAACTGAAAGCTCCACATAATAATCCACTTGATACGCCATAAAAAAATATTGTGACAACAAAACAATATTTGGTCTTTCACTGGAAATAAAAAATGCACAGCTTTGATGGTGAGCACGGCTTCTGTTCCCAATGTTAATGCTTACCTGTTGCTTGGGAGAACGGCATTTAGCTTAAAAATAAGGCTACCATGAGTTCACAACGTGTCAGTTAATGTGTGAAGGAAGAAAGCATTTGAAGACAGTGGAAAGTTGAATTTTATCTAAGGTGTAAATTAATGAGACAGTTGGATCTTCCATGCTGAGTGTGTTATGTCTCCCACTCCGGGTCTGAACATTTCCGGCAATACAAAACCGTGTTAAATCTGAGAAGACGTGAAAGCTATAAGAGATAACACGCGGTAACAAACGATTTCGTTGTAGCTGTGAGGGTGGGAGATGTTACACCTATGTTGTTGTTATTGGCCTCATGAAGTTCGTTAACGCAAAGCCTTCCATCCAACTTCACAGAGGAGCAATTAAACAAAGGTGTGAGCATCTAGTCTTTTTCACAGAAACACGAAAAGGAAATAAATATGACAAATCTCTAATTATGTGGTGAGAATGTTTGACAAAATGTGATAGTGTACACAGTGAAATCTCACTTGCAGTAATTGTCATATTAAGTTATACATCATAAATGGTGGTGGAATGCAACTAAGGACATTTTCTTTAAGTATTAAGGGGAGACAGTGGAATAGGGTAAAAGTTGATTATGTATATTAGGGGAATTTTTTTTTAAACAAACGTTCTCTGAAAATGTATGTTTAAATATGAAAATAATGCATTATCTTATTAAATTTGTGCTAATATGTATACATTTCCAGAACTGAAATCTAAACATTAGAAAAAAGCCAGGTTTAAAATTCAGTAGTCAATCATCTCGTTTGCTTATGTCGGTCAATAGAGACAGTTTTATTAAATTGAGGGTGTTTCAGAAGAAGTAAAAAGTTCCTTGCAGTAACTTCAAAAAAATACTTCACCCACAAAATGACCATTTATATATACATTTTTCATCCTGTGTGTGAATAGCTCCACATTGAACACAGAATCAATGAATGTAAAAAAGTCTTGATGAATTGTAAATTATGAATGAAAGTAAATGGGGGACTCATTTAAAACCCTGTCACGTAAATAGTGTCACACTTTTGGAGTTTGAACTGTTTTGAATAGTAACGCTTTAGCGAGGATGCAGGTGTGAATAAATTAGACTTTACTTAAACATTATCTAAAGTTTTTTTAGTTTTTGTTTACCGAGAAGGCAAGAAAAACTTATTTTCAAGAATTCAAGGTAAACACAGGGTGAATAATTCATATACAAAAGGTAATTTTGTTGGTTAAGTATTCCTTTAAGCAAGGACCTGAATACTTCTTCCGACAGAGGATGCAAATTAATAAAAAAAATATGATAAAAAATTCTGCTTGGCTTTCAACCAGACATGTATTTCGGGTCCAGGATGATGCTCTGTGTTCGTGATGCTGCCACAGGGCTTCAGCTTCCAGAGGACGAGGAGGTGATTCACCGAGTCTGTGATTAAAACAGAAGTGAAGAACATCTCCGTCTCTCCCGTAAGACTCTCTGCCTCTTCATCATTTACTCCTTCACCTGCCCTTGTGTTTCATCTAACTTCATGTCCTCCTTCCACTCTCACCTCTTGGTCTTCTCTATCTCCCTCTTTCTTTTCCCTTAACCTCCTGCTCTACTTTCATTTCCTCCCTCCTCTCTCTCTCTCTCTCCTGCTCCTGAAATCCCTTTCTTCCAATCTCTCTCTTCCTTGTCACCTCCTGCTCTGCTCCATCTCCATCTCTCTCTACCTCACGCTGTCCTGCGCCATCTTTGTTTCTATCCCTCCCCAAACACACACACACACACACACACACACGCACACACACGCACACACACACACACACACACACACACACACACACACACACACACACACACACACACACACACACACACACACACACACGCACACACTCAATTCTTCTTATTAAATTAGTAATAATGTCACCATTCTCCCTCCCAGGAGGCCAGTGTTATTGACTTCATTATGCAAATGTAAACCAGCCCACAGCTATACTACTGATGGGATAAGACATACGCACACACACACACACACACACACACACACACACACACACACACACACACACACACACACACACACACACACACACACACACACACACACACACACACACATGCTGTTTGTAGTCTGCGTGTGCTGGCCAGGAAAAAATTCTTGCTGTTTCAGATAATTATGTCAACCGATGGAGTTGATGTGTGTATTAGCATGAAATTTGCTAAATCCAGCCAGCCTGGAGGCTTTTTTTATATCTGCGTCGGAGTGACAATGTGTTAGCATAGAATAAATACAATACAATACAATAGAAAACGACTGCCCTCAATGGAACATTTGCATCTAAATTTGTCACATTTTTACCACTTCAGGCATTAAAACGAAAATGTAAAATTATAGTTGATTTTGGAAGACGCTCTCCGAGGGAATAATGTTTGTCTCTGTGTGTCCACATGTCTTAGTGTCCTTGGGCAAGACACTGCAGTTGCTTTGAGCAAAAATATCTGCCATTTGAAACAAACAAATGTATTTCTATTACTCAAGACTGAACAAAGATTTAATTCACACTTTGACATTTCTGGCCAACCAAATCTAAAAAAGCCAAATTGACCATTGTGTTGGCCCTTAATTTTGTTTTCAAAGCCAGCTTTAAGAAACACACTTGTCTGTGAACAACTCTTCACAGGAAACAGACTGATGGGAATGCGGGCCAGGTGGATGTATCCAACACGTACCTGAGTGGCCCGTGTGACCTCTGCAGTCATTTTTGGCTTTGTGGCTTCGGCCAGGAAGTGATATTCCTCCCAACCTTGACTCTGATCTGCCGGTCGTGAGGTTCTTGCCGTCACACTGGCACTCGCAGGTCTCCGGTCGTTGGTCGCCAAACCACGTTGTCTTGATTCAAGTTCACAGACCTGGAAACTAACTGGAGAGTATACAGTAAACACACATGCAAACGCTGGCACACACACACACACACACACACACTCTTGCAAACACAGTTTTTGGCAGAGGCAGGCCAGACAGATGGAAAGACAGCAGAGAGCAGGGAGGAAGTGGTAATTAAAGTCACAGTGTCAGGAAGAACAATTAGTGCTCAGGGATTAATATTACATGTAAACCGACCGACTGACTGTTATCCAGAGGAAATAACTATCAGGTCGGTTATCATTTTAACATTATTATGTCATTTTTGCTATTTTTAAAATGTTAGACTTCAGCAATAAAAAAAAACACTTTAAATCACAGTTACATTATAAAACAGTTACATTAACCGGGCGTGGTTTCAAAAAATACACTAACAGCAACCAAAAAAATGCAATAATTGATTGATAACAAATAATCATTATTCCGCCAATTTATGTCAGCGTTAGAAGAATGGTTGCCAAACAACACACAGACACAGTGGAAAGAAAGCTCAAATATTGGGGTGATTATTAACGTCTGGATTTCACCGTTAATTGTTCAATTGTTGAAGTGTTGTTCAATCATGTTTGCCGTCTTCTCTGCTGGTAAGGGGCTGTTGTCTCTGGACAGGTGTGTTTTAGTCCCAGATGCCAGATGCAAGGACACATTGCTCCCGTGTCTCCTCTCTCAGTTGTTCGGGCGCCAGTAAGATTGAAGGGACAATTCACATTTATGTCCCCTCACTGACATGATTTCTCGTCCCTCTAGACCAGCATCAAAAAGTTTTTGCACAGTGGTGCTTTGCATGCAAAGACGGTATTTAAAGATGTACGGCATGTCCCAATTTCTCCCCAGTGTAAAAGTGAGGGTAAAATATCCCAGATATGGGAGCTGCCATCTTGAGATTTTGACATAATTTGCAGCCAGAGTCAAAGGAGAAGAAGACTCAATAACTAACCATAATATCTTTATTATCTAACAGAGATGGAGAGAGGTCTTTAAGAATTTGTTTCAAATGGGCAATTTTTCTTTTGTGTCAGCTACTATTGGCCATATTTTAATGTTGTCCATAGACAAAGACACGCATTCGAAAGTTATGAAAATATCCGAGAAGGTTTGGATAACAGAAAGAGCTGATCAGTCATGATAATGAGTTACATGTTCGCTACATCAGAACTTATTGGGCAAAGGTGTTTCCATAAAACATTTATTGCATAAACTCTTTTTCGCCCCAAGGCAAAAATCCCCTCAAGTGTAAAACTTTTTTTAGCAACTAAGAACATTTTATTTATTTTGCCATTTTCATTCAGCTATTCTAATGCGATACTTCAAAAATGTGCATTTAAATATGTGAATGGAAACCCAGCTATTGTCACCGTTGAATTGTGTTAGTTATGTCGTTTAATAGCACTGAGAATGGTTACAGCATTTTTTTTTTATTGAACGGAACAGGGTGAAACAAAATCATACGAATATTTGAAGCCTCGCCATGTCATTTGGTCAAATCATAGAGCAGCTAGCATCGCTGTAGACTCTAAGTCTTGTTTAAACTATGTGGTAAAAGGCTCGACAGGAAAGTAAAAGTTATAGCCTTAAAGTCAAAGGTAAAGAGAGAGAGACAGTTTGACAAAAACTAATACAACTGGACATAAAACTGTGACATAAATAACAAAGCTGAGAGCAAACAAATAAGGCCGTGCTGCCTTTAAAACAACTGGAAAAAATACAGAGTGTTGGTTTCAATTGATGATTTACATTTCAGATTAAAGATAATATTGTGTGACTAATTTATCTACTGACTAACTAACATCTTTCCTCACTGTGTTTCCAACTGCCTGACTGACTCACCGACTGTATAAAAAGCATGTACAGTTATTCAAGGAGATGATGCTTCTTATATTCAGCCTCAGACTGTCTGGTCACAGGGCATTAGCGATGGAGCGCTGCGTACCAGACACCTCATGCATTTTTAACCAATCAATATCATCGTCTCTACATCTCTTTCACCTTATCTGTCCTTCTCTCCATCTTCCTCTGCCTCTCTCTCTGTTATTCTGCTTCTTCTTCTCACTCGCTTTCTCTCTTTGCTGTAAAGTATTTGTAATTGTTTTCTCTCTTCTCTCTCTCTGTTGCCTTTTATCCTTTAACTGCTGCTGAGTTTATTCATTTGTCTGGTCTGCCTCGTCTCACTCTGTCTGTACTCTCGGTCTGTCTCCAGCCACGATATCTCTCTCATCTGTTGTCCGTCCTCTGCTCTTTTCTTTCTTTCTTTTTTTTTTTGCTCCAATCACTGCGCTCTCTCTGTCTTCATACATCCTGTCTCGTCTCCTTTTTTTTTAAAACATGAAAGACTAGGGTCGTAAACGGCCTGCCCTACTTGACTAACTTTGGAAATGTCCCGGTTTACTTTGTCTTAATTAGAAAAGGATTAACATAGACTGTCTGAGCGTCACGGCTCGGACTCCAGAGCGAGACGTGTAGACATTCAGAGACTCATACAGCTATGATTTCAAACAAAGGCATTAATACAATAATATTAAAAGGTTGGTTCACCAAATTACAAAAAAAAGGAAAGCATTTATCTCATTGTATCTATTCCAAGCTCATAGTTTGGGCTTCATTTGTCCAAAATTTGTGATATTGTTCAATTTCTACTGCAACTCTCACCGTTGAAAAACTGAAAGACACCACCACTTCATCTCGAGAAATAGTCCCATCTTATCTTAAATGTGACTTTTAAATGTTGCAGGCAGTAAGGATTTATTACATTTTGGGGGGTCTCAGTCTAAAATATTGACCATATACCATGCATTTCTGTTTTTCTGTATCTTCATGGTTGACTGTAACCGTTGTTGATAAGGTCTCCATTCCTTGGTGGCACACTGGTGGCCACTTCAAATTCAATTCTATCCACCTCAATAATTTTTGTGATGGCAGCAGAAATAAAAACACCAATATTTCAAAACCTTGAAAAATGAAGCTGAGTTTTTCCCTCAAAGTCGCAGCAGCAAATCTACATAAACCACTATGAGAGGAGAATTAACCCTTTGAAACTCTTAAGGGTTGTTTAAACAAGCAAAGTGTGCATGTTTGCATTTGCGAACACAAACAGATCAGAAATATAATCCCATAAGAAAAGGACACACAAACACTTTCAGTCAGCGTGTTCAGGATGTACTTGTTGTCTTAGAGGGGGAAACTCCTGAAAGTTAAAATCCTCCTGTGAATCATTGATACAACGGCAAATATATCCATCTGGGGATAACTTAGTTTCTGCTATGAACTTGCAACAGGAGTCTTTGTGTAAAAATGCACAGAAGCAGGCGTGGAAGCATGATAAAGATAAATGTGGATAAAAATAACTTTTATTTTAACAGTTCACACTTGAAATGATGAAGGCACTTGCAAATGACAAGGTAGTATGAAATGTTGACCATACTTTGGGAGTTTTTTGTACTTTTTAGTTCAGGCAACTTATTTTTTCTTTTTACAAAATGAACCAAAACACAGACAATGAGCGAGATTTTGGGTTAATAACTATGATAATTCATATTAAACTTCATTTAAATCATTCCATTTTCAACTAGAAAGGATCTTGTTTTAATTGAAATCAGACACTATTACTAAGCTTTCTAACAAGATATATAATCAATGCTGATCTATACAGGAAACCATATGTGTTAGTAGTATTTCTTCCTTGTGTATAAATAGAGAAACAGTAAGTAACAAAAGTGGATGTGAGAGAGAACTCTGGCCTTGAGAGTGATTTCTGTTGTTAGAAATAAAACAAAAACACGGAAGCTCCAATATTAAATGTATTGCATAGAAATTGACTCAGGGTGGGATTTGATAATGGCACTTAAAGCTTTTTTTTGTGATTTACATTATACATTTAGCCTCCGCTCTTGATAAATATAAGACAAACGTATTGAATTGAGCTCCGGTGAGCTACTGCTGCAATATCCAGGTCTGATAGCACTCACAGTTCTGCCTCCAGGCACACACACACACACACACACACACACACACACACACACACACACACACACACACACACACACACACACACACACACACACACACACACACACACACACACACACACACACTTGAGGCCAGCCTATTAAAAAGGAAAAACGCTTTCTGAGACAAGGAGCACAAATAAAACTGAATTAGTGTGTGATTCATTGCATAAATGTCTATATCCGCACGGTAGATACAGAACCCACACACACACACACACACACACACACACACACACACACACACACACACACACACACACACACACACACACACACACACACACACACACACACACACACACACACACACACACACACAAAAACAGAGACAAACACACATTCTGGCTCTGTCTTTGTTTTTGCAAGGAAACCTGTAGAAGCACTCTACTTACCCATGATGTTTCTTTGTTGTATACTTGCTGAGATTAAGATTAAAATGGATTTCTTAAGGAAGCTACTTTCTTTGTATTTTTTGTTGTGTTTTTATGTCCCTGATAACCTTGAAGGAGGTAAACTGAATAAAATGTTCAGGGACGTTATTTAAGTGCATTAAAATATTTCACTATGCCCAATATGCAAAATCAAATATATAAATAAATAATACAAATTAAGAAATAAATACTTTTTGGATTCCAGGGAAAGAAAAAAGGACCTTTTGCCTCTTAATGCTGTTTCTAAAGCCTCCTATAAACACAGTAGGATGCTTACTGTATTCACTCTGTGCTATAATAGTTATAGGGGTAAAGACACCTTGGCTGTTGGATACCTTGAAGGCAAATTAAATAATTCTAATTGTGAAATTAATGACTATAATTTCAAAAAAGCCTGAAGCAATGAATCACAATGATTATAGATTAAATTCCTGAAAATGACACTCATACATGTGATGTTAATGAGACTGCAATACTAGGGGGAAAAGTATTTTTTTCTATTTTTCTACCCTGGAAAGGTGAAGATGTGCATTGTGTTGCATGCATTAAAGATGATTTCAGCACCTAGTCATTATATATGTTTTTACCTCATTTGTTAACACAATTGATTACAGTATTAGTCATTAGTTATTGGAAAACAATCGACATATCACTGAGTGGCATGGAGACTAACTGCTCTACTCAAAACTCAAGTTAGTGACAATAAGCTTTTTGTTTTTTTATATATAACACTGGGTTTAATGAACAATGCACCTTAACTATATCCGCTAAGAGTTTCTGCATCCTGTCATTCTAGCGTGAGAACACAGATATCTATTTAAACAGGGGATTTTTTATTTTGTGTTTATCAGTTTTGTTGAATGGAAAACTCCAGTTAACTCGGAGGTGTGTCGACTTTGCAGTCCTTTGTTTTCAAGTTGCATTGATCCAAACTTCATTGTAATTTTGAATATACTGCAGGAGAATGACGTTGAGCAGTTTTTTATTTGACCTTGAATGTCAAATGTTCCATGGATGACACTCACAAGCTTCTGTGAAATTGGTATCTCATAAACTGTCAGCTGTGAATTGAAAAAGTGAAAAGAATCTCTGAATTCGTCTTCATTTCCAAGAGCAGACATGGTCATGTTGAGCTGTGCCGAATAGACCTTTGTGTTGTTTTTTTACCTTGCATCTACAGAAATTCTGGTGTCATTGTTGGTGGATTTCCTGTCTGAAAACATCAAGGCTGTCGGTGGCACAACTTTCTCAAAAAGAAGACAATGGTGCTGAAAACTGAGTTCCTTTACGAACCAACTTGAGTGATGAGCCAACGGATAAAAGCTGATCTCTTGCTGCAAAACCACATCAAGAGATTGGAAGTTGTTTGTGAGGATGTTTGCTCAGTTTGGACCTCACACTTCTTTCTTCCACCTGTCCAATGCTGGTCCGGGGTCAGCTTCATAATAATGCTAGTTAAATAAATCTGTATATTGATGTTTCCTCCCTATGCACAACAGCAGAACTCCACGTGGGGACTTATCTGTCTTTTCTTTTAGAGTGAATCTGTGTTGTCAGATTCGTCCATACCTGTGTGTCTGTGCCTTTTTCCACCTCCTCACCCCGGATGGTGACAGCTGTCTGCATCCGTCTGAAATCTTTTTCTTCATCTTGCTGACACTTAGCTGCAAACAACGAAGCTCTCCGCCGCACTTCTTGACTTCGTATTCCCAACCTAACAAATACCCCATCTTAATAAATAAATAAAGATGTTAAAATGCTCATCAGAATGTTAAAAAAAAGTGCTCCAGCAAGTTACTTCAAGCAGATTGCCTTCAACTGAGCCATCACCATTTTACAATTGAATTATTTGTTTGAAATGAGAAATCCAAATATCACTGTTGACAGCATTGTCACGTGTGTCATATCACAGGAGAAGCGAAATACAGGACTCGAGGCAGGCAGGTTGAACTGAACACAAATCGAGCTTTAATAACAAAAGCTGGTAAAAGAAAAAGAGAAGGCAAAACCGACAGGGAACAAAAACTCAGGGAGCAGGCAGTGGCAAATAAAAATACAAACATAAGATACAAATTGAGAGGTAAACCAGTAAGAAAGGCAGGAAGTCAAACGAGGGACAAATACAGGACTGTACACATCAGCGTATGATCTCTAACTGACAAAGCGACTAAATAGACAAGAGGCCAATCAACACATGACACTCAGATGTGGTGGAACACAGGAGGGAAAAAAAGACAAAGACAGGAAGTAAATTAAACAAAGGACACGAGAAGCAGGTGACTTCAAAATAAAACAGGAAAAAAACCTAACAAAAAAAAACAATACCATGAAAAATACATCCCAAAGATGTTGGACTATTCCAAAAAACGACCATCAATGCGCTGGGCTGTTTTGCGAATGGACAAATTAACTGTGTTCACTTAAACCCTGTTTTTTTCTGCCATAATGCAATCTCTTCCTATGAAGAAAAGGTTTTCCACTATGGATAGCATCAGTGTATTAAAAGGGGACTGAATGGTGTATTGAAGGGGCCACACTCAGGATGTATCATTGGCCTTCACTATATGCAATTGGTATTCAAAATAGCTTTTGAGTAGAGCAAATTTTTATTTAAAAAAATAATATGATTCATGTCTCTAAGGTAACACTGGATCACATTACCTTGTGTAAAGTGAACGTGGTTGCTCTAGTGATGAACAAAAGAAAATGTAAACCCACTCTGCAGTGTTCCTCAGCTCTAATGATGTTTAAGCTCCTTTTTAGCTTATTGTTTTGGTTTTACGTCCCAACACTTTTCCGTAAAAAACTCATTAGGGTCATTTTTGGCCGCATTGCCCAACTGTATTCTTCTAAAAGCTCTGGTAAACCCATTTTCCACAACCTGCCCAGCACTAAACAGCAGCTAGCTAGTATAATTAAATATTAAGTGAAGCTTTTAGCAGCTAAAGAGCCCTTTAGGAGTCGGTGGAGACCCAAAATAGAGCTAAAAGGAGAATATTGGGCTTGTGTTTGTTTGCCAGATGGAAAAATGAATTCTAATGTTGCCTCATGTCTGCTGGATGTGTAAATAAGCAAATGTTCGCTTAGTTCAATATATTGACTTAAAAGGTGATTTTATGTCACAGTTGAGTTCACAGTTTGTCTTCACTGCCCCCAAATGGACAAAAAATCTAATAAGACATTTTCAAGAAAGGTAATGTCACATGAATTCTAATAACTTTAAAGTCTGGTTTAGTTTTACATTTCTATAATCTCCACTCTTCTGTGTGATAGTTATCCTCTATCTTCATTTTGCTTTTCCCTCCATCTCTTTCTGACTTGTTTTCACCCTCGCTTTTTCTTTCTGTCAATGTCAAACTATATCTAAATTCTGTCAATCCTCGGTTATCTGTGGTGTAAACAGCAGATGTGGTCCACTCTTCACTGGTGCAATCACTGATATTCCGCATTCGTGTAAGCTATTTTCAACTTCCTGTGTCTGCAGTTAGATGGTTTTCAGATAGGTAGACGTGTAGGAGGTATAGCATGTCATAAGTGGCAGAAGGTCTGTGTGTTTTCCGTGTGTGTGTGTGTGTGTGTGTGTGTGTGTGTGTGTGTGTGTGTGTGTGTGTGTGTATGTGTGGGGGCTGAGATAGGCTGACAGCAGCAGGCATCTGGTGACATCTGGTCCTGACTGATAAAGCAAGAAACACGTACTCACACTCTCTCTCTTTGTCACTTTTTCTCTTCGTCAAAATCTAATTCAAAATAGCTTTATTGACAGGAAAGCAAAATATGCTGGCAGAGCCGTCAAATCATCATAAAAAAAGTGTTTTTTCGATATATTTATAATATATTATTCTTGAAACAGGTAAAATTAATTACATTTTCTGGGTATATATATTTTTTGAATATTGTAATGTCTATTTTTTATGAGAGAAATGTTTCCTCTCGCTTAATAAAAACTTTAAGCCATCATGGACGAGAATTTTTTTTAATGTTTATAAAATTGTTAATTTGAACGTAAACATGTCGATGGCAGCTGGACGGCTCCATCTGCTGAGGCAGATCATGTGATTCAGAACTGGGTGGATCTTCTGCTGACATTGTTTTTTGACAGCTACTGTTTCCAAAGTCTGCACTTTTTAATCATAACTGCTTTTTTGCTATTTTTGCTACTTTTGCATTTGTGCGTAAGTGCCTTCATGCACGGCTATAGAGCAGATATCCTCCATTAATAGAAATGAAAAAACAAATCAGAAATATTTAAAGGATTATTTGTCACCAAGTTATTTGTTACAAAATCCAATATGGCTTGCTCCTAATGTTGTGCTTAACGATTTGTGTGAAAAATAAGGATTAGGAAAAAAACAATCATGAATATATTTATGGATTCACCAAACTGGCAGAGTAGTTCCTATAAACGGACATGCCTGCTTGTAACCAGCTCAGATGATATATGTTATTAATACTGTTCACTTATTTCTAGTGATGCACACACAATTTTTTGCCATTATAGTTTAATATATTCAGATTATTTTCATGATTAAATAATGGCTAATTTTCTCTATAAAATATGAAAAAAGCTTATTTCAAGATCCCAAAGTCCAAAAGTGACATCTTCAAATGTCTTGTTTTGTCAAACCATCAGTCCAAATACAAAGATATTAAGTTTCTCATTAAATATTCACATTTGACAGTCAGAGATTTCTTGATATTATTAGAATGCCTTAACAATTAATGGAAGATCAAAACTGCTGCAGATTAATTTTCCGTCATACAGTAATCAGTTAATCCACTTGTTTCAGTAGAGACTTCATATTGTGATATTAGCTTTTATATCCGCTCAGAATCCCACTTACAGATTTACACACACAGATGAGATGTTTGATATATTCACCCCTCCTGAGCCGACAGACCTCTGACCATCAGGGGCCTCACCCTCAGGTGAACCGAGGCCAAAGTCTCCGTGGTCAGAGGCCCCTGGGTTCAGGCCAAATTGGCCCGGTCAGCAACCTTTGTGAGGGAACAGATGATGTGTGACAAAAGAGAAAATTAGAGAGGCTGACCACAGAGAGAAAGAAGACAAGAAGGAAATTATATAAAAAAGAGAAGTAATGGAAAAAAAAAATGGAGAAGTCGAGTGGAAACATGGGGCGGATGGATGGATGACTAAGTAGGTAAGATGATAAATAGAAGAAGGGGTGGTTGGATGAATGGGTGGATGCTTTGACACATGGCCCCCGGGGAATCAGCCATTATACATGCCACTGTCACTCAAGATTAGCGGCATAATTAAACTCCTTTTGCACTGCGAGTGGTTCCGAATGTGTGTATTACCGTGCGTGTGCATTTGTGTCTGTGTGCATCTGAATGTGGGTGTTGTTTTCCTGTGTGTGTGTGGGAGGGGCAGACTGTGACAGAGATTGATGGCGAGGGGAAAGCAGGCCATTATGTTGTATAGCTAAAGCAGTGATAGCCTCTACACCTCTGTGTCTGTTTAAACTGCAGGCCATTTCATAGGCGTGGCACAAGTGACCCCACAACAAACACACACAAACCACTTTTAATTGGCTTGTTTCCAGGTGCATTTTGCTGCTTAATTTGGCTGTTGTCAATAGCTGTGATGCCTTCATTGTACTCCAGACACTGTGGGAATAAAACACTGAGCTACTGAGCTAAATGAAGTGTCATTCATAAATGAGGCAATCACCCTCTGAAGTGTTAACCCAAGGCTCTTAACAATAATTGATGGATAGTTGTGAGCAATTTTAATGATGCTGCATAACATTTTTGAACCACTCTGTCTCTTTTCAGCCCAATCATCAACCTCTAGAGTCTCGTTCACTGTAATGGTTGAAGGCCATGTTCTTGAGCAGCTGCACGCGGACCAGAGCCTCATCTCTGTGTGTGTGTGTGTGTGTGTGTGTGTGTGTGTGTGTGTGTGTGTGTGTGTGTGTGTGTGTGTGTGTGTGTGTGTGTCTCAGAGAGTGAAAGGAGCCCCGCCGCTCCCCTGCCGAGCGGAACATCAGCCTCATCAAGTCAGACAGAGGCAGCGAAGACAGGGCCGGGGGTAGGATCTGATAGCCTTCAACATAAAAGAGACCAAAGACTGAACTGAATCAAGTAAAATAAAATAAAAAAATGGAATGAAAATACCTAGAAAATGAAAACGCTGAATTTCCACTGGTTAAATAACATCAAGACACCAATTTGACCAAAAAGCCATCACAATTTTAAGAAAACATACTTTTGTCACTAAGGCTACTGAATACTTACCTGATATTAAACCTAAAGGTCTTTGATTGATGATAGCCAGGTGAAAGCTGTTATACTGGTGATTTTTGTGGCACAGAGTTTGGGTAGCCCCGTATAGATATGATAGATAGATATTTTTTTATTTTCGTGTAATGCACAAAACGTGCACCAACCCTCATGGGTTTACAAGACACCAACAATACAGCTGCAGTGGATCCACATCTCATCAGGTCACATCTGATTACAAAACAACCGGCTGCTTCACCGCTCCATCGTAAACAAAACATTCTGCCTTCTCTCTCCTCCGGCCTGGCAAATACAATCTGCTATGAAGAAGGTTCCTTTCCTAAAACACAACTCGAGTTTTTCATAGTCACCCAGCCAAAAGAAATCAACATAAATGGAAGTCATTTTACTGAAGAGGACACCCCTTATGTCCTCATAGACAGGACAGTAAAACAAAAAGTGCACCTCATTTTCAATTTCACCGAACTCACACAACAAAGAGATTCTGTCGTCCTCTGGAGTGGAATGAAACCTACCGGTCTCTAGGGCTAATGCTAATGTTCCTGAGCGTAACTGTGCACATAGGGATCTTTGTCTTTTGTTTAAGTTGTACTTAACATAAAGTTCTGCATTATAGTTATTCTTTATGAGACAATAAGTTCGTAACTTTGGTTTACACCATATGTCAACTGACCATTTTTCGTATATGCGTTGAGTAAATTTGCAGTTGTTCCGTCCCTGTCAGGTTAAAGAGCAGATTCCCTTCAGAGTTTGTTGGGGTTTTTTGATAGTGTGGTGACCAAAGTGGTTGGAGAAGTTATCTCGTGGGCACATCCGAGGCTGCGGGTGTGTTGCCAGTAAACGGTTACTTCACCGGGTTATACTGCATAGGTACCCACCACATGTAGAACCTGAAGACGATGGGGGAGGTTAGTTAGTCTCTGGATAGGCATAGGTTAGAGGGACGGACGGGGCTGCACTGATGTACGGTCATGCTGTTACACTGTTTGTGTGATAGTTTAATTTTATTCGGAGCAGTTTAGGTTTTGTGTGTGTGTTTGTTTGGGCAATCAAAGTTGTTCCTCCGTGATGGCTTCTGTGGAGGAATTATTGAGAGAATATTAGTTATCGGAGCGGTGCTTGTTGGGTGTTAGATGCTGTTAGTCTATATTTCTTTCAAATATTATGCAATCACTTTGACATAAATAACGTAGGATATACAGTACCAGTCAAAAGTTTGGACACACCTTTTTTTTTTTTTTTCTACATTGTAGATTAATATTGAAGACATCCAAACTATGAAGGAACACATATGGAATTATGTGGTAAACAAACAAATGCTCAACAGACCAGAATATGTTTTATATTTTACATTCTTCAAAGTAGTTGAATGAGAAGGTGTGTCCAAATATATATATATTAGTAGTTGAATGAGCAGGTGTGTCCAAACTTTTGACTGGTACTATATATATATATATATATATATATATGTGTGTGAGTGTGTATATATATATATAAATACACTGGTACTGTATATATGTATACATATATATAGTAGTAGTTGAATGAGAAAACGTTTGACTGGTCCAAACTTAGTTGAATGAGAAGGTGTGTCCAAACTTTTGGTACTGTATATATATATATATATATATATATATATATATATATATATATATATATATATATATATATATATATCCTCCATCAAATGCCAGGGTTATTCCAACATGTACTCTTATTTTGAAAATCCCAACCGGAACAGCTCTGTGGTTGGTTGGTGGTCGTCTTGACAGATGGCAAGCGCGAGACGCTCCTCGCGGCTGTGTCTCTGGTCCGTTGGTCCGTCCCGGTTCCCATTGTCTCCCCGTCCTCACTCCTGGAAGACAAACAACCCCGAGACGACACACAGTGAACTCAGCCTCATTCCGCTCTCCGCAGCCTCCGTTGGTAGACTTACCCCGAACTGAAGTCTCCCCCGTGTCTCTCCACCCGAGACGTGGACACGCGTTTCTGTCTTCTTCTTCTTCTTCTCTTCTTTTTTTTTTTTTTAACGTTCTAGAGATGTTTTCCTCGCTGTGACGTAGGAGGACCAACGGCAATTAACCGTCCGACAAAAAAATCAAAAAAAAAAAACGGCTGGCGCATAAAAAACGGCGGTTTGTGTTGTGGAGCTCGCCTGGAGATGAACCGTTGGAGATGAACCGTTGGAGGACTTGTTTGTTAACGTTCGCCAACAGACACGGCGGTTGAACAATTTTTTTTTTTTTTACTCAATAAATTAAAGAGGAAAATACTGGATTACAAACCGTGTTTTTCTTTCAGTGTGAATGAAAGATGGATGTTGCCGCTACATAACCGTTAGAGGAGAGAGGAGACACCACTTTCACTTGTTTCCTCCACCCTTACAACACACTATTCTCTGGGAATATCCATAAATTTTCTACCACCAACCAACTGATTTGAGAGTCTTTCATTTTTTGGGTGTTTTAATCAATACTGTACCAATCTGTCACCATTGCAGGCTTTCTGTTCCAGGAGAAGATGGTTGGACAAGTAGTCCCTGTTTGGACACAATAGGAGAGTCACTGTAACATTTGTTTTCTTGGTCAATGTAGTTTTATTTGAAATCTGACTTCATTCTGACCAATCAATCATAATGCACCGCACCACCTGATATCTCTGACTACAAACTAAAACAAATAGTGGACTTGAATCACCCCCCTAAGTGTCCCAATTTCCCATCTTTTGACCCTTGACCTCAGGTGTGTTGGAAAATCCACCTTTTTTTTTTTTTTTTTTTTTTTACCTTGTCAGTGACCCGGCCATTTGAATGAAGTGGTAGCCTTTGTATCTCCCCTGAGCTCCAGCAGGTACAGGGGGGCTGCACCTTGCTCACGGAGCCTCCACCTGGGCTGCGAGCCAGCCAGACGGTCCTCCGGAGGGGAGGGGGTTGTAGGGGTGGTGGTGGTGGAGGTGGAGGGGAGCGCTTTTTGGATTTTCTTGGAAGGTCCGGCTGGAGGATTTTTGGGGAGTGTAAAGCCAGAGTTTCTTCTCCTCCACGTGGATCAGTGGAGAGACGGAGGAGGACGCCATGGGGTGCTGTAGTGGAAGGTGTACGTTGGCCTTCATCTGTGGCATGCAGCTGGTAAGTGCACATTTTTACTATTGATCCTAAAGGGGGGGAATGGGCCGATCAATCAAAGAAAGTTTATTTTTGTGTAACAGTTCAGCAAAAAACACACGTCTTTTGCTTGGTGACAAGACATGGAGCAGGTTGGATGGATGGATGGATGGATGGATGGATGGATGACTAAAAAGGTCACATTTCAGTAGTTAATAGGCGCCTAAAAGGTCATTGGTACAAGCTGGGATCAGGTTTCAGGGACAGTCTGACAAACGGTGGATTGAACGGATGAATGGCCGACAGTGGGAGCTCGGCACTAAGAGTCCTTACAGAACATTGATGGATAGATGGAGGCTTTGAGTGATAAATTGAAAGGAGGTAAAGGATGGATGGATGGCTGACTGGATGGCAGATGGATGGATGTACAGGCCAGGTACATGTGATTTATGGATGGAGGAAGAGAGGGAGCAATAGAGCTGATGTATACTCATGGAGTTAACTCATTATGTGTCGCTCCCTCTTTACTTTATGCTCCCATCACCATCTGTGACAATGGAAACTGGTAATGAGCAAGACAATGGGGAGGAAAGGGAACGGTCCTTATGTTTGTGTGTGTGTGTAAATGTGAGGTTGTGCAATAGGAATACATGCTGTCATTAGTTGTGTCATGGAAATCCGTCACGTCTAAAGGAGTATCCCATCCCAGCATTGATATGAAGCAGCAGATGGCAGGTTGATTGGTCTTTTTTTTTTGTGTGTGTGTCAAGTCAAGAAATGTCCAGCTAAAAGCGCAATGGATTTTATTAGAAGAGAGACTTTCCTTCAAAACATTTTTTCTTCAGTGTTAAATCATACAGAGAGAAAATCCATTGACACATTATGGTCCAGTAAAGTTTTAAAGGCTAACATTTTAGAAAACGATTATTTATTTACAGAACATAAGCAACTTCTGCATTCATTTGGCATTGTGTTTCTGGCCATTGTAAGAATGATTCTCTCCTATTGGCCATCTTTTGTTTTCCACCAACTCCTGAGGAAATATATCTTTAGTTGTTACTTGCTATATGTTCAGAAGCTAGTCCGCTAACTTTTGTCCAAATTCTGTTTACAGTACCGAACAGTGTAAAGTAGGTAAAGCAGAATTTATTCATTGGAAAAAAAAAAAAGTTGGGTCTGTAAACAACGATGAGAACGAACCAAACAATAAAGTTTCGGGCCCTAAACCCCCAAAAAATCGAGACTCTAAAACGCCAGAAAAAACTGCAGAGTCACCTCTCACCTTAAACATACACATTTGGCCCATTCATTTTTCGGTGTTTTGATTGCTACTATAAAAAAAAAATCTAGAAATGTGTATAGAAACTAAAAGACATACTGATGTACAGAATGGGACATTGTTCATACGAACTCATGGAGTCATGTACAGTTAACGCCATCTGAAGACCTTTTGTCATGTTGAATAGGACACTGTTACAGACGTGATGCTGCACGCGTGTGCTTGCATTCAGTAGATTTCACTTAACTCACCAACGGATGTATTAATGTGTATAACCCGCATTGTGCAAGTGGGTGCTTGTGAAAAGTCCATTGTGCTGTGAAATTGGACCTTTCAATGCACATTTTCTTTTTCTTTTTTGTCAACATGTGTCTACAGTACAATGCTAACGACACTGGCTCATGTTCTGTACATACAAGAAACACACCATTGTGCTGTAAATGGAGATCGCCGTGTGTGTTTTCCGTAGGTGACGAAAGAGGGGAGGGGTTTTATGAGTGTGTGTGTGTGTGTGTGTGTGTGTGTGTGTGTATAAATGAGATGCTGTCACAGTGATAGCCATTGAGTCTAATGTGGTGGAACTAATGCCATGCCATAGTCAACAACATGTTCTGCTCTGTTAGCTGTTGTAATAGCATAGCCAGCTGATACCACCGCTAGCTGGGTTGGAGGGTGTGGCATTACAGTACGTTACAGTTCTGACATACACAGTTGGCTTTTTTTTGTATAGTTGCAGCCATTTTTGTCGACAGAAGACCTCTGACGGTGAACTCCATGACGTCGTTAAGTAACAGTGTCATTGCTGTAGTCGCCCACAGGAAACCAAACTGCCCACATCGCTCTCTGTTAAAGGAAACCTAATTGACCACAAATTAAAAGACAGCCTTGTTCTCTGCTGGAGGTAATTGTTTTTGCCACGTAATCTTCCACTTAATAGTTGACCTCGCAGAGCAGAAAAACAATGCCGGTCAGTGTGTGTCTTCTGTAGCGGAACTGATGTCTTAATGTTACGCTTAACAGCATTGTTTTTTATTTATTTATTTTTTCTCCCAGCTTCATTAGCCGGGTTAATTGGTGAGATATGTGATGTCACTGTAGCTCTGCAGAGATCAATGATGGGGGTTGGAGGTATGCGTGTTTCACAGCTGTCGTCACCGTGTGTCAGGTGTAAAGAGGAAATGTGGTGTACTCCTGTGTGGGAGGCCTGTTTGTTAGTTACCTGTTTTTTTTTGCCACATCTCAGTGGACCCAATTAGTGTTGAGTAAACTAAAATGATTGTTTTTTTGCTTTCCTGCAGTAGCTGTTGGTTTCTGTTCATTTCGTAGTGATTTCAGGCTGCAGCTATCGATTCCATTTCATTATTGATTTATCTGCCAAATATTTCTTTCAATGAATCAATAAATCATTAAATCTATTAACTGTCCCATAATGCTTACAAATGCCCGTCTCATATTTCTAAAGCCCAAGGTGACATTTTTCTAATTGCATAACTCAAAGATATTCAGTTTACTGTCACATAAGAGACAAAAAGAAGAAGCAACTTTAATAGAGAAGATGGAACCAGAGAATTTGATGTTGTTATTTGATTATCATAGTTGCAGGGTTTTTTTGTCAGCCCATTCAATAAATCAAACTCATTGTTTCATCCACATACGACAGTCTTCAGGGCTGATCCTACATCGAGGCGTCTCAGACACACTGGGGAAACGTTGATTGGAGGATTGGCTCGAGTACCGTAATCATGTGATTTGGTGCTCACGCTGTGGGATCAAGTGTGTAGCTTTCGTTAAATCAACACGTCTGCTTGCAGTGGAAATCGTACTAATCCAAAAGTAGAGTTGATTTTTCCAGATTGATAGAATAATTTGTTGAGATTCGGTTTGAAAGTACTGCTTTCTATGAATGCAAATTTACAATGATGTTAAAAAAACATACAAAAGATATGCGTATTTGATTTCTTGCAGAGGGTTTTGATGAGAAGATCAGACCAATCTCTAATCAGGATGTTACACTAAATCTGGAACTACACTCAGCAGCTGGCTAGCTTAGCTTAGCATAACGACTGGAATCAAGGGGAAACAGCTAGTCTGACTTTCTAAAAGTAACAAAATCTGCTTGTCTCAAAGATTAAGGCCATGGATGTATAAAGAGACCTGGATACAGCCTTGGAGGCGGGGCCTTGTTCAAAGCTGCTCAGCGATGCATGAAGCAAAAAAAGCTTGAATTTCATGTATAAAATTCAGATAGAATTACCCAGATCTTGCGTTTCCTTTAACTCCACCTCCCAGGCCTTGGTCCAGGCTCGATTTTGGGCTCAATCACATGAAGGAAGGAACGAAAACATACTCTTGATTTGGCTATAATGGCATTTCAAAACTTTTAGGATCCGATGAGTTTAATAAGTGCTATTCAGGTGTTTGTACTGGGAAGTTGATTAACCTCTGATGAGCCTCTTTCCTGATGAAAGTCTATGGGGAAAAAGTATTTTTGGACCCAATGATTAAGACATTAATTGATGTTTAATCAGTACAAAACAAAAGAGTAAAAAACGACAGGTTGCAGTTTCACATTGGGCTAACTATTGTTCAGCCAAGAAAAAGTCAGACACAGTTTAAACCAACGAAATGCTACATTCATCCTACGGACATGGGAGTGGTCTGTCCTTCTCCACAGTAACTCTTGACTACCAATAAGGATATTTCCCCAAATTCCCTATCTACCCACATTTTGAGAAAAAGTCATAGAAATGGGTTCTTTAAGTCTGAATAAGTTGCAGAAGTAATATTATGTAGCAGAAGATAAACACACTCAGTGTCACAGAGCTGTGAGCAGAAGAGAGATGAACATTAATAAGTTGGTACGAAATAAAACAGAGCAAACAGATCATAGCAGATCAGATGGTGTTTTTACAAACACCATTTTCACAGACACACACACACACACACACACACACACACACAGATACACATATGCCACTGGTGACTCACTTTCAGTGGCGATGATTGTGGTCCTGGTTGATATATCAGCCCACACACACACCGACTGCTGTCACAGAGATGATTACTAAATTGTCCAACGACGGCAACCGATGGCCGCCCTCCCATTGGCCGGTTCAGTGGAGCGCGTGCAGACGGTTGGTGGGTGTTTATGTTGGTGGAACGTTAATTATGTTGTCGGTGAGTAAGTTAATTGAATACAGTGAATGGAGTAGAATTTATAGCTTTGCAACAGAGTGTAATGCAAAATGACTGTGAGATGATAATTCATAATCCAACAGAATACAAAGGAAACATCTTCAGACATAATTCAAATGTAGAAAGATGAAGCTTTAATGTACTGTAACAAGGTTGGACATACAGTGTCCATAGACTATCTGAGAAACAGTGTGTGTGTGTGTGTGTGTCTGTGGCAGGACATTCCTGTGACATTTCCACCATTGAGGGACATGATGAATAATTTACCACTCGGGACGCTGCGACATGAATGCAGAAATGGTATCTCTGCGTGTGAGCCGTGTGTGTTACCTGATTGCAAAACAGTCATGAGCAGTCATTCAAACCGAGAACTCAATACTCATTTGAGACGCATTTAAGTGGAAAAAAATATAATAAATCATTCTTGACATGTTTGATTTTCCTGTAACAGTTAAAAGATATTTTTGACTCAATTTTTCACAACATGAAATGAAATGGGAAAAAAAACATTTGGTTCATTTCGGTTGATCTGATTTGCAAATTGGATTAAAATTGTCGATTTTAATTAAGATATTGGAGTTTTGCAACAAATATCGGCCCACTTAATCTGATTCTATTTCAGCTCCTTTTAAAATTTGCCGATACTCAGTTACTCAGTCACATTTATTTTTTGCGATATGCTGCGTGTGTGTGTGTGTGTGTGCATCATTTTTGAAGCAAATCCACTTTGAGAGTGCTTTGAGTTGAAAGCGAACGGAGCTCCGGCACTCTGGCAACAAACGCAATCTCCAGCCCTCCCTCCTCATCGGCACATCTCGGTGAGATAAAAAGACTTCACTATCCTTTATGTGCAAACGCCGCTTTCAACAAGGGGCCACACGCGATCCCAGCTCTCAGTCTATAGATTCTCTGTCACGATTTATTTTTCTCACTCTCTAATTTGTCAGTCTTTCTCTCTCTCTCTCTCTCCCCCCCCCCCCCCAGGTCTCTGTCTTGTTATATATGCCCACCATCTCTGTGCATGTCTTTTTTTTACCTTTTTCATTTCTTTATCTGCCCCCACCTCCTCTCTCTCTCTTTCTGTCCCTGCCTCGAGGAATGCAGCCATCACACCTTGGCCGCTGACACTTGAATGGCAATCCATTTCGACGTGTTTCAATAGAGTCTGTGCACACAAATAGCTCCCCCCCCCCCCCACCCCAGTCTGGTCCTGTTGAGGTGCTCCCATTGTGCCAAATCAGTCCCGACATTAGATCCGGGACCTGGATCAGTCAAAGCTGCATTCCTATTGTTCAGGTCGTTCTGTGTGATGAAAGATTATTGTGCTATTCTGGCTTTCGGCTGTCAATAAAATATGATAGTGTTTTGGAAAAGTGCTGGTGAATGCAGGTGATGTGGTTCAGAGGCAAAAGGCACTAAGTAAGGGATAATGTACGGCAAGGGCGTCAACCTGTCTGGGTTCTTTTTTAGCAATAATGACACGCTTGATGTGCATTTTCCTGTTTATTACGTTGCTACTATTTTTCTATAACCCCGACCTAGTTTAATGGACATGCTAACAGTTAGCTAGTATAGATTAGCAGATGGTTAATTGCAGTTTGTGTATATAAATGTGTCTGATTGTATCTTTGGAAGCAGTTGAAACCACCTCACTAACACCAGATTATTAATAGCCTTTACAAGCTTTGCTAGTTCATCGAATCTGCAGATGCCTGTGAGGTACAGACAGGGAAACAACAGGCCAATCAGCCTGAACCTGGAAACTGTTGACAAATTGCAACCCTTTTTTTTTTGTTGTTGCAGTGGTTCAGAAGTGATATTTCTGCTGCAGGAATTAAATCCGCAATGGTTGAGATCTCCCCAAAACAAGAGAGTGTTATTGGCAATAAACCTCACTGAGAGATGCTCAGTTTTTTTCAGGGCAATGTACTGCGGCGCTGTGATTTCATCGATCAGACAAATGGATCAAGCTCTGTTCGAGCTAACAGATATTTTTAACTACTCTGTCGGAACCTCTTCTTCCTCTTGTACACTAACACAGAATGAATTAGGCTACTTCTTCCTTTCCTAGTTCTCAGCATCGATCTTCATCTTTCGCTCTAGTTCTCTGCTAATTAACTTTCTTTAAAAAATGTCTTATCCCCAAATGCTGAGTGATTATACAATTCTGTGTTTAACACACCAAATAATGGCAGTACTAAAACGGCAAGCCCAACTTCACACAGCTGTTGACAGCAGTGCACTGCGTGGATAATCAGGCTGGTCCGTTGTCATGGTGAACAGTCATCTCTAGGGCAGGGTCTGAAAACTCGGCATGATCAAAAGTATCTGCAAATCCGCAAGTTTTCTTTGCGATTCCTGACTTCTATTTCCCCCAGAACTATGTAAAACATGGATAAGATTTTTTTTTACACTAAACCACAGCCCCATCCCAGATGTTCTTCTAAATTTAACTGATGCTGTCAAAGATGAAAATGCTTCACATCTGTCTGGAATGTTTTGATCAATAAGACTGTATGAGGCAGAATATCTTTCCCGGTCTACATATGCTGTTTGGCTGTAAATGTGGCACCATATATTTGCTGTGTTAAAAAAAACAACAACTTCAAATTCAGTCAAAACATTGAGACATACTTTTGCAAAGGAAAATGGTGCAGTAAGGTGTGTTTAACGCTGGAATGTGTCCAAAGGCCAATGTGCTGATGATGACAAGGTCTTTCACAACACATCTGGAGGTGACAGGGACTCACCCTTCACCAATTGATCCCCGATGGCGTGGATAGAGTAACGGATGTGTGTAGTTGTCCAGGTATTTGAGCCCTCCACTTAGCTTCTGGTATCGTGTTTAAGTCAATGAGTTGCTACGGCGATTAGAGAGTTGTAGACCCTCCTCCTGTCTTGCCATCAGTAGCCTGTGCTCCATCAGCATCTGTAAAAGTTGTTTTCTCATACAGAGATTAGTTACGTTAGTCTTTTCTGACGGGATCAAACATGTTCAATGGTTTTCTGTCAATAACATCAACTACATTTGTAATCTGTTTCCAAAAAAACACCTCACCAGCCCCGCTCTCACTGCAACACCACTTTTTCTGTCTCTTCCTTTGCAAAGCTTTCTCATAAACTTCAATTTTCCACACTAGATGTTTTTTTGTTTTTTTTGGGTTAAAACAGCATGAGTTCACCCAGTTGAGTTTGTAGCGTGTTGTGTAAAAGCATTTTGGTGGCTCACAGAGAGGGTGCAATACCATGATACTGTATCAACTCACACTGTCATCATAAAACAGTCTGTGAAACTGTGAAAGAGGGGAATCTGTACAAAAGTGAAATCTCTTTTCTTTTTGAGTGGGGAAAGCTGACTCAATCTATATTCCTCCACGGCTCAGTGGAGGCTTTAAATGAACCCTTACACAGCTGGATTATTTGTTCTACAGTCTCAGTGATACTGACACGCATTGTACGGACTCACATCAATTGTATAGGCCAATCTTCTGCCTTTATAACACAAACAATGTTAATTATCAGTTAATAGTTTGATTGCATAACTTCATTAGGTTAGACAGACAATGTTTCGGATAACCCAACATTTAGTGTTGGACTTTGTCTTCAACTTCTTTTCTTTTAAAGCATGTTTTTTCACATCGGTTTGCTATTGATCTTTGCTCTTAATGCTAGAATTCCCATGAGCCTCAGCCACCTATGCCATGGACAGGAAGCCAATTTGAGGCCCGAATCAGTGCTGTAGCAAATTTAAAACACTTCATTATTTCTGTTATGATCAAAACATGGCTCCACAGTAGCTGAAAATCACCAAAAAATGAAGACACTGAGTTCAGTTAAGCTGCAGATTGTTAAAATAAGTATAATTTGACACGTCACAGTGGGAGAAGGCTATTTTTTACTGATCAAGTAAGTGTTTTTATATGCAGCTGCTTCAGTTTCAGGGTCTTGGAATTGTTCTTTGATTCGTTATTTCAGTTGCAGGAAGTTTATCCTTTGCAGAAATGTCAGTTTATTTCACCTCTGATGCAAGAAATAAAGATGATATGTTTCATAAGATAATATATAAGATAATCCTTTATTAGTCTCATGTGTAAGATAGTTTAATATATGGTACATTTCGTAGGGTGACAACATTCATCCACAGTTTTTTCTGTAGTAGTATGAGGAAAAGCCTGCAATGAAATGGCACAGGACACATGTTTGGAATCCTTCAAAGAATTCTTGAATACATGTCATCATTGATTGCAGTGTTTTCACCCCAACATCTTCAGCCCCTTAACTACTACAGCTGTAGAGGGCACTGGAAAACAACAGACCAATGTAGCCGGTTAAATTCAATCACTTGTTTCTTCAGAACAACCCGGTGGTCCATTTTCAATCTTCCTGCATCACACTCCAAACTCACAAGCACATCTTTGAAAATTTGCCACCGGTTCCATTTCGACACTCAGCGTGCGGAGAGCGAGTAGGAAAGAGAGGCGTCGACATGCAACAGAGGTCATGCACTGGATTTTGAGCGAGCGATACCGCTGGCCCGGCGTCTGCTGAGCTGCTAAGATGTTGTATCGACGGTGCTGGAAATCTGACCTTGTGCGTGACCACCGCTGATGGATGAGCTGATGGTGTTTGTCCGAATACTGCTGCCTCAATATTTACACACAGGCAGACAGGCGGCAGACAGAAAAAGCTTGACACGGAGGCCACACAGGCAGACGTACGAACAGACAGACAGCTCTGTTTTATTTTAATGCACATCAAACTGCAGCGGTGCATCGCGGCTCCCCCTCAAGGTGAAAACCCTCCCCCATTGTTCTCTGAGAACGCACATCCTGTTGATGCCGTTGTTGCTATTGTTGTTGTTGCCGGGAATCCTGGTATTCCGCCTGCGCAGTCGTTTTGATCTTGTTACATCAAAGGAGCGCTTGAATTATAATGGCCAGCGACTGCAAAGCAATGCCTCGAGCTTCATTACACATAATTATGAGACGGAGATGTGACTGGTGTCAGATGAACAGTTCCTATGTGGAGGGAAAAAAACAACCATATTATCAGGATGACACTGATATGACACAGTTGAGAGGAATGGACTTTGTGGGGAAATTGCTCAGCACAGAAAGGTTATGAACGCTAAATATTAAGCTGGAAAACGCAGAGATCAGGCTTTCACGGGGAGCAGTGATACAAGTTAATTTCTACTTACGATCTAAGCGCTCTCCCATCAGCAGTACAAAAAGCCTTCATAGACAGTCTATAATTATCATACTATATTTATTTATACAGCATCTTTCAAAAGTCAGACGTCACAAAGTGCTTCCAAAAACAACAAATAGAAGACAAAGCAACAGACATGAAATGCAGATACATCAAACTAGGAACATAAAAGACACTAAAAACAAAAGCAAGTCTGAACAAATGGATCTTGTAGCTTCTTTGTAAAAGTGTCCACAGTGTCTGGAGATCTTTAACCAAATGGGAGAGAGAGTTACAAAGAGAGCTACAACCTCATAAAGCACAGTCACCATTTGTCTTAAAGCCTGGAGCGAGCACCAACCAACAGACCCTGACCAGAGGACCTCAGAGACCTGCTGCTGATGGAGTAGCTCTTAAATATAGGCAGTCTCTCCAGACCATGCAACTCTCTAAATGTGATCACAACAATCTTGAACTGGATTCTAAATTTCAATGGGGAAGCCAGTGTAAAGAAAATCAAAATGGTGGTCATGTGAGACCTTTTTGGATGACTTGGTTAAAAGCTTGGCAGCAGCAGGTGAAGCAGAAGTGACATAGTTTTCTGATGGGGTCTAAAAAGACTTCACCACTAAAAGGTTCTAAGAAGGTTTCTCTGGCATCCTTAACCGGCTAACTTCCGGTTTAGCCCTATGCTAACTTGAATGGGGATAAAATAATTGATTCGTGCTGCTCTTCTAGACTTTCCAAATGTTATTGGACTATGCGCTGTAGTTTTTATAGAGGGGTTACGTCATCGAGCCATGTGTTCATGCCTGCCCAAAAAAACATGAACACAAAAATGGCGAAAGACAGCAAAGGGTCCAACTCCATAATTCTTGTCACACATTTTCAGCAATTCTTTTCCAACATGTGTGATGAATGTGTTTTGAAATAAATCTCAGCTTGACTTCAAAATCCATTAAAATTAAAAGTTATTTCAAGTACCGATATTGAACTTTTAGATTTGTGGTTTTCCACAAACGCTCAGCTTCTCCTCAGGTACGTTTAAAAGAGCGATTACTGTCGTTTATCCAGGGGGACGAATGGATCAGAGGAGCTGATCCAGTCTTAATAGGAGCCACATAACCAGGACTGGAAGACAGTGCATGATTAAGAGATCGTACTTGAGAATCCATATCACTATTAGACATAAACATAGAGCCATTATTAAAAGTAGTAGAACACTTTGCTGCAGAGAGATGGTTTAAGATGTGAAATAGGAACAAAATCGTGATCTGAAATAAAAAGATCCTCAGAAGCATCATCGTTGTGAATTTTAAAAGAAGCTATACAGTTTATCTTATTGTCCACAGTTACATAAACATGCTTAGAAACTTGTAAATTGCTCTTAGGTCCAATTGTATTCTATTCACCAGCTTTTTGTCTCTTTTGGATTCTTATTCTTTGCTGCCATATTCTTGCCGTTCTCCATCATTGTTGCCCTTTCTCTCCGAGTCTCTCAATTATTTCTCCCAGATTTGCACTTTCTTTTATTCTCTCTTTCCCTACCCGGCACAGTCTCTCTCTCTCTCTCTCTCTCTCTCTCTCTCTCTCTCTCTCTCTGTCTCTCGGCCCATTTGAGCTGCTCAGGGAGCTGTGAAAGCGATGTATGTGTGTCTTTGCATCTGCATCCTAAAGGGAGTGCCTGTGTGTGTGTGTGTGTGTGTTCACACGCAGGCACGGCGGAGGTGGTGGAGCGTGTTAAGTCTCGCTGTAGAAGCCCCTTCGACTGGGATAAGGAGCTAAGGGAGGAAGGAGGAAGGGAGGAGGGAGGGAGGGAGGGAACGGACGGTTGGATAGATATATATTCATAAAGGATGGATGAATGTCTGTGTGCGGATCGATATTGGAATGGAGGGATTGAGATTTGGATGAATGGTGGGAGAGAAGGCCGGAGGGGGAGATGAGATGAGTTGGCGAGGCAGGGGAGGAGCAGACGATAACAAGAAAGGATGGATCGATGATGGATAGATACCCAGAGATGTATGGATGGACAGATGATTAATGGGCGAATGGGTCGTTTAACACCGCAAAGTTATCCGTAATGAGCAGAGATGGCAGACGGTGGAGAGAGCCAAATATGTTGGGTGTTGACTCTGTGACGGTGGAGTAAATAACGTGTACGTGCTGTAGTCTGACAACAGGCAGTTGTGTAATAAAGCTTTCAGATGACCTTCAAAAGACCAATAAGCTACATAAGAGCAGGAATCCCCCAAAAAACGGATTAGCAAGCTTACCGGTTATCCCATTCAAAAAGTGTTTCACGTATCATTGCCCTCTCAGGTTGGGGTTAAAAAGAAATATCACCCGATGCAACTCACCTGTCCAGGCTCTCTGTGGTCCATGGAAAAGTTTTCAATGATTGGCGTTAAGGAGAGCGGATCGCACAAAGGTTGAAAACTTAAGGACGGAACGAACAATGCTTTGTTTAGCGATAGTTTAGCGATAATAGTTGTTTTTAAGGGATTTCCACGAGCCCATTAATGGATACGAGACACTTGAATATGAATTTGCTGAACGTTTTTTGACTGTTTTATAACCTTTATTGCTGTCTTTCATCGCACCTCCGTTGAGGTGCTCCACTCTTTTTTGTGATAGAAAACTTTGTGTGACCAAAAAGGGTTAAGGGATGTGTGGTTACTATACAGTATACACTTTACAACAAAATGAGTGATCCGTCCATGTCCTCTAGAGCCACACAAAGGAGCGTTTTTCTAATCTGATTGGCTGGATAACATTATGTGTCAGTGCCTTCCAAAATGGTATTATTATGGGACACTGTTGACTGTTGGTTTGATGTTTTGCTGTCAAATTCATCTGACTTCCTCTTTTGCTTCTGCCATGCTGTCACATAAAAGTGGCCCTTTTTGTGGCTTTTCCTAAAATGACTGATGCTGTTGATCATGCGATGATTGTCTATTATTACAAAGCTGTCTTATACACCACACTGGCCTTTATTGATCTGCCGATTTGACAGTGTTGCTTTATGAGTTTTTATTTAAAAAATGCTGCAATAGTTAAATTTCAGACTTTTTGAGCAGAACTGATTTTGACCAGACATTACATTTTTAGTGTAACTTTTACTGAAGGGATAGTTTGTCTGACTCTTTCTTGACTCTTTCTCAGCCTTTCTTTTGCTCTGTTGTAATTGGCTCACAGTCAGAGGGAGTTGTCAATGGGCAAAAAGTTACAAAGTTTGAGAAGAAGCCAAAAACCAAAGGTTATTGTCAGATAAAGTAGCTGGCCAATATGGAATGTGACCTTTTATTGATATTTCTACCAAAGATTTACTGTCACTTGGTCAATACAGACTCCTCCTCGGGTTCAGAGGTTCGATCCACAGAGGAACTAAAGGTCTACTTTCTAACCCTGACTCCATCCATTCATGTCTGTTGAAACAAGAAGAAACTGCATCCAGTGTGAGTTCTCTGTTCTGTTCGCCATGAAAAGGTTGAATCTGTTGTGAAGCAAATCTTTCTGTTCTTGTACAAGTATAATTTCAGGAATTTAACCTTTTTTAATGAGATCTGAAATCTCACCTGACTTTAACAATACCTCTTGCCTTAGGCAACCAGCTTTAGGCCATTATCGTACCCAGAAACAGGATATCACTTCAAATTCATAGTGAGAATGAATAAGCAATGCAATTTAACACGACAAAATATCATCTCTCTCTTTAACCTTTTCCTCTATGTCTTCAAATGAAACTTTGGGTCTCAAAGTGTTTATTGTCTAATAAGGATACATAAAAATCCTGGAGGCTGACTCAAATTATTTGTAGTGTTTTGATACTTGTCGTACAGTTTTAGTTATTTTTGGAGCTTCTTTGGACTTCAGTGCAGCAACACAACAGATGGTACAGGGTGTAGTGTAACATTTTGTCTTATTGCACTTTTTCTTTTTTAACATTTATGCTTAAAAAGACACATCCTGGCTGATCATGCATTTTGCTTCGTATGGCAGCTGCACACTGTATCATATTCATATCAATATCATATTTGTGGCACCTGCAGATCATTACACAGTCAGGGAGCTGGACAGATTTCAGTTTGCTACTCAAATTGCAGGTAAAAGCTGCTGTTCAGTAGTAACATTTTTCTAAGATGCTGCCATGACATTTGGCACAAAAATTGACGCTTGCAAATGTGTGAGCTTTTAGTATATTTTCACTGAACACATAATTCACTCATTCATCAAATCTTTGCCTAGTGTTTTGCATGATACTAACTTGCACCTTGCAAAATTTCACCTAAATGATAAAAAAGGTTTTTCTAGGTTGTTTGATATCTTAGTGATTCTGGACCAGAATGCTTATAAAGATAGTCGGTAGAGTCAGTGTATCTGGCCCAGAATATTCTCAGTTGGTACAACTGAACTTAAGTAATAGACCAAAAGACCCTTAAGTGGGAATAAAGAATAATTTATAAAATGCTGAGCCAGTTTTATTTCCAACAGTTTTGGTCTGGAACATCAAATTGGCAGCGTGTTTGCAGCAATATCCACAGCAAGACATGTTGCTCTTTCATATCGTATTGGCAACTCTTCTTATAAAAACAGCTCTGTTTTCACTGTAGAGTTTTTCTTTTACTCTTTTATGAGGGTTAAGAATCCAATTTCACCTAGTGTACCCTTCACCCAGCAGCCCGGACATCATCTTCTTCATTTCAAACCTGTTGCTCCTGACTCTGTTGTCTCTTCAGACCACTAGACCTTCCCCTGTGTATCAGGGAAGAATGACATATTTGGAAATATATGCCATAAATATATAATTGTCCGTCTCATATATTTAAGCTTTTAGAGTGAAGTAGCTTAGCATAAAAACTGGAAGTAGAAATGCGAAAAACAAAATTGTAGTTTTAGGAGTTAAGTGCTTTAACTTTTTCTTGGCAGCAGTCAGGCTTCCTGTAATCTCCGCTGTTAGGCGATGTTTCTGAACTTGACAGAGCCAGGCTAGCTGTTTCCCCCCCGCTTCCAGTGTTTATGCTAAGCTAACAGTCTCCTGTAGCTTCCTGTTTAAGGGACAGACATGAGAGTGTCATCCATCCTCTCCTCTAACTCTCAACAAGAGAGAAAATTAACCGATTTAAGATTTGTATTCCATGGTTTGCCAAATTTGCATTGAGCTTAACAATAAAACAATGATATTGTTTAATTTGATGTTTCTTACCAAATCGATTAATCAACAAATTAGCACAAATACTTGTCTTTTAATAACCTAATTCACCAAATATACATGACTCAGTAAAAATAAAATAAAAAAAATGCTTCCAGCTCCTATTGCTTCACATTTGTTAAACACCCGAATATCAGGCATATAGTTCACTTTCTTTAGACAAGTGCGTTTGTGTTTTCAAAACACAAAGATTAAGCACATATTTCACAGATACTTCTTAGCCTCTTTCGTTTTGGTAGCATGGGAAAAGAAATTACGATACAAAAGCGTGTTTTGACAGCAGCGTTCTTATCCGTGACGGGTCACATTTTTACTCCCGACTGCCAAGGTCTTCTGTCGCATCTCCAAGAGTTGCCATTATTTTTGATCTATAAATATATTACTCGGGTCTTTGTTCTTTGACGCACACAAATAAACACACACTGCCACGCAATGCACAAATTCATATGCGTACACTGCCAGGCACAGACTGCCAGGCACAGACTCTTAGAAGCGGTCTTCCTGTTCTTCTGATGTTTTGCAATATGAATCTGGAGAATCCTCTTCTTCTCACTTGGTCCCTGAAGGCACCATTGAAGAAGAGTTTTGTTTCAGTTTTGAATCCCCTTTAAGGACTTTAGAAGATATTGGGTTATGTGTGTGAGAGCAGAAAGAGAGCTCAACGTTACACTTTCATCTTTACATGTAATCATTTTTTGCCTCCGCCACTCATCCCTCTCTCATGGCCCTCTTCTCCTCTTCCTCTCCTCCTCCTTCCTCTCAGTATGAATTGATTTAGTCTTATTACCTTACACACCTGCCCTCCGGTTTGGCTCCACTCTTATCTCTCTCTCTCACACACACACACACACACACATCTACTGCCTTCTATTTTTTTTTCTTTCTCTGCATCCCTCTGTCACACTCACACATGCACAAACACACGCAGACACGGTAATCAGATCCGGCAATCTCTTGTATTTTTTTGAATGCGGCAGCTAAAGTGAGATACCTATACCGTCTCAGCTTTCAGCCCGGCTCCGTATCAGCATATCAGCCAAACTGAAGTCGCGTCTCACCAAAATAGAAGCACAGTACGTTTTTGAATGTAGGAGACATGGTGACAGCAGTGCTCAGTGTGAGTGTGAGTGTGTGTGAGTGTGTGTGTGTATAGGGGAGTCCATACATAGTCTTGTGTATAGAGAAGTGCTGTGCCCCAGTAGCATGCTGTTAACTCTTACAGGGTTAGGGCTTTGATTCCCACAGGGCCACCTGTATAAATACTGGACACATTATGCAACACTACAGGTAAAAAAAAATCCACAAAATAGAATATATGAATATATTTCTATAGTGAAAATATAAGTGTGTGCGTCCTTTTTAGCTGTATATATCACAGTAGATAATATTTTCCCTCAACAATTTTCAATAAAATGTGATTTAATTGCAGTACATGACTCAATTATAGTAATTATTCAACAAGTCCTCTCATGCAATGTCCAACTTTGTCACAGAAAGGGCAGTCATAGCTGAGTTGCAAAGTGGAAGTTTTTTTTTTTTTTTGTGCTTCCAAGGTTCTGAAAAATAAAAAGCCTGTCATTTTCTGCACAGACAATATTTGGTGATTGGCAGTTGGAGCACTTCCCAGGCTTGAATGGGCACTACTGGTTGAATCACCATTATAAAAGATTAGTTACTGTGTTAGAAAATGGCTTGGGGGTTAAGACTCTGACCATGACCCGCAGCGTTCAGCTCCAGGCCTTTGTTGCATCCTTTTCTTCCTCGTTCCTCGTTTTCCTGACATCTTGTCTCGTAAAGGCATTCAATGCCCCCACAAAACGGTATGCAAAAGGAAAGAATATATCTTGCCCTTTGACATTAAGTTAAAGCTACAAGCATTTTTTACATGTGATTAAAAATGTATGGAGAAATGTTAACTACAACTCCTACGCTGCATTTTGAGTAAGAAACATCCAGTAATTTCTTTTCTGTTTCTGTTATGTGTGCTCCTCTCAAACAACTGAATGAAAAACTGATGAATTCAGTCTCCAGATTCTGGGTCAAATTTGGGTGAAGAGTCACTCCATCATGACATAGTATATTAAAAGGGGGTATGATGCCGTGGTTAAATTAGGAATATTCCCCCCATGGAGTCATAGACTGGTGGGGCTGATGATCCGATGATGGGATGAGTAGCAGGACTGGGTACTGGATATGATGGTGACTGGAGGTGGATGGGTGTAGACTCACATTTCCAACCACCAGACCCATCTCACAGTCCACAATCCCATCAATTCTACCTTAAGAACAGTATTCAAAATGATCCAAAGGAAGGTTTACATATATATATATATATATATATATCTTTTCACTTCTCCTAGGGGTACGTGTGTTGCCGCTTTCTTAAACTTTCCTCATACTCACGGCCATGTTTCATTTGGAGTTGACAGAAGAGGTTGCTTGTATTGCCGCCTCCGGCAGCAGCTGTTGACCCTCGTAGTCTGCAGATCATTTCATTTCCAACTTTTTTTTAAAAACGAGTTCAAACTGTGTCTGCATCGCTATCTGTATTTACTGACCCGTCAGTGCCTTTGCCTACAGTGCATTAGCAGCTGCACTTAGTTGCGGTGTGACATTTAAAAATCCGTTCTATACGTCTAAAAAGCTTTCACATCATATCATGAGGCATCTCCACCGGTGTGCAGTCGTTACTACACTGCCCACGTCTAACGGAGGCAGCACATTTATAAAACTTTCACTGAAAAAAAAACACAAAAAACAGATAACCTGAACAAACTACAAAACAAATTAAAGCCAATCTCTCCTCTGAATCCGACATAATCATTCACCGAGTCTGATGAAAGCAAGCCAATATCATTTGGCAATCTTTGAGCCTTTTGCAGTGCGGAGGACATGATTGATTGAAATAAAGGGAGACGATGCGTAATGCAGACAGTGTCAGCTGTCCAATCCCCAGAAAGGATTTTATGATTGATGGCAGGCAGTAGCATTTAGAAGTCTCACAACTCTGCACTGCACTCTCAGCACTCACAGTGATTACATCTGAGAGTGTGAGTGTGTGTGTGTGTGTGTGTGTGTGTGTGTGTGTGTGTGTGTGTGTGTGTGTGTGTGTGTGTGTGTGTGTGTGTGTGTGTGTGTGTGCCGTTAGTGTGTATGAGAGACCTGGGAACTAAAGGAATAGAGCATTGATGTTTTGAGTGTGATTCGGCATTTGTGGGGTTGATTACGGTGTCGAGCATCTGCCAGCTTGCATGAATTTTCGTGTGTGTGTGTGCAAAGGTGACGGTACAGTCTGTCCATGCGTGATTGTGTGTGTTGCTGTGGAGCCCTGAGTGCCAGTGGTGATAGTGCTGGACTATAGGGGGGGGATAGAGGGAGGCAGTGAAGGACGAGTGAGGATGCAGCAGAATGGGATAGATGTATTGAGGAGTATGTCAGGGATTGAGGGATGCATAGGAAGGATGAGGAAAAAAATTAATGTGCACCAGACGAGGTCCGAAAGAAAAAACGGAAGGTGTGGAGGATGGATGGACAGATGGGGGACAGAGAGACAAGGTGAGATGAAGGTGAGGAAAGGATTGATAAGGACAGAGAGATGTAGGGAAGAAGGAAGGGAAGAAGTAGAGGGATGCAGGTATCGGTGAGTTATGTCGGAGTAGAGATATAGAAAGATGGGTCACAGAGGGGACGGAGGAGGAGAGGGAGGAAAGAGAGAGGAGTGAAGGTCGCATAAAGGTGTGGCCAAAGGGAATAAACAGGTGAGATGGAGAAAAGGGAGGAGATGTGCGAGAAGCTTGCGAGAGAGGTGTGTTGACTGAAAGTGGTTTGTGTGGGTGTTATCCATTTGACTGAGACGGTCAACGGTCATTTCGGCAAATGCCAAAAGTGACGTAAGCCCTCAAGTAGCTATGATCGGTAGTAGGATGTTGTTAGGAAGGGGGTCGACAAAGCTTCAAACTTTTACATGCTCGGCGGCTGTTTGTTTCCTGTTTCTACCGACCGTCAACGATGGTTTTCTTTTAACCATGACCACGGTCAAGTAGTCATTCCCTGTAACCTTCACGATGGTGATGAAGGTCCCTCTAACCTTACTGAAGAAGTCATTTCCAACCCAAACCCCAATCTTGACACAAAGATTTGACACAAAAGTTTTTGTTTTTTTTGTGTGTCAAATGTTATGTAGTAATAACTATATCTCCATGGCAACTGTGCAAACTTGTTCCCCTTACAAAGGCCATGAGATATGATGGAAAGCCTGCGGTGAGAACTTGACTTTTCTTTCAAGGTCAAGAGTGAACTTTTTAAGCATAGTTAAAAAAAAAAAAATAATTCCAAAAACCAATGTGATTTATTTTGTTTGTACATGCAGCATTAAGCAACAGAAAAACACCAAGTTAAGAGCTAAAGCAGCGATCATTCCCACTCACAGGAAGCTTGTGAAGAAGTGCAGATGCTTAAACACTTAATCTAATGGCCCAGTGTCTACGTATTGATTCTATAGTAAAGACACAGTAAATCTCTGTAAATCCATAATGCACCGACCTGGCACACACACTTACTTGATTAATTTCCAGCCAGAAAACGAAGAAAGAAAAGATGTTATGTCAAAGTTCATTGTTTTGAACATGACAGGTCATTGCTCACTTACAAAAGCAATGCTCATTGTCGGACCATAATTTAGAAGACGTTTAATGAAAGGTTTGTATTAATCTGTTCAAGATTATTGGATTTAATTCAATTTTGAATCCGAATTGTCTTTTTGTTAAGTCATCCTTTCATTGTTTCTGTGTCTCCTTGAAAACTGAGAAATGATTTAATAAAACTTACTGGGTTGGGTTTAGAATTAAAGTTGACCAAAATTGAAGTGCTATTTTTTTTGCAAATCCACGAGTCTTAGTGATTCCATTGGGATTAATGTAAAATCACAGGTGTGTTGTTGTTACTTGAATATCATCATGAACAGAGTGATCATGCTAAATTGGCTGTTTTAGTTCTTTATATGGTGTTTAATGCTAGTAATAATTTGGGGCTCAATAAGAGTAAGTTCACCCATAAGCATAGCAGTTTATTACAGTTGCACAGGATTCAATGCATCTGCACCTCGGGAGGAGAAACATTTTACAATCTGCTGCTTCTCTTATATTTACTTTACTTATTTTAATAGTGTCAGTGTGGCCGGGCTCCAGCTGCTCCCCCGGCTTTTAGCTCCCAATTTTGAGGAAAAATAAATAACATCTTTAAAACTTTCCAAGCACAGAAGGAGAGCCTCACGCTGCATCTTTTTGAAATTAAATATCAATACCAATTTAACTTTTGCTACAGTTTGCTCTGCTGTGCAGTTATCTTTCAAATGTGGATCAGTAGTGATTCGGGGGCCGTTTCAGCATTGTCACTGCAGAGGCTGTCTGACAAGAACCACGTTGGACCCATACATTTAAAAAGACAAAATCCGATCTACATCACTGCATCATACATTGCAGTCCCTGTAGCTGAACACCACTGTAATCATAAGAAGCTTGTGTGAGGGAATGTGTTTGTATATCGACTGCAGTAGTTAAATATTTTACACAAAGGGAAATGCTAACCCAACAAACCGTCTGCTGGAGAACTAATATTTCCTATGAGCTTATTACAACTCTCAGATCCATGTTCCCTACTCCTAACATTTCGTCTTAATGACATTTTCATTTAATAAACATCCTACTCTATTGCTTAGTGGTATTACACATTAGTGAAACTAACCTTCTTGTGATTATTAAGAGAGGAAACGGAGCAATTAGCAGCCGCAGTGCTGAGTAGGACGGCAAAGAGTAAGTAGTGTTACAGCTGGAGTAGCTAGATGGCTTCTGGGAAGATGGACACAGACACACTCTTGTTGACTTGAAGTGGTTGATTAATTAGATGATGAAGAGCATTTAGAGGAGCACACAAACAGTATTTTTGCAACTCTGGCATCATACATACAGTAACGAATTTGCTTGGTTTATTGTAAAATAGAGCAATTGACACTGATAATTGTTTATTTTTTTAAGTAATTCATTAAGAGCATTTGCTGTTTCCATTGTCTCCGATGGAAGGATTTGCTTATTAAAGGATGTATGAGAATGAATATCTGTGTTTTGACTGTTTTGGGGCATTTTAGAGACCAAACAGTTATTAATCAAACTGTTTCATGGGACATCATCATAGTTATGCTGCATGTCTGTAAAAGGTATGGTAACTCACCAAAAGCAATTAATTCAGTCATTTATTTCAGTCAGTTAAATGGCAAATGCCCCCAAAATGAAAAATTGTTTTCTCATCGTGTGAGCCTGTTTTAAACAAAAATGACAGTTTTGTCCAGCTGAATGCTTCAGTGGATCGAGATTTTTAGATTCTAGTTTACTGGGAAAAGTCAATACTGTACAATACTCCAGTACAAAGAAAAGATATATGCATATGTATATGTATTCAATAAATGGATTTATGCTACATGTACTATAAACAAAAATTGACCTTTGAACTTTCATGTTAAGTTATTGACAGTGACCTGAAAATTTCCACAAAATGACATCCATGCTAAAAAAACAACAACAAATCCCTGCAAAAAAGAAACACCCTCTGGTAGTTCATTGTGAACCTCCCCACCATACATCAATCCATGTCATAGATATTTATAGAATGTATTACTCATATATTTTAATCGTTAAATTAATAATGTAGCATGCAATGGCTCCAACAATTCATTTTTTTCCCAGAAGTTGTGAAAAATATTTCACGTAGAATCAACTCAAGCGGTAGACAATTGTACTCTTTTTGCACACATGTGCCAAAACAAATGCCATTGGCCTGAATCTAATCTGTTATGAACAACAAACTAATTGTTCAGAGATTTGAACTTGTTGTTTTTGGGGAACAAATAATTCTCATTCAAGAATTGAGCCAAAAGCAAAATAGAAAAAAACTGTAACCAGCAGGTTGTTCAGTAGTGGAAAATAGTCACCAGTTACAGCCAAAATATCTGTTTATTTATCAAAGTTATTTCATCAGTGCTCTGATTTCATCTTGTTATGACTCAGCAAGCACCTGCAGCCATATTGTGTTTCTCTGAAGCTATGCCAGCAACGATGTGCAAAAACAAATCACAGGTAAATGAAGGGGTTTGTAGATATAACCCAGTTTTTTGAAACCAGGCCAAGTGTGCCAGGAAAGCAGACACCAGATCAGCTCAGAACTGAAAACATGTTGGGCCCTTATTGGAAAACCCGATCTGTTTTGTAGTAGCAGCTAGCCCGCTGACGGAAAAAGCTGCAGAGGCTTCCAGATTTACAGCCCCATAAATGGCTTAAGTGCAATCTGCTTGTGGGCGGGTTTTTTTTCGGTACAGTAATAAACACACAGACGAGCTTTCATGTCCACATGCACCGGGAGCAGCGAGTGTCCGGCTGGATGAGCTCCACTGACAGCGAATGGGCGATCAGCGGCACGGCCTCGGAGATGGCACCCGGAGTCATATTATGGAAATGCGGCCACATTTTCCTGCCTCGTAACGGCGAGCGGGAGGACATAAAGCACCCCGGCGCCCATTGATGCTATGAGCGCTGTGAGGACAATGAAGCTCATTTAAATAAGGTGGCAAAGTTGGCCGGCAGTTCGTTGTCAGCCGGGACACCACAGGTTCTTTTCATGTCTCCCATTCAGCCGGGGACACAAAGTTAATTTAGTCTTGGCCCGCGACCCAAAACACAATAAACCAAACTGATGCTATTGTCTTCCGACTGACTGCAGGAGCTGAAGCATTTTGGGGGAACAGCTTTAAAAAACTGTTTTCATGCCGCAGTATGCTCCCACAGACAATAAGCGAACATGCAAAAATACACCCTTTCAAGATTTGTATTATTTATCGGCCGATATTGATTCTCTTTACTAAAAATTATGCAATACACACTCCTATTTGATTCCTCTCTTGTGCATGTGTTAATATACACACGTGCACACGCAACAACCAACAACAGTTTTGTTGATTTCATTTGGCTCCCATGAGGTTATTCAGAGAGAGGGAGAGGCCAATATCTACTTGCCATCGTGTGTGTGTGTGTGTGTGTGTGTGTGTGTGTGTGTGTGTGTGTGTGTGTGTGTGTGTGTGTGTGTGTGTGTGTGTGTGAGAGAGAGAGTCTGTGTTTGTGTGGTAATGTGTTAGTGCAGCCTTAATGTTTCTTAGCCCGCTGGGCGTCCATCTGTGGGTTTGTCTGGTGTCATTTCCACTCTACTATCCCGCTACTCCTCTATCACACTCACACACACACACACACACACACACACACACACACACACACACACACACACACACACACACACACTTAAGCACACTTAAGCACACTTTAGATACTAAATACACTAAACACACACCACTTGCACACACAAAAATCTGGCAAAATCCAGGCTCCTACAATGAGCGGCACACTTTAAACCTGTAGACATGAGCCAAAACGCAAACTCCTCACACACACACACACACACACACACACACACACACACCCAACGAGAGCCCCTGGGTGCTATAGAAGTCCCTCCTAATACTTCCTATTTATCATGCAGCAGTTGAACCACCCTCGTTCTAACCACCACATGCGCACACACAAACACACACACACACACACACAAACACAAACACAAACACACACACACACACACACGTTTTATCCTCATAAAAGCATTGCCAGCATAGATCGGCCATTAAGATATAAGAGTGTACGAACGGAAAACCACTGGTGGGCTCTTAATTCATTTACAAACTGACTGAGTAGGGATGCTACTCTGTGTGGGTGTGTGTGTGCGTGTGTGTGTGTGTGTGTGTTTGTGTGTGGTGAATAGTAACACAGAAGCCGATTAAGAGAGGGAGGAAAGGATGGTGGCATGGGGTGAGAGGAGCACGGAGGAGGAAGGAGAGATAATGGAGGCTGAGGCAATAAGGAAAAGAGAGAGAAAAAAGGCTGATATAAATAGAAAAGGGAAGAGGAGAAGAGGAAAGGATGGAGGAGAAAGGGAAGGAGAGAGAAGAGAAGGGGTTAAGACAAACTGACAAGCAAAAAGCAAGACACAGGAGAGAGGTTTGTTTTATAAAGGAGAGACAAAGAAGCAAGAAGAGAGAAAAGGGAGAGACACAGGGAGGGTTGACAGATAAAGAAGGAGGGGAAAGGCAATAAGCAAGGGAAGCCCAAACCATCAAGGAACCAGGATAGGAAATTGAAAATAGCAAAAATGTAGGCAAAAATTCTGTAACTCCTGACATCTGTTTAAAATCAGCTATCTTGAATGTACAACCACGGGGCATAACAAGGTTTTTTTTTTTTCCCCCAAATCCATCACAGAGTTCTGAATAATGTATCAGGACTATAATTTGAAATTTAAAGAACCTCTCTCTCCTCCATCCCTGAACGAGTTATCTAATTCAAAAGATAACCGTCCAGCCCTGTTGTCTTCTCCTCTCTTGTGTGTGCTTTCATCAAAAATCGGTCCAGTTAAGATCAAAGCGGCGGAGCAGATAAAACATATTGAGACAAATCCAAGCATTTCACACGTTCTGCTCGGCTCTGATAATGTCAGCGTTTCTTTGGTCGGGCCAGATCAGACGAGGAAAAAAAGCCAATCTGACGGACTGAGAGAAGAGAGGGCTTTCAATAGGCAGCACTGGGAAGACAAACAGTCGGGTGGACAAGCTTTCCATCAAAGACATTAAATGTGCTGCTTTGACAAAGGAATATAAGCAGTAAGCCAGTGAAAGGAAGAGAGTTGCATTTTTGTAGATGATGTAGATGGTATTAATTATAATCAGTTCGTTCGTGGGAAATAACTGTTAAGAGCTTCTGCTGCAACCTGCAATTACTACTAAAGACACATTGTGCCTTAGTATCAGCCAAGGGCAGACACACAGTCCAAAACACACACACACACACACACACACACACACACACACACACACACACACACACACACACACACACACACACACACACACACACACACACACACACACTGTCATACACACTCAAACACACACTCATGTTCTTGTTTGAGGCTGTCTAATGATATCTGATTGATAGTCTGCAGAGAGAGAATGTCCTCAAGCCCTGCGTGTGTGTGTGTGTGTGTGTGTGTGTGCCAATCATGGTATCCATGTTTTCTCGCTTTTGTTTCGTGTGGGTGCTTAATTGTGTGTATTTGGATTTCCTAAGACTTGAGTGCATGTGGGTGTACTGTTGTGTGTGCACCATTCGGATGCTATAAATTAACCCTCCCTCTGTCTGTATTTTGGGATGGGGACAAGACATTATATTGAAGGTTATACTTAGATCTGCTTTGACAAGCTCCAACTAACCTGACTGTCTGAATAAACCTCAACACTGAATTTGATTGGTGTCATACGAGATAGTGGGCTTCAGTGTGTCGCTTATGATACATTTTAAAGTCAAAACCAAAATGTAAATCAAGACTGAATTAAAACAAAATGTATGATAAGAAATGGGGTTTGATTTGACAGTTATCTCTCCTTCCTTTATTAACTCTTTGTTGAATAAAAAGGTGTATAATCAAGAAAAACAAAATGCCACAGTGGAGAAAACAGAATGAAGCTCTGAGAACCATTGTGACTGTCTAGCGCTAGCCAAGCCTGCAAACGTATTAGCGGTTAGCTCACCAGCTACAGTAGTCCTGGTCAAGATTATAGAACAACATATTTAATTTGATTAAATCATCCCCACAACTACAGCCATGAAAAAGAGACGGCTAACGCTAGCTAGCTTTCTTTTATAATGTTTGATTGGTTTGATGAATTCAAGAGAACTACTAGTCACCAGAAGTCATAAGTGCATCTCCTTTCTTAAGCAAGCATCTAAGAGCATAAACCAGAGCAAAAGTACAGTGCAGAAACAAACTAATACGAATACAATAAGTGCAACAAACTAATTAAACTAAACTAGCCTAGCTTCAACTTTCTGAGCGGAAGGGACCTAGCCTAGCCTAGCTTGCCGGATTCCACTTTACAAGCAGATTAAAAACATCGCAAAGGGTGTCTGTGAGCCACCAAATGACTGACGTTTAGACGCTGTTTCTACATATACCACCAACATTGAAAGTCCAAATCACTATCTTTGTCACCTGTCATTCAGTTCAATAATCCTACTAATATCTGATCCAATACCAACAAATTCTGGCCAATAAAGAACGAAATGAAAAACAAAACATTCAAATGACAACACCAGGATTTCAAGCCAGACCATTTTCATTGTCGTTTTCAGGCAAAAAGAGAGCGAGCGGCACCCAGCTGACAGAAAACAAAAGAGCAAGCGGCAGAAATAGATAGAGACGGAGGGGTGGACAGTCACAGACAGAGAGGGAAGATGTGTTGAAATACCAAACTGATTAGCCGGTGTTTTTGACATTTAAATGCCACGTTTACATAAAGAAATATTTCCTGAGAATATTAATCACTCCAGTTAATTCACAAAGAGATGTGAAAGGGATCCCTGGTGACTGGCCGAGGAGTAAATACAGAGGGAACATTGGCAGAACGCTGCATTATTGGTATCAATGGCAGAGCCCCAAAAATAGGATTTTGAAATAGTAACTAACTATTATTATTACAGTTCTTTATTATTAGACAAAGATACAGGTATCTTTTTTGACCTTCAAAGCCCAATGGTGTTCAACAAACACAATGGGACCAACAATACAAAATAAATACTATTTAGTTAATGGCTTTTATCCAAAGTAGCGTAAAGTAGTAGCAATGCAAGCGTTGTCAGCGCAGAGTCAGCAGGTTGTTTCAGTGTAAGATAGAACCTCTGACAATGTCATCTTTTAAGTCAATGGTCCGAACACGGCACAGCCCATTGAGTTAACGGGTGAAATCATGTTGTCTACCTCCATCACATCTTCATCTCGACTGCTGGGCTGAACCAACTTTCTGAACGTGAGGTGGTTCAAGAAGCTGAATGTATTGCAGCATTGAAGTATTGTCACCGACTTTCCTTAGAATAAAAACCTACAAAAGGACAAGAAGAAGAGAAGCAGACACAGTAACAGACAAAAAGCTAATTCCCTTTGAGGCATTTCTAGTTAGGTAGAAAAATCTATGTAAGGTCCATCCGTCTGTCTTTCCGATGACATTCTATTTAAGTAGACCGGACTTCCGTTGGACTTAAATTGCAGTTACAATTTGCTCAGGTGCTTGGGCTTATCATTGCAAATTAGGTGAGGAACTGAATTTTTGCCTGTGGGCCAGCCGTTGCTCATCACAGTCATAAGTAGCCTGTCTAGAGCTGTAGCATGGAGATGAGTGACCATAATGACAGGCTGCGAGTGCTTCTCCACAGCACAGCTTTCATTAACACACTGCCATCTTGATCCATCCCGGTTGTTCCACATGACATCAGGGTACTTACAGGGTGTCGCTAACTGGCTAACACTGCCTCCGTCCTCCTCTTTCCCATCTGTTGACAGCCATGGCAGCCAGATAGATAAAATACTGACATTATGACAGGCCAACAAAAGTGCATAACAGATTGACCCAAAATGCGTGTTGGGTCAGAATGATTTGTTGGGCCAATATTTTTAATATCATACATTGGCAACTAATGCAGTGTGATGTAATTATGACTGATGGCAATCCTTGACAACAACATAAAAACTGTTAACAAAAACATTACTATTATATTCTTATACATCTTATTTATTCCATTTATTGTTAAATTGCATTTTACACATAGAATCTACTTAATGTTAATAAATAATGGGTGCAAATTCATTCAAATTGTTTATCATATAATATTGTAAACTTCAATATTTGTATTTTTTATTATGTATTTATACTATTTTACTGTGTTTTTAGTTATGCACCAATTACAAAGTCAAATTCCTTATATGTCGACCATTGTTTGGGCTCATGAAGTCTTGGAAAGGGAAGAGTAAGCAAAGGGGTATTCAGTTGGTTGCAATCTGCAACCAAACAAATAGATGCCAACATTTTTTACACACTGTCCCTTTAACAGGCTCCAGCAAACAGTTTGTTATCTTAGAATGGAAGTAGGGAAAACAGCTAGCTCGAAAATCTGCATTCTCACATGTTTAATTGGTACAAAAAGCAAAGTTCAAAACTGACATTTCATTAAGCTAACCAGCTGCTGGCTGCACCTTCATGTTTAACGAACAGGATGGAATTGAAATAGTCAAATTATTCCTTTTATTGATCAGTAGCCACTGGCCACCTTTTAAAAAACAACCCCAAACTCACCTGTTTGAGCTTTAGACTTTGACTTTTATTCTAGTACAAAGTGAGTTAGTTATCTCCGAAATCAGTTTTCCATCCCCCACATTATTTGAACCCTGGTGTGTTTTCAACTCTCGCCTCAGCATGTAAAGCTACGTGATACAATTTCAGGTCAATTTCAGGGCTCAAAATGAGCTCAACACAACTCTCTGGAAAGTTCAGCAAACTCATGCAAAGGTAACACATCAGCTGCATGAGTCATGTTACCGCTGCCATGAGGTTTAGGACCACAGCCTTCAGTATACCAGCCCAATGGCCATCCTTTAAGATAACTTTAAGTGGGACTCCTGGAGTTGTGTGCAGTGCAGTCTATCTATAGCTGAGTGACTATGGACTTTATAGCTATTACAGATATGATTGAACAACTGTGATGACAATGAGTGGGCCTGAGTGGGGAAATTGGATATTTAATGGAAAGGTTTTCACCTATGATCATCATTGTCTTTTTCCATATCCACCCTCCTCCATTTGCTCTCCCTTTCCTTCTTCTCTTTCCTCTATATCCTTTTATCCCCCCCCCCCACTCTCACTTTGCTCGCCCCATCCTCCCCGCTGTCTTTTCCTCTCTCTCTCGCCGAGGCCCTAAGTAGCCACAAATGGTCCCTAATAGCCTCCAATGGAGATGAATTGATCGTTGTGCGATCCGAATCAATAGGAGATTGCTTTTGCTGTACACAGCGGGATACGGCGCAGGCAGGCGGCCTTAATTAAGTTAACAGTAAACCACGATCGCTTTTGAGTTTTAGTAGGAGAATAAAGTTTACGAGGGAAACAAATCCTGGTTTCAGAGTGAATGAGGTGGAAATAAATTGTCATGTATGTACCTGGATGTGTTCCTGAGTAGTTGCTTCTCAGTCGTGATGCTTCCTGTCTGACTCATACAGTTGGTTGGACAATTTCTCGCTTCCTCTGCCTGTTTTTGTTTTTTTCTCTCCATCCCTGCTGCCTCCCAAACCTCCTCTCCTCTCCCATTCCTTTCTCCAGCTTCTTCTTCTTCTTCTTCTTCTTCTTCTTCTTCTTCTTCTTCTTCTTCTTCTTCTTCTTCTTCTTCTTCTTCTTCTCGCTCTCTATCTCGTCCTACCCCGTCTGACCTCCTCTCCATCTCCCCCCTCCCTTTCTGTCCTCCATAATGGGATGAGCAGAAGAATTTGATCAGCAGTTTTTTAAAGGTCACAGAACCAAGCAAAAAAAAAAAAAAACTCTCAGCCAAAAAAAAAAACCTGCGCAGAGGGAACGAGGGAGGGAAGGATGAGTCTGAGGATGGGAGGAGGCGAGCGAGAGGCAGAGATAACAGGCTGGCGGAGTGGAGGGAAGTAGGGAGGGGATAGGAAGGAAGGAAGGAGGGCTATAGAGGAAGGACATGCTGCATGAGGAGAACACGGAAGGTGGAGATGTAGACGACGGAGAAGAAGGAGGGGAACGTGGAGATGGGAAGGTAGCGCAGTAGTGGAGGAAAGAGATGGAGCTATGTTGGGGAAAAGAGGGAGGTGAGGTAGTTTGCTGTTTTACGACACAACAGATCTGGTAACAGATGAATGCATATTAAATATGTAGGAGAGGGAAGAGCGCAGGGGGTGATGAGGAGAAGAGGAAAGAAAAAAAGGGAAATGAGAAGATAAGCAGAGAGAGAAGAAGGAGTGGGCGGGAGAGGGAAGAAGGTAAGTAGAGAGGAATTGAGGGATGATGAGAAGATGACTCTCTCGCCCGCCACCGCTCTCTCACCTCCTCTCCTCTATCCTCAGTAATTGCCTGATCTTATTCTCTATCTTCCCTTCTCCAGTTTAAGATGAAGGGCATTAAATCCCTCTGCAGTGTCTCATAATGTCCACGCAGTGCAGCAGTCCAATAATCATTTTGGTCTTTATCAAATACACCAAACTTATTCCCAAACTCACCCAAGACCCTTTCTCCCTCCCCTCCAATCTCCAATCTCATTCATCCTTCTCCCACCAGTCTGTTCCCTAAGTGTTTGAGCGTCTGAGTGTCTTGAGTTATTTTGGCCCTACTTTTATTTGAAGGAGGACTGTCTACAGTGAATATGAACAACAGGACAGTGATGGATGCACTGTGGCTTTTGTAGGCTCTCTGCTAACTCCTGCATTTGGGGAAACTCATGCTAACAAGAGCTCTATGCTAACCAAACAGTGGGTGGAATAAACATCCTCGGTCCCTGAGGTACTTTGTGCTGGTTTAAGACAGATTGACAGACGGCATCTTTTTTCCTGTGTTTTGTGAAACATAGAGATACATACCGAACTGTAAATGTTTTCATAGGCGCATTATCTATATTCACAGCAGACTTTTGCATCGTTCATTTAGCTCTATAGATAGCTATGGAACACCACCGCCGCTTTAGGTCATTACTTTCAACTCCAAAATAAAAATAACGTCTCTGCAAAAACCAACATATATTAAGACTAATGCGCGTCCACAGGCTAATGTGTCCACAGGTGGATGCACAGCGTAGATAAACAAGCTGGATGTGAACACGACCCTGCCGTTGTGCTTTAAGCAGCAGAACTGAGAGAAACATCTCTGTCGGCAGCATCAAAGCCTTTCACAGCGGCTCCCAACGGACCCGGCTTGCCTTCTCTAAAGCTCCACCTGTACCGGCGCCGAAGCTTTCATCAGCTGCACATATTACAAAACAGACATATCTGTGAACATAGCCGCTGCTAGTGACTGCGCTGTCTGCTGCTCTCCATGTCTATCTCTCTTTCTCCCCGGAGTCATAGTTGTTGAAAGGACTGGGCGACTTCACACCCTTATCTGAAGCTCCCTGTCATTTGACACATGCAAGGGATGCTGGGACTGTGGCGGAGCGAGGCTGTGTGCACGCTTTTGTCTTTTGTCTGTCAGGAGAACTCAGTGACTTAATTACAAAGAGTGATGCACTGAGGCGGCTGAAGTTAGCTGTTCTGCAGCTGAGCCATGTAATGAGAATTTCACATCAGAAGATGAGCGCGGTGCAAACGAACAGATGGTCCGGTTTTTGAGTTTTGCTCTTTATTACCCAGGTTAGAACATAAAACACCAGCAAAAAAAAATAAAAGGATTAGTTTTTTGCTGACTGACCATAAAGGATGCGTGTGTAGATATAAAGAAAAATCAATAAAATTGTTGCCCAACGTGTACTAGAATAATCTATCCCTCCCAACAAATATTCTCTTGGCCACTTGTGTTTGTGTGTCATTTATTGTGTGTTCATTGAGGAGGGTGTGTGCGTCCCAGCTGGAGGTAAGACTGTTTATATTATTGGTGATGAAAGAGGGGCCCCCAGGGGCCTCAGTAATGGGCTGGGAGGCCCCTGACTTCTTATAATGGCCTATGCATATGTGTGAGAGAGAGAGAGAGAGAGAGAGAGAGAGAGGCACAATTGCCGCACTTTATAATTGTCAATGGGAGGACACGACACACGTTTACATAATAAAATGGAGCCGATACACAAAGATGAAGAGAGACTGAGGGATGGAGCTCGTCCCGCACATAAAGGAAGGGACACAAAGAGACACAATGTCTCTCTCTCACACACACACACACACACACACACACACACACACACACACACACACACACACACACACACACACACACACACACACATTGTGGTGCCAGCTGAGCCCAGTAACAGCAGGTGCTGTCAAGTGCAAGCAGAGCAGACCTTCCCTGACATGGACACACACACACACACACACACACACACACACACACACACATTCATATACCCTCATCTTCTTCAAACTCTCCCATCCAATAAACATCCACCTACTTAAAGCTAATGTTGAGGAGGTGTAGTTTACACAAGGTTACTGCTCATGTGTGTGTTTTAATGTGTGTGTGTGTGTGTGTGTGTGTGTGTGTGTGTGTGTGTGTGTGTGTGTGTGTGTGTGTGTGTGTGTGTGTGTGTGTGTGTGTGTGTGTGTGTGCGCGCGCCTTTGTGTGAATACCTGCTATTTGGCTGTGAATGGCTGTAGTGCTGCCATATGGTCTCACATTAGGGCTCCCCAAACTCAGCCATCCAGAAGTGTGTGTGTGCGTGTGTGTGCCCAGGAGTGTGGTGTGTGAAGAGAGTGAGAATAACAGAAAATAAACCCTGAATTTTAATATGTAAGCTGTCGATGGTTAAACACTATGAGTTCATAGTGTAGAAACTGTAACTACCAGTATCTTTTTGGGGCTAAATGAAGCTAATAATGATCTTTCTTTTCTTTCTTAATGCACCACCTTCTTTGTCTCCCGCTTCCTCACCCTCATCATGTCGTCCCCCCTCTCCGTCTCCCTGTGTGTGTGTTAATATATTTAGCAGTGCCGTATCATACGCTGTGCTGACTTCATTAACTATCACAGCATGAGGCTCTAGTGGCTGAATGATAATAAAGCTACAGTACAGACACACACAGTCCTGGAAGCCTCACAGTAACGTATAGATAACTGATAACAGTTTATAAGGGCTGCACTGAATTACATCTGTATTTACATTTTAAGCTTCTACTGTGGAATGAATGTCTGTCGTCATATTTTATGATGTCATCACCCCCAAATAATAGATGTTTTTATTGTGGTTGTATTATTGTAATTTACGGTGCAGTTATATTGTTGATAGACTTCCCTTTGTGTGCGGCGAATGGAAGAGCAACCAGTTGGGCCATTTTGCTTTTATTAGAAAGAGAGGACAGATAAACAGGAAAGAGGGAGAGAGAGAGGGAGAGAGAGAGGGGGGACGACATGCAGCAAATGGCTTTGGGTGGGATTTGAACTCGGGTCTGCTCAGCCTTCTTATATGGGGGCGCCCGCTCTACCAGAGAAGCCTTCTGGGCAATAAATATGGATTGAAGCAGAGTGTATCGTTAGATAAAAACATGTTGTGAATTTTGGAAATGATTACATACATTTTTTTTCCAGTAAGTTTTGACTGTTGGGCTTAAAAAAGCTCCTGAGTTACTGGAAATGTTTGGATCGCACAAGGCGTAAGCCATCCTATGCTGCCACCATTGGAATCTAATCCTAGAAATAGCATAATATTGATAATTCTAGTGTAGCTTTGTCTTCATCTGCAACTGTGCAGAAAGAAACGTTTCTAAACTGAATAAAATGACATGCCAAAAAAAAGAAAAGCATTCAAATGTTGATTTAGAATTTGAATGTCACTGTTGTTGTTTTGTTCTTTCTCACCACTAATCTCTTCCTCTTCCTCCTCCTCTTCCTCCTCCTCTCAGGTCAGTGTGCTGGAGCGTCAGGTGATAGATTTCCTGGGCTACCAGTGGGCTCCCATCCTGATCAACTTCCTCCACATCATCATCGTCATCCTGGGCCTGTTTGGCACGATTCAGTTCAGGCCGAGATATGTCACCGGGGTGGGTTATACACACACACACACACACACACACACACACACACACACACACACACACACACACACACACACACACACACACACACACACACACACACACACACACACACACACACACATGCACACATTTAAAACATTTTACATATCCTTCGCCCTAGATTTAGCAACAGCCTCATTAAACTACACTCTGTATTTTGTAGGTTTCATACCACTACCATCCATCCACATTGTACGATAGGCATCACTTTAACTGCAACGTGTATACAGAGCAATCAAAAATCAAATATGTTTCACAACTGATCCTCTCTCATATATATTCATATCTGCACTATAAAATAGCAAAGCTGCATATATATGACTGACAATGCCTATTTCATAACAAATTGATTACATAGTAAATATCAGGTTATGACAGCGATGTGGAGTGGGCGTAGGAATAATTCACTATGTAGAATTTGTTTGTTTCTATACTCCATATCTCTGGCAGCTGTCGATTGAAATAATTTATGTGTCAGAAAACTTTCAGGAGTTCTCCGAGCAGCTGCAGGGCCTCCACACAACCCTCCCACACATCCCATAAACCCCACCGACACCTCTCAACGACCTTCACGTGCACAAAAACACACAGAGAGAGAAAATGAGTGAGAAGATTCAGATAATGAAGGGCATAAAAGTTTCATCCAAGCTTATAAAGTCTGCCTTACAACCATCATTCATTAATTCATTCATTTCTGCTTAAATCTCCTTGTAACACACACACACACACACACACACACACACACACACACACACACACACACACACACACACACACACACACACACATATATTTTCTCTCTCTGTCTGGTTTGATTCACGTGATGTGTTGCAATCTTCGCCATTGTTTTTTTTGTTTGTTTCTCCGCATCTTAACAACATCAAAAGTGAAGCCTCCCTGTCTTTTCTCTCCATCTCCAGCTCGTTCCAAATGCAAGACGTGAACATGCATTTTTAATTCTCCAACAAAGACCCGTCAGATCTCGTTCTGCCTCTCACTTTCTTCTCCCCCCCCCTCCTCTCTGTTTTTCTCTGCAGTACGCAGCCTGGCTGGTCGTGTGGATGACCTGGAATGTTTTCATCATCTGTTTCTACCTGGAGGTCGGAGATCTATCCAGAGTAAGGAAAAATGAAATCCTTGGATTTCAAAAATTCTGATGCAAGAATAAGGCTGACAGTACTAAGAAGTATTGGCGGCGAACCAGAGTCTGACATAACTTATTCCTCGTGACTATACAGCTCTCTTTTATTCCAAAAACTCTTAAAACGCATCAATGGTCATTTTTCACCATGACTTCATAATTCATATGATAATTACGACAATTTCACACAGATGTTAAACAGGATAAATTATGACATTATGACATTTTAGACAGACATGCATGTAAACTGACACTTGACTGGTTGAAGGAGGTAATCAACCACGAGTTGGTAATGTACATTTTTTTTTCTTCATTTTTTTATTTTTATAAAACTTGCTTGTGACCCAAGTTTTTTAAGATTTACAATTTCAGTAAGAACCAATATGTTTGGGGTTGGGAGCCACAATCAGGGTAGAGACGTTAGAGGTTTGGGTCTTTCAATGGGATTTGTTCAGAAAAAGAAACAATTTAAGTTACATTTAGCCACAAATTTGTTTCTTCCCTTGCCTTTGCAAAAAAACAAACACGATATCAATAATATATTGTATCTGTTTAGGTTTTCCCAAGTATAATGCAAATCTTGAATACTCTTCTCCTGTCATTGAGGAGTGTGGTAATCCTCTTGAGGCTGCTTGGTCATTTGAAAAGTGCCACAAAAAGAACAACTTTTGCTAAGAACTATCCCGAAACTTCCCTGAGTCCCCTGACAGAACCGCGAGCAATGGAAAAGTTTTGTATCTACACAGATCACTGCTCTCTGAAACTAGTCTGTTGTCTTTTTGATATGCTGAGTGTCTGCACTCTGCAAATGATCGTTTGTGAAGTAAAAGAGAAGTACCACTCTGTAGCATCACTCTACAGTCCCCCGTGTCGTTCACAGACTCACCTTTTTGAATGATAATAGGCCGTCGAAAGATGTTTTCTACTTTGACCGTAAACGCTGAAGCGGCTTTCAACCTGCCTCTTCTGACAGGAGGGGTCACATCATTTTAGTGTAACTTCAGCTGCCATAATCACGGGGGGCAAGACCCTGCCAGTGGCCACTTCCACATACTGCTTACTGACACTGCTTCTCTCGGGGAGAGGAAAGATCTGCTTGGAGAGATGGATTCATTTACACCTTTAAACATCTCGCTAGGATGTGAAGTCGCAAGTCATATTAAGCGTCTTAGTGTGAGCTGTATAATTCTCACCAACTGATCCGTGCTAATGTTTGTGTAATGAAAGCGTCTCAGTTCTTTGCATTGTTAGCACGCACCCATATAGACATGAGACATGAGATGAGGTCATTTAAGTTTTTTCTCAGACTCACTCTGCAAAAGTTTATCCTTTCTGCAGTAAAAATTGTCGATTTTCGAATCCGTACTAAGTTGCACAATTAATTAGGTCCAATCAGCGATTCCGTAAACAGAGGAAATCAGTTGATGGGAGTGCTGATTATAGCTGATTACACTCTGCGGTGCGGTGTTGAAAAAAATAATATATATATATATTTTCCCATCAAAATTTGCTCTCAGTTACTCATTCTATTGGACAGTTATGTAACGTGATATAAATCACACAAATTTGCACTAACAACGCCACAAATCATCGCTCCGAATCTTCATCTTATTGGTGTTTCCAGCTTGTTTATCATAATTACTGTGAGTTCGGACTGAAAGGCAATTGCCAAATATTCCTCTGCTGGTTATATTCTTCTCTCACCCCCACACACACACAAACTGTGAGCCTTGTTAAGTTTAGTTGCCAAACAAAGTAGGGCCAGAAGTTTTGCAGTTGTATAACTCTGTCTAGAAACCTGCAGGTTCATTGATCTCTCATTTTAATGATATTTACACTTTAGCTGGTCGGCCTAGTTTAACGGTTACAATAACCTCTACAGCTGGGAGGACGGGGAGCTGATGTGTGGGTTATGTTTTTATCACTGAAAATACAAACCTGTCTGCCATGTTGGGAGGCCAGAGATCCTGTTAGAAACATCTGGAAAAGCAGCATATTAATGTTTCAAAGGTTGATTGAATAGAATAGAATGAATTATGTCATCAAATCATTTATTCTCTATTATGAAATTATATGAGTCTTATATTTCTCTTTAAAAAAAAAAAAAAAGAAAAGCCCTTCAGACCAAAATCATCACATCTGCTTTCTAACGAGGGTGAAACAGCCAGTTAATTAGGGACACCTTTATCAATTACCCACCGGCCAATCAGAGAGAAGCACACTGGAACCAGATGCTGAACAGCTTGTTGTTACGACCAGAACAATTTGCGTGCGCCTCGCTCAAGGGCACATCAACCTTGACCTAGTTGCTGAGGGAGAAGGGGGAGCCACAAATGACCGCTTTCCACCCCCAACCCCCCACATTCACCAGCTGTTGTATGAGATACTAATACATCACCGACCGTTCCAGGGCTTGTTTACTGACCTGAGGACTGTTATCACAATGGACCAAATGTAAAACAAGTATGAATGTGTCCAGGATTGTTGCCACTTAGTGCAGAACAAAGAAACCAGAAACCAGATCTATAATATGCTAGCGTGGATAATAACCAAATTATTAAAAAAAATCATATTTCATGATGCATGCATATGTCTGTCTTCAAAGGCTGATAAGCTGCTTAACCTGTCGAACTTATAAACAGCATTATATATCAATAACGTCACGTAATTTTACCAGTTCTTGGAGAATAAATGTAACAGAACGACATGCGTCTACAGTTTTTCTAAAAATGCGACAAGAAGTGACAAAAAAACAACTGTGGGCAATAAAACTTGAAAGCAGGCATAACATTTATTTAAAAAGTAAGACAACATAAGCTTACTATCTGACGTTTTCAGCAGCGTCCCAAGCTAAATCCGGTTATTAATATTTTTGTAAATACTGCTAGATAGACAAGAACAAGAAGACTTTGATTAAATACAACAGCCCATGTTTAGATTTTGGATCACATAGGAATACATGGTTATTGATAGAAGATCAAGATATAAGATGAGCATACAGCATAGTTTTATGTATCTCAGCTGGTGAACTGGCTAAAAATAACTCGTTGGTATTTGATTGCGGTAATGATCGCGTGCTCCGCGCTTCAAGAATACTGTGATAGAAATAAAAAACCTCCTAATCTCCCTCTCTTTTGCTTTTCTGATGCCACTTCCCTCTTTCATGCTCTCTCTCTCTCTCTCTACCTCCTCCTGTGCCTCGCTCTCTTCATCTCCATGTAATTCATCCCTCCTCTCCCTCTGCTTCACCCTATAATCAAGTCTTTTTCATGTTGTTTTGCAAAGTGCCATGTGAATCTGTCCCACGCTCCTCTTCCGCCTTGTTCTTTCTTCACCTTCCTCACCCTCCTTTTCACACTCTTTCTCTATATTTCCAATGTCAAGACTTGAGGAAATGTGTCCCCGTCAAGAAGGCGTTTGTTATTTATGGGTATAGTGATAGTATAGAGATTCGTAGTGTGGGGATTTATGTATTGGCCAGTACCAAGTGCCAATTTAATACATTACTTCATACACTCGGGCTATTACTTCGGGGTCACAGGACAAAAGTGGTTGCGACAGACTCCATTTTTCTTCATTACCGAGATCTGACATCTTTCTGTGTATGAAAGAGGCAGAGAGTCGTCCTCCGCTTCGTTTTATGCCTTGTTATATGCACGCTATTGGATTCGCACTGTAGCTTTGATGTAATTTTCCAGTGCCAACACTCTGTTTTTATCCGTGAATAGAACTGAGATCCAGATTTTGCATCCTGAGTGCCAGCAGTGTAAGATTAGCAAAAAAATGATCAGACTGTCAGGGAGCTAAGTGAATACTTAGAAGCTGGGCGTTTTTTAAATGAAATTTTAAAAAAAAAAGTAACATTTCACGGTGACTGACGTGTGTTGTGTCAGTATAAGTGTGCTGAACACTCCTCTCAGACTATTTGATGTTCAGCAGGTGAACTGTAAATGTTCCCGGTGTTATAGTGCGGGGAAAGTCAGACAGATTAGGATTTGTAGAGGTATGAAATTTGCCAAACGCCTCTGACATTTCCTGTTGATAAGGAAAGTAAAACCCCAGACAGTGAAGGAAAAGGTGAGAGAGACAGCGAAGAGAGGAATTGCGTCAGAGTTTCTCAGCTCAGTTTGAAGTCCTGAAGTCAGACGGCCAGATGGACGGAGGTCGGAGGAGCAAACAGATCATCGTGACTGAGATAATGGCGGCTCTGATGAGACATCATGTCATGAGTCAAGCACATTGTCCCACGCAGACAATAGTGCCGTAACGAAAAGGTTGGATGTGACACACTTTGTTTATCTATCAATTAATGTGAGCTTGACATTGGAAACTGCAATTGATGAAACAATCTCATCTCAGTCTTTTAACAGTATCACGCATCTCTCATCAGCTGCTTCAGTTTGCTCCGGTTCAGTGGAGGTGGAGGTGGAGGTGTTCTCAAACGTGACCACAGCACTGAAGCAGCGGGGGTGCAAAATGTACAAAACACGCAGCGTTTGAATTGAAAGCGGTTCGACTTTTGCTGCATCACAATGGAACATCATCGACAATCAAACTGCTCACATTGCAGCTGCCTGTCTACACATGCATATTGGTAAAAAAACAAATGTGTAATCATTTAGGCACCATTACACCTCACCCGAAGACAGTCAGACCGTTTTTTTGTGACTTTCTGTAGCCCATATTCCAAAAAATCCTGCCCGCTGGACACAGCGACTGGCCAGATGTGTGGAGGTATGAAAGTAGACTGGATGTTAACTTCTCTCTTTCATTTTTTTTAGCCTACACACAACTGTTTCTTCCGTGTGCTATTATTTCCATTTGCATCTCGCCCCTCTCTGTTACGCCAGGCTTCCTGCTGACCATTTAGAGAAGCTATAAACATATTTGCCTTTTGAAATACACGTTTCACAAACTAGTATCGTAACCAGCATTCCCCAGCTTTTAGAATTGCATATTTGGTCTTATTAGCAACCCAAAAAAAAGCAGCAAATGTTTGACAAAACGTTGTTTATGAAAAAAACATAAAACAACTGATTGATAAACTACATTACCACTGGCCTTGTTATGACATGTGTGCCTTCTAAACTCTTTTTTCCATTTTGATAGAACTTTCTATCTGACGTGTATCTTTTCCCCCCATGAGGCCCCTGTAGAGCCCCAGAGGCAAGATAAGGTGTACAACCTGCCTTGACAATAATTTGAGTTTCAGCCCGAGATTCATACCGTATATCAGTCTGTCACACTCCCATCCTTCCTGCCACTCACCACTGCACTATCTAATATAGCAGCAATGCCACAGAATTAATCTTTAAAAAAAGAGATTTCTGATGTGGCTTCCCTGACAGATTTGGAGGGGAGGCTGCGGAGAAGGAACTGTCACCATGTTGCTCTGCATACACACACGCGCATATTCACATCAGCTCTCTCTCACACACACACACACACACACACACACACACACACACACACACACACACACACACACACACACACACACACACACACACACACACACACACACACACACACACACACACACGCATACACTCTTAGACAGCTAACTGTCAGTAGTCCACTGTGTCATATAAAAGATGCAGACAGAGTCAGATGACACACAGATACAGCAGATACAGACACATATTGTACACACATGCAGCGCGCTCAGCTGTCAGTCAGTTTTTGAAGGGGGGGGGTGATGTGTGGGAGGGTTATCCCGCATGCTTTTTTGCATACTGTATGTGTCAAAGTGTGCGTCTGTTTGCTCCGCTGGTAGTTGGAGAACTTGTCATTCATTTTATCAGTCTGACGAAAACACGAGGGACACACACACTTGCATACGAGCACAAATCCCAAAAAAACAGTTTCAAAAACAGTGCTGTTTTTGAATATCGAATCTGTCCAGGTCGTCTAAATTCAGTTTGTGCAAACACACAATGGAGACACACAGAGAGAGAGAGAGAGAGAGAGAGAGACAGAGAGAGAGAGAGAGAGAGAATAACTGTAGGGAATGTGGCAGAATGAGATATAAAAAAAATGAAAGATGGAAGGAAGAGAAAAGGGGAGAAAGAGAAACTAAAGAAGACTGAAAGATTTGGGGTAGAGAAGGCAGGCATCAGAGAGACGGAGAGGTTTAGACAGGCGAAGGTGTGATAGGAGCTATAAACTATGACGTTTTTTGGATGCCACATGCGAAATCTGTGTCCCTTTCAAAAGAGGGGAGGAGGGGGACAAGGGAAAAAGTACAAACAGAGAAAGTTAGCAACAAAACCTCTGGGGAAGATCGCTTATCTAACAGAGGGGGGGAAAAACAAATCTGCCTCTTTCATATCAAGTTCATATCAACATCAATAGCTGTCATTTCTCAGCGCAGGGGGAGCTTTTTTTAACTGCAGGATAAATCGCAGAAGAAATATGACAGTAAATCAAATTGCAAACCACCCCATTCATCTTGCCCCGGGGAGTAAAAAAAAAAAAAAACAGATTGCTGCGGCCAGTTTGAATGCTAATAGTCACTTAATATAACCCCCCCCAACCCAGTATTCATTCTGCACAGCCGATCGAGACGATGAATCAGCGAATCCCACACATTTAATCATAGACGTTCTAGTTAAAACATCCACCCTGATTCACTGAGTTAATGCATCAACCCTGCCTGTGTTTGATCAATGGATGCATTTGTTGAAATCGTGGCATGAAATTGCCTTTTTTTTTTTCTTTTTTTATCAACACACTACTCTAGTGGAACATTCCTACCAGTCAATTTTGATCATTTCGGAGCTCTGAGCTATTATTTCTGGTGATTCGTTTCGATTGTTCATCGTTACTGTATAGAACCATGTGCAACGCCGAAAGTTTTTTTTTCTTGACTTGTTAAAATAGAACCAGCTGATTAAACACAGATTGGCTGTATGCCGCAGTAGATAATGGATTTGATTGACTGGCCTGCCACAGTCACTTGTTCCAACTTGTTCCAGGGTTTGGATGTCTGGTGTTGATTACAAGCCTTGATTGTAATGGATTTTGCCTGGTGTGTAAGCAGCAATGTTTGTTTTATGGTAGGCTAGAGAAAAACTGCTAAACTGCCTATACTTTCTACTCCTTTCTTATAATAGCTTGAAGAAATGAGCTTCCTCAGATCTAAGGCCTGAGTAATGTCTATTAATTGAAACAATGAAGGAAAGTTTAAATGTATTACAACTTGAGTCATGTTTTGCAAGATCATCATTTCACTCTATCCTTTTATTATGTTTCATTGAAGGTTTATTAAAAGCTCAGCAATTTGTTAACATTATCCTGACACACTATCCCCTTATAACCTTAAATATGTTTCTGTTCAACCAACCAATTTAAGTCCAATATTCACTCTCTTATTAACTCTGTTTTGGTCTCCACCAACCCGACTCCAAAACAAAGAGCTAAATACACAAAAATACCCCAAAAATACACAAAACATTATCTTGACACACTATCACCTTATAAGCTTGGAGATGATTCTTGTCAACCAACCAGAACCATTTAAGTCGTATATTCACTCTCTTATTAACTCCGTTTTGGTCTCCACCAACCCGACTCCAAAACAATGAACTAAATACACAAAAATGCTCCTTTGAGCTGAGGGGAACTGCAGAATTTGGGCGATAATTCTGTGATCATCACTACGATCTTCACCTTTCACATAACAACGCAGTCTGTATTTCATTCCCTTTTCAAAGTATATATGACTTATTGCTGAGGGCGTAGCTAGTGGTTTTTCAAAAAAACAATTAACCCGTTGTACGCTTGCATCAGCAACCCCCCTTCTTTATGCAATTATGGATCCCACCTGGTGAACGGGGGGTAGCTCTATAATTGGCCCAACCAAACCGAAAGATCGAAGGGGTTAAAATGGTTATGTTGAGGCATTTGCTTAGAGATGTTAATGCACTCTGGGTGTTTAAGGTCAGGGTTAGGATCTGGAACAGACTTCATATCTACCAACCAACCTCACCCCATCACACACACACACCACACACACACACACACACACACACACACACACACACACACACACACACACACACACACACACACACACACACACACACACACACACACACACACACACACACCACAATTCCCTAACACCCACAACCAATCTGATAAGAGAGGAGTGCTTTAGGCATTACGGGTTAAGGCCTCATCTAACACCCATGGGAAATCACAGCAAAACAACATAGGGAGATGCACCGTGACTGATGATATTGGTGTGAAATAACACAGAAAGAGTTACAGAGAGAGAGAGAAAGGGGGAGAGCCACGGAAAAAGATAGAGGTTCAGTTAAATAGAGTGAAAAATTGACTTTAGAGAGAATGAAGCTAATATCGCCCACTCACAGATTTTCCGCACTTTAGTTTAATGATCCGTTGCTGATCTTTCTGGCTGCCTGCTGGACCAACTGAATGTCTGTCTGACTGACTGTTGTTGTCTGTCAGAATGTCAAACTGACTTGTATTTGCTGTCTGTCTGTCTGTCTGTTTCACTACATGACTGCTGGAGCTTGTATCGTATGTTTGGAGCATGTGAAAGGTGTTAGATTATGTGCAGGTCGGTATGCTTTATAAAAGGTGTGTGTGTTTGTGTCCAGGGAGCAGATGCTGAAGCACTCGTGGGGAAAAACTGGCACTCCCTCCCTTATGACCTCCTTCCATCCATCTGGAATATATATCTGTGTCTGGAGAGTAAAAAACACAATTATCTCAGACTGAGATCCTAAATTCTTATTTTTCTTGAACTTCGCTACTTAAGATGTCTATTATTTTATTACAACCGATGAATTAACACATTTGGTAATATCCTGTCCAGTGTGAACTGTGAACAGAACATTTGCATGTCCTTAAAAAAAACAGCATTAATAGATTATTAAAAAAAAATGAATTTTATTGACGTCACAACTGCTTTGATCAGAATTGGACTCAGTGTTGCTGAATAATTAATTTCCAAGTGGCCCTTTTTCTTGTACTGCCAAGGTTTAGAGCTTTTGTCAAAAACACATCATTTTTCTTTGCCAGATTGACCCTGTTTTTTATTTAAGTTGTTAAACAGTTTTCAAATGTAGCTCCAGGTAGCATTAAAAGGGCATCGAGGGAAATATCATTTTTCCCTGGTCTTTTCCCTCCTCCATCTCTCCATCTCCTGGGAGTGGAAGACAAAGGAAAGCAGAGTGAAAAATTGAGGGGAAATTGAGAGAGAGAGAGAGAGAGAGAGAGAGAGAGAGAGAAGGGCGAAGGCAGAAAGAGAGGCAGAGGAAAAACAGATGTGGTTCATTGAAGCGGCACTTGCCCACAGTCAGAGACAAAGACCTGAGAGCTTGACTGCATGATCCTCAACTAGCACACTGGAAATTATACACTGTGTGTGTGTGTGTGTGTGTGTGTGTGTGTGTGTGTGTGTGTGTGTGTGTGTGTGTGTGTGTGTGTGTGTGTGTGTGTGTGTGTGTGTGTGTGTGTGTGTGTGTGTGTGTGAGAGAGAGAGAGAGGGTGAGACACCCGGAAAGTGGGGAGGAAGTATGTGGAGGAAAGATGTGAAGAGACAAGGCGCTTCGTAAGGAACACACACACACACACACACACACACACACACACACACACACACACACACACACACACACACACACACACACACACACACACACACACACACACACACACACACACACGGTTAGATATACTAATACAGGTCTAGTCAATATTTTTTATTTGAGGTTGCAAACCAAACAAGCCCATTCATCGGCAGATGGATTAATATGTCAAGATTATTTTGGAGCCGTGGCTTCATCATCCTGGCGGGTTAAATGCTGCGATGTTAAATATATTCCACCGTATAGAATCAATACATCAATGCCAGCTCACAGCTGCAATCTAATTGTTTTGTATTCCACTGGTAAATATAGAATAATTGGAAAATCATTTGTGCAGGTTGTGGACACTCAAACTGTTCATATTTGTTTTTGTTTTTTTCATTACAAAAACATCTTCATAGAATACGATACATACTTTGGAAAAATGGGCTTAATTTCGTAATATAGCTTTCGTTTCCGTTCTGTGGTTGGTAGAGGTTTGTTTTTGTGGCTCACTGCTGCTGGATGAATAGAAAGGAGATAATGCAGTTTTTTATTATTAGTACCAGTCTGGTTCCAGGCTTTATTACCGATCCTGTAACCTCAATGAACCCGTGCACAGGATCCTCAGACACAGATGAATGGAGAGCGAAAACAGAGACAAGTACCTTTCATTTCTAGGAACTCTTTTGTTGTTCCATGTGGTTTGCTTCATAGTGATGTGGCTAAATGAAACCATACAGACAACACGTTTATACTTTAACATAGCTTCACTAAAGGTATAATGGCATTTAAAGCAATATACATGTTGGTAGATTCTCACCTAACTCTCAGCAGGAAAACTAATTTCCCAAGTGGATTAACAATTTCAACACATTTTCAAAGCCGAGTGATTACCTCTTCTCGTTACTATTGCTATTTTTTTTGTTATATTTATAATTTACATAAGCTCTTTTAGTAATGCTCTCAAAGCTACGTTTCTATCAATGAGTGCTGCTTTGTCTTTTCTCAAGTTAAATTAAGTTGCAGCTTCTGTTGTTCCCACAATCCGCAAGTGGTTATCACAAGTAACTTAACAGCAACTAAATAACAACGGGCACATTCTCTGCATGATTTCCCTCTTTATTGCCTTCACGACGTGAGAGAGAACTGCAGAATTAGAAGCAATAGATCCTGTTTGGCCTTGATGACACTTTGCCAAATTCAGCTTTTCCCTCATAATTACTTTTTTCTTGTCGTGTGTGTGTGTTTGTGTTTGTTTGTTCGAGAGGCTCATTAGAAAAGCACCGATAGAGACTGTACTGAAACAATTATTCCCTCCCAACCCCATTTAACAGAGAGAAAGAGGGGATGAAATATAAGAAGAGAAGGAGAAAGATTTGGAGCAAGGCGGTGACAGTAGGAGACAGAACGGGGGGGGAAGTGATGGCAGAGAGAGAGCAAGAGAGAAATTTAGAGAGATTTTACTCATTAAAAAGAGGAGCACAACAAGGGGAGATGGCATTAATCAAGCCCTGAGCTAATGAGGCATTTACTCATTAAGCTGAAATAGAGAGAGGCCAAGGAAGAAAAAGAGGGGATGAAAAGAGGAGGGGGCGGGAGGACAAAAGAAAGACCACGGTATGATTTAATAGAGAGGGGAACAGTTCAAAATTAAGCAAGAGGAAGAATATTATGGAGGGAGGGGACAGAGTTAAGTAGAGATGTGAGAGGATGATAAGTGGAACAGGTAGATTTAGAAAAAGTGGAGTATACAGTTCAGAAACAGATCATTTTGATGTGAGAACTGAATCCCTGTGGCTTTATTTAGTTATTTATCATTTGTGGTTGTCACTAGAAGACGTCACTATTGAAAAATGATGAGCTTTCCTCCCTTTATGGGACTATTTACCTCCTTCATTCCATTATATTGTAGTTGTCAAATGTATGTTTTTGCAGTAAAAATGTACTCTGAGCGGGGGGATCAATAAATATTCTGTGATGCTGTTACTGGTTTTAGATTTAAGGGAGCTGTATTTATAATTCTGAACATTAATATTGCAACAAACAACTATTTGCTATGTGAAGATATACGGTTCACCCTCGGGTAAACACTATTGGCTCAGTCAGCACTTTTACCATAGTTTGAACTGTTGCCAGGGAACTAAGATAACAGAATTTTGATTGACGACTACAGGGAATCAACATTTTATAATTTTTGGATATCTTGGTATTAAAAAAAGATATATCACAAAAAAAGAGCAAATTAAATGAGTCAGTTTTTGTTTTCAGCATGCTTTTAAAGAGCATTAAGGCTTTTCATTAGACTAATGGCAAAGCAGTGCAAGACAAAAAAAAGGCATGTGTGTGTGTAATATATATTTGTTAGTGTGTGTATTAGTGTTTGTGTGTGTGTCAGTGCGGTTTGCATGGCCATCTGTGGAATGATCTATGTCCTTCCTTGCTAAGTGGCGTTGTTAATATTCGCATTATTTAAACGAAGACGACTATCATAACTGATTTATTGTGCATCTTTTAGGCTTTTAGAAATAAAAGGAGTTGTAGAGGAGCCAAAGCAGACAGCAGGGGCAACTGCTATATGGTCTCTCTCTGCTGCTGTGAAGTAGAACAGAAACAACAAGGGACCGAAAACGTTTCTTTGTTTACTCTTTTTTCAGTTGTGCTTTTTCTTTGCAGCTTCTGGTCGTTGTTTTAAGTTATCTCTGCCAGTAATGGGATTGCTCATGGCGGTGGACAAGTCATGCAAAGTGAAGATAATGTATCTGTAGAACAACAAGACTAAAGGGCCGTCCACACCAAGAACAATAACTATAACTATAACTTAAACTATTACAATAACAGAAACAATGTGAGCATTCACACTGATGACCCATGACGCTCCCATGTTTACCACATCCCCATCTTTGTTCTGCAAATCAGCACGCTAACATTTGCCTAACAGCACAAGACATATAGTTCGGGTGCGGCTAATGGGAATATCAATAGAGGTATTTGGTCATAAACTACATAAAATCAATAATAGTGGAATCAAAGATTATAGTCATCAGGATTCATTATCTTGAGACCATGAATATATGTCACAATTGGTCAGTCCAAGTTGTTTTCCACTAGGCACCAAGAATACACCAAAGTTTCACAGAAAAACAAAAGAAATGTCAGACACATGATAGCGATTTAGCAAATGTCAGAAGGATTCATTCTCCGTGGACCCTGAATGTCTTAACAACATTTCACGACAATCCATCCAGTATTTGTTGAGATATTTCAGTCAGGAACAATGACATTGCAAATCACGGAGCTACTTTGAAAGTTTGGCCAGAAAACCCTTCAGTAATGTTTGCCACGTTCACATTAAAGAGATAGTTTGGAATATTTGAAGTGGGGTTATATGAGGTACTTATTCATATTCAATGTATTACCTACAGTAGATGGGGGTTGGCACGCCCCCTGCATGGGGAATCAGACCAGAGTACCTTCACCGGAGCAGAGCTATGTAGTGTTATGGATGAGGCACCTGCAAAATGTATTTTAGCCACTTAAAAAAAAGGCCCACCTGGGAAAATCAATATCAATGTGTACACTTTATTTAGAATATTTGCCAACAGGGGAACTAATGAATTTCACTTTCAGTTCCCAGTGGAAATGGGCTGTTTTACGACTGAGATACAAGATAAAGCAGTGCAAATATTCTAAATATAGCGCACACTTAAACAGATATTGATTTTGAGACTTCCTTTTCGGTGGCTAGAATACATTGTGCTGCAGCTCCCCGTCCACAGCAGTGCTCCTTCCTGCCTCCCTCTCCAAACTGGAGGCGTGCAGACCCCCCATTTACTGTGGGCAATACACTGACTACGTAAAAGTACCTCACACGACCCCACTTCAAATAGTCCCAGCTATCCCTTTAATGTGCTTCTCATTTTTTAAATGGCGCTCATAGCTTTAGGCCTTTTGTTGCATGAAGAAACACCAAAACAAAACCAAGCAGATGGCACGTTCGGACAAAAAGACAACCGGGGACGGACCCAAAAGCAGATAGACGCTGGAAGCCGAAGGATGATAAACTGTGATTTTTAATAAAGAAATATCCAAAACAAAACTTACTCAGCAAAACTGAAATATTAATAGGCAAAACGACACGAAACAGGACCGGGTAACTCGAACATGTGCACATGGGGTATTAACAAGAACAAGGCAGACGAACCAACACGGAGCCAGGTTAACATAAGGCTTAAATACACTGGGGAGGTGGAGGTGATTAGACACAGGTGGATCCAATCAGGGGCGGGGCAGATAATTATAAGGGCGGGAAAACATACAAAGGCAGGAAGTGGAGTGATCTGAAATGAGAGGAGAGGTTAGTAACACAACATAAAACATAAAATACTGAAATGACAAAAATAAAGAAACTTAACTAGGGAACATGACAAACACAGTTGCTGCACAGAAAAAAAGGAGGGAAGACCACAAACACAGGACAGGAAGTGAAACAAACACTGGACACAAGAGGCAGGGAACTTCAAAATAAAACCAAAACCAAGATCGTTAGAGCTTCTCCTCCATTTTCCTCTCTTTTTTCCTTTTCTCTCTCTGGCCTCCTCCCATCGTTCCTCCCTCTCCCTCCCATGTAGTCCTTATCATAACCCTGCCTGTGCATGATTCAGATCTAATCCCAGATCATTGGAATTACAGATCTATTTTTAGCCCAAACCCTTCTCCTCCTCTGTCTCCCCATCTATCTCTCAGACCTCGATCTGACAAACAGCGTGCTTTTAATTAAAGACTTGGTCATAACCTGCCCTGTCTGCTGCTGCTGCCTTGTTCCAGGTCTGCCTCGTGTCGTAATTCATCCAGGATGTAACTCAACTCAACTGTCTGTTTGTCTCTGACTCTTTCTCCTCAGGACTCTGACCTTGTCCTGACGTTCAACCTGTCCATGCATCGCTCCTGGTGGATGGAGAACGGCCCAGGGTGCCGGGTGACACCCATCACCCCTCCTCCCTCCTGGGCGCCCGAGGACCATCGGTATATATCTATATCCGGCTGTCTGATGGATTTCCAGTTCATCGAGGTGGCCCACTCCTCGCTGCAGATACTCCTGGCTGTAAGTACTTCAGCTGAATAAGTACTTAGCAGTGTGCACCGCAATTCCAAACTGGAGTACTCCGATGTTGTATTCACATTGTTACATCTGGGCTTAAGGCTTTTAAAGGGCCTTTCCACTGATGAGAGTGACCTGTCGCTCACAGTGGGTGCTATTTCAATATGTAGCAATATGTCATTAGTCTTCATATCTGTTATTCCAGTAAAAGAAAAAAAAAAGTGTAACATTTTTAAAATATCTTGTATTTGCTTCTTCCTGACATGAGACAGTAAATCAGCCTTGTGTCTGTTACTTTAAGAATGTAGCTGGAGTCAGGACTATTTTAGCCTAGCTAGCATACGTGCTAACAGCAGGTGGAAGCAATCTATGGAAAAGTGGAAATTGACTGTCTGTTAAACCCCTTCTGCAAAAAAGAGTAACCTTTCATGCTCAAGCGGTGTACATGGGGTTCTAGTAAAAGTGCTATTCAGTATCCAAATAGTTTGTAGGGTCTTGTATTTTTCACCACCATTCCAAAGCTAAAAACAAAAGAAATGTTATTCAGTCATCTCACAGGATAAGCCTTTATTTTGAAGCTATTTATGGCAGGTAAAACTGCATGTAAAAGAAACACGCCAGCACATAACACTTACATTTGTTGTATTAGCCAAACAAACAAAATACTAATTATTTTGGTTATAACTACTTTTATATCTTACTATTTTTTTTTTTATATCAGACAGAGCCAGGTCGACTGTTACAGTAATTATGCTTAATTAGCTTAAACAAATAGTGACTCCAGCACCGTATAGCCTTCATCAAACAGCAGTGAAACATATTGGACAGACGGGAAACAATGTTCGCATTCATTTTGACAAGCTACTCGGGCCACTCAACAAATGTTAGCCCAATATTCACTCTCCCTGTCGTTGTTTTTTTTCGATTCCAACAACTCCTGGTGGAAATATCCGTCTCTTTAGCTGCAACATTTTTACCATCTGGCCACCATGTTCTTGTGTCATCTGTTTGGTGCTGGTCAGGTAGCGTACAGTGGGTTCACTGGGGGTTTGCTCTCTTGTTGCCACTGATGAAAGCGCTGAGGTTGGCCTGAAAGTTGAGATCAGTACAAAGCTGAGGGGATCGGGTTGAATATTATGAGAGGTTTCATCCATACAGATTGATGTTGTATTGATCTTTTCATTTTTACTCTCGGATAAAGAACATCCCAAAATATTGAACTATTCATTTTAGTTATGACATTTTAGTGCATTAGCTGCATTAGATTAGAAAAATCTGCTGTGTGAGTCGCTCTGTTATATGCAGTAGTTCAATTCTGTGCTTTAAGTGATGTGTGTGTGTGTGTGTGTGTGTGTGTGTGTGTGTGTGTGTGTGTGTGTGTGTGTGTGTGTGTGTGTGTGTGTGTGTGATGCAGTGCTTTGAAATGAATGCAATTATTAAATTGGTTTTCTGTACACTTACAGTCAAGAGTACATTTAGCTTATTATATTCTAAAGTGTACTACAATCATGCCAACTTCTGTCTCTGTTGCCATGACTGAGGGAATTGTGGGTGATGGTGCAACTTTGTGTTTGAATAAAAGCATCCAGACTCCATTAAGTTAATAACTTTGTTCCCTTCATTAACATAGAATGGGCTGGATAAGCTGCTTTAGAGGCTTTCTCTCCATCGCTCTCTCTCTTGCTCACTCTGTCTTATTTCATTGTTACAAAAAGCCATTTCCTCTTCCCTGTTCCCCCTCTGCCTGTCGCTTACCCTCGCCCTCTGTATTCCTTCTTCTCTTGCACCGTCAAACTGCAATAATTAGCAGGATCAGAAGAGAGACAGCAGGGAGAGAGCTAAAGAGCGGGAATGAGGGAGGCCTGTCACCCTTCATCCTAGTCTCCTCTGTACTGAAGCTTTGTTTTTTTCGGAGCAAACTGGAAATTATGAATACAGCACGATAAACAAACCAACGCTCAAATGTGACTGAATGCATCGTTCCACCAACTGAAAGAAAGAAAGAGTTTTGGAGTCTCAGCAGATCTTTTTTTCACTCCGCGTCTTCCTCCCTCACCTAGCATGACTGTCTCACTTTCTCTCGCTCGCCCGCTCTCCTCATGCGCTCTGTCAATCGATAGTGGTACTTATAGTGTGGCTGAGTGCCAAGCCACCACACAGCTGTACCACTGTCTCGCGGTAATTGGTGTGTGGAAACACTGTCATGCTCCATGAGCACACACTCAACAGTCTGACTGGTTCACCGGCTGACTGGCTGGCTGGTTTACTGTAATTGGTGGAAACGCTGTCAGGGTCCTGTAATAGCATACGTTCAACCAGTCCACTGGCTGACTAGATGCGGGGTTATGGTTCTGTTGGGCTGGACTCTAAGCTGACTGGTTGTTTGCATGTTTACTGGTAGCTGGCTGGTTAACTGGTACATGGCAATAAAATGGGAAGGGGGATATTTGTCACTGGTAAGGCCCATGTTTTTTTTTTAAGAAATTAAAGCATTTTTTGATGGACAGGATAAAAATAAATCTCACATGAACACCTTAAAACTTCTATTAAAAGCCAATCCCAAAATAAGGCGCCTTAGTCCCTTTTACTCTGGAGGATAATAAATGAGAGTCGTTAAATATTATTTATGCAAAGTGAAAACATTGATACATTTCTTGATCTTCAAGATATACCTTTATTTTGAAATTCCCCATGGCACGTCTGTATATTCATATCTTAGTTCTCTTTTGTGACTTGATATGAATGTAACTGATTGTGTTAATTGAGCAGAGCCTCATATCAATGAATTGGAACTGAACTTATTGTGGCAGACTTTGTAATAACAGCAGATATGGTATCGATGTCCAAAGAAACAATATCATATCATATCAGGATGAAACTTGCTATTTACACCCCTAGAGTTATTCATTATGTCCCATAAAGAATCCTGTCCCAACAAACCAGTTGAGTTTAGACATTAAAGCAAGCCTTAGCTTTTAATTGTAGTTTCACAAAATGTTAAGAAAGTGTGGAAGTCGGAAAAAGCCACTGAGGCATTTCAGCAGTCAAGGTCTCCAACAGATCATGTTTTTGTTTGGCTGGGTGGTCAGTGGGTTGTGTGAAGGACTGGTTTTACGTGCTCACTGATTTTGTCTCTGGTTTACAGTTACAGGTCCATCCCTTGTAATAGAGCAGGTATTACCTCACACCAAGTCTTGTCAAGTATTTCTGATCATTTTCTGACTTACAAGCTGATTGGTTTGTTCCCTGACTGGCTGTGTTTTTCTTTTGAAGAGTTACCGACTGATTTGTTTCCAAACTGCTCAACAATTTGTTCACAATATGAAAATCTGAGCTGAAGCAGAACATGGGGCTTCTCCAGGGAGATCCAGAGAGTCCTCAGTGAAATGTAGGTTAACACCATGACTTGCTGGCTCACTGGTGTAGAGTGCATGCTTGCAAGTCATTTCAGTGATTAGCATAACTTTTACCAGAGTGGAGGAACTGTCAGTGAAATCACCTTATGTTGTTTTTGGTTGGAAAGTCAACCTCCATACTGTACACTCAGCAGTTCACTGCAAACGGTTAAATAGCCTTGGCTTTAAAATGTTATGGGTTCAAGTGTAGGAAATTATCATTATCTGTGCTGTTTGTTTTAATGTTGCGCCTATTAGCAACACTGAAACAGCTTACTGAGAGAATGTGCACAAATTACACATTTCTGACTGACTGGCTAATAAGCACTTAACACAAAGGTACAGCTGAGGCTGATGGAAATGACTCATTACTTTTGTAAGTATTAAGTCAAATTAAAATCCGGGCCTGAGGATTTACCAACATGAAAAGTTTAGGGATCATGAAAGTGATTCGAGTTTATACTGAGGGGACATGAATGTCTGTACCTAATGTCATGGAAATCGAACCAAAAGTTGTTTAGATATTTCACTCAAAAACACACTTTTCAACCTCATGTTGGCCCTAGAGGAATTATTTAGGATAAATCATCTGGGGACCATGAATGAATTCATAGCAATCCAGCCAAAAGTGGTTGAGAAATATCAGTCTGGACAAAAGGGTACTTACTGACAGACCAAAGTTGACGTCACTGGAGCCATACAACCATTGTTAAAAGCAAAGTGAATCACGTCATGATGTAGGAGTTGTTTTAAAATGTGATAATAAAAAAACAAAACAAGGACAACTGTGAACCTCCAAAGCGTGATTGGTCTGTCCTCTCATAATGATCAGAGAGCAGTGATCAAGATGGCCTCGTTTTTAATGACCACATTCAAAGGACATACTGTAATCTGCGTTCTGTTAAATAATTCATTGAAATATTGCAATATTATTATAGGACAAAAATAACTGAAACGGTTTCTAGGTTTCCTAGGAAATAAATTGATTCATTAGCATATGAAGTGTTGTTTTTACATTTCATTTTCACTGACTGAATTGAATGTGACATTGTCATCTTTGACCACAGACAATGATGTCATGTTAAGGTTGAATTGTATTCATGGAAAGCAGCACTGGGACCAGATTGGTTTTCATAGCTGTTGTTATTCAAAGATCAGGGAAGAGAAAGGACAATGCATGACAATTGACTGTCAGTCAACCAAAGCAACTGCTGTGCTCTAAAGCACTTATCCCATGTTTGCTGAATATGTTAAACCGCCCATTTATTTCAGATTAAGACAGGTAGGAACTTCCTGAACCAATTAAAGAAAAGCTTGCAAATGTAAATGGCAGTCGAAAATTGGAGGGTGAGCAGGGTTTTACTTAATTAAAATTAATTTGTTGTTGCTGTAAATTGTGTGAAGTTTGACACAATCATCAAACAACACCAACAAATTAAGATGAGAGTTATTGGATGTTATTATTGATTGTAGCAATGTTTTTTGGTGTGCAGCTTTGACTGGCTGACAAAATATTTCCTTCACAAATAATTCACAGAGAGCAAAACATTGGTTTGAGTTTAAGTGGGCATCTTTATCACAAAACCAATTTAATCCAATGAATGTGCCACAATGCGGCACAATTTATCTGCAATAGAAAATGCGGCTTCAATGGATTCTGTCATCTGAGATGAATACATTTTCCTAATAGAGTAATGCATCCAACACAAATGAATTTATCACACAGGCAGTCAAACAATTCTACATTTAAGATTCTTCATAAACGGTGTGAAGCTTGAGGGTGTAAAGACGCTGGCAACAGGAAATAATTCATTATGGATTCAAATAACGTCATGATCTTCTGAAACGTTGGTCGTACATCAACCTGTGAGTGGATTCAGTTTAAAGCGTGAGGTGGAGGATGCAGCGGCATCAGCACTTTATACTTCCACTGTTTTGCCAAAATGCAACCTCACCTTCCTCCTTGGATGAGGACAAACTGCGTCGCCCGGCTGACTGACCTATAACTGCTTACCCAACGGCATCTGTCCTTGCTTTTCTAAAAGGTCTCCTCCCACGATGCGTCCCCTGATGTGTTTTTTTTAGCCTCAGGCTATGCAGAACACACGCTTTAGGTTCCCCGTTCCTAATCGAACACCAGCTGTTTGACATTCAACTAATTTCTCCCCGAGCTCCTTTCAAAACTTCCAGGTGTTATCAGAAAGTCTGCTGAGGGAGCAGTTGGGACTTTTATTATTGTAGGAGAGAATGATGATTCAGTTATCTTTTTTTTGGTTTAATGACATTTCTTTGCCACATGGCAAATGTAAACCAACACTTTTATGGGATTCTTGATCATTTTGGGGCACTGATGATAAAGCTGTCAATGTAAAAAAAAAAACAGTAGCATGATACTGTATGCTACCTCATAACTCTGGTAAAGAAAATAAAGAAAACCAATGGCCAATTTTGTAATTATTAGTGATTTATTTGCCATTACAAATACCTACAAATATATATTGTGTGTTATGATCTTATATCAGTGCCTGAAGGTTTCGGTTATCTACAATAAGTGCAATTTTTACATATTTGTGTGACTCTAGGAATGGCAATATCTGCCTGTGGTTGGTCGGTCGGCCCACCACTTTGCTCCAGATGTAAATATCTAATATATATAATAACTATTGTACAGTGGAGAATTTGTTAGACACATTCATGGTGCCCAGAAGATGTGTCCTGATGTTCATCTTGTGTCTTGACAACTTTTGGATTCATTGTCATTGTCAATTTGGTACACACCTTCAGGATAAATTGTAAAGACGTAAGTGATGGTTTAACTTTCAATATACCGCCATCAACAGGTCAAAAAATACCTGCAAATGTTAGCATGCTGACACTCTAAACCAAGATGGTAAAAACAAATTCATCAAAAAAGGTCACTGTGAAACTAAAGGTTCTATCTGCAGTGCAGGAAGCCCACTTTGGAGTCATTATCATTGCAAACGTTTGTTCAGAACATTCTGTTCAAGCTCTAAAGGGGAAAAATGTTACAGTCAACTATTGTGGAGAGGCAAGAACACGTACGTTTGTCAGTTTATTATCCTTACAATTACTCATCCCTGTCTTAAGACAATAGATGCTGACTCACTGTGTCTTAACTAACTGCTCTGTTTTTAATGGCAACAAGCACCTGCTGCACAGTATTCTTTAGAAATGGGATGAAGCCAGTCTCCCTGCCTCCTGGGATAGTGTGTGTGTGTCACCGTGCACATAAAACCCCATTAAAATAGTTTCTGCTCTGGATGAGCTACAGGCCTCTGTGAGGTGAATTGGTGAAGTTGTACAATTTATTGCTTGTCAGGCTGATCAGGGCAGTGATCCTGTCTATGCTTAAGTGGTGCCATTTCCATTTCCACTTGTCACTGCGAACACCTTTCAGTGTTGCTGCGGTAACTAGGTAACCTTAATCCAAAGACAAAATGAGAAAAAAAAAGGAACCAATGTCTGTCTGAGAAACCCTGGAGAAAGTCACTTAAATTCAGTCCATACAAAAGCAGAACGAAGCTGCAAAACCATGGAAGAAATATTTAAAACCACACAGGGGAAAAGCTAAAATACTTGTTTTTCATTGTATTCTGACACACATACAAACTGTGGTAAGTCTTCATTATGAATTGTTGTTAATTCATTAGATCCTCAACAATAGTTTGAGTCTAGAAAAGGATACATTTTTCTTCAGAGAAAGAAAAATGTAACACTTGCAATAGTTAAAATAATGAAAGAAGTTGAAATTGCAGTGAAAGCCGAAGAGTCAAAAGAGGTTGAAGTTTAAAGGGCTAGGGTGTAAAATTTCGGGAGATCTATTTGCAGAAAGGGAATATAATATTCATAACTGTGTTTTCATTAGGGTGTAATGACAAGAAACTAAAAGTTGTTGTGTTTTTGTTCCCTTAGAATGAGCCCTTCATATCTAGAACATAAGGAGACTCTTACACTCTCCGCTAGCACAGTGGGAAATACCCGGCCGATCGATACTGATGAAAAAGAAACGATATGACTCACTCGGTAGCTACTTCCATCATCGATTATGGATAAAGCGATAATTTTTTCCAAAGCTGTTGATGGAAGTCGCTAATGAGGATCGTTTTTTTGTTTTTTTAATTTAATTTAATTTAACCTTTTTTTTATCCAAAATAATCCAAATGAGATTTTAAATATCTTGTAAAAGAAAATAATGACACATGTTGTTGTTCCCGTGTAGCGTAAATGATCTGATAAATGATATATGACTGATGGCAGATTGGTGCACTGACTCATCTACTCGCCCATCCGAATTTTAGATTGTATCGGATTCATTTCTGATACTGGTATCGGTATAAGAACAATTTTAAACATAAGCCTTGGTAAACTTTTCCATTTCCCAAAGTCACTTTTATTATTTTACTTGGTTGCAGTATAATAAACTGAATGCTGTGAGCTTCAATGCATGAGTCACTGTGAGTCAAATATTGCAGACGTAAAAAAAAATAAAAAATAGAGTTACCTTCAAGGTCCGTGTACAGTGTTGTGGGCTTTTCATCTTAATCTTAGTCATATCAAGATCTGTTGTCAAGAGATTTTATTATGTACTTCAAATATAAGATATTTTATGGCGAACTTTTTAGCCCTGAAAAATACAGAATGATAGATATTTAAGTATTCGGGGTTCAAAAGCAGCAGGCACCGAATCGACTCAGACCCAGAACTCCAACAATAAACAAGATAAGGCTCACACACGTCACAGCCCCATAGCTAATATTGGTGCACCCCCCCCGCCAATCTTATTTGGGTTTATTGGCGACAGGATATTATGTTTACATGCAGCGACACCAAAATGGAATACTTGAGTATCCAGAATATTAACAGGATATTGATGTGCAGAGAAACGCGCTCTGTCACGGCTGATCAGATGTTCTCTATAGCAGGGCGCCGACGCTCTCTGTACTCCGTTCAGTGGTTCTAACAAAACCGCGCCCCAAAAAGTCATTTTCAGAGGCAATGAGCCGGCAGAAGACAGAACGGGCTCCGGTTCAGCTTTTACTGCATGTCAAAAAAAAAAAACATAACTCCCCAAACTCCTGAAAGTCATAATTTTGACTTTGTGACATTAAACGTGTCCTTTAAGTGAATAAAGGTAGTGAATCATTCTAGCTTGAGTGACAGGAGAGGCAGTCTGTGGCTTGAGGTCATCTTAATCTTTCTGCTAAACTGCTGTCAGTGGAAGAGACAACTGAGATTTTGCAGCCAGTCTTTGACCAGTGGTAAAAAAAAAAAAAAAAATCTGAGACGCCTGTGATTCATAAAGCCTCCTATGTTATCCAAATTGATTTTCTCATCACCGTTGATCCCCGTGCTTATACTTGCAGCATTGTCCACATCCAGTATTTTCTTCAGCTTTAAGTGAATTCATCTCCCACTGGGCAAAACACTATATTTATGACTCATGTACTTGTGAGAGACAGGGAGAGAAATAAGGAGGAGGAACAAAGACAAAGGAAAGGAAGGAAATAGAGATAGCGGAGGAAGAGAGAAAGGAACAGAAGCAGGAAGGAAATAGGAAGAGAGGGAGAAAGTATGAGAAAAGGAGGGAGGAGAGAGGTGCTCTGGGAGCTGAACATTATTTAGACTAAATGAGGTCAAGACCTTGAGGTATACTCTGAATCTCAAATGTCGTTGCTCACATTTGCAGCCCACTGTGTATTCGCGTGGCGCTCTGTTTGTGTGTGTGTGTGTGTGTGCTGGCATGTGTCCATGTATTCAATAGAATACCAATCAGGTCATTGTCATTTTTTTTCTTAGACTTAAATCTTCTTTTGAACAACAAGGCCTCCATACTCAGGGTGATATGTTAGTTTAATGCCTCGTGAAAACACACGTATACATCCATCACTGTCCGTCTTCGTCTCTCTCTTTTCTTCCGCCAATCGTTGCGGGGTAATAAGGTCACTAAAAGGCCGACCTTACATTGACTTGCGCCTTACCGCATCTTCACTCCAATCAGCCACCTTCTAGAGGTCGCCTTGGAAACAGAGAGCCAATGGGAGAGCAGATCAGAGCGCAAAGGTGTTCTTCTATATCAGTGTCTAAACGCTGCACACACACAGACACCTTTAATGCCTTTTTGTCTTTTTTTTTTGGTAATTATCGCAGCACTCAAATACGCACATCACTGTAGCCGGTTTATTGTTCAATCTGCAGCCGTCGTTGTTTTCATGTTTGTGAATGGCTTCAAACCGTGAGAGAGAACAAAGTGAGGTACACCTCTGCGTTCAGCTACAAGCCCGGCACAACAAAGCCTTGTCGGAGTGGGCGGCGGCATTGAAGTCTTCATTTTGTACAATAGCAACAAAAAGGGAACTATCAACCTCGACATCGTAACACCGAAGCAACACAGGGAGCTGGAAATTCCATTTCAGTGATCACAATCTCACTAACTTTTACCCACAGTGCCATAATGGAGACATCGTGACAATCCTTTTTTATTTTCGGTGTATGTTTTGAAGATGTGTTTTAAAACAGGGTCAATACAGCCAGGGAACCATGAAGCTTGAGGCTATGTGTGTGTGTGTGTGTGTGTGTGTGTGTGTGTGTGTGTGTGTGTGTGTGTGTGTGTGTTGTGTGTCCATTGATTCCATTGCTCTATTTGGAAGCAAAATACCACCGAGCTGTTCTGCTCCACTTACACCAACACCTGTTTTCCCTGTCTTGTTCAAACAATTTGTTAAATGTGCATGCTTTCCCTGATATCTATCTACCCGTCTGTTTACCTGTGTGTCTGTCTGTCTTGCACAAAAGAATAATGTTTCTGCTGCTCTCTTTGTCTCTAGCTGATGGGGTTTATCTACGCCTGCTACGTGGTCAAGCTCATTTCAGAAGAAGAGGATAGCTGTAAGTATACTGGTCACACACACACACGCATGTACACTCACATTTTACAGCAGAATCCAAAAGCCTTAAAAAAAAACCTGTTTGATGTGTGTATTCATCCTACGGTGAAAGACGCTGTTTCTCAGTCTGTTAATTCATCACTAAGCTGCACCATTGTCTCTGCACGTGTTAAGCTCCCCACTATATTTACAGAGATAGCCAAGGCAGCTGTAGCGTGGAAAATTTAACTTTTTTTTTTTAAGCAACCTGTCCTTTCAGACTAAGGTAGGAATAAGCTGCCGTCTCTTTTCCGGTTGCCGACTGTGCATTTTGAAACTGTTTTATCAGCTGTTACTAGTTTGATAATTATGCACAAAAAGTTGGTTGAAAAGTCAGGCAAAGACAGTTTCCGGCTGACTTGTTTTAAAACATAAACTCTTGATATATGCACTTGATGGCTACGGACATAATGTTGTGCTAGTAGACAGAGGCTAAAGCTGCACGTGCCAGCATCCTCACCAGTGTATGATCCATGCAGAAGACATGGAAGTAAAGAAACCATATTGTTAGGTAATGCTGTGTAGAGCTAGTTAGTCCTAGTACTGTGAGTTTGATGAGGAAAAAAATGCAAAATCAGACTTGAATTTCAGACTGTAGATTTGCTATCGTGAGCTGTGCTTCTTTTTAATGTAACCTGTTATAGCGTAGTATTTCTTGGCCTTGAAAATAACACTGGGGTTAGGTTAATACTGTCGGCAGTCAGCTAATTAGCAGGAGATGCTAACATGTGCAGTTCACGTTATACTAGACGAACACTGTTTAGTCCATTCATCACACTTATGCTCTTGTGTTTTTGGTTTTGTAAAAGGTCAAATAAATGCACCACCCTCCAAACTCTCAAATGTCAAGTATTGCTCTTACCACAGCCTCATGCATGCTGCTTCAGTATGTGGAGAACTTCAGGGGTCAGCAGACCTGCTGTGCCTAGTTACGGTTGCTAAGCTATGTTTGGATCTTTCCATGATTGGTCAATTTGGATCAATTTGGTACAGTAGGTTCAGGGGGGTTAAGTTAATGCCTCTGGTGCTTCTGAGTTCAAGCATCAAGTCAGACTTGTGAAGTAAACTTAGTGCCTCTGTTTTCGCTTTATCCGTATTTCCCGGCTCGTCCTTTCGTTAACGCTCTTCACTACCGAGCAGCAAGTTTTGAATGAAGCCATCTCGGACTGAGAGGCCTTTATTAACACTTAGACAGAAATCAAAGTAAAACCTGTAGCCTCCAGCTTTTGCAGCCATGCTAGTTCATTTACAGCAACGCATGGAGAAAAAAGAGACTAGAGAAGGAACTGTGATGGATTAGGAGGCTCGATCAAAGTTGTCTTTCATTCATCCGTCTCTACCACATACTCAGTACTCCCAACCATCATCACCAAGCAACAGTCATAGGGAGAGTCAAAGAGGGAAAGACCAACAAAACATGTTCACACATTCATTCATACAACCATGTTGATTGGGAAGTGTGCAACTTCTACAATAAAATGCGACATTCACTAATAATTAGATGGTTAATTGCATTTGAAGTGTAATACCAGTATCGGATGAGGGAAAATGAGATGTTGATTTTTGCGATTGTTGTCTTTTGAATGCAGAGCGTGCCTGTGAGCATTTATATTAATGAGCCTATTTATCTGAGGCCATCAGTTAAGTTATTCCATTAAAGTAGACGCAGCTGCGGGGGGATCAATACGCAAGCATGTCTTATTCAACACTGAATTGACGGCTGTGTTTGCTAACACATAAATATTGACAGGTGATAAATGCAGACGGGATCAGTGGTAGTAGTTTGAAGCGAGGAGAGTCGACACGTCTTTCCTGCTTTCCGTTTTATACAAAGAAGATTGGGCGTTCAGAGTTTTGGGGGAAATTATTTATACTTTTAATAAAAAACTGTGGCTCAGAATTGGATGCAAGACCTACATCCGTCTCTAAAAGCTCCCCATGTGACAAAACTACCTCTTTGGTCAATGAGGTCACAGAAGTATATTCAATCATCACATTGTTAATTTAAAAAAATCAGTTTAAAGTGATGTAACACTGTATAGTTTCTTTTTAATAAGCTTTGTGATGACAGGAAGCCTTAAAATGCCACTTGTTCCCTGTCTAAATAAGTAATGCCTAGTTGTTATTTGGCCGGTGCTTAACTGTTGTATTTTGGCCGTTGGCTCTTGTTGCTGTTTTGCACCCTGAGAGAGAGAGAGGGCTTGTTAGAACTAAACAGATTCAGATGAGATAGAGCTAGAAGAGTATGCTGTGTATCCATGTGGGAGTTCATGTGCTCAGTGAAGTAAAATGCTGCATGTTGACTCATTGTTATCTTCACTGTAACAACTGACATCTTAGATCTTAGAGGGTTTCTGCCTGGTCTGACTCATAGGGGGGTAAATACAAATGCTTGGGCAGTGGCCCTTTGGCGTTGTGATACTGACGAACAAGGCAACCATTAGCATCTGTATGACACTCCAGCCTTTCAACTAACTCCGATGAAAACCCCTCCATGTCATTAATATACACTCAGAGCAACAAACGTAGTATTAAGAGACACTGCCAGGACAGGTGGGAGGGGCTGTGGATGAGTAAAACTAACACAACAACCTTTTTTGTTAAGAGATTACGCAAAAGACATTGTGGTGACGCCAGGTGGCCCAAGCGGCAAAATATGACGAGAAGGGATGAGATCATGTTGTTTGTTTAAAGGCCATGAAAACGTCTTTTCCTTTGAGTGATGGAGTCGGTCAAAAACACACTATTTTCTGCCAAAGATGGTTATTTGGTTTATTTTACATTAGAGATTTCGGACCTTGCTATTTCTCACTGCTTTGGAAAATACAACGTCACATTGTACAATATTTCTATGCACCAATCAGAGTTTAGCAACATTTTAATCCAATTTAATGACAGTTGTGTGGTTATTTGCTTAAGTTGCAGGCACTGTCCGTCAAATCTGATCACATCGACAGTCCGGATGAAGCACGCTGAGTTTTTGAGTGGTTAAACTCTCCATAAATAATACCACAGAGTGTTCCTCCCAAATTTTTACTTTATTATTTAGTCATTGATATTTAATGGTATAAGGAAACACTTAAAGTTTCCAGGGGTGTTGACAAATTCAGCTGCAACCATCTGTTCATCCGCTTTGTGAGCTGCTTGTGCTGGTGAATGTGTTTTGGGAGCTGGAGCGTAGCATACATTGGACGGGTTGCCAGTCTTTAACAGGGCTAACACATGCAGACAAACACATTCACACTCACATTCACAGCAACGGGCAATTTAAAGCTCCCAGTTTAATGTTGCAATGTTGGCATGCAAACTGCACACAAATACACGGCGATACTGAAAGTGATTTCCTCAAGTCTTCTCAGGGGACAAATGTTATCAGAAGGACTCAGGATTCAAATTGAGGTTTCAGGCCACTATTAAGCCTTAATGAATAGACAGGCAATCGCAGCGTCATGTCACATGCATCATTTCCATGCGACAAAAAGAGAATCTTCTCCAGAACGATTTCGGGATTCATTGTAATCTTTGTGTTGCCGAGGCGTAAGGCTGTGGAAAAAGCGCTGCTCGATTAATGCAGTCTGGGAGACTAAACAATAATCAGGGAGCTTTGTAGGGAAATGTGCCTTGGGTGAAGAAGCTAATGCTCACTGAGGACCGATGAAGATTTTGAGTTGCTGAGAAAGCTAATTACGCTCATAATTATTCCGTGCATGTGTGAATGAGTGCGCCTGTGCGCGTTGAAGTGTGTGTATAGGTGTGTGGTTGCGTCTGTGTGTGGGAAATTAATCATTATAGGAAGTCTTATCTGTCTCACAGCTCCTTGAATGTGTCAGACAGATTCTTGTCAAACGTACACACATGAACAACACACAAATCGATGTAGACACAAAACCAAGGATTACAATCCTTGTGAGATCGGTCTTTGTGTAAATGGAAGCTTTTTTTGTCAATAGTTAACACTCACATTTGGAGAAATGTACAAAATCAGGAGATCTGTTTTTCTAGCTTCTGGTGAGAACTGTTCAAGTACTCACGTGCTCATTGGACGAGGCCTGCACCTTATGAATAACATATCTGAATTTTTAAATTGAACTGCTTCAGCTTGATAGGCAGCACACTGACAAGGTTAGCGGCTCCATTTCCTCTTGCGTTCAAAGGGTCAAGCATGGCAGAAAACTCTGCTGAGACTATTTGACTGCAGCATGAATCAGCAGGAAGCCCTCGCCGTTCACACCAGGCCGTTCTTCCACAAAAGGAATCCGCACAAAGAAAGAACACATCAAGCACAGGCGACATCTCCGCATTGTCTGACTGAACAACTGTAATGAGCAGAATGATCATAAAACACCTCTGTATTGCAGCAGTCCAGGAAAACTGCTGATAGACAAAGAGGATCATCTGCCGTCCCGTCGCGTGGTGTAATCACGATTTCACATGGATGCATTAAGAGGATTAAGGGAGAAGTGTGAAAACTCACGGCTAAGACGTGGCGGCTTATTATGAATTTTGTCTAACTTTAAATTCAACAGAACAAAAAGAACAAGAAAGGTATGTGAGAACAGATACACTGATCCAGAGACTTGAGTGGAAACCAATAAAAAATTCGGGCTATGCTTTCTGTCTACTGACAATAGAGCCAGTAGCTGGTTAGCTTATCTTAGCATAAAGACAGGGAACAGGGGAAACAGCTAGTGTGGATCTGTTCAAAGTTAAATCTGCCTCTAAATTGGACTAGCGCGTGTAATATTTTGTTTTTTAATCTGTACAAAAAAAATAAAATAAATGACAACGTGCTGTTACGTGCTGAAAAGCCAAGAAATAGAGCTAAAGTTAAAGATAAAGTTTGGACATAGCCAGGCTAGCTATTTGCACCTGCTTCCAGTCTTTATGCTAAGCTAAGATAACCAGTTGGCTGTAGCTTCATATTTTGATAGATGTACTCATCTCTGAGCAAAATAGCTTAACTAAAAGGTGCTAAATGTGCATTAATATAACAGCAAAAAACTATTTGCACTGTGCTGGTACAGCGGATACCGCTGATTACTGCGTCTCGACCGACAGCGTTGTTACGGAATTTAGCAACTTTGGAAAACTTCGCAAAAATGATCAAATATTCTTTCAAAATGTGACTAACATCATTTTATTTACTCATTTACTCATCTTAAAGGTATAAAAACACAACATCTCCATACATATTTTATGTGTCTTGGGTTTTAATAGAGTCACACACAAACTAGTTAGTTGAATTGCCTGACTGTGTTTGGCTCCCACGTCATGTTAGGACGTACTAACGTACTAAAGCCACTCTCTTGATGGTATGAAACCTCACTCAATAAATACGAAAGTGCGCTGCTGATCAAGGCGAGGAAGTACCCTTTTATGAGCTCCACAACATCAAAGTAAAATAAATATATATATCATAGCTTCCTCTCTTCAAAAGTCTAGGCTCTCTGCCTCAGTCTGAGAAAAGCAACCACCTGCTGGCAGCTCCTCAGCTCCGGAATCTGATGAGGCATCTTATATAATTTAGGAAGTTCAGAGTATTCTCAAAGCATAAATATATCGCTTCATAAGATTTATCCTAAAGATAGAATTAGATTTGAATCATCCCATACAGTTGAGGACAGATTTTCTCTTTGAAAATGAAACAGCAGTTTCATTTCTACAACCCTGATTAGCTCAAAGAGCGGCGGCGATATAGAGGTGGTGGTTCTGCTACAAAATGTTTTGTTGATCACCCTAGAGGTGGAGGAGGCCTTTTTGCGATGACTCATCTGTGGTGGGAGATTCCCAGTTGATAACCACTAAGGCATACTCTGTCTCTAATTGGTGTTGTTTTTGCGTGCAGTTGATTTTATAGGAGGGTTCGACTCCTACGGTTACCAGGGGCCTCAGAAGACCTCCCACCTTCAGCTACAGCCCATGTACATGTAAGTATAGTTATACACTATTCATCTACAAATGTTAGATATTTAAAGAAAATATTTTGATTATGTTTTTTTTATCACATATCACCCACAATATTAGTCTTAAAGATGAGGCATTAATTGAGCTAAATGCTGATCAGAAATCCAAGTTTTATACCCAGAATTCACTCCAGATCCTCTTAAACTCCACCAAACCATCAACATCTGTGTTTGAGTGACAATGATATATGCATATTCTTGCTGTATCAGCATTATTGCTTATCATTTATCAGCCCAAGGTCAAATCAATTATCCCTGTTGTAGCGCTTTTATACCCCCACACATACGTGGCAAATAAAGACGATGAAAACATCTGTATCCTTGATGTCATTCATGCTGAAGCTTTTGTTAGATTGTTAGCTTTTGTATTATCATTGTTGCGTTCTGGAAGCTTTCATTTTGTATCCTTGCAGGCTAGATTGTAGTTTACGTGGTGATTCCTAGACACTCAAACCACAGATTCCTGTTTTGTTGAGATCTTCAGTTATTCTTTTGCCCGAAGAGCCAGGAATACGATAAAACAAAATGAGTCTGGGTCCAGGCATGGATGGCCCCTGCATCAATCTCGCAATATAGCCAAAGCTAACACCACTGTAGCAAACACCAACAACAACACAAGAAATAACGGGCGATTCCACTGATGTACAGCAGACAGTTGATCAATAGCTGTTTTTATTAGAGAAAAGAGACAGAACAAATTAGAGACAGATACAGACGGACAGAGAGAGATGGAGAGAGAAATTGAGATCAAGATAGACGAGAGACTAGTAGAAAAAGAGAGAGAGAGAAAGAGAGAGAGAGGAGGGGAGGGAGAGAAGATAAACACAGAGTGATGGATGAAACCGAGGACTAAACAAAGAAGAAAGGCAATAAAGGGCCATTCTGTAGTTTTATATGTCCCCTGTGGAAGTCATAACACAGATCATAAATCATCGACCCCCAAGATAATGGCTGCAAACTCACACAAGAGCTGGAGCATGAATACACATATCTGTGCACACACACACACACACACACACACACACACACACACACACACACACACACACACAAACTATGCATACGCACAAACAACTTGACTCACAGTAAATGTGCTGATGGACATCTTGTGCTTGTACATTAATGCACACACATATAGACACACACACACACACACACACACACACACACACACACACACACACACACACACACACACACACACACACACACACACACACACACACACATGCATATGCACACACACTTGCAGAAACATCATCAATATATTATCATTGTTCCCCAGCTGTTGTCCCTTCACTTTGGTCTTTATTGGCTCTGGCCACAGGGACCAGTAAATAGTAATACAGCTGTGTCGTCCCAGTAGGAATCTCCCACACCCAACCGCCCACCCACACACACACACACACACACACACACACACACAAACACACACAAAAATAACGTCACAACTTTTGCCGCCTCCAGAATTTTGAAGAAATGTGCGCTTCTTTGCAAAGTAAAATAAAGATCAACTTATGGTTGACCCCCCCAAAAGCATGTGTTGTATTCATATGAGAGTTGTATTCATATGAGAGTGAAGCATTATCCTAAAAACATCATATCACCTAAAAACATTAAATCCATAACAATACAGAACCAAAATATCAAGTTGTGACCGTAAACTTCTCATTTTTCCACAATTTATATTTAATTTTTGCGTCTGCTGTTACAGCCTCAAGATTAAGCTCTTTGTTGCATTTGATTTTATCAGAGCTCAGAACTAATTATATTAGGAACTTATTAAATGAAATATAGCAGGAAGTGTGGAATAGTCATAACTGCAGGTCTGCTATACATCAATATTTACCTAAAGGTTGCTAACGTTAGCAACTCATAAGCTACTGGTCATATTAGACCAAGTGAGGATGTAGCAACAAAACGCTTGAGTATTCAGATTGAGCAGTGGAGCATTTGACTGCTTATGAATTGAATTTTTCATTTGTAAAAGGAATATGTGTGACTTCTTCTCTTAAAGGTCGCATACCGGTAGTATCACTTTAATACCTTGTTGTTTACATTGTGTTGATAATTATATTGGATATACATATGAAACTTTGTTTGTTTTTTTGTAGACAATCAAATAGCTAGCATTTCTTTCTTGCTTTTTTTTGTTCATAAATGTTTGGGGGAGACGTATCAAAGTCAGTACAGCCACGCGGATGTGCTCAAGCTGTCTCTTATTATCATCTCTTATAATACACAGGACAAGTGCTTCAGATGTCCTCATTGAACATTAATGTTCAGCTTATGTGCCTGAGTGAATCGCTTTATCAAGGACGACACTTAGCAAATGCACCGCTAAGCATTTAAACAGAACCCTCTCAATCCTCACTGTCCTCAGTTACACTTCAAAGAGTTGCAGTTTCAGAGGTTCACATACATATTTACCTTTAAATCTATGCTAAGGCAATACAAGAGATTCAGTCACTATCTTCATATAACCCTCTCCTCCTCTCTTCATTCAGGTCAAAGTAAACCCAGGAGCTACTCCAGGAGCGCTGCCTTACCAACCCCCACTGCTCGACATCCTCCTTTTACTACTCCAACTGTCTTTTAATAAACAACAACCAAGACACAGACAAGACGACAGGATGAGACACTAAGATATTCTGCACTTCAACCTACAGATCCCCCCCCCCCCACCCCCACCACCACCACCTCCTCCAGTAATCAGACTGCTTTCCTGGTCTGCCTGTCTGCTGTTTTAACGGAGTTAGGTCTGTTCCTGATGAAACACTGGCCTCTTGTGGTTGAACGCGGTAACACCACGACATTTATGAAACACCAGGACAGGCAGCTCCGATAATACCTGCATTTTTTTGTTTTTCTTCATCTCTGAGGGACCCAATATATTCCTTTTGTGATGTTGAATATCTGCATCGTGACGGAAACCAAAGGGATGTAAAGCGGCCCATTGGTGAATTACCGACCCATTGGTTTCTTCAGACTTCCAAGGAGAACACTCTGTCTCTCTACTGTCGGAGCCCTGTTTCTTCAAGCTATGTATAACAATAGAGTCCGTTACAACCACACATCAGACACTGGACTTCCAACCAGACTGACAAAGCGTCTACTAGCAAGAACTACCGATATAGGAATGTCAGACATCTTTCTTTTCTATGGTTACTTATTGGTGCATTTTGGGTTCCTTGTTGCAGCAGAAATTGGGAGCTCAATACAAGTCACGGGCTCATGTACTCAAGCACGAGTACACGCCACACATGTTCCTCTGTTGCTTCATCAGAAACGTCGAATGTTAAATGACTGATGCTTTGTGTAGATTTACATGCTTTCATTCCACGTGTGCATGTGTACAGGAAACACGCATTCACATACACAGGCATTAGGCGATGCATATGTGAATTCACACATGCATGCACGCATATACGCACACACACATAACAGATGTATTAACATTTTTTTTAATGTGAATCTTAACAATGTTTACAATACTTCAAAAATTCAGCTTGCCGGACAGAAAGACTGAACACCTGACAGACATGTAGACAGGCAGACAGGGAGGCAGACAGGAGACGGTCGAGCTGCAGCATCCTAAAGGTCATTGGGTGTTTTCTACCATGTTAATACAGACAGAGGACACGAGATTTGTTCTCTTGCTGTCTAAATAATTTGTCTTCCATCCAGAGGTAGATAGAGACAAAGAGAACGATCCCAGAAGAGGGATTGAGGTCAGGCAACGGTTTCCCTTCCACCTCAGTCCTTGTAGCTCTCAATTCAAAGCTTCCTTCGTCTCTCAGCAGGCACGTTTTGTTTTCCCTTTTTCTGAATTATAAAAAGGTTAAAAAAAAAAAGCTGGAGGCCAAATCAAGTGCCCAATCAGCCTCATGTGCAGCATCCACCCTTCCTCAACAACAGAAATATTTAAAAACAGACCACGCTTACATAAAGGGAAAAAACACCTTAAACAGAAATGACAATCAATGTCAGATCGACCTGAATCTCATCATAAATTGGCATTTTTTGAACCATAACAAAGGTGCCAAAAAGCTGAAACATGGCTGTCATTATTATGTGGGAACAGAAAAGCATCTTAGTTTGTTGTTTAGATTGATATATTGCATTTCCAAAACCCTGGAGAATGACAAAGATTTGTGAACAAAAGAAAAAGGAAACGACAGAGGCGGAATCTCCGTCGACAGCGCACACGTTCACCCTCGCCTGCAGACTAACGAGGACAAAAATGATACCAGAGAGACACCGGAGTCTTAGCAGCTCCCTTTCTTCACCTCACCACTCAAATTTTAATGTAGAAAGTGCCAACGATATCACCATATGGACATCCGTAAAGCCTGGTTTTCTGAAAAAGCCACAGACTGGGACCAAAAATAATGGGTCTCAGCTTCACTTTTCCTGGGTTCCCATGTAAGAAAAATAGCGAGAATATCACAAATATGAAGAAACCCCCCCCAACATTTGCATTCCAGGCGACCAGCAGGTTTTTTTCACTTTTATTCAGTTCAGAAAAAAACTGATTCCTTCTGGAAATGTGACGAATCGTGTTGCATTTGTGTTGCAATCACTGGACCAAAAGTTTGAGGCCTTTTCTCCGTCAACCAAGGGACATTTCTTGGAGAAAATACTGACAATATGATGGACTTTTTCCCCCTCTACAAACTACAAAGTCCACCCCCGTCTGCCAGTTATCTTCAGCAGTTCATGTTTTATAACAAACCTGTGGGTTACGTTCAGAGTCGCTGTGAGGCTCCACAGACAGTCGCTCTGGAGGACAGAAACAACTTTTTGTGTGTTTGCATGAGGTGTTTCCAAACTGTCGAGTATTTAATCTCATGCTGCGTGTGACTAACTAGCTACTTAAAACTGGGAACTGTTTGGTTTGTTGAATGCTCCTCAACTCTCTTCAAAGAGTCCTAAATGTGAACTTTGTGATTTTTCTATAAGTAACGCAGTCTGAAACGTCCGCCGAGTAAAGGAGATAAAAATAGCAACTACAATGTAAAACGATGAAATGTAACTTTGAACTTCTAGACGTTTTTTAATCACATGTGGCCGTGTTTACTGTTTTTTCTAGTTGACTACTAATGTATGATGTTGTGTACAAGTGGGACTACTATGTTTTATTTCTTCTAATTGTACAGTGTATTTTGAAACGAGAGAGTAAGAGGAGATTGGGAAGGGAATTAGTTGCACTATAGTCTGTAATTCTTTCATTTACAATTCTGTCAGGGCTGGAAGTTCACTTTCACTTCAGCACATGATTAACTTTACAATATTAATTTAATAACAAACACCACACGTTGCTTTTTAATAAATGAAATGACTGCAGATGAAGTGTCTTTTTGCAAAATTCAAATCAGGAACTAGGGTCACATGTCCATTATTTGAAACGTCATTGAAAAAGATAGTTTGGTTGTGTCAGCTAATTTGAACTGAAAGTGAATTTATGTTTTATTTGATTTGCCTTTAATGGAGTCGATCAAGGCAATATCACCGGCACTGTGGAACCAATATCAACTTGAATGCCAATATGGCAGATATAGGAGAGGATTTCAGATATATAATGTGGCCCAAATGTGTGTGTGTGTGTGTGTGTGTGTGTGTGTCTGTGGGTGTGTGTGTGACCTATCTGTGTCATGGTGAACTGAACGACACTTAACCCAGAACCTGCAAAGCCACAACTTCAACACAAACGCAGCTGAAGTAAATTAAAGAACGTATCAAAGATTGTTAATGAACAGCAATAATTATACTCTTATAATATATTTTTAAGTTCTAATAAAGACAGAATCCACAAATGTCGTAATTTATCTTCACAGCTGCTTGATCACATTCAGACTTTGGAACAGTCAATGGAGCGTCTTGTCTTTAGATCTAGGAATGCAGATCTGTACATAAAGAGTTAAACATTTGCAGAGGGCGCTTGAGGTGAGCCTTTATTTTGTTCAATGGTGTCAATAAACATTCAGTCAAGCTATTATAAAGTCCTGAATCTGTATTAAGAGTTACAAATCCCTCCATTCGAAGCTTTAAAGTTGTGGCAAAAGTATAAAGATATAGTTATTTCGGTAATATGGTGCTGAATAAATGTATGAATAATAGGGAAAGACGTTTATCCGGGGTTTGGCTAAACTTTCATAACATTTCTAAGTCAATTTTGAATTTCATAAGCGAAATGCAGCATATTCAGCTTTATCAAAACTGAAATGTTCAATTCAAAGCCCCTGACAGCTTGTTTTTTTATGTTAAATCAAAGTTAACGTAAAGAAAACAACAAAATATTTATAGGAATTATTTATTAGGCAGGGTAACAAAAGCTTAGATAATGTGTTTAATGTGTTAGGACTGTGTGGGTGTGGCTTGAACAGATTTGATTGACAGCGGCCTGGAAACATAAGCAAACGACCCAACTGTCATCGTCATGTATTGATTCAAAAGTTGCTTAATCTTGATTGAGGCACAGAAATATGTGACATCAACGCTTTGCATTTGAGTTACATCCACTTCAACCAAGGAAAATCAGCACAGCCCGTCAGTAAGGAACCTCTCAGTTGACAGAACCGAAACTGTGTCATTCATGTAGGATCCTAATCACTTAAATAAGAAGCTGATTGAGGAAATAAGTTGTCTGGGTCTTCAAGTATTCTCAGTGGTGCTTGCACAATTAGTTCAATAAAGAAATACAGCTGCAAAGGGCAAAAAAAGTTCGAATATAACTACGGAGAAATGTGTAGGACCCAGGAAAGAACCCTGAGGTACTCCACAGCAACTGTTATCTTGTGTTAAAATGTATTTTGTTCCTACAAATTGTCTTATATTAACCTTTTCCCTTCATTGTGACGTAAATTAAGGGACACTGAACTGACGCAGCGCAAACTATTATGTTAGAGGAGCATTTAGAGAGTGCAATAACACATTATCATAATACATTAAGCAACTACTCACAATGTCAGTACGTCAATGCTGGAATCTGTCGTTAACTGCCAGTGAAAACAGCAATGTACAAACTTTCTTTTTGGCTCTGGGTTGATTTGTTTATGTTCACCACTGACTAAAACCATCCATGTTGGTTTAACTCCGTCTCTTTTTATGATGGTTTTCCCACAGGTGACTGACTGTACATAAACTCGACAGTTGGGGAATAAAGTAGACAGTGGAGAAGGAAAGTCTATATTGTGTCCCTTCCTTTCTTACACCTTTCAGTCATGTTTTGTACTTTCTGTGACCTTAAATTATTTACATTTTTTACGTTGTGCTTGTGAGAGACAAAGTATTCACAGAGTTATTTTCTTTTGAGGTTGTGAGTCTGTTTTTCAGCTAAGTGTTTTCCAGTAATTAAGTTCTGAAGAAGAGGAAAATCCACTTTCTACTGTGACTGAACTGAAGCCAAACCTGTTGAAACTGCATTCAACAAGACAGCATCTGTATCTCTTTTTAATGTACACACACACACACACACACACAGACAGAGTCGTTGCCAGGAAGCACTATCGTTCCTTTGCCGAGGAAACGTACCAGCAATCATTAAGAGGAGTAGAGTGGGTGGTGTTCTTACATCCTCATCTGGCGCTCAAAGGTAAATTCAGCGTTTAAATCACTGAGGGTAATGCTGTTAAAGTAAAACATGAAACATTTACCCAATTAAGGCTAAAAACCTCTCAAGTGAGATAGAAAAAGCCCTCTTCATGTAGATGCATTAGGCTGAGTTTAAGATGGAGTAAATGCTCAAAATTTGAAGTACTTTAAATATTTATTTGTAGCCTGCGGAGCGTACCCCACTTTTTGACTTGTTAAATGTTAAAGCAGCACACTCCAGAAAACATCTGATGGGTTTTCAGGCTTTATGTAATAAGCGGGTGACTCACACTTGTAAAAGCGTTTGTTTTTTTGGGGGTTTTTTTTTAGCATTGTTGGCATTCTCCACTAAAAACCAATTGGGCACAGCCAGGACAAGCAAACTAATTACCGTGTGGCTTGCGCCCTATAGCTTTAATTCTGGAATTGCAACGGAGCTAACAACCCATTTTACAGGCGCCCCAGTTAGGTTTATTTGAAAGATGTGCCAACAGCGCTGAACTAAATATGTGACCGTCCAAATTACTTTCATTCTTAGTGTCATTTTCACCGTTTGTCGGAATGAAAGGCCTTCTGGTTACGGGTGATTTAATGAGGATGAGAATTGTGTGTGTGATGCAATGAAGAGTAAGAGGACTACAACGCTTTAAAAACTAAATGTAGTCTGGTGCTAACCCTACGAGTACTGACATTTTGTCTTGGGACTTTATCATATGACACCAGAGCTGTGGTTATGAAACTGGCAGGCATAATAGAACTGAGCCATCGTTAATTAAATTGGTTCCACCAGGGCTTTTTCTGCAGTGACAAGTCAAATGTCTGCTGTGAGAAAGGGAAAAGCAACAGCAGCAATTGTAGAATATTTCACTTGATAATGAGCGTTGCAACTGCGGCTTCGGGTGTTGTAAAGTTGTGTGTGTGTGTGTGTGTGTTAAATGTTCCACTTGATTGAGAAAACAACACTTACTAGCTTGTTTCTGCCGATTTCAACCACATTTTACGGTCTTCCTCAGCAGATCAAGTTTGTTCAGTTGTCATAGAGAGGTCATGGCTCAGTTCATGTTAGGTGACGGGATGACAACTGTGCAAATGTCACACACTTACGAGATGTGTATTTGAAAGCACCTGGGACATTGACTTAGGATTGTTTTGTCAAACTGACATTGTATGTTTTAAACCTGCTAAATAAAATCTCCACCTCACGTTTGGCCAAAGGGATAAAAGGTAAGTAATTAAAGTAAATTTGTGTTGTATTATTATCCTGTTCTGTCCCAATTGTTTCTGAATATTTGAGCATACCCCGGACCTGTAATTGAAATTATTTATAAAGCTGCTCTTACAGTAAGTGGTGGAAACAGTAAGTGAGCTCCAAACAGTAGACATTGAGGCTCTTATAGTTCTGTGAAGCCGTGGATACATCTCACCCATGATGAAGCTCTGATAACTCACATATTATGTATTTCACATTGTTTCCACTGTTATAGCCTACTTCCTGACCTCAGGTTGTGATGATTTGATGACCACATTAGTGCAGGGATATGTATCAAATATATAAAACAAAACTGAAACAACTCAGGTAATGAAACTAGGACTTTAGGGCTCTTTTTAACGCATGGGTTTTCAGATCAGTTGATAGCAGGATCCAATTTGTAAATTCTGACGGTATTGACGATGCTTGTGGCAGATTGGCACGAGCATCTCGCCAAAAATCAAAGCACTTTTTGGGGTGGATAATGTGGACAATTGCACCCAAAACTCCAAGGCCCCAAAAAGCTCCAGCTATACTGTGGAGAGTATAACAAAAAATATATATAATAATAATATTTATATATATATGTATGTATATATATATATATAATAATTAAGCCTTTATTAGTCCCACAATGGGGAAATTATTTCTCTGCATTTAGCCCATCCGGAGGAACAGTGGGCTGCAATGAAGCACGGGGAGTGGTAAACAAACAAATGCTCAACAAACCAGAATAACTTGGGGTTAGGTGTCTGCTCAAGGACACCTCGGCATGTTGCCGGTAGAGGGGTTTGAACCACCAACCTTGTGGTTACGGGACACCGCTCTACCTCATGTGCCACATATATAGCCGCCCCATATATATATATTATAATTATAATATAATTAATTATAATATATATATATATATATATATATAGAGAGAGAGAGAGATTATAATTGGAATATACAGTACCAGAAAAAGTTTGGACACACCTTCTCATTCAATGGTTTTTCTTTATTTTTCTTTTTTTATACATTGTAGATTAATATTGAAGACATCCAAACTATGAAGGAACACATATGGAATTATGTGGTAAACAAACAAATGCTCAACAAACCAGAATATGTTTTATATTTTAGATTCTTCAAAGTAGTTGAATGAGAAGGTGTGTCCAAACTTTTGACTGGTACTGTATATTATATATATATATATATATATATATATATATAATATATATATATATATATATATATATATATATATATATAAATATAAATATAGATTATAATTGGAATATCTATACATATACATATAATTGTAGTATAATATATATATATATATATATATAGAGAGAGAGAGAGAGATTATAATTGGAATATCTATACATATATACAGTATAATTGTAATATATATATATATATATATATACAGTTATAATTGTAATATATATATATATATAGAGAGAGAGAGAGAGAGAGAGATTATAATTGTAATATATATATATATATAGAGATAGATTATAATGTAAATATCTATAGATATATTATAATATGGAATATATATATACATATATATATATATATATAACATTATTATTATTATTTATTTTGAAATTGTGAAAATTCTCCACAAATTGCCGTGATTTGTTGGTGAGATGCGCGTGCCAATCTGCCGGGGCCGCGCTCCCCCCACCAGCCAATCGCTGCTCTCCTCCGCCGTGACGTCGCCACCCGGAAGCAGCTTGCTGTGTGCTTTGTTTTGTTTTGGTTAGCAGCGTTTGGATCCGAGAGGAGGAGAGAACCGCTCTCTAAATGGGGAGATCAACATCGGGGATGGACGATGACGACCCGATAGCCGCCGCCGTTAACATGCCGAGTTTTATCAGCGGGCTGGAGGAGGGGAGGGCGAGATTGTCCCGTAACCTGGCGACGGAAACTTTCTCCATCGCGGAGAGCAAAGTTGACCGAGTCGGGAGATCGAACTCGCGGCTGTCGCTCGACGGGAGGAGGAGGAGCGGCGGGGAGGAGAAGGATGCGAGGGGGAATAACAACAACAACTGCAACGGCGGAGGAGGAGGAGGTGGAGGAGAGAGGAGGAGGAGAGCGAGCGCCGTGGAGATCTTGAGGAGAAATCTCGGCGTTTCTAAATCTCCGTCTCTGCGGCGGGAAGCAAGCGCGGGAGTAGCCGTTGACAACGACGACGACGCCGCTCCAAACGGTCGCGAAATCGAACGCGTAACCGCCGCCGAATCCTGCTCGACCGCTCCATTCGAACGCGTAACCGTTACAGCTCGGCGACGTCACAGCTACGTCACGGCGGACGAAGTGCAGCACGTCTACTGCACCGTGTACTGCATCGACGACGACCACGGCGACGGACGTGAAACCATGACGACGACAGAGATGGTGGAGGCGTGTTCGAGTCCAGACCCGGCTCTGTACACGCTGGACGACCTGGTGGACCCTTTTGGTGACATGGCACAGGCCGGGGGCGGGGCCACGTCGCAGCAGAGTTGCAGGGTGTGCCTGGAGGAGAAAACCATCGCACCCTTACCCTGCTGCAGGAAGGCCGTGTGTGACGAGTGTCTGAAGCTCTACGTCAGCTCCCAGGTCTGGTGGAGCAGGGGGGGGGGGCAACAACAACAACAACAACAACAACACACAGTAGTGACACTTTCTGAAGTGTTATGTTTGGAAACATTTAATAATAATAATAACTTTATTTATGTAGCAACCTTTTAAAACAAGGTTTAATAAGTGCTTTGACAGACAAACAAAACAGTGCAATAAAAGAAACATTAAGAACAATCGTTAGGATAAAAAACTAAACAAAGAAAAAAAAACTGAAATGATACTTATAATAATAATAATAATAATAACTTTATTTATACAGCAACCTTTTAAAAACAAGGTTTACAAAGTGCTTCGACAGACAAACCAGCAAAACAGTGCAATAGAAGAAACATTAAGAACAATCGTTAGGATAAAACTAAACTAAGAAACATTAAGAACAATCGTTAGGATAAAACTAAACTAAGAAACAACATGAAATAATACTTATAATAATAATAAAAACTTTATTTATACAGCACCTTTTAAAAACAAGGTTTAATAAGTGCTTTGACAGACAAACCAGCAAAACAGTGCAAAAGAAGAAACATTAAGAACAATCGTTAGGATAAAACTAAACTAAGAAACAAAATTAATAACAATCGTTATTTATATAGCATAAAAACAAGGTTTAAAAAGAAACATTAAGAACAAGTTGACAGACAAACCAGCAAAACAGTAGGATAAAACTAAACTAAGAAACAAAATGAAATAATACTACTACCACTAATAATAATAATAATAATAACTTTATTTATACAGCACCTTTTAAAAACAAGGTTTAATAAGTGCTTTGACAGACAAACCAGCAAAACAGTGCAATAGAAGAAACATTAAGAACAATCGTTAGGATAAAACTAAACTAAGAAACAAAATGAAATAATAATAATAATACTAATAATAATAATAATAACTTTATTTATATAGCACCTTTTAAAAACATTACATTACAGTCATTTAGCAGACGCTAAAACAAGGTTTACAAAGTGCTTCGACAGACAAAACAGTGCAATAAAAGAAACATTAAGAACAATCGTTAGGATAAAACTAAACTAAGAAACATTAAGAACAATCGTTAGGATAAAACTAAACTAAGAAACAAAATGAAATAATACTATAATAATAATAATAACTTTATTTATACAGCACCTTTTTAAAAACAAGATTTAATAAGTGCTTTGACAGACAAACCAGCAAAACAGCGACCCGGCCCCGGATAAGCGGAAGGAAATGGATGGATGGATGGAAGAAACAAAATGAAATAATAATAATAACTTTATTTATATAGCAACCTTTTAAAAACAAGGTTTACAAAGTGCTTCGACAGACAAGCCAGCAAAACAGTGCAATAGAAGAAACATTAAGAACAATCGTTAGGATAAAACTAAACTAAGAAACAAAATTAAATAACAAGAGACAATCAAATAAACAAACAAAATATATAAAATCAAGTGAAATAGGTAAAATATAGTAAACAAATATAAGATCAAATACTACGACCAAATGAAAATGAAACAAAAAACGACGGACGTCTACTTTAAAGGAGCATGGAGACATTTCTGGGAGCTGTTATAAAACACCTGGAGCTTAGGGGCATTGAGCAATCTGAGTCTAAATATACTTTATTTCATGAAATTGTTGCTCAAATGTCAGAGGCCAACATCTGCAGCTGCTTTTCTGTGAATATACAGTAAATATATATATATATATATATATATATATATAATATACAGTACCAGTCAAAAGGTTGGACACACCTTCTCATTCAAATACTTTGAAGAATCTAAAATATAAAACATATTCTGGTTTGTTGAGCATTTGTTTGTTTACCACATAATTCCATATGTGTTCCTTCATAGTTTGGATGTCTTCGATATTAATCTACAATGTAGAAAAAAAGAAAAAGAAAGAAAAACCATTGAATGAGAAGGTGTGTCCAAACTTTTGACTGGTACAGTACGTCACTGACACATTCTGCACTAAAACTGGATTGTTTTTGACACAAAGCTCATCATGTGTACTGATTGGCTTCCTCACAATCAGAAACATTCTAGTATTCTTCTTATCATCCCAGCAGTGTGTCTTTAGATGTACACGAAGAGAGCAGCAGCAATTGCAAAGTTATTCTTTAACCCGGTTAAATAGTTCAAATAGGGACACAACAAATCAGCTGCAATGCATTCTGTTGCAACAATAAATGTTTAGGAAGAGCTCGTGTTCATTGATTCAGGGGAAGATTTACTCTTTGAATGCAAGGATCTGAATAATAGATGAGAGATACATTAGCTGATTTGATTCATAGCAATGAAAGGCACATTGCCAATCTAACAGAGCTAAAGTGAATCAGGGGGGGGGATATCTTTAACTGGTACCATCCTCTGATTATAATTTGATTTAAATAAACTTTTATGCCGTCCCTGTTACTGATTAAACAAGAAAAAGAGAAGTTACAATCCTAAATCCTTGCTACTGTTCCTGTAATCTCCCTTTAATCTGTTTAGATATAACAGTGTTTATCGGTGACACAGGCGGCATTTTTATCTGCAGTTGTCTTGCTGCGATAACGAGGCATGAATAATCACACAAACACAGACAAGCGGACTCTCTGATAACAGCGCCGAATGAGATAAGGGTCATGTAAACTATCGTGTGGGTGGAATTTATTTGTTCCCGTCAATGTACTGGAAACCCTTTTTTTTTTAGCTTACTTGCTTAACTTCAGAAGGTACAGTAAGCATTATGTCAGAGAGATTGGAGTATGTGCTCATAGATAGGAAGGGGTCAGTGCCTTGCTCCTGGGCACTTGGGTAGACTAGATTTCACTGGTTTGGTGCTAAGCATGTTTTTGTGCCAGGGATTAAATAACAGTAGCTTTTATGCTATTTAAAGCAATAGTGTTGCTGTTTTTTTAAAAGTCAGAAATAGGAATATTGTAGCTGACAATATAGAATTAATTCTGCCGTAACATTAGGTGTTTAGATGTGTTTAGAGTCACTGGGAAACTTCGCTTCTCTACATTATTTCCCTGTCACATGAGCTCAAGCAGCTACTGTCATGTTTCAAATATGAATTTTATGAATGAATTGGAAACTGGGTGTTATTTAACTATTTTGTTTTATTAATTTTATGTCAAATTTGCATTCAAACGACGTTTCAACCATTCACCAGTTACTTTAAGCTATCACATTTAACTTTTAGCCGTTTCAACCATTTGTTTCCAATACTTCTAGCTAGTTGTTTCAACTCTGCTCACTTGCTAACTATTTTTCAAGCTCTCTTAATTACACCTTGTGATGTTACAACAACTGACTGAGATTGATGTGTTTACTGGCCGGTGACACGTGTGTGTGTGTGTGTGTGTGTGTGTGAGAGACAAATCGGCAGCACTCACAACCCGTCCAACCAGTCCTGCAGTGGTCATCACAGTGTTAGTGTTGTGGCAACAAACTAACACATCACAGAGGATACATTTTCATAATCTTGTAACAGGCTTGAGATGCTGGGTGTAACACAGTCAGAGGCTGATGCTTTTGTTCTTTGCTTTCTGTCTGCTGTCATTTCACACGCACAGACAAAAGTCCTTATCGTGTGTCAACTGGTGTCACTGGCTTTGATGGACTGAAGACGTTCAGAGAAAGAGACAGAAAGAAGATATGAAATGAGGGAGAGAGAGAGAGAGAGATGGAACCAGAGAAGAAGAAGAGATGCCCTGAGAGGAAAGAAAGACAAAAAAAAAGTAGATAGCAGGTGAAAATGAAGTATGATACTTAATATATCGGAGGTCAGATAAGTTGAGATCTGAACAAACACGCTTGTATTGAGGTGAGAAATTAATGACAGAAAAATTTGAGTTTTTTTGTAACTGAGTATAGTAAGATGATGAAATAGTGCACCCTAAAGCGAGAGTATCACCTTAATCCTGTGTGTATGTTATAAAAGGTCCCTGAAGGTGGTGAATTAATGTTTCAAACTTCATGTTTTATGTTTGTTTTTACTCCTTTAAAACAGTTTGAATGAGTAGGTGTAGCGTCCCCTGTGGCTCTGTGATGTCTGTGATGTTAAGGTTATTGTTTTACTCGGTGATCAGACTATAACTCACGTTTGGATAAGGTCCACTAAACATCTGCCGAGCTCTTGGTCTGAAGTAGCTAATGTTTGTCTGTGTGTGCTTCGACACATATTAACTTCCACTCCCTCAACCTCCTCCTCCAGCCTTCCATTCAGCCTTTTACTGCCTCTAATCTTTGGTCAATTATTAACCATAATTTACTCAACATCTAGATTTGGCTGCTGAAAGACAGAGAGATTAAAAATGTAAAAAAAAAAAAGTCTTATTGAAAACCTTTTTTAGTGCTTGAATCAAATTTAAATAACGTTTTTTGTGATGTTTTCTCAGGTGCGAGTGGCCAAATCGTTCATCGTCTGTCCGATCCCAGAGTGCAGCGGCTACCTGGAGGAGGGAGTGGTGATTTCCCATTTGGCCAACGAGGACGTGGCAAAATATCGTTACTTTTTGGAGCTGAGTCAGCTGGACTCGAGCACCAAACCCTGCCCCCAGTGCAGCAATTTCACCTCCCTGAAGGGGAACAACTCCAACCGCTCCGAGCACAAGTACAAGGTAAGATGACGGTTCCAATACACCAACGGATCATAAAGAAATACATAAGAAAATGATATGGATGGGGAACTATGGGGTGAATTGTGCATAAATGGTGCCTCTATTTTATATTTTCTAGATATAGATTTATACAATTAAACTTTCTCCATCAACTCTTTAACTCTCCTTATAAATTGCACAGATACAACTCCAATATTTGGCCTAGAAGAGGGAACATTTTTGCACTCCACTTTAAAATGCCCTTAACTAAACAGGTTTTGACATCCTATCAAGTATTCATGGTGTTGACTTTCTACTGGACCCAGAAGCTTGTTTATTGGGTAACTTTACTAAATCCAACATTAAAAATAACCAAACGCTAAAGCTCAAAGAAATCCTGCTGGCTATTGCTAATAAATGTATTGCGTTAAAATTAAAATCGGATGTACCTGTCTCAATTGGAATAGGCTCTCTGAAATTTATAGTTGTGTACCTTTAGAGAAAATAACTAATTGTTTAAGGAATAAGGGTAAAACATTTTACAAGTACAAGATATGGCAACTATTCCTTGGATTATATGGGAAATCTCCCATCGCACCAAACTAATAGCGTTTCTTTTTAATCTTGTTTCGGGGATGTGATTGAATACCTGATCCTTGGTACCAGATGCTGCTCTGTGTCTCTCAATGTTTGTTTAGTCATAGAATTGTATTGTTATTGTTGTTTATTTGATTTTAGGTTTGAGTTGTTTGTCAGTTGTTTTGTTGACTTTGTGCTGTCATTCATCTTTTAATAGCTCAGTGCAATTTGTCAATATTCACAGAAAAAATGAAATTCCACTTACAGCTGATGTTTAGGTTCAAAACTAACATAAGCATGGGTTTTCTTTCTTTTGTCCCCACTTTAGATCCAGTGCATCAATTGCCAGTTTGTGTGGTGCTTTAAATGTCACGCTCCGTGGCACAACAGGGTCAAATGTCGCGAATACAGGAAAGGAGACAAGCTGCTACGAGGCTGGGCGAGTGTCATAGAGCACGGACAGAGAAACGCCCAGAAATGTCCACAGTGCAGGGTAAGAAATCCCAAATCATGATAGTCCTGTTTTTATTTTCTGCTGTAGAACAACACAGCCAGAGGAGTGCTGAGCGTGGCCACCATGTGACATGGATGAGGGTAAATGGAAAGAGGGTTGACTGATGGACGGTGGAATAAATGTAGATGAATAAATCAATAAAGGCTAAGAGAAGCATGAGAGCAGGAACAGATGATGGATGAGGAGCTGCAGAGACGTAGAGGGATGCTCAGATTTGAAGTGCATGTGGGAACAGCTGGACCGAGATGCACAGACAGTCAACATATTGAAAAAATAATGACGCCTCTGCTGCACAAAAAACAAATGTGGTAGACTCACTGGCACCTCTCCCACTGTTAGTCTACACAATATTTAATTTGACTGTCAGGAGATGACTAAAGCAAGACATGGATTAAGCTAATCACCGGTATGTGGGTAACTGTTTGCTCGCAGCGGCAAACACTCTCCATCTGTGTTCATCGCATCGGCGAAAACTGAATTTCTGAGAGAGAGAATCGTGTCTGACTGGGACGCCAGCAAATTGGTGTCATGCTGTGTTTAGCTGGAGGAAAAAAAAAAAGAGTCTGAACTTAATGGCCAGTTTATACTACGATCCATTAAGTGGACTGCTGCATGCATATGGCAGCGCAGCTCAATAGATGCTGGACCCGGATGCTCATAGTTTCCAGTTTGAAAATGAGAGTAATGCTGCTAGTGCTGCATTTTAGTGCTGCTAAGACGTCTTACAATAAAGTGAGTCTGGAGTCTGGAAGGAGAAGATGGTGTCGCATTCCAATTGGGACGCAACCATAAAAAAATGAAAGAAATGAATGCATCAATTTAATAATAATAGTCTAGTAAATCTCTTCTTTTTTCCTTCCATCTGCATCTGTAGATCCATATCCAGCGTACGGAGGGATGTGACCATATGACATGTACTCAGTGCAACACTAACTTCTGTTACCGCTGTGGAGAACGTTACCGACACCTACGGTTAGAATCTTTTACTGTTTTTTTGTTTTTTTACTTTCTTTTCTCTGTTTGCCTCCTCCACCTCTTTCTATGTGACGATCTCATTCATTCTGTAAAACTCCTTGTTGTCAGGTTCTTTGGGGACCATACGTCAAACCTCAGCGTGTTTGGATGCAAGTATCGCTATCTACCTGATAGACCTCATCTGAGACGGCTGATCAGAGGGTCGGTCTGTGGTAAGTGTGTGTGTGTGTGTGTGGTAACCTTAGTTTTTAGCAATCCTAGCGGCGAGGTTCTAGCGATGGCAACTTCAGTTGTTCGACCATTTTGGTCCAAATTAAAATATCTCCTATTCATGGTGCCCAGAGGATGAATCCTACTGTCTCTCGCAATCCTCCCTCTGCCTAACGTACTGCCATCAGGGCAACATTTTCATAAGCCATTTACTTTGTTTTATGACTAAATACCTGCAAAACTATTGATATTCCCATCAGCCTCAGTGCTTTATATGTATTGCTAATTGGCAATTGTTAGGATTCAAACGCTCGAAACTAAGGCGTTAACATTGTAAACATTCCAGCTTCTAAACAACATTATGAGCATGTTAGCGTGCTGCCGTTAGCATTAAGCATAAAGCACTGCTGTGCCCATGTACAGCCTCAAAGAGATACTAGCATGGCTGTAGCATACAGTGAGAAATATAGAGTTTTACATTAATACAGCTGCATATTCACACAGTTTGACAGCTACTGTGTTTTCTGCATTTAGGGAGGAATTTGCCAATGACAAATGTGGTAGATTCAGTGTTCAGAGTTATTTTGTAATAAACTATTGTTAAACTTTCTAGTCTACCCACACTTCTACAACAAGCTTTATTTTCTTTTATTCTGCTTTAGTTAGAGATTTCCTGTTTTGCCCAGAAACACCCATGAACGAAAATACATCAGCGTCACCGTGTTGCACTCTGCTGTGGATTAGAATTGTAGATTAGAGAGAGCAATAGTGATAGAAATAGCAGTGGAATAGTTTTTTTTTTCTGGCTAGCACTTAATAACAACCTTAAGTCAAAATGTGTTATTGCCGCTTTGCCTGATTGCCATCAACGTCCCATCAGACGGACATTCAGTTACCCGTTGATTGCAGCAGCAGTGAAAACTCCCATTTTAAAGTCTGTGCTGGCAGAGGCCCCTGAGGAAGGCTTTATAACGAAGTGTGAAATCATCACACATCAGATTATGCGAGTTATAATTATCCGTTCACAGTTCTCAAATTCATGCAACAGCAAGCCTCCAGGAAACTGAACTCTGGTAGATGTGTTCGACTTTGCTCTCCATGACAGCGACAGCTAGTTGTATCAGCAGGAACATTTATTCATTACGGATGATTATTGTTCTCTCTCTCTCTCTCTCTCTCTCTCTGTTTTTCTCTGCAGGCACTAAGGTGCTGATAGCTCCGGTGGTCATTCTGCTGGTTGTGGTGCTCGGAGCTCTCGCGCTGGTGATAGGTAACACAATTATGCACAGGAACACACACGGGCACGTTAATCTGAGTTAGCAAACGTAAACGGCTAAATGGTTTGATTCTATTACAGATGTTTTCTTCCACACAGCAAAGCAGGTTCTCAGTCTATGCAAAAAAATAAATAAAACATAATCATGCCACAAACTTTATATGAACACGCATGCCATTCTCAGTTATATGTCCTCCTGTAGAAGAGAAGTAAACTCTCTGCAAATCCAGATTATCACTCTCTGTTAACTTCCTGAAACAACATTTTACGAGTCATATCACCCGACCGCTCTCTCTGAGCACTCTACTGTCAGACAGTATCGTGAACTTTTGATGCCTCAGCTGAACTGTAATTAGTGTTAATCTCTTTCCCGTGTCAGTGCGTCCGACAGATGATCCGCCGCGGGCCAACGTTTAACGTCATTTGTTCTCATCGTCATTAGAATCAGTGTCGTGCTGCTGCTCTCTTTTTCAGCTCAATTAATTTCAAACATGCCAAATGTGTAGGCAGTGTGCCATAAGACGGAATAATCAAATCAAATCCGTACAGAACACTCGTCAGAGCTTGACACTGATAGATAATTTAAGATTTACGTTGTGCATTAATGAGTGGCTAATTTAAATGTGTATAATTAGGAACAAGAGTCATTGCTATGATCCAACTTTCAGCGCTCATCTCTACATAAACCTTCTCTCTCTGCAGGTTTGGTGGTTTTCCCGGTCTACTATGTGTGTAAGAGGAGGAAGAAGCAGCGCACACAGGGCTCCGGACGATGGATCTGACTCAAACCTTCTCCCTTCCCTACACTTCATCTAGACTACACGCACGCACACACACACACACACACACACAGCTTTGAGAAGACGACGCCCACATCTCCTCAGGGATGAACACGCCAGCCTGAGTCACGGAAAAAAAGGTCTGATAGGAACGTCACAAGATTAACAAATGAAATTAGATCGGAAGGAAGGGGAAATAAGCATATGAAGTGATGCCTGGATAATCACACGACATCATCGTCGGGAATATTTGTGTCCCAGTGGACCACAGCTGCAAAAGGAACGCTGGATATTCAAGTAGAAAAGGAAAAAAAAACGGAGATTGAAGTAGACTTCTGGAGCAAACACTTGCCTGAGTGCTCTTCACATGATGGAAGTGTGTGAATCCCCTTCAATTTAACAACCTATTTTAAAGCTTTCTCTCTGGCAGCCTCTTGTCTCGGAAACAATACAGGAAGTTTTCAGCAGTGAACCTCTGCAAGCTTTGCACTCCTCTGTCACACATTCAACAACAGCTGTCTTTCAGGCAAACAAATCCAAAAACATGTTATAATAGAAACGGTGGCAGTTTTGTTTACGCCCACAGCGCTGTGAGAATGTTTTAAAAAGAGCAGGCTTGGAGCTCGTCAGTCAGCCGGATGTGATGACGTGTTATTGAATGGATGATGTGGAATGAAAGAAAGTAAACTATAAACACAGACTGCTGGACAAAGATAGGAGGAGCTTAACAGATTAATGGCGGAGAAATATCAGGAAATAATATCTTCCTTGTTGAACTTTGGCAAAAAGTTTCGTCAGTCATTTGTCAAAAGTGCAAGATGGAAACTGATTTTAGGACTAAGCCATGATGGAAAAAATTGTTTTCACAGACGCAACAACAATTTATTCAATCTCCCATCTGTTGGAAACTCATGTTTTCATTGGATGTTGAAAACTCCCATTGAGATTCGGACTCTTTGACAAGCCTTTCATATTCAAAATAACATGACAGGACTTTCTGGGATGCAAAGATGGTACTTAAAGATTGTTGGCCAAACTGGATGACCTTGACTCTGCATGATCTCAAGAAATTTGGGTCATAAAAAAGAGGTCCTGGTTAGAAAAAAACCCACATTCAGTCCACTAACAGCTAAATGAAATATTGGAAAAGTGGTATTTGTCTTAGCTTCCATTGTGTTCTGTCGAGGTTCTCCATCATCTCCTCCACCTATCTGCCCCTGACTCCCTTCACTCTCCTTTTGGTCTCGGCCCCCGGCGGTATAGTTACTCACACACCCGTCGTCTCTTTCCCGGGCCCACACACACACACTGCATGCCAGCATCTGCATCATCAAAAAAAAACCCACAGCTGCTGTGCGGCAATTGTGCCAAAACAAAAGGCTGAATGTGACAGGACGGACAGTGGACCCTGCCCCTTTGTTGGATTTCTTTGTTATTGTTTTTCAGGGGTTAGCTTGTTGCAGAGGTTTTTCGGGTGCTGATGCTGTCAGTGTGTAGTGGAGTCTGCATGAAGAAATAGACTTAGAGGCTGTGTGAGATCGTAGGAATATGCATTAGATAGTTTAAAGCTGCTTAGGATTAAATCAACTGAACATACTAGCATAAATTGTACATGTAGATAAACAGAATGAAGTATTAAAGGTTTTACTTCTCATTTCTGTGTAGTCTGGGTGGTGGTTTGCTTGAGAGCTAAACAGGTTTTTGTTTTTTTTAATGAGGTTATCCTCAGGCTGCTGTTCTCTATAGATGTGTGGTAGATTACATTTGAATGTTAATTATTAGGTGATCAGGTTTTTTAAGAATTGATTTAGAGAGTTTTGTATTGCGTCTGATTTTATTGAAGTGCTGAGAGGACGGCTGTCTGTTTGAGAGTTTGGATAGTGACATAGCTGCTTTTAACACACTATCTTAACTAACACGTACTGCAAGAAAGCACACACGCAGAGTGCTGCCAGGAAACAGGAGATTTTCAAGAGCTTTAAAGGTTGTCACCTGGCAGCAGCCAGCTTGCTGTCCTTCACTTATCCCTCTATCCTCTCCCCCCTCCTGCTGTCAGTCCTCAGTTTCAGAAACGAGTGTGCGTCCGTTGGAGCCGCGGCTGCTGTTCAGCCACAAAAAAAAAGAAATCATCCCAAACTGGATGAAACAGACGGGACGCTTTCAAAGCCTCTGATAAGTGACAATAACACCGAGCTTCCTGCGGCGCACGCTGTGGTCAAGTTCAAGAGGTCACCACATAACTGTGTGTGTGTTTACTCCAGCATGGAGTGATACATCATGAGACGTTTCAAGGAAAAAACACACAAAAATACGAGGAGAAGCACAATATATCTGCACATAGAAGATGCTACAGCAAGGAAAAAAAATATGTGGAATGATAACATTGGAAACAAACGCGCCGTGACGATCAGTGCATTTAAATCTGCGGTTACCAGGGGAGACCATTCTGAGTGTTGCAGCAGATTTCATCACTGAATCGTCACTGAAAGCAGGATTTAAAGCATGAAGGAGAAGCAGGGTTGATGCTCATGCATGTTGGATACCGTTAGCTTCTCTTTATCCCAGGGATCTGACACATTTTCTACATCTGGGAGTTCATAGATACCAGCTGTCAAGTACAGTGAAGGTTCCTGAAGGACACAGACAATATATTGTTATATTAGGTAGCTTACACTCTGTTTTTCGGTAGGCCCTGACTCTGGGATTGAATCCACTCTCAGGGAGTTTGTTTTCTGTTCACTCTAACCCAACAACATGAGCTGTGCCACACAGAAAACTGCTGAGCAGCAGTGTTTACCCAGAGCTGCTTAGCAACCACGATTAATTCCAGGAAGTCAAAACACTGAAGTGTCAAAAGAGATCCAAATATCTTAGTGATGCAAATGTTTCCCGGCCTGACTCAGCTGTATTGTGAGAGTTGCTTAAGGTCAGGGGGGACTTAAAAATTGAAAGGGGTAAAATATGTATTCGTAATGCAACACTGGGATATTAAAAGTATCAGAAGTTATACGCCAAACAAAAACATTAATGCATACAGGTTTTATCTAACGTCTTAGCTAGTGCTACACTGACATGTTGAATTGCTGCATTTTTGTCTGTTTGAATGAAAGATGACTGACGGTATGAAAAGGACATTTGTACTGTAAAATTATTTTCAGCACAGAGATGCATCAGCAGAGTGAAAATAGTTTATTTTACTGTGGCTACATACATTTTTTTTTTTATTATTTCCACAGCATTTTAACCAGAAACGTTGCTCTGCAGTTTATGTTGCACCACCGCTGAATCAGTGCTCGGTGCCTCAAAATGAACAGATGGCATCTTTAATAACTGATTAATCATTTATCAGGTAACGATACATAATATTTGGTCAGAAAAAGTACCTCTTAGGGGCGTGGTTTTACAGTGTTGCTGTCAAACAGTAATTTTAATATGAATTTGCTCTGCGTGGTCACAGCTACAAGAGAAAAGTAAATGATTAATAATAACAGGATGGTCTTTTAGCTGCTCAGCCACCTCATGTCTCATTTCCTTCACTGTTGTATATGTACAAGTGTGTTAATCCTACTCATGTTAAGACGCCATCATTGTTTTGTTTTGTCGTTGTTTTCCTACATATAACTGACTTGATCATTTCTGTAAACACTAAGCGACTGTTTGGGTAAATCTAAACTGAAGAGAATAGTTGAGCTATAACAATTCATTCAGCGACATGAAGTTACTTTTGGCCAATTTTTTTTTTTTTTTTTCTTTGCTTTGGCGTATCGGCTGGCTGATACGCCTTTTTTTTATGTTTGTGTTACAATCCCAGTGATATTGACATTAACATGCAATAGTGCCTTCGTAGCCATTATAGATCAGGGTGTGCCAATCTGTGGTTCAGGGCCCCTTCGTGACTCCAAAGATTATGTGTTAGAACCGCTAAAGCAAAGAGTAATACATCAAAATATGTGGCTCATAATGTAAAAGAAACTACTGAAGAAAAAAAAATATATATGTATATATAAATATATGGATCTGTTACCCCAACACTGGGATATGTGCAGTACAATCAGGCCCTCCATTAAGAATGTGTTTTAAATAGCTAAAGATAAAACATTTTACAGGTTACCCACAATGCACGTTGTCAGCTATCACCCAAAATACTCGTATCGTTTTGCACAAATTTAATTGTCACTTTATTTCCGCTGATACAAACCTCACCCTTTGGATAAGTACGAGCAGCAGCACTGTTTCCAACATTGAATGAGACTTGTACGGACAAAAAATGCTTCATGAAGGAAGTGATCATTTAAGAATAAAAAGTGTCATTTTCAACAAATCAAATGGGCAGTTAGGGACTAAATATAGTGGGTTCATTTCAACTCAGGAGGCCTGTGAATATTTGTTTTGCTGTTAAACATCAGGATGGGTTTTCACTATCTAAACATGCAAACCTGTTGGAAAAACTGCAATGTTTTATGTCTATACGCCACTTTGTTTTCAAGCGTATTTCTATTCTAAGAAATGTCTCACACTTGATAACGGGGCTCCTTGTTTGCACTAAGAACAGATTCTTCCACCTGCTGCCTCCGTTTAAAAACGTCTGCTGATTTTATTGTTGCTCACTTAGCCGTTCACAAATGTTGTTTTCATCTGAGGATCTGATGAAGAATAAACTAAACTGGGTCAAATGCCAACATGTTCTGTTTGTTCACGTTTTTTACTCTGATATATTTTTTTTAGTTTTACGAGTCACTGACAGTCGGCTTTGAAAACCTAAATGAATATCTATCTTTCTGTGTATCAGACTCCTGTTTTATTCTCAAACACTGCTGTGACTTCAGCTTTGTGTCAGCAGGGGTCATAAGTGCACCGCAGGAGGCAAAGCACTTTAACCTTGAATCTTTTGTTTGAGCAATGCAACATTTGCATTCATAGTCAAAGTAACAAAAGAATACCACAGTGATGATTAACATTACTTTGAGGATTACTGTTATAAACACATTTTTATTTAAATTGCAAATAAATAATAATATTTATAATGCAATTTAATTTCTTTAAAAGTAATCCCTGTAGTCGTAGTAGTAGTAGTAGTAGTAGTAGTAGTAGTAGTAGTAGTAGTAGTAGTAGTAGTAGTAGTCGTAGTAGTAGTAGTAGTAGTAGTAGTAGTAGTAGTAGTAGTCGTAGTAGTAGTAGTAGTAGTAGTAGTAGTAGTAGTAGTAGTAGTAGTAGTAGTAGTAGTAGTAGTAGTAGTAGTAGTAGTAGTAGTAGTAGTAGTAGTAGTAGTAGTAGTAATAGTAGTAAGTAGTAGTAGTAGTAGTAGTAGTAGTAGTAGTAGTAGTAGTAGTAGTAGTAGTAGTAGTCGTAGTAGTAGTAGTAGTAGTAATAGTAAAAGTTGTTGTTTAAGTCACAAGCTGCAAACAACAATACAAAAACATTTTATACAAACACCAGATGTGGAAAGTACATTCAGTAGTACTGGTTCTACCCTGAGCACAATATAACGGTACTTTACTTGAGTGTTTTTTTATTTTGTAAAGCTTTATATTCACTACACTTCAGAGTAAACTTGCTCTGCAGCATTGAAATTAAACATTAAACTTTAACGTTTGACACTTAAAGTACATTTTAGTTTTGTACATTTATTTTAGTAAAATAAAGCATATTTGCTTGTATTGGGAGTATTTATACATTGATAAGATAAGATAAGATAAGATAAGATAATCCTTTATTAGTCCCGCAGCGGGGAAATTTGCAGGCTTACAACAGCGTAGAGTAAAGTGCACACAAGAGACATAGTAGAAGAAGACAAGATAAAAAATAAAAATAAAACAAGTATTATAAATAAGCAATAAAAAAAAAAAACAGTAGAAAAAACAACAATAACTGAAATATTATATTTACAGACAGAGAAAAAAACAACTATTTTAACTATTTTTAACTTTTTTAACTATGTATGTATGATGTACTGCTACTTCTATTAAAGTAAAAGTTTTAAATACTTCCTCCATTTCGAAGAAATAAAAGTATTAATAATTTTATTTTCGTATTTTATTAATAAACTGAATATTTTGGGGTCCTTTCAGTTCCCTTTTCTATCAGGATCTACGTCCTGTTAGTGAATTATGCAAATTACACAAAAGCACGAGCCCCATTGGCTCCGCCGGAAAACCAGCCTAGCGCGTGACAGCACACTGACACACACACACACACACACACACACACACACACACACACACACACACACACACACACACACACACACACACACACACACTGACCCTGAGCCGCTATCGGCCGCTGCTGCTGCGCGTGCTCCCGTGTCTCGTTCTCGTCTCGGGAGGTTATTTGGGAAAGTTCACCCGGCTCGCGCTCATGGAGACCAGACAACAAGGTGAGTTTTGATGACGACGAGTCTGTATTTGTTTATGACACAAGTTTAAAAACAACAACAACAAACAAACAAACAGCTGATCTGTTAAAAGAAGCTGCACCGACTGCTGACGTCACCGTGGGGGGAAAAAAAAGAAAAGGGAATTGACAAATATAAATAAATTGGAGTGGTAACAACTTTGTTTCTGCACGTGCTCTTAAATAATAGCCCAATATATATGTCATTTTATTATTTTTTTATAATTTCTTCTGTAGTGCCATTTCATAAAGCTGCTCTCTGGGCTTCTGGTGCAAAGCTGGTTCAGGATATATATATATATATATATATATATATATATATATATATATATATATATATATATATATATATATATATATAGTTGGCCAGTGTTCTGCAGGTGTGTGTTACTGTTTATTCAAGGTATCATGGAAACTCTGGTAACTTGATACTGTTTCCTGTCTGAGAGGCTTTCTGGTTTTCTCTTATTTGTAAATCAGAAATTTTCTATTGATCCCTGAAATCAATTACATTGTTCCTGTTATGCACTCCTGCACAATGCAAACACTAAGCAATGTGAAAGGTGTTTGTATCGTACCAACCATGTCGTTTATGCCTTATCTGACTTTGAAGGACATGTAACCTTTTCATGTTGGATGTTGTTCTAACGTGAGTTGCATTAATATAAAGTGTAATATTTGTGTTGTTTCAGTGTTAACAGTGAGGGTTGCTTTTGCAAATTCACTGCACTGGAATAATTTGTATTTTCCCAAAAATCATAATTTACATTCAGAGTCGACTGTGCGTGCAACCGTTTGGTACATGAGGTTAATTTAACTTTTAAGATATCGCTCTTTCATTCAGCTAATGTTTTACTGAGGAATGTGAATTTGAATGTTAAAGAAGTAGCCGTGAACAACTGTAGTTGTGCAATGACTCCCACATCTGCGTGCTGGGATAAAGGTAGTGTTTGTTCATGCAGGTTGTTAATTGCATTTGTTTGCATTCCAGGTTTATATGCGAACCTGTGGCTAACCGGGAGTCAGAGGACTCTGTGTCAAGAGTTAGAGGCTGTAGTGGAGCTAAAAGCTTCACATTTTCAATTAAACTTGATAAACGTGAACTTAATGTATCCTGATATGAATTTATAATAGAATATGGGCGCCCCAAATGTGTTTTTACAGGAGTATTTAAGATCTGAAACATGGAGTGTAAACGGTTTATCTACAGTATCGTTGTTGTTGGCCGTACTGAGGGCAACTTGGCCTCGGGGTTTGACTTCAATTGATTTTGCGGCCATATGACCATCCCCAGGCCTCTGATTTAGCATAGCCACATGACCAACCGGCCAAATGGGAGTCTTATGACCAGAGGTATTTCACCCCAGACCAAAGGAAGGGGGGAGAGAAACAGAGAAAGGAGAGTCTTTAAAAATGGACAAGTATTATATATATTTCATTAACTTTACAGTGAAGCCAGATAGCCTATGAAATATATCAGACTGACCTAATAAGTGCTACTTTGTCAGAGTGACATTCAGCTGCTTTTAATCTGGTAAAAAGGCTGCTTCATCATCACAAGTGTTTTGCTAAATGTGGCAGACGGAAATAAGCCTTCAAAAATCTGGAATCGGGACGGGAAGTTTCTTCTTAAAGGTGCTATTTCAAAAATGAATGTAATGTAAACTTGATACTTGAATGACACTGTTTGGCACCTCTCATGTTTTTTCTACCTTTTTTAAAGAGGTTAAAGAGGTTTACAGGCTTCTAATGCAGAAGTTTAACCAGAAGGAAATCTTTTTTTAGTGAAACAACACTGGCTTTATGCCGGTCTGCTTCCTCCTGCAGTATGGTGTAATGAGATTTCATCTGCAAACAGGGAACTTGGATTGCTCAATAACCTTTGGGTAAACTTGCCTAATTGTTACAAAGAAATGCTATTGTTATCTCTGTGATTGCATAGATTTGCTCTCTGGCTTTCATTTAATAGCAAGAATCAAGTAAATCCTGTTTAAACCGCTCCAATAAGCTCGGACCACAAAGGGTCAAAACTTCCTGTTCCTGTGCCAATGCAGACTCAGATAAGCAGCTTGTAACAGACCTCGCTGTTATCAAGTTACCGACAGGGCCGGGATGGACGCTGGAGGAACACGAAATCCCTCAAGAGGGGTGACACGTGTGTGTGTGTGTGTGTGTGTGTGTGTGTGTGTCTGTGTGTTTGTGTATGTGTGTATAACCAGTTTTCTTGTCTCCTCTCGCCCTGCTGCCTTGCTCTGCTGCAGAGTTGTACTCTGGCGTTCTGAGTGAAGCAGTGGTGGACTGGGGCAGCATGGGTCCCGGAGAGCAATGGGTTAACTCGGCCAAACACGAGGGAGAGCAGGGTAAGACTCAACTCTCCCAGATTAAAACTTAATAAAAAACTAAAGGTAAATCCACGCTGAATCTCAGGGTGGGTTGTGATGCTGCTGCTGGTGCACAGATCACATCACAGGAAAGGGACGGCAAAGTGACATCACTGACTGGGATTTTGGAAGAAGTGATGAAAGATTTTTTATCTCAAAATCAGTGCAGCAGCAGCTTTCTTCCTCATGTGATTCAGTGTTGATTTAACTGCTAATAGTCAGGAGAGTGAGTGTGGTCTTAATTAATCAATTAATATTTTAATTTGGAGGAAATGCCATTCCACTAACTTGAGGTTTTTAAATTCAGATAAATTGACCCTCAGGAGCGACTTAATGCTGGATCTAAGTAAGACTTTCTCCAAAGCAGGGCTGCAACTAATGATGTTTTTTAATAAACTGCTTGTTAATAATTTTGTCTATAAAAAGCTAGAAGATTGTTAAAGATTTTCACCAACATTTGCCAGAGTCCGTGGGGACATATTCAAATCAAAAGAGATGAGAGAGAGAGAGAGATTGGCCTTTTTTTCTTGACTCAAAAGATAATTTATTATGCAATAGTTTCAGATTAATTGTGATTCGGGTCAGGGCTGTCCTTGACCAAAATACAAATACACAGTGAATCTTCCTTTGGCCGAAGATTTGCTGTTGGGCTCTTATTGACGCCAACCTCCCACCCTCTCTGCAATGTTTAAGGCACTGAAAACAGTCTCCCTATACGAGAATAATGATCACTGTATTTTGCATCAGATTGTGACAATTTGATTTAACACAAACATATTATTACTTTCCAACTTGTGAGTTCAACATAAAGTTAAATAATCTGATACTTTTAAGATACGATTTTAAAACAGCATCCCACTATCAGACAACCACAACATAAGATAATAATGCAGGAGGACTAGTGCTTATTGGACTTAGGTGGTGCAAATTACCGCTCAAATTACATAAAACAATTGACATACCATGAATGTTGGGCCCATCAAATGTTGCCCAGTTTGCCCAGTTGGAAATCCAGCCTGAATTATAGGGCTAGTATAATGTTTGATTGGCACAATCTAGACACAGAGTGAATGCAAGAAAAGGTTAAATGACAAAAGAAATTTAGTGCGACATAGAAAATAATTAGCATCTCAGTTAAAAAATTATTCATTGATTACTTTTCTAGGAACTGAGACTTCTCTTTTAAAACTCGCTCACCAGATGGAACTTCCTTTATTTTTTTGGCCAATTAAGTAAAAACACCAGTAAAAGAAGACTCATCACATGCAAAATCACATGAATCAAGCGCTTCCTGTTTATTCTACTGAAAGTGTGTTCAACTGTAACTTTGCTCAGGTTTGAATCAGGGCGCGTTTAACCCCTCTGGCGATGAATCGGTTAAAAGACGCTCATATGGTGACGACTTGGCTCCGGTGGCCCCAAATGGGGAAAACCAGACTGAGTGGAGTCAAACTTCACCATCAGGGGACGATCGGTGGGGTCCGACATCAATGTCCCAATCTGACAACTGGTTCATGTCCAGCACATGGGATATGCAACTGGACAGCACAGGTGAAGAGGGATAGACTAGAGCCTGTAGAGTAGAAAGTATTTCCTCACCGTAGCGGACCTCGTAGGAAACCTGAAGTCACAATAGAGCTATAGCTGCCTCTGAGGACACTTATCTCAAGACCTTTTGGTTTAATCTATTCATTTTGGGGGATAATATTGGCAGATCTGTTACTCTTTGTCTCAGTGTTTTCAATTTTGACTACTCTTAGGCCAACCAATACAATTTAGAAAGGATTTAAGTCTTGGCAGTGCGTGGATAAGGCTTTAAACTGACATTGACCAACGTTGGGCCTATATCACACAAAATACAGAACAAATAAACAGTAAACTAAATAAATACAAATCGTAAAAACCCAAATAACGAAAGCAAGAGACTTTATTTTTGGTGTTTTGGTTAAAGAGTTGTGTGTCGGCGGGAACTCGTGACCTCACAATCTAAAATCCTGCATTGTTTGTCATACAACTTTATAAGCAAATACAAAAGCTCCTTTCACAATAAGCACAAGATAATTATTTAGCATCTTTAAAATGTTGCCTTAAATGATATTAAAGTTCCTATTGATCCACTCAGCTTAAGATCTGATCTTTCTTCGTATATGACTAATTTCATGCAGTGAACCATGACTGGGATCATTAACTTGTTTCTGCATTCTTCACATTCCTGACAATCGGCAAACTATTGGATGTTGATAGTAAAAAGAAGCAGCTTAAACACTGTGCCTTTTGTTTCCTTAGTGCCACACTATACTACATGTGACTCTCACAGACACTTATTGCATCTTTCACACTTGATAGAAACTCCCATAACACACACACACACACACACACACACACACACACACACACACACACACACACACACACACATACACAGCCTGTTCTGAATTGCAATCGCACAAATTTTCTCATGTCCTGTTAACTTTTATACATTATTAGACATTGTTAGCTATACACAAACTTGCTTTATCTGAAGAAATCTGTTTTAGCTAACAACAAACCTGCGTTAGCTAAAAACAAACCTGCGTTAACTAAAAGGAAACCTACACAAGCTAAAAGGAAACTTGCCTAAGCTATAAAAAAGCCATTGCTAATTATCTTGAATGCCACATTTAGCACAAATATGGTCATAAATTCACTAGCAGTTGTGAACATTACTTAACAAACCTAATTTTAATGGAGATGGTTATTGTTGTGTTGATGTGTGAGTTCTCAGCATGTTGCATCCATTTCTCGAGTGCATTTAAGTGTTTTATGTTCAAGTTAATGAATGAAACGGTTAGTGTTTCATCGCAATTGCCTGCCTCCAGTTAATACTGAAGTATTTAAATAAATGCACTTCCTGACATTTGTATGGTCGTCTCATGGCCGTGTGAACATGAAAAAAAGACTGAGATCTGAGTACTCCATGCACTAATAGACATGAAAAGCTTCTGTCGTAGCCACAGGGGGTTTAACAATCTTGTTGTCCTGCTGCTGCTGCTGTGTGGTGTTACTGTATGCAGAAATAGCTACCTACTATAAAAGGCCTTGTACTGGTGTGTAGTGCTACTCTTGTGTGAAATGTAAATGTGTTGCATTTGGTGTTAAGCCCAATTTTTATGTGTTGCAACTTTGAGCAGAATGTTGTTATTGCAACTATTGTCTGTGGACATCATAGCTAGTTTTTGTCGGTCTTTACTAACCTCACACTGTCCTCACCTGTTTTATAACGCTGCCACGTCAAGAGAGAGGACACCTCGCAGGTGAGTACAAACTGTGTTTCCAAGATACGGTTTCACATGCAAAACGTGCACGTGCCCACTACAAACACAAGTGATATAACTCCCCACATGTATTTGCATTTCTTGGGTCGTGTGAAACGTTACGTTGTCGACCTGCTGCTGTGTGGTGCCTGTCTGTCTTGATTTACCTTCCACAAATGTCCTGCAACAATACAAGGCCAATCAGACTCAAACTGTTAATGTGAAAATATGTCGCTCTTGACATCATTCAATCAGGTATGCAGAATATTGCAAATTATGACGGGGGGAAAAAAAATCACTATTGTGGAAATTTAAAGTTGATGGCTTGAATGTGTTTCTGCTGCATCATATGACAGTCAGCAAACAGCTTCCTTGCTCTGCATGAACACAACGTATAATTCATGCTTTTTTTCCTGGAAGTGCATATGAGAGAATATCTTCTCTGGGAATAATTGCAAAAGTAAAACATAAATCTGTTAAACTCTGGTTCCACTAAAATCCAATGTTGCAACTTTTACAGTAAATCTGTCCAAAGAAACAGCATCTTGTTTTTGTTTTTGTGTGTGTGTGTGTGTGTGTGGCAGTCTGTAGTGTCCATCAGCAAGATAATCCACCTCGGTTAATCCAGATTAAAGCTCTACAGTCTGCCGCCACAGATTACATAACTGTCAGAGGCGCAGTCAGACATAGAGACAGACAGATATGTGGACTCAGACATCGAGGCTGTCGGTTAGCAACACACAGTCAAAACAACAAAACTGGAAAAAATTGCGGATACAAATAAGAAAAAGTAGATCTTAAGTAGGAGAAACAAATCCATAAAGATCTTTTGACACTTTAAATTAAAGAACAAGGTGATTAACTCTTCATTGACACCATAACAATTACATAACATCCATTTGGCATGACGCTTTTGACCACTGCAACTAACTTTAGGTGCATCAATAGGGAAAATAACTTGTTAATATTAATGACAATTTGATGCATTTTATTCCAGGAGCAGATGCTGTTTTTTTTTTTTTTTGCTTCCTGTACTTACATTTATCTATTTAATTTCTGTTTGTGTGTCTCCGTCACTGATTAACAGCTCACACAGAGGTTTTAATTAACATTTCAATGTGTGTGTGTGTGTGTGTATATTTCATTCAGGTTTTTTGGACTCTGAGCCATTGAGAGAGGCTGATGAAGATATGGCGTCAGAAGTCGACTTTAACTCCACCTTGACGGAGGAGGAGAGAGAGGAGATTCAGCAAGAGTTGGCTAAAGTATGTTTGAACATGCACATTCTTAATTGCCTGCTCAGAATGAACCAGAGGTGTTGAACCGTATGAAGACAGTGAAGAAGTGCTCTTTCTTTTTGTGTATGTCCAGCTGGAGGAGGAGATCAGTACGCTGAAGCAGGTTTTGATGTCCAAAGAGAAGCAGCACGCCGACCTCAAACAGAAACTGGGCATGACTTCGCTGAACGAGCTCAAAAACAACCTAAGTAGAGGCTGGCACGACATGCAGACCTCCACAGCGTAAGTTAATGTGTGTTTGTTTTTGTAAGACAGCTGACAGATAAATAACCAGTTTACAGATCTGATTATGTTAAAGTAAAGGAGGAGAAAGAGTGTGTTTGTGTCTGCAGCACATGACTGAATGGCTTTTCTGTTTGCTGTCAACATAGATGTCCTTCAGAGGAAACACAAACAAAGAGCAGGTGGTTCTGTTTTCTAACAGCCAATCACACCAAACTGTTCTAGAAACCTAATTATAAAGACATAATCCTCTGCTCCGCTGCACAATATGTGTGATTGTTATCTTTGATGCGTTCACTGTAACAGACATCATAAACCTGATTTAAAAACACATGCTACTCAATGCTAAAGGCTATCGCTGTCCCCATGACACAGTTAACCTGTCTCAATGATTTTTAACTGTATTATCGGCCGGGAAAAAACATCTGTAATGTTCTTCCAAATTGGTATAGGACTTGTTTGAAGAGTTACTTTTATGCCTTTTAGCGTGCAGAGAAATAACCTAATAACCTCATAAGAGCATCAGCTATCAGCTATCAGCCCAAAAGACAGAGATGAGCAAGGGGATAGTCTCCAGAGGACTCCATTATTATCCAGTTACCCTTCAACCTGAAGATCACTTTACACACACAGTAGCCGTCCTCATCTATAATGAACCAGTGTGGCCACAGACGTGTAAGATCCATGATGCAAATATTAGATAAACTTGTTCAGACTAAACGTCTAGGGTGGTGGCTTTGTTGTGTGAAGCAGTTTGTTCTGAAGTTTGTAGCAGGAAACAGGGTTGTTAAAATCAGAAACTGTGAGATGCAATACAGAGAAACTTCTAATTAGGGGTAGGGATAAAAACATTTGCGATGTTTTGCGTGGCATTATTGTATCAATACATGGACGGAAAATATGTGTATTGTATATTAATATTGTGAGAATGTGGAAATGTCGGGCCTCTGTTGATTCCCACCTTTCTAATAACTTTGATTATATGATTGTGTTTATGTGTTTGTCCCTATCATATTTACATCTGTAAGACTACTGTGTTTAATTCAGTGAATATATGTGTTTGTATGGAATAGTAGTGACATATTTTGAATGCACCTTCTTTATGTCTCAGCTATAAGAAGACATCAGAGACTCTGTCCACAGCAGGACAGAAAACCACAGCCGCCTTCAGCACACTGGGCAGCGCCATCACCAGGAAGTTTGGGGACATGAGGTACACAATGATGTCATATATATATATATATTCATTATTTACAGAAAATGATCTGGTTTGATTTATGATATATCATCCAAACACTGTGGACACAAGTCACCCACTGATTCCCGTTTATCACTGATTGATTTTTGCTTTTATCTAATTCGTATGTTTTATATTTGTGCTATCCATCCCCGTCTCTCAGAGCGTTTTGACTCTTTGCTCTGTCCTGCTCAGGGGGAGTTTGAGATTACGTAATCGCACATTAAGCTGCTTTCTGTGGGAGCTGAAGGGCCAGAGGCGAAGTCTGTCCTCCTGAGTCACTTTCTTTCTCTGTCTCTTTGCCTCTCTGTCACTCCCTGTGCTGCTCTGTTTGAGGCACTGAGAGTGAACACAACACAACACAACACAAGCCTGCATTGTTCTGTACGCAATAAATACAGAGAGCGAGGGCTTATTGTGATTCCATCTAAGTGGGATAGGATGATTGCAGATTACAGCTGCATGACAACATACAGTAAAGGTTGTTGATTGGTTAAAGCAATAAGACAATGTAACTCAAAGACACTTTGGATTTTAGAGCTAAAAGAAAGTAAAGAAACATTGATATTACTTTTCAAATCTGTTTATACATAAAAAAGCATAACAGAAAAAAATGTGTAAAACTATTATTATATCCTTTGGGGACTGTAACGTGTTGAAAGCGGCTAGATTGTAAAGACACTTCTGTTTACACTGCAGCTTATTATGTATTTGGAGTATAAAGTACAGAAAGGAAACGATGCTTTATGTTTGATTATTCCAGCATGGTTGGTCTAGAGTTTCTGTTCCCTCGGAGGTATGTCCCTGTGGTTTGTTCGTGGTGTGCATAGATTTTGGTTTGTGTGCACACACAGTAAGCATGTTGGTATTCTTATTTACTGCAGTGGGTGTGTTTGATGTGTCTTCTTATGTGTCAAGTATTTTTCCACCTTTTAACTTAAGTTTTATTCTCTAAGGATACAAGATATCATGATTTCTATCTATCTGTCTGTTATTTATGTGCAGTTAAAAAATCCCATTGTGTTTCTGTTCCACCATTGTTTATTCTGTCACCTTTCTCTTTCAATATCTAACTCTGACTCTTTATTCTAACTTCTGCTTTAAGTGTGTGTGTGTGTGTGTGTGTGTGTGTGTGTGTGTGTGTGTGTGTGTGTGTGTGTGTGTGTGTGTGTGTGTGTGTGTGTGTGTGTGTGTGATATAGGATTGCTGTGTTTTTGTGTGTTTACATTGTTTAACTTTAACAGAACATTGTCATTGTGTCCGCTAACGTAAACTGCTGCACAATCTAGTTCCTCACATTAATGTCGTTCACTTGCTGCAAGTTTACTCCCCCTAACAGATACGAGTTGGTAGTTTACCTTTTATGGTGACATTGTTTATATTAATAACATAAATGTTCAGCCCAAGTGAAAGAGTGTAACTGTGACGTATACAAGGCCTGTCAAAGTATCTTAAAGAAATGTTTTCCATCTTCCTCCATGCTTCCAAAGGTCCAACTCTATAGGGTAAGAATCACACAGCTGATTGTGTCACATTAGTTGTTCTTAAAGAGTCTTAACTCTCTGCCTTGTTGGAGAGCAGCACTCAGTCAGTTGCTTTTCTCATGTCAGAATCAGATCTAGTTGATTTTGGCCTCTGATTACTCAAAGAATCATGTGAAAAAGTGTTCATGACGTTCCTAGTTGCATTTAAGTGCTTTGACTAAGCCAATGAAAGCTGAGACTGATGTAAGACTATTCTGTTTTTATTTCTTTTTTGAGCACTTTGAAATTACTTTTGAGTTGCAGTCCTTTATGAAATCAAATCATAGATGTAATATCCTTTTTTCTGTGTCGAGGCGGGAGCTGTTAGTCTATTTCTCTACCAGCATATTGATCCTATTTACCCTTTTCTCTCCATTTCATTCTCTTAATTGTCCCTGCGACTGACTAATGAGCACAATGTCAAAAGAAACGCATAAAAACAATGATGTCTCCTGCTGACTTTGTCTTTATGTGTGTGTGTGTGTGTGTGTTTGTGTGTGTAACCTCTGCTAACCGTTAACTCCTCTCTCACCACGCTCTCTGGGGACAGCTACTCTATCAGACACTCTATGAGCATGCCCACCATGAGGTAACCACTCTGCTTGCTTGCTTATGTGTGTACGAGAGTCAATCTATCTTTTTTCTGATCTTGCCGTCCTGCTTCACTGTGTCAGGAGTTATGTTTTTGGGTTGTCGGTCGGTCGGTCCACATCATTTTCGTAAATGCGATATCTCAGGAGCGCCTGGAGGGAATATTTTTTAAATTTGACACAAAGGTTTTGTCGAACCGAATTCGGTCAAAGGTCGCTGTGAACTCTCGTCTGTCTCATTCTCGTGAACGTGATCTCAGGAGTAGAAGTCATGGGTGAATTTTTTTTCACATTTAGCACAAACTTCTGCTTGCACTCAAAGATGGACTGATTAGAATTTGTTCACTTTGACTTCCCAAAACTCGTTGTGATGACATTTTGGAGAGACATGCATCATGTAGAAGCAAACTGTTTAACGTGTGCCTTCCATTGTCATTTATTTAGTGATAAGAAACCTGAAAAAAGACCAGAGATGTTTTCAAATGATATTTACACCTGCTTGCCTTTTCCTACCTTTAATCACATCACAGTAAATACGTACTGTTACATCCCAAACAAACAGGTTAGGTACTATCGTTGTAATACATTCATTTTAGCTGAAAATATTATTGATAATAGCTCAGCAAATTTTTTTTTGTGCACTTTTTCAATGATAATAAACTAGAATGTTTGTCTTTCTTTTTCTTCACAGAAATTCTCCCAGCTTCAAGTCTTTTGAGGAAAAGGTCGAGACTACAGTGTCCACTATCAAGGTAAACAGTGTGTGTGTGTGTGTGTGTGTGTGTGTGTGTGTGTGTGTGTGTGTGTGTGTGTGTGTGTGTGTGTGTGTGTGTGTGTGTGTGTGTGTGTGTGTGTGTGTGTGTGTGTGTGTGTGTGTGTGTGTGTGTGTGTGAGCATTATTTAGCATTATTAAGTGATGAGGGACCAAAAACACAACATTTTAGCTTCTAAATGTTCTCTCACTTATTTCAAGGCATTATAAATGTCATGCAGAGTGTATTTTAAAAGCTCCTTGTACACATTTCTGTATCTAGTGTCCAAGAAATATTTGATATACTGTAATTGCTTGTTATCTAAAAGACTCTTTGCTATTCCTGCCAACAGAAATATTGACAGTCCCTAATTAATAGCATGTAAACCAGGCTTTGTTATGACCCACAGCAGTTAGATGCAGAAGCCACGCAGAGGAACACGGCATGTCGCCGCCTCTGAACGTTAGAAAATGTCGGTGAAGCAGAGAGGACTGAACACTGTAATCTGTGTGTAATTGCCAGCTTACTCTCTTGACGCTCACAAGTGAGCCTGTTGGTTATTTATATTCACACTGATCCTGATGCAGTCTCTGCAGAAACAAACTTCCATTCTTTGTCTATAGTTTGTAGGCGCCACTGTAAAGACCACCATCTGGTTTCTGATTAATTCTAACACTGCAAAATACTCAATTGCTGCAAACTTGCCACTTAATGTTTCTGACTTTTAATATCATATCAAGTATAACAGAGCACTTTAATAGAAAACAAAGCACTTCTTAAATTCTGAAAATCCTCATGCATGCTGTAGTGCTCAATGTTAAAACAAAAGCTGTTTAAATTAGTTCCTGAAAGTTTGCATTTCAGCTTTAAAAATGAAACATTTGTGCAAAAGAGGGAGAGAGGAGCTCTTCAGTGATGGCGGCACATTTAATGTCGATGCGTTTCTCGTAGACAAAGGTTGGCGGTACAGAAACAGGGGGCAGCTTCGAGGAAGTCCTCTCCTCCGCCGCAAACGCCAGCTCTCAGGACACGCCCACCAACAACCTGATGGACAGCTCCGAGAGGCCGTGTTAGAGCTGCATCCACGCGGAGAGGCGGGTACTTTAAACCAGGAACTCATGTCACGTATCTACTCAATGCTCTGACTGAAATGTTACAGAATACTTTTCTTTTATCGCATTTGTTTTGATGCTTTTTTACAAACAATCCCATGTTCGAGATTTAAGTCTCACTCAGATGCAATTTCCTGCAACCTCAAATTCTCAAAATTGATGCAATTTTCTATTTTGGACCAAACATTTTACCTAAATATTCTAAAATGGCAGCAGTCGATATTTATTTGAAGTCAGCTAATGTCAAAAAGCACGTACTAATAAACATAGAGAGCCTGTCAGATTATTCTTCATGTAACTAAACTGGGTTTAAAGGAAGAATCTGCTGACAACCCAGATCACTTTATGAGTTTTACAAAGAGGTCAGAGCTGGTGGATCTTCTTGTTGAAAGACTCATTTTCAGGGTGGTGGATTTAAAAAATGAGCGACAAGGTCACCCTCCCTACAAACCATTTTAAACCAGAGCGCTGATCTGATGGAGGGTTAAAGGGGAGACTAAGCCTTAGTTGAGAAAAGAAGGATGAGCAGATTCCAGGTCAGATCCAGAAGGCAGTCAGAACCAAAACCCTTTATTTCTGGCCTGTTTTTTTTTGTTGTCTCGTGGTTTGGCTCATGTAGAGGAGTCATCCTCTCCTCACGAATATATAAAAAAAAAAATCAAATTACAGCTGGAGCTCCTCAGACTCACAAAAGAGGTTATTGATTTATTCATTTGTTCTGGGAATTTGACTTAACAGCCATGTTGGTACAGAATCAAAGCTCTACGTCCATTCATACCAAAAACTACATTTTTAGGTTTTTAGGTTATTAGAAATACAGTAAGTGTTTGTATAAAAATAAATTATGATACATTTTCAACTACCTTGTACTTTGTACTACGACATTTCAAAATGTACATATGACCCACATTGATGTGATCAACCCAGAGGTCCTGGGTGAAACGAAATATTTGTAAACTTGTATAAATGGTTTTACACTAAGACCAAAGATCTCAACATTTTGTAACGACACCTAAAAAGACATTTTGTGGGCAGACTTTGCAAACGGAGCCAGTCATACTACTTTTTTTTTTAAATCACAGCTGACACTTCTGATTAATCACTTTAGACAATTGAGTCTAATGCTGGAAATAGAAATAATGAACACCTGCCGTTTAAACTTTGGATATTCATGTTGTTAACCTTGTTTTAAACTGCTGGATTCACACACAGGTATACATTATGAAATATCAATCCTAAAATGGTCATGATAACATAAAAAGCTGAACTTTTCTCGGGTGCCTATTGGCTATGTAGCTAACACACAGTAAAATATGTATGACATCATACTGCTGCTTTAATGTGGCTTTAGAAGCACGGGTCCAATGTTGTACTCTTCTTGGTGCAGAACTAATCTGTTTAATGCTGAAAGACAACTTCACTTTGTATTGCTTATGTTCTGAAAAGGTTGGTGCCACAAAACATAAAATGTCTAATTACATTTTTGTGTTAAATCATCCTGTTTTTCTTTGAAACCTTCAAGTATATGGCCTCTTGAGGCCGCTGCATAACTTTGCCATCCATCAAAGTGACGTTCTGTTTTATTATATATATAATCTGTTCCGTGTTTCTGCTTTTGTCTTTCATGTGTTATAAGATTTTCTTTTCTTTGCTGTGGTTTAAGAAGATACAATAAAAAGAAATGTGTTAATAATAAAAATCACGTTCAAGCATTTAAGCGCTGACCGATCTTGTGCTGTAAGAAAAGGTTGTCGGGTCTGTTTCATAACCAAATAACTGAGGTCTTGCATGTTGTGTATTTGGAGAATTAACTACAGTATATATTTTACTTTTGTACAGTATATTGTGTTGGCAACTCAACTAAACTCCAACTTTACAAATGTTTTTACTAAAACTTGAAACCCAAAGACATAATGCATTAATCTGTATTCATACAATACATTTCACACCATTATACATGTTTTATGACTGATGGATCAATATTAAAGATCATTTTAACCAAACCAAAAAATATCACAGATGACTGATTTTTTTAACAATAAATACTGACAACTTTGACTGAACCAGTTGGAAAAAACAAAAACAAACACATAAATAAATGTAATAATGTGATGAACTCATTTTCCTATTTTCTGATGTTTCAGCACCATTGTTTCAGCACCAACTGTATAAATACTATCTGTCAGACAGTATACATATATAACATGTCAAAATGTAATAAAAATGTATTTGTCAATGAACTGGAAATATAATAAAGCCTGTTGATGTAAAGAAATATTGGCATAATTTCTCTCTACAATACATCCGGGAATTTATATACATTTAATACATTTTCAACCCATTTATAAGATAATTTCTTTACATTTTGACAGGTTTATGCATTTGTAAATTATCTGGCAGTTTTCTCAGAGGTATTTGTGTGCGTGACAGTCAAGAGGTGTGTGACGACGTATGTGGCTGTGAAGATTCAGCGTCAGATTTCTTTGATTCGTCCGTTTTCGTCATGTGACATGCCCTCTCTTCATTCAGAGAGCTGAGGAGCTGGAGCACTTCTGGGTGCTGGAAACGACCTACGAGAGAATTAAATTCATAAAAAGTCTGCACATCATGTCAAAATTAGTTTAAATTACTAGAAAGACAACCCATTAAATATATGTGCGTAAACATTGAACAAATGGCAAAGAGAAAAGACAAGAAAGGGGATCCCTGGTGCCGGAACGTGAGCAACTGAAGTGATGAGATCCAGTGAGGAAGATGGAGACAGGTGTGAAAAGGAGGAGAAGACTTGCCGTTGGTGGAGTCAAAGAACTCCTGCAGTCGTCCCGGCGTTCCCTCCAGCTCCTCGTACTCGTGAGCCTGCATGATCATCTCCAGGAGGTCAAACTCTTTCACCAACCTGGCCTCCTGACTGCTCTGAGTTTCATATTCCTGCAGAAGAAAAAAAACACATTCATTTCCCAAAGAAACATTTAGGTATAATATAATCATAAGGGACATGACAGCCTGCTGTTGGATACGTTGAATTATGATTCATGAGCTACAAACACACAACAGGTGTACCTCCCACAGCCCATACATCTCCTGTTTGAGGCCCTCCGGTAGAAGAGCTGATAGATGTTTCATCGCTTCCTGAGAGAGTGGAGTGGAGAATATAAAAAAAACATCATCGTTTACTTAAAAATGACAATCAATGGAATCTATTGCGTGTCGATCATCTACAGTGATGTGAGCGATGCTGGTAACTTGCCTCTTCTCGCCTGTGTTTCTCAGCTTTACTGATGTTGTCCGATGGAGCGATGTCTCCCACAATGCACTCTGCCATGTCATGAACCAGAGCCAGCTTTATGCATCTAAAGAAGGTGAGAGTAAAAAATAAAAGTATGAGCAGGAAAGAAGTTTGTTTTCAAGTATTTTGTTAACCATATTTGGACCACCAACAACAAAATTCAACAAGGAAATATGATGAATATTTATGCTTTTTAAATGATATTAAAGAGCTCCATTCATCCAGATAGATTCAAAGGTGGAAGATGTGTAAATGAAGCACCTGCTCTTGTCCACTGTGGGGTCTGTGATGGTCAGAGACATCATGGCCATGCGGTACATGTGGTCTGATACACTCTCTGGTTTCTTTACGTTCCTGTACACCCATCCAGTGCGTGGGACCCTCTGCAGGATTACACAACCACAACACACAATGAATCAGCGGCACAGAAAAGGGAAAGTTTGTATATACTGACTTCATTTAATAAAAAAAAAAAATGTTGTTTGACTGCACATTTTAAACCAAAAACCCACTGGCTGCAGGTCCTGGAAGGTAAATAATTCCTGTTTTTTTTTTTGTTTGATAGTAAACTGATATTTTTTATTATTTGTTTTATTGTTGTTTGGACAAAAGGACACAGATATGATCACTTATGTTACTCCTTCAGGTTTGCAGCAGTCAGAGCAGAGTTTCTGACTGTTTTTCTAACTTTTTCTTCCTCTCAAGTTGTGAAGAGATGGTTGTAATGTGTGTGGGTGGATGTGGGCAGGGTGAGAATAGATGCAGCACCAGCAAAACAACTTACAAACTACAGATTGAGCATTAATACACTTCAGATTATATATGCATATTCATTATTGGCCAGGGACAAAAACAACAGAAAAGTATCCAGAGTTTGCAGACGTCTTACTTTGAGCTGTCCGATAAGTTTCATGAATTGCAGCATATTGCTCATGCCGGCTGCTGCCTCCACGGTGGCCGCCATTTGTGACTCCTGACCCGGATACGAACCGCAGAGTCTGGCGGTGTTCTGTGGATGTAGTTGCGCAAAGCAGCCGCTAGATGGCAGCATAGGCATAAGTGACAATATGTACTACACTTAAATAACGTGCCAGTTTAAAGCTATAGCTATTACATATCTAGGTGTTTTAATGGTTGCCATTTATTAAATAAATATTTGACTTGATGTAAATGTGTCCTCGCTTTTAACAAGGCATTTTAAACCCGTTGCTCGCAAACTGGAGGTGGCAGCACTGACAACAAGCTACAATTCAAATGCCACGAAGAAGAAGAAGTTCTACCGGAATTAAGAGGACACGAAGAAGAAGAATCTGGGTTTTCCCGGAAGTAAGAGGAGCGGGACATTCAAAGACGTAAACAAACCTTTTCTGTTGGCGTGAACTTCGTATTTGCCAAAATGCTGAAGAAGGCACCTAAATTAAAACACATAATTAAGGCAAAAACAAAGAATGACGTCAATGTGAGGCCGACGTCAGAGGCAATGGTGAGTTAGTCCCTGTTTACGTCACTGTTTGCTCTGTTTGCGGCACATCAGCTGATGGAGAAACACATGTTTTTTTTCCTCAGATTGAACTCCTGACGCTGCTGTTTCTGAACAGCCTGGCTGAGGAGGCGAAGTCCAAAGCTTTTGAAGAGAAATCTGCAACTATCAGAGCTCATCACCTCAAAGCAGTCTCCAAGGTGCGTTCAAAGACTCACAGTCAACTAGTGAACCTGTAAATCACAAATACACAGACTGCAATCTATGTCTGTATTACAAGTGTGAATACTTCTGATTGTAGATAACTACTACTATCATTATCAAAACAATCTGGCAGTAATTTACCTGATTAATCATTTTGTCTATACATGTAAAACAATAATGAAAGCTGCATAAGGTTTTCTGTGGATGTAAACTGGGGAATCATATACAGTACCAGTGAAAAGTTTGGACACACCTTCTCATTCAATGGTTTTTCTTTATTTTTATTTTTTTCTACATTGTAGATTAATATTGAAGACATCCAAACTATGAAGGAACACATATGGAATTATGTGGTAAACAAACAAATGCTCAACAAACCAGAATATGTTTTATATTTTAGATTCTTCAAAGTAGTTGAATGAGAAGGTGTGTCCAAACTTTTGACTGGTACTGTATTATGGTGCTTGTTCCAGTCCACAAGATTTCCTGATGGCACTTCATGTTATTGTTTATCAAACAAATATAAACATCTCTGCAATGTTGTCTGATGACCACACAGTAGTAAACTGTAAATCACTAATACACAGACTGCAATCTGCGTCTTATTTATGTAAGTTTGAATACTTCACTACTACTATCATAATCAAAACAATCTGGCAGTAATTTACCTTGTCTATACATGTAAAACAATAATGAAAGCTGCGTAAGGTTTTCTGTGGATGTAAACTGGGGAATCATATACAGTACCAGTCAAAAGTTTGGACACACCTTCTCATTCAACTCCTTTGAAGAATCTAAAATATAAAACATATTCTGGTTTGTTGAGCATTTGTTTGTTTACCACATAATTCCATATGTGTTCCTTCATAGTTTGGATGTCTTCAATATTAATCTACAATGTAGAAAAAAATAAAAATAAAGAAAAACCATTGAATGAGAAGGTGTGTCCAAACTTTTGACTGGTACTGTATTATGGTGCTTGTTCCAGTCCTCAAGATTTCCTGATGGCACTTTATGTTATTGTTTATCAAACGAATATAAAGCGAGTCACAGGTTTTTGTTGTTTTAGCAGCATGCTCTGCATAAAAGGAAATACATGTCTAATTTTCTAGAAATGACCCACATCTTAATGACTATTATGCACCAGAAGCAGCCCACATAATGTATATTTTTTCTTTTCCAACTGATGCATAGAGCTTTTAGTTTAGTTTAGTTTAGTTTAGTTTAGTTTTGGGTCATCGATAGTTGAGACTTGGCTCGTCAAGCAGCCGTTTCAATTCCAGCAAGTACAAGTCAGAGAGGTGCCAGTTCAGCATCTGGGCCCTGCCGAGGTGCCCTTGAGCAAGGCATCAAACAGCTTACTGCTAAGAAATGGCCATGCTCCATTAACTCTAACATCCCTCCACAACAACTGCGTGTGTAAACTAACAATGGAGTTAAAAAATAATAAGTTTCCCCCAAAAAAAATCCTGCTCTTTTTATTTTGCAGTCGCTTCTCATTCAGAGATATTCTTAGATTCTTTAGTCTATAATTATCAAAGATCTTTCATTGTCAATGTCTTTTTTAAATCAATACATTTATAGAAAGTATCAATATCTGTATTAAAGGCAGTAATTGACAGGTTTCTTAGACCACTTTTTTTATGTGACTTATACCTATTTCTTATTCGTATATCAAAACAAATTTATTTTACATTGAGTGCATTTGTTTGAATTTGATCAAATATAACCAAACATTACAGGACTGAAACATTGTAAATGCTCATAATTATTCTAGTGCTTCTTACTAATAACTATTTTATATCTTGGACACTTTTTGATTTCTCCTTGTTGAACAGTAGATAAACTTTTTTTCCCTTTCATTATAGAAAATGCTGAAAAAATCACGGGGGTGAAGACGGCCAAGTTCGTCATCGTCATTTTTATGAACATTATCATGAATAACAGCGGCAATTTTTTTTTTTATGAAATATAATATGTTTTCATCTGAAATGTACATTTTTTGTGTTTTTTAATCTATTCTTTGTATATCTGGTTTCCTGTCATGAGAGTTTTTTGGTTCTTTATTAAATTCTTGTGGATCTTATAATGGCCCATTTGTATTCCTTTTTTTCACTAAACTTAAAATGCTAAACATAACAGCTTGCTCATATAATAAACTATTATATAAAAATAATTTAATATAACAAAATCAGCATTAATTGCCATTAAAAAAACCATTTTATTTCTCTGTGTGGTCCTTTCCTGAATGTTGTCGGACACGCATAACAATCTGAGCCTGTCAGTGGCAAAAAACAAGTACTTTTGACTGAACATCTGCTCTTGCAGCTCATTTTTGCGGCTGCCCGTTACAGCATATCCCCTTAAAACTGTACCAATTTTAAACATGGTTGTACAGACAGTCAAATAAATGACTTATGCTGCTATTATGTCAACCAACTCATTAAAAGTGTTAAAAATATAACAAATACAGACAAAAAGCAAAGCAATAAAAAATGTGTTCAACGTATTAAGCTTTGATCTCAAAGTTGTGGACAGCTCGAATAAATCTCTTCGCCCTCCTTCTTGCTCTCTTCTCATCCGTCATGGTCGATGTTTCAAGCTGCATGCTTCACAGCCTCTTCACTGAGCATGGGGCTCAGCCTCCCCCCCCCCCCAAATTCCTCCCTTCTTCACGCTACATAGATTATCTGCGTGATGCTATCCCGCTCATACCTGATCTCTGCTTCACAGGCGGGCTTTTGCCTTGTTCAGTGAAACAGTCAAAGTAATGTCGTTAAATAGTTTGTACTGTCTGCTGGAGTTTTATTGAAAAAGGTGGCCTTGCTGCTAAGCGCAACCTTGATGGCAGGTGGTGACCTAAAAGCTGTTTTCGGTTTGTGGTCTAGTGGAGTGTTTCAGCACAAGCTCAAGATTTGTCTTTTTTACAGTCTTGGCAAGAATAAAATCAGTAGATTTAATACAAAAACAAGGTACAACTTCAGTACATGCATTTGAATTTGAGATCATAATAACTATGGTTTAAATTTAAACACATTTTATTATTCACTCTCTTTCTCCTTTATCATTTGCCCTTTTTCTCGTCGTTATTTTTTTCAGAAGTTTAGACATTCCTTGGCCTCCAACGGTTATTTTCTTCAAGAATCTGATCTGGCACCCCAGTGAGCATAGCAATGTCGTGTTTATATTGCAAGTCAGGTTGAGGAGGTGTTACTGGGTTTGTGGAGCCTCACCCTTCTGACCTTTGAACCCCTGGCACCTGCCCAGCTGATCGCTCCATGATTGTTATATTCTCACGACAGAGCCCTCCAAACATTTGCATACAACATATAATTCCTCCTGAGTTTCCAGCAGTCAGTTAGGGAGTTAAACTTCTTCACACTCTCCTGTTGGAGATATATGCGATGCGAGCATAATCGAACATGTAATGTAGCGCATGAAGATTGATGGATGACGTTGCTCTGCAGCAGCTGCTGGCTGCACATGCAGAGGCTCCTCTGAGGTGTTATTCTATCGTCCTCCTCTCTAGGTTGGTTCTTGTTCTTGAGGGATTTGAGAAACGCACTCTTCTCCCTCTATTGATATAAAGAAGCGGCTCTGCCTTTCCCGTTCGCTGTGTCTTTGTGTCTGAGCACCTGTTGACAATTTAAGCCAGCCAGCGTAGCCCTGTCCAGCTCCTCTGTCTGGCAGTGTAACCATCAGCTCTGCTCTCAGATGATAAATCAACTCCAGTTTAAAATCTTCCCGTAAAGCTCCTGCTGATTCCTCTTTTGACATTTTTCCAGACGAGCCCGAGAAAGCACGGCAGTTCTATTTTGGCAGAGAGGTTATTATGATAACTTGCTGTGCGTTTCTTTAATAAGGAGCACATGGTTTCAAGTGTGTCACCGTTTCTGTTCATGTCTTTTTTCCCCCGCGAGGTATAACATTTATTTAGTCTTACAACACTGTGACAAAATGTTTAGAAAATGAACCAAAGCTAGAAACCCACATTTTGTGATTCGATGAGATTTGACAGGCTCTGTAAAGGATTATGGACTGAAGAAAAGAATCACAAATTGCAGAGGGAAACCACTTCCAAGAAGGGGGGGGGGTATGGGGATTTCAAAAACTGTTTTGAGAACCACACAGTTCCCAAAACAGGCGATTATACACACCGGGACGCCAAACAACAAATCCCCTGAGCCCACAGCTTTTATCTCCTTCCAGAGTTTTGGTGGGAATCACAGCTCCTCTCTGACACCTCCAGCCCTCAAGTTTTATTTTCTCACAGGGAGGTAGTCAAATCAACCTGTATTTGTGATAATCATTTCCTGAACCCAGTCCTAATGGAGAACCAAAGGCATGGCTTAAGTGGAACTAAGTCTAAAAAGTGTGGCCACATGATCACAGCATTATTTCTGTAATGGATGTGTTTGTTTTTTTTGTCTGTATTTCTATTCCATCATTGTGACTACATCCCATCTGTGTGAGAAGACTTTGTAAATACTGGTGTTGATCTTGTGATGACAATGTGTAGTCCTGCTTTATTGTTAAATGGAACCTCATGAGGAAATATTTTGATGTCATGGTTACACACTCACCATATTTTTGATTAGGCTCAGGGGAGAGCGTATGATTAAAAGATGAGTAAAAAAAGATACAAATTGTTTCAACCTGCTCAAATAATCATTTTTTGATTAGAAGTTTTATTGTATTATGAGTGACATTCGATTATATCATATGTTTAAGACTATTTTAATATGTTCACATGACATGTTTTTAAGATAAAATTCTCTGTTTTGAGTATACGAGAATATTTTTGCCTGTTATATTTTTTCACACGTTAAAAATCTTGAGAATAAATCTACTATTTGTCCTTCAATAAAAAAAAAACTTTAAATATGCAAATATTGTTTATTTACAAGAACTTTAACTACTGGAAACAAAATGTGTTCTTCTTCACTAAAAAGTAAATTTTCCGTTTGTGCCGTCTCCACGTCAGTCACGCCCGCACCGAACATGTCTTAAAACTCTGACATAAAGTGAGCGCAGATCAACTCAAACTCTGCCAAGTGAAGGTCAAACATGTGAGTGAAGCAACCACAAGCAAAACACATTTTTGTGGAGTGGAGGGGGGCTTTAAAATACACAGAATTTTGAGGATAAATGTGTCTTTGTGTAGACATCACAGCATTATTCCATTTTCTGTGAAGAGACCCTGTTTGATCTGATAATGGATCAGGAGGAGGGTCATGAAGGACGGGTAACATGGGAGAGGAGGTAGGGAGTGTGAGTGTGTGTGTGGGGGGGAAACAGCAGAGACAAGCCCATAGCAGCTTACCCAAATCTTACATTAGATCTGCTTTGCAACTATCATATTATGGTTTTCTCTTGTGTTTGCTTTCTGCATGGCATTCTGCCGGCGTGAGTGATCTCATGGAATGCACATGGGATTCTTCTTCAAGAAAACATTTTTGCAGATACTCTGTGTTCGACCGCTCTCCCGCCCAGACAGGAGCCTCTACGTGTGTCCATTTGAATTCATTTTATGGATACGTTTTTGAAATGTACGTCATTGGATTTGGGATGTGATGCAAGGTGTCTCTGCTGACTGGATCGATGCCGTGCTGAAGGTGGAGGGAAAAATGCAGATGCCGTTGTTTATTTGGATTCTGCACCTCATGAATCTCACAAAAGGCCAAGATAACACAAGACGTAAGTATTCATGCGCAACTTGTCATCCCCACCTCTTAATACTGCTGTTAGACATGGCTCCGGTGAAATGTGTCTCATCTTTCCCCATTTTCAAGTGGGAGATAGTAAATAGTAGACAGACTCGGCATATGGAGACAATAAACGAGTTTCTTTCAGCTCTCAGGGAACAATGTGGTCATAGATTTCCATTGCTTTTACCCATTTGAAAGCTTGGCTCAGTGCATCGGCCCTGCTCTCATAAATCCCCATCGCCTGTAAAGTTTCATTGTGTAAATTTAGTGTTTTTTGTTTTTTCCCCCCGTTTCATTTGCCAAAGCACAGCAAGAATATAAAACTCTAAACTGTTGCAGTCAGACACAATCAGTTTCAGGTTCTCTTATCTCATACTCCGTTATCCACAGGTAGTTCCTCCCTGAGCAGACTCTGTCCGACGGGTTGTGCGACATGCTCTGCCCCGAACGGCTGTCTGTCCTGCAAACCTCGCCTCTTCTTCCACCTGGAGCTGGACGGGATGCGGCAGAGGGGCACCTGTGTGTCCTCGTGTCCCCGGGGCCACTATGGCATGCGCTCTCCACACATCAGCACCTGCAAAAGTAGGTACCAATGGGCACATGTAGGAATGATAGAAAGGTGTTTAGGTCCTAAAATCTGATTTATCTGGTTCAGATAAATTAGTAAGGCTTGATATATCCACTGTGGGTTCTGCAAACTGATTGAAGGCAGCGTTGAGAGAATAAAACAAACCTCACTGGTCCCTCTACGCTGACCAAAGTTCATTTCCACTGGCCTGCAGGGTGCAAGGAGGACTGCTCTTCGTGTTTCAGTGAAAGTTTCTGCACACATTGTCACCCGGGTCACTTCCTGCTCCGGGGCAAATGTGAGAACAGCTGTCCAAACGGGCTAACTGAAAACACGGTGCTGCGAGAATGCACAGGTGAGGCGCTGTCCAGCATGTTACTCCTGCAGGCTGTGTGTACAATGTGCATGTACTAAAGTCTATGATGTCAGAGATGTACAAAACAATGTGAGACGTTTGTGTCCCGCGGTCTCAGAGTGCTCTATAGGCTGTGAGATGTGTGTGAGGAGGACCGTGTGTGTGAGGTGTAGAGCAGCCCTCTACTTCCTCCACGGTCAGTGCCATCTCACCTGCCCGGGGGGATTTGAGCCTGATTTGCAGCTTATGCAGTGCGTCCCCCAAGGTGAGAGAAAGCACTTTCACTATATGTTTCCACACATTTAAGAAGTTGAAAACACTGAATGCACTTTTAGTAGATACTGCAGCTTCCTTTACAAAGTGCATACTGTTGCGTGCAGTTTGAATTCATTTGGGACATACTTGACATACTTGAAGTTTAACCTTCTTGCTCATAAATCCGCTGTTTAAAGGTGTGTGGGTCAAATTGGCCAATAAATCATGCTGTCTTGCATACTACAAAATTCAACTGGATGCGGTAGTGTCTCCTGGTGTTTTTGATATACTTTATTTGATTTTTTGGGCATACTAAAAAATATTGTAGTACTCATACTGGAACACACAGTGTCTTAGGTTTTCATCTCTGGCTACTTATGAGTACTTTCTCCTCCTCCTCATCATCGTCTCTCTCCTCGTAGTGCACTGTGAGGTCGGGGGATGGACCAGTTGGGGTCCATGTGTTCACAGAAGGAGCATGCAGGTCCACAGGAGGGGCCAGGAGACGCGGAACCGACAAGTTCTGCGGTCTCCGAGCGTCCACGGTGACCCCTGCCCACAGGTGTCAGAGAACAGGAGGTGTGTCATCAAAAAGAGACCAGAGCAGGTTGTAATAAGTTAGAGAGCACATTATAGACTATTTGTTTATACTGCAGAGATATTCAACTTGTTATTGCACATTTTACTTTGGCTGTTTTAAACTATTGTAAATGCAAAACTAATGTATTTTGTAAAGATGTATCAAAGAGATTTTTCTATGCAATTAAACAGAAATTAATAAAAAATGGATGGATGAATCTGATGTTCTTTTATACAATTATTGTTCTAGATTGATGCCAATTGTGGCCAAAACACCCGCCTAACTTGACTGTGATCAGTTTATGTCTTATTGCAACTTTTTGAAGACACCTGTGCTTTTTCTACTATGACCATACATTAACTAGCTTTAGAAGGCAAAATATATAGTTAACAAATGACACCAGGCATTTTAATTAGTATGCATAAAAGTCAAAACCGCATGTATGATGCACCTCTGAACATAAGATAAAATAAGATAATCCTTTATTAGTCCCACAGCGGGGACATTTACAGGATTACAGCAGCATAGATATAGTGCAAATAAGAGACATAGTAAAAAAAAAACAGGTCTCTTTTAGTATTTTAAATAAGTAAGTAAGAAAAAAATAGAAAATCCACAATAACTAAAAAAAAATCTTATAAATACAGACAGAATAATTATAGTTATAGTATATATCTTGTAAACTACAAGACCATATGGCAACAGAATATAAATTGGTATGAAATAAATGTATACATAGTTTTGTAAAGACAACAAAATATAACAAATAATCATGTCATATAAGATAAAATAAGATAAAATAATCCTTTATTAGTCCCGCAGCGGGGAAATGTACAGGATTACAGCAGCATAGAGGGTAGTACAAACAAGAGACAAGATCAAAAATAAGTATTATAAATAAGAAAATGAGCAATAAAAACACTGTAAAAAACAGTAAAAGAAATCCACAGTAACTGAAATATTATATATACAGACAGAAACTATTATAACTATTATAACTATAAATATGATTAGTATATTTATATATTGTATGTATTAATAAGATAAGATAAGATAATCCTTTATTAGTCCCGCAGCGGGGAAATTTACAGGATTACAGCTGCATAGTGCAAAACAAGAGACATAGTAAAAAAACCAAGATAAAATAAAATGAAATAAAAACAAGTATTATAAATAAGCAATAAAAAAAGGAATCCACAGTAACTGAAATATTATATATACAGACAGAAACTATTATAACTATAAATATGATTAGTATATTTATATATTGTATGTATTAATAAGTTTGATTGAGTATTATGCAACATAAACACACCAATATATGAAATAATTAATTCATTTAAACCATAGACTTTTAAACTTTTTGGGGGGGGAAATGAGTGAAACCTCGCTTCTTTATTTTCGTCCGCTCATATCAGGACTCGCGTCACGTGATGCGCTCAATCTACAGAACGCGTTGATGACGCGGCGGAATCACGTGATCTCGATCCAGGAGCCCTGAACTCAGCTGGGCTCGGCCGAGAGAAGCGTCCCGACAACAACAACACTTTATGACCTCATGTTAGCGCCGCTGCGTCGGTGTGTGTGACTGCTCTTCTGCCGAGGACGCTGCTAGAGCCACCCCAGCGTTCAGGTGAGGGTTTTATAAGCTGCATAGCCTGTTAGCACACTGATAGCTAACATGCTACATATGCTAGCTTAGCAGTAGTCAGAGGCCTTTGATGTACAGGACCAGTCAAAAGTTTGGACACACCTTCTCATTCAACTACTTTGAAGAATGTAAAATATAAAACATATTCTGGTTTGTTGAGCATTTGTTTGTTTACCACATAATTCCATATGTGTTCCTTCATAGTTTGGATGTCTTCAATATTAATCTACAATGTAGAAAATAATAAAAATAAAGAAAAAACATTGAATGAGAAGGTGTGTCCAAACTTTTAACTGGTACTGTGTATATATATACACACATATATATGTATGTGTATATATGTATATGTATATGTGTATATATATGTGTATGTATATGTGTGTGTATATATATATATATATATATATATATATATATATATATATATATATATGCCACGTCAGTCTGTTCTTAAAGGCTTGTTAACATTTCTTAAGCTCTGATCATTTGAAGACTTTACATCACTCCTGTGTGTATAAACTATAACTTTATGCTTCATGTGTTTGAGGGCGTTCCCAAAACTATCAGAGTGTGCTCTGCATGCCTATTCATTTGTTGTTATAGTGTTGTGTTTCTCTTTGTAGCATGGCGGGCCGTGGAGAAGTGGACTGTTCAGTGAACGCCCCGGCTCCCTCCAAGCTGATAGAGGAAGTAGGAGAGACTCCAGACCCTTCCGGTTCCACCGCCGTAACCCCGGAGTGTGCCATCTGCCTCCAGAGCTGCGTCCACCCCGTTCGCCTCCCGTGCCTCCACGTTTTCTGTTTCCTGTGTGTGAAAGGTGCCTCCTGGCAGAGCAAGCGCTGCGCTCTCTGCCGACAAGAAGTCCCGGAGGACTTCCTGGAGCGGCCGGTTCTCCTGTCGCCTGAGGAACTGAAGGCGGCGGCCGCAGGGGTGAGCCGAAGCGGAGCGACGGGGGCCGGTTCCCGTGGTGACTACGCGTGGTACTATGAGGGGCGCAACGGCTGGTGGCAGTACGATGAGAGGACCAACCGGGAGCTGGAGGAGGCCTTCGCTAAGGACAGGAAAAGCACAGAGATGCTGATTGCTGGGTTTCTTTACGTGGCCGACCTGGAGAACATGGTGCAATATCGGCGGAATGAGCATGGCCGCAGACGCAAGATAAAGCGGGACATTGTGGATATCCCCAAGAAGGGTGTTGCGGGACTGAGGTTAGACCCCGAACCTGTCCCCATTCTTTCCGCACCAGTTGTCACCCCAGCTGCGACAGATCGCGTCAGCTCAGCGGATGGCTCGGACACTGATGGCCAGTCGCAAACGTCATTCTTTGGGATTATGGCATCTCTTCCCCCTGTAAGACCTCCAACACTCCTGGGGCGCCACCTCACCAGTCCCCTTCCTCCCTCGCCGTCAAGCGTGGAAGAGTCGTTCTCCCAGCTCCTCATCAGCCAGCCAGAGGGTGAAGAGGTGGAGGGAGACGATGAGCTACAGACGTACGAGTATGCGTCCGGCAGCAGTGAGAGTGAGGAGGAAAGGGAGTGCGAGAGAGGGGGAGCAGAATCGCTGCGGAGACGAAGGCAAAGACCGTTGAGAGAGAGCCAGCCAGCCAGGATGCCTCCGAGGGGCGGGCCCTCCAGCTCTGCTCTCAATCTCCGCTCACGTAGTCCTGATGGACAGTGCACTGTGACGGAAGTGTGATTGTGACTGGGCAGCGATATCTGTCCAACAGATCACAGTGCTTAAACTCTCAACAGGTTGAAAGAGAGTATGCATCTTTAAAGGTCCCATGAAATGAAACTTTTTTTTGTGGTGTTATTTGTAACACTGGGGCAAATTTTCCACATCCATCATGTGCCAAATTTGATTCAAAATACATCTCACTTATTTTTATATCAAAATATTCAAAGATCTCCATCCAATTGAATGTAATCTTAGTTTTGTATGATATCCGGTAAACCGTTTCTTCCAATCTTGCAGGTCTACAAAGGTAACTAGCAGTAGCAGCAATAACATGGGTCACTGCTTTGAGTATGTTATTTTTGAAAATGATAATTGACAGCTATCTCCACTGTTAACATATAATATCTTAACACCTGGGATAAATGGTGCTCATATTTGTTGTCTTTCACCCAATATTGCGTTTCAGGCAGAAATGCTGGAACCGTTACAACTAGGATCACAAAACAGTCGAGGTGGAATCTTTGAAATTATCTGGAATAATATTTAAATATAGGTCTGTATCAACCATGACATATGCAGATAGGAACAAGTCTTTAGCAGACATAATCAATTCATTTGCCAAATAGCTAGCTAGCAAAACAAACGAGCAGATGGTGTCCACAAGTTTAAAAACTGTTGCTTTAGGCTACAATCTGCTGTTTTGACTTAGAGAGTGCAGTGACGTTGGCAGTAGTCTAAGCTGCACATGTGGTGGGAGATTACACTGGGCATGCAGAAGGTTGTAATTCTACAAAATTAGTGGGATGCTATCAAATATTCAGAGTGCTGCTGAATGCATTGCTTGGTTACAATTCAATTAACTGGGAATACTTTAAACCAAAACATGCCATAAGAGCTAGTATCGCTTTATATGTGTATTACCCTCCAAATAAGTTAAGTATTTAAATTCCAAATCTTTATTGAAATTGTGCAAATTCCTGAGTTTAACTTCTGTTTGAAAATTTCTAGAAATCTCCTGACGCTTTACAACCATAGTTACAACATTAAAGCCATTTCAAGGGACCTTTAACATGAAATAAAGCCTTTTTTTTTTTTTTTTTTTTAAGACTTAAAAAGCAAGTTTCAGTCAGCAATACACTGTAAACAATGGTCGTCTTGCATCGCTCTCAGCAACAGCTTATGAAGTGAAGCATAACAGTCTTGTTTTCAGGCCAAAATAATGTGACGGACTTTGGCAACTTCTTGGTCAATGCTGTCCAAATAACTACCATCTGTCACTGTCCTGCGAAATAGCAATACAACTGCTTTTGAAATGAAATAACATCCTCTTTGTTCTCTATTCTTTTGAGTTTATTTTTAAAGTGGCTGATGTGTTTTTTTGTTTTTTTCTTCTCTCTTTAGAAGTGATGGTGTAAAAATTAAGCTTAATTGTAGCAGCTTATGTAAATGTTACAGAGAGTTAAAACTGCTCACATTTATCTGCTTGCTGATTTAGTTTTTTGACGTAGAGAAGTTTGCATCAGGATCTAATTAATGATATTTAAACTGGAGTTTGTGTGTGTGGCTGCGTTTGGGCGTAGAAGGGGATCAGAGACGGCTTTCCCTCTATTTTAGTGTGGAAGCCTTGTTTTAATGATGGTGTGTGTTTGTGGAGTTGGGTGCTGAAAAGCTACTGGCAAAACCACTGGAAAGTATCAGGCTATATATGTAGAGAGACTCATTTGGATTTCTATTTCTTGTCATAGTACTCTGGATAGGGCTACTATCTGAGCACTGACGTCTACTTGGACGATCTCAAGCTGTCCTCACACGCTATGTTTATTCCCTTTTTTTGTCTCAGCTGTTATTATTTTAACTGTCAACTTTTGTTGTCAACGTGTCTAACCATCTGGATTATCCAAACAAACTTGTCTGTGTGGCGTTTCCTCTGTGATGTTTTGTCAACTTATTAAATGCCTATAATTTAAAATAATATGTTGGATGCTTTACCTTTTTTTTTTTTTTTTTTTTTTTTTTTTTTTTTTTTTTTTTTTTTTTTTATAAATAATGTAGGAATACTCAGTCTTTTGCATTAAAGAATAATGGGAAGACAGTGGTGACAGGAGTGGCACTGGTCCATCCATAGGCCTGTTTGCAATGTGTTGTCTACATATGTTGTAGTGTGAGAGCCCACAGGATGGAGCTGTTTCACAAATTAAGCAGCATTTTACCCTACCTGTTGTTTGAAACCCTTTCTCCAAACGGCTCCAAACTGGTTGGGTGAGAGCCAGTGAGAGCAAAAATATTTATTTCCCAATCCTCTCCCGACATAAAACCGTGATTATTTTTACAGCGTTATGGTGTTGGTCTTGTCCAATACAACCAATAGGGGCTGTGGGACCAAGATTACTTGCATTAGCAGGTGCTGACTCAAGTATAGGTCTCTGAATGTAAAGGTTTGTTTCAAGTTTGTCAGAAGATGAGACTTTGCCAAAACCGAGACCATTGCCACTATTGCAGCTGAGCTGCAGTGTTTTCAAACTGAAGAAAACCCACAGGCTCCGTGTGTGCAGATGGGCTGTGACTAGAATAAGAAACGGGTCTTAATGAGCCAGACTTTCAGAGCTTTAATATAACCGTGTTCTTTGTTACTACAATGACGAGGGTGGTGATGTGTTTCTGCTTTGGGTATAATTTACATCTGCAGTCTTTAAAATATGCTAAGCCTCCTGAATAAAATTCACATTCTTCAGTACCTCACTTAAATTCATGTCTTGTCCTCGGGCAAGGTTTGGTCAACACAGCTGTGGTGACTTTATCAATTTAATTTAAATTGATGTCTAGTTCTTGAGAAATCAGACATCTAATTTTATGTTCAGTATGGTTGCCCCCTTCTTAGTCAATCAGTCCACTAATCTGTCTTATAATATTAAGATCTCTTAATCGATTAGTGGTGCTTTATGCTTTTTTCCTGCTGAATTACTTTTTTACAAGAAACTTAGCAGCAGAAATTTATAAGCATATCTTTTAGGTGGTTATTTTTTTAATGTTTCTTTGTGGATATCTTTCAATTTAATCAACTAATCTTTTAGTCAACAAAAGAGAGTATGTCAACTAATTTCTTAAGTTGAGGACAGCCCTAATGTTCAGTATGTAATATATATATTTTCTTTACTCAGGTGAAACATAGGGATTATCCGCCACCAGTAAATACATAAATAAATAAATAAAATAACTTTATTGAGATTATTTTAAAAAGAGGAAAACTAGGAAAACGCTACCTGTAGCTACCATTAGAGACCCATCGACATTACCGTCCATTGAACAAACTCACCACTGTGACATTCATTACAACGGAGCAATGGACCATAAAACGCTCTACACAATGCACACACATATTGACTTGTATTCAATGGTAAAAGAGACATAGACACACATCCTTCCGTATTTTCAGCACAAGGTGCAGCTGTCACATCTTTCCCTTCCTCATATGTAGAAACTCCAGTGATTAATATGAAGGTTGTCTACAAATTAAATATTTGGCGGTGACTGAAGGTCCTTTGTTGTGATCACTATGGTGATGGAATTGGAATAACTTGGTCTCACTTATCATAAAAGCAGACTGTCACTTACTCAAGTTTCCAGTCAAAATATCACATGAAACAATATGTGTGATATTTTTCAAATCTAGAACTCTTTATGCTGTACTGTATCCAGGTACATCAAGAATAATGACATGACACACTGTGTTGTTTGGGCATTAATCTGGCATGCTATGAGTGCACTGACAGATTTATATGTCATGGAAACAGACCGCATTTAGATTGAACCCGTATAGAGCGGCGTCCGTCGATGCGGAGGAACACTACATTGCGTCTGAGTTAAAAGGAGACATAAGTTGAATGTGTGTCTCTTAACATGCGTGACACCCAGACGAACATACAGACACACACACACACACACACACACACACAGACAGACAGACGGGAGACAGCACAACTATATGTTTTCACGCACTCGGTTGCCCTTTAACTCCCTCATACGTGACATCATATCCTGGTCACATACCTTCTGTAGCCTTGCCTCTTCACACCACAGAAAATACTGTCTCCAACCCCTCCACAAATAGTCCCGTCATACCCACATCTTTCGCCACCGTGAGGCCCACAGTAGACCATTGTTGTTGTGTGGATTATATTTGACCTTGTTTTTATGGAAGAAAGTCAACTGTCCATGTCCTTTTGAGAGTTGTTTCTTGTGTAAGAAAAGCAGAATTGTGCGTAATGTGTGTAACATGTTTGGTATCTTTGTGTGTTTAATGGTGCAGCTAGAACTTTTAGTATTTATCTGTGCATGTTGCGTCTAAATTATGTTTATTATGTCATCAGTATTTCTAACCATAATCCTGGGATTCATAGACAGAGTATCTCGCTCCTGCAGGAGCCAGGAATGACCTCACTCATACTGTAACCATCATCGACCTAACACCATTAGAGCCTATCAAGTGACACGCCACGCTAAGCCTGCTGCTAGTGAACCATTTATAACGGCGCTGCATCACGTCATAGCTACATAAAGTTTATATTATGGGTATTATTAATTTCTACATGCAATATCCTGTGACGGCAAAGTCCATTTTTGGTTTGTAATGTATCGTTGATGCTCTCTAAAGAAGACCGTGACAGGTGAGATATAAAAATGGAGAAAGAGCAGCACACTTTATTGGCTACGTTATGACATACGCTGAGCTAAAAGTTAAAAATATTATTTTATGATGTTCTCCAAGAATCTCAGTACATGATGGCATCATAATGTCAGACTTTTAATGGTTAAACATTATTAGCTTTGGTTAGCTTATAATTATTTTATGATGTTCTCCAAGAATCTCAGTACATGATGGCATCATAATGTCAGACTTTTAATGGTTAAACATTATTAGCTTTGGTTAGCTTAGCTTAGCCTTAGCCTATCTTTAGCCTTTAAACAAAACTTGCCCTCCAGCATCTTTGAATTTCTCTTTTGTCTTTTTGCAAAAAACCTAAAAGTTGTGATATAACAACTTTGTCTCTGTGTGTCATGTCTAGATGGTTCCAAAAACTGAAGAGACTCGCTGCCGGACAACTTCTCCTCACCTTAACCATTCAAAGTCAACGCCTAACCTTAATTATTCGAAGTCAAACATCTCACCAGAGTTTTTCAAATTGCGAGCTAACATCTAGAAAAGACTGTCTTGGTGGAGAACAATGACTTCCTGGAATCTCTGCTGGTTTCCTGGCAACCTAGACTTTTAAATGTAGATGTGCCTGTGGACAGATTTTTAAAAACTTTTCAACAGAGCCAGGCTAGCTGTTTACCTCTGCTTTCAGTCTATATGCTATGCTAAGCTAATGAGCTTCTGGCTCTGGCTTAATAAATAGAATACAGGCATAATTTGATCATCTAACTCTCAATAGAAAAGAGGAAAGTGAACAAACGTGTGTGCCCTCAATTTATGCCATAATTTGAGTTCAAATCTGACAATAGAATAATACTGCAAACGAACTAAAACCTTCATTAATCGAGGATTTATTGCAGGGCTGTTGTATTATACTGAATTAGCTTTGGCTAAGTGAACCATACGAACAGGCATCTATGGGTAGATATATAATGGCAGCGACTCTGGAACTCAAGTCCAGTGTCAAGTCCCAAGTCTTAAACTTTGAGTTTCGAGTCCTAAACAAGTGTTAATGGACTCCTCACCAAATGTAACGCTATTTCTGTCTCCGCTGGTAATTTTCGCCCTACACGTTTTGCATAATTAAGTTTTGTTTTTTTAAGCAACTAGGTTGGTCATTTTCATTTCTTTTAACTGCTATTTAGTAAGGTAATATTTGTTCGTCCTGGTTCTCTTCTTCAACTTGATTAGATGCTATCTGGTTGGTTAAAACAAAGTGGACATGTGGAATTAAGTTTTGACTTGTTGGGAAAGAAAAGCTTTGCCGTAAGTTGATTCAGGAAATGAAGGGAACTGAATTGATTTGTAGCACACTTTTTTTAAATAACATATTTTCGTTGATGTTAAAGTCTGTTTTTAACTATCTAAAGTGAAGTCTTAAGTCATCAAATTCGTGACTTGAGTCAGACTCAAATCCAAGTCATGTGTCAACAGCTCTGTGTGATGGACTGCTTTAATGATAAGTGGGCTTATCGGGGTAATTGGCTTCGTCACCTTGAACCACCACAGTACAAATAACAAAGGCCCACAGTCAGACACTTTACCAACAAATATTCCAGAGCTTTTGTCAGCCACCTACACGCGCTCAGTTGGAGTTTCTACATATTTAAAAGGGGAGAGAAGTGACAGTTGCACCTTCTCCATTAGCACTCAGTCGCATTTCAGCCTGTACCTCCGTTCTGCAGCACAAAGACGGAAATCTAACAAAGACAGTCTGTTGTTCCCTCAGTCTGCCAAAGAGTTAGCAACCCACTCAATTTACCTTTTATCTTTTATCTATCGTATCTGATCTGACTCATCCTCGTCTAGATGATGCAAGAGCATAAAATACAGCTGGATGTGTGTCTGTGTCTCTTTCACCATCAATTACGAGTGTGTGTATGCGTGTACGTTGTGTAGAGTTTGTTATGGTCCATTGGTCCTTGTTTACATCGTCACGTTAGCATTTTAGATTATAGCGGTCAGTACAGCCTCACAAAGCTGCCGGCATGCAGACTTATTGTCTTGTTATTCCTCTGTGGTTAAATTGTGTGTGTGCTGTTTTTGTATTTGTGTGAGGTAAACATGTTGTCGTGGGCTTCGGGCCAGACGGCGGGGCCAAGTAGTGGCTCCCAGCTGACCGCTCCACTGAAACCAATTTAAATCTGGTCATTCGGCGCACGATAAATAGACCACTATAGTCACCTCTGCCGGGCAACACCAGCTAATCCCACGAGAGCACCCCAGCTCTTGTTTTGAAAGGCGAGCTTGGCGGGTTGTCTTTCAAAGAGGAGATATTTGGGCCCCATTCTATTTTAATGGAGAGGTCTGAGATTCTCAAGAACCCCTTTAGGGTCCTCCCAGCTGTCCTTGATGGTCCCACCTCTTCTCCCGCTACACTCATCATCTGGCATTTGAGATGGGTCATTTCAGTGGACGGACGCAGAAGCACTGACAGTTCTGACATGCGTACTAAGATAGAGCGAGCAGGACTGCGACACGAGCTGTGCTCCAACAGATGGGTTGTTTTGTTACTCTGAAGATAAAGTGGGTGAAAAATTGAAGTGTAGAGTGATGGGATTTAAAGTACACTTATGATCTAACAGGGTTGATTCGTAATTTAAGCCGTCAACACCCCAAGTATGAACAAGAGCTTATAAATCCATGCTGTGCTTGTTATTGATTCAAATATTATTTGCAGACTATAATACTATTGCAGACGTGATTTTGACAGAAAGCTAACTTTCATTGATCTTATTTATTATCTTTTAATTCCTAACTATTATTTAATATCTTATATCTGTGAGATACAACGACAGGGCACTCCTTGTGTTTCAGGCACAGCAAACTGATGTCACGTCTGCGTCACAGTTTCGTCCCGAGCCTCTGAAATAACACCAAAAGATCATGACCTGGCTGTAAAAAAGGTGTCCGTCACTCCAGTTTGTTTATGATACCGTGCACTCACATGTCCGGTGCAGGTGGATGCCAAAGAGGGAGCAAGCTTTTTAAAGTAGAAGACCAACGTAAACAATGCAGAACTTGAAAGCAGAGGACCATGCATGCTGTTTGAGACACGCAAACGTCTCTGGACTGTTAAGTTTTAACAGGAGAAAACATTCCGTACGATGCAAAGAGAAGCACTGGAGAACCCCGTAAAAACAGATGTAGAACAGCTCAGTTCTCGGGTCGTGCGGTCCTCTTTACATTTAACCTCTGGAACAGGGTGGTCCTGTCACTCTTCTGTCCACATTTTTTTGAGAAGCACACACACATACAAGTGGTAGTTAACTGGTCTATTTTGAGTCCGTTGCAGTAGCAACTGAATGAATGAGAGGCTTGTCAGGACAGTGATGCAGTGCAGGGTCAGAGGTCAGGGGACAGGTGGGAGTTGGTGAGAGGAGGCAGGAAAGGAGCGTTAGATTCACACACGCTTCAGACAACCAAGAAGACATTATGTCGGCCACTAGAGGCCAATTCGGACAGATGTAACTCGCATAATCGAGCGTGTAAAGAAGGTATATTGAGCTCGTCTAGATGAATAGAGGCTTTGAAGTCTGCCTAGCAACTATTGGAGACAGCCTGTCTCTGTCGGTGAAACTTTGAATTGACAGGGCTCAAACAACAGGGCACATAACACATCAAACCCTTATTCAATTTCTTCACATTAATTACATTAACGTCTTTGTGATCCAAAGTTAAGATAAGTGATCATTTCTTGTTTAAAAATGGACTAAAAACGCACATACCTACGGAAGCCTAGAACGCCCATAGTTGCTATAATTTACTTTTCAAGATAAATCTTTTTTTTTTTTACAAGAAAGCAATATATTCCAATATAACAAATCTGAAATTAAGATATGTCGTGTAAGCGGTGTTGTTAGCTAATTCAGCAGCTAATTTGATACTAAATGTTATATTGAATGAATGGTTTAAAATTATGGAATTCAAAAGCTATTCAGTTATCAACGCTTTTACAACAGACTTATGTTAAAGAGTAGTTCATGTACATTCAAAGTAAATGTGCCTGTAAAGTTTGCATAACTCAGTGGTTTTTGAATTATACAAATTCAACCAACCAGTGGGAGACCCAAGAATCAATGTCGGAAAACCACAGGTGTGACTTATAACTTTAACGAGGGCTCAGCATTAAGTGTCCCAGTCGGCCATTAGTTTATTAAATACACCTGTGCTTTAATAGAACTTTAATAAATCTGCAGTGGAAAAAGGCCTATTTATAACATTGATACCCCAGTGTCTGCTGATTATACTCTCTACATATCAACTTTACTTTAAATGTAATTTAAAGACTAATGAGCTATTATTGCTTTAACAAGTTGGATCTAAATGTTGAACATCACTACCTTGCCTTTGGGGACATCATGTGACACAAATGCTTTCGGGTGTCCTCCAATCGCTGGGCTGGTTGCACACACACACACACACACACACACACACACACACACACACACACACACACACACACTAACACGCTCTACTAATTCATTCAAAAGGGCAGATCAGCACCCTTACCATGATCAAAGCCAACATCGGACACAACTGCAAGTGGGTGTCCTCAAATGTCTGGGCTGGTTGTGCACGCACACACACCTAAACACACACACACACTCTCTAGTTACTCATTCAAAAGGGACTTACCCTTTTCAAAACCACGAGAACAGATGCAGCTCGTTCTCAGGTGAGATAAATGAGGCTCTAGGTGTGAATATATGTTTATGAATTTGTATGTGTGTTTGAGTACTATTGGAAAAGATGAAGATACTTGTAGAAGATCTTCGGATTGCTAAACTATCTTATTGATGGGTGTTGCCTCTTCCATGGTAGGAGTGGGCGACATGGTGGTCTGCTGACGTCAGGGTAGCCATGGCTACAGTTCAGCTGTCTGCCCTTGTGTTCTCTTCCTTTCTCTGACTGTCATCCGTCCGTCTCTGCTCTCATGAATAGCCTGTCCCGTCGGAGTACACGCTGTGCCAAGCTCTGCCATGCTGACATGCAAAGAGTGTCCTCAGCCAAGGGGGGGAAGCAGTGGAAAAAACAAAGGAGAGAAGGGGGAAGCAACAGGAGGAAGAAAACATGCACACCACACACAATGTGTCTTTGGTGTGCATGTTGAGCAATGAGAGCGTGCAGGCAGCAGCTTGCCAAGAGTTAGCAGGAGGCCTGATAAAGACAGGAGTGATGGCCAAAAGGGACACCTTGTTAAAATACCCTCATGCAGGCCAAGTAGGTGCCAACCTGTAAGACAGGTTCTCATTTACACACATGCAAAGTGAGAATAGTGACAGGAAGAGGTAGGGAGCGAGAGAAGAGAAAAAGAGGATATCGCAGAGAAGCAAATAGGGGAAAGGTATTTTCTTTAAGGCAAACCGAAAATCAAATTCATGGATAGATAAATGATAAATGACAAATCAAACAAAATCCCCGGTTTGTCGACACTTCATTGGAGGGAGAAAAAAAGTGATGGGTAAGATGAAAGAAAGAGAGCTAAAGAGAGAGAGAAACCAACGTCCCCCCCTTCCACTCTTTATTTATACCCCCAAAGACAGCAGGATAAGATTTCTGGCACCGAAACACACGTCACGCTTGCTATTTCTGGCTGAGGTGCCACATAGCACCGCATGGTAGGGTGACAGGGCCGAGGCATCATGGGGCCAAGCGACTTCCGTACAACCCGCCCCGGCCTTTTTCAGGACATTTCACACTTTGGTCGCCTCTGCTATAAGAGAGAGTGTGTGTGTGTGTGTGTACGAATGTGTGGAAGAGCGTACACGATTGATTTTTGCGTACCCAAAATGTTTTATTTGGTGCGAAAACTGCGAGATATGTACGCTTGTGTAATTTAAATTTTGGGTGTTGGTGTGAAGCTGAGAGAGTGTGTTTCCTCACATTCCACGGTTCAGGAGGTGTCGGAGAATCCAGAGGTTGTTGATGCGATAAAAAAATATATATATATAATTAAAACCACATAATCCAAGCCCCTTGTCTCAAAAATCCCTGTTTTTTTTAAATTGCCGCGTTTTATCGTACAGTTCCTCGGGGGAGTTTGAACCAGTGGATGTGTTGGAAGTTGGTGAACATTTAGCTCGTTTGCAACAGAGACTGACACCACTTGAGCTGCAATTGCGCTGGCATGCGGGGAGCTGCCGATATCAGATATCCATAGGCCTGACATGCAGTAAATCATCAACACCCTGGAATATGAGCCGTCGTTAATGGAACAAAGCAATGCTGCAATACAGAGACTCAGGAGTCTTTATGTCAAAGCACTGTCATATTTATTAACAAGAAGAAAAAAAAAATACATTAAAGGCATATCATAGTTGTCTGGCACAGCTGTTATTTGAACATCTTAAATATATTACTTTGACAAATGATAGAGTCAAACACACAGTTTTGGACAGTTAGCAAGTTGCTGCTGTGAGCAGAGTTGCGGCTTCATCTACTCCTACTGGTGGCCATGTTGAATTTGATTCAACGTGGCCACCATGAGGATTAAACACGTGAGCATGCACCCTCAAACTAGGGCTGCATGCAAAATCTCATTATACAGAAAACACCTGAAATTTAAATACAAAAAAAGAGGGTTAAGGAGGGGGGGGGATTGCAACTAAGCAACTTGTTGAAGTGTTGGCAAAGGTTTCAGCACGGACGAAGCAAAAAAGCCACAGCAACACTGGAAAATGTTGTGGATGGGTTTTTTTTTTTCATCTTGAACTTGGCATCAAGATCTTATTAAGCATTTCTTTAACTCTCTTAAAGCACTTTGTTTCACAGAAAAGTCCTTAATATTTACACAGAGAGGGGGGTTTTTTTCCCCGGAGGAAAAGGATCACATAATTACGGTCTCAGTCTGAGGAGAATACGAGATGTGAGGCCGGTGCTTCAGAGCGGGACTTGGCGCTCTGGTCTTGGGGCTAGGGGGGCGAGTCAGGGGGCTTTGGGGACAGTAGACTGGGACTGATGGGGTGGTGATGATGGCAGTAGGGGCGTGACCGGCCCACCTGGAAGGGGGGCGCTGGTTGGCTGGCCGTGCAGGACGAGAGAAGCTCCTTCTAAGGTCGGCTGGAGACATCTGGGCCGGGTTTACCTGAACGGAGACATACCGATGACACGTTAGCTTGAACAGTATCAACACATGTTGCGTTGGTTGTTGAGCTTAACTTCAAATAAAGAAGCTGAAAAAAAAAACACCTACCTGTCGTGGATCCTGTCTGTGAGCCGTGTGTCCTGATCTGGGACTGGAGCTGTACTCATGTTGGATGTCCAGCATGTCCAGCAGCTCAATAAGTCCTTCATCCCTCACTCGGCCACAACCTGTCGACTCCTGTCCCGCTAACCCCCCCCTCTGGATCTTCTGAGCTCCAGAAGAAGCACTTAAGACCCTGTGGTCCATTTTGGGCTCCACGTGTTGGGAAGCAGGCTTCCTTGCTCTCTCTCCTTGAGCCGGTCCTCCATCTCTGTCCGCCCCGCTGTTAGCCCTGGGTCTTATCTTTGGGCTGCCCACCACCTGTGATCTCCTCGGGGACTGCTGGGATGTCCGCGGGGACCCTTTTGAACCACCGTAGGCTCCTCTGTGATCCTTGTGGTTCTGTCTACCAGAGTCTGATGCTAACCCCCATTCTTGGCAGGGCTCTACCTCTGCTGTCAGCACGTCGGAATCTGCTTGGCATTTCTGGCGCACGGGCGCCTTGCCGGCGACTGCAGTGGCTCCCAGAGCTCTGCGCTGACAGCCGGGGGTGGAGCACTTTGGCTCCGGAGCCGGACCCTGATGGGTCACCACCCCCGATTCGGTGAGCGTTTTGCCCTCGTTTTCCTGAAGCATGGCTCCAAACTTCCTGAGGACGGAGGGGCTTCCGCACTTCCTGTCTCCCAGGACGCCGGGACCGAAGGCCTTCCTGTCCGAGGCAGGAGATTCAGCTGTTGTGACGGGGAGCTGTGAGCGCTGTTGTACAGCGGGAGCATCCCTTTGTCCGAGAGGCGGCTTGGCACCTGTGTTTTCTTTGTTGGGAGAGCTCTTCGTGTGAGACACTTGGTTCTTCCTGTTTTCAGTCTGCTCGAAACTGGCCAAAAGTTGCTCCTGACCAAGCCTGAACCAAACCGGAAACAGACAGAAAATAGGATTTCAGAAAACAGGTGTTTCAACTCACATCAGGTCATTCTGCAAAGGATTCATGAATGTGGCTCCAGTGCTCTTACCTTTCATTTCCAGAGCTTTTTCTGACCTCCGTTGTCGGGCTCACCTTGATTGTGTCACTGAAGCGCTGAGAGAGATGAGAGAAATACATTTCATTATTTTATACCTTAACGTTCCATAAAGCACTGCTAAAACTACTCTACTGTACTTTAACGTCGGCTGTGCACTTGGCTTTTCATGTCGAAAAGGAAACAGTTTAATGTCTTGGCTGTCTTCCCTACTGCTCTGTCAGGAGTCGGTGAAAGTATGTGAAACTAACTCCTATCTGGTATCAGGTCCATGTAAGCAGACTGGAAGGAACCAGCTAACTGTGGTCCATATGTTCCTGACTGAACCCTCGGCTTTGACTCATATCATATCCACATATCTGGTTTCCTAAGATGTGCAGATGCCAACAGAGTGATACACAAGTAAGGGAAATTACAAGATCTGCCTTCACTCACCACGTGGCGAGCTCCATTGTTCTTCCGGCTCATTTGCTGCCCCTGCCCCAAATAATCCTGCAACAAGTCTCCGATCTCCGAGTTGGCGTTGCAGTACCCATAGCCATTTTGATGACTCACAGGGTAGCTGTATCCACCGGGGCTATAGTTACAGCCGTTACTATAGTGATGTGGCACAGCTATAGCTCCAGTCTGATTCTTGCTGTGATGGCTGGGCGCAAAAAGACCATCGCCGTGGTGCCCGAGGTCGCACTCCAGCTCGCTGCCATTTTTCTGGTTGTCAGCAGTGACATCGTTTGCTCCTCTGCGGGCCTGGACGTCATTGTACAACTGAAAAATGGAAAAGGAAGAACACATGAACAACCTACTACATGCACATGTTGTACACAACTACATGCAAAAAAACAGCTCAACAACAGGAGCAGTGTTTACATTTATTAATAATTATCTTATAATTTTCACATACTAATCTATATTTATGATCAGAACATGTTATTCCACTTTGCACAACCATCTGTTTCCTGGCGCAACCTTTCATACTCCTTTTGTATCCACTTTCAGACTGTGTGTGTGTGTGTGTGTGTGTGTGTGTGTGTGTGTGTGTGTGTGTGTGTGTCGTTCAGCAAGTCTGTCGGCACATCACAGTTTAATTATCTTGTTAACATTTGTCTGTATCATTGCTCCAACAAGGCCATGAGGTTGAGTCAGTCGGTGCGCTGCCAACAGTTTATTATGGTGCACAAACACATACACACACACACACACACACACACACACACACACACACACACCAATTAACACACACTCAAGGGACTACAGAAGTATTTCATAACCTGGAAACAAAACCATTAGCATTTTCACAAACTATTAAAACAGTGTCATATTTTAGTTTAAACTCATTCGGATCAAAGTTAAACCAAACTCCTAAATAAATCTTATAGATTCTATGCTGCTGAATTTCTTTATCTTTCTGATAAAAAACTTAATTACTCCATTTTACAGTTAAAGGCATAGAATAGAACTAACCATGAACCCGAGCTACTAAATTGAACCTCTATATTTCTACCTTATTAGGTGTAGTTTTGTACAGAAGAGATCAATAAGAGGAGAAATTCGAAGATACTGACAGTGTTGTTTAAGAGTCCAGCCTAAAACACTGGTTTGCTCCTCAAATCCCATTTTTACACATTACACTTTACAAACTGTCCACTAATCAACATAAAGTCCACACTGCATGGACCCAGCTACTGTATTTAATGCTTCATAAATTCAATATAATGTGTGTTTTCAGGGAAAACGACTGCTTGAAATCTCCTTTTTGGAAATTACCTTTGTCCGATCTCTATCCGATTTGAAAACAGTCCAACGTTTTTTATGCAAAATCTTACCTCTTCGATTTTCTTCTGGATGTCCTGCAGCTGGTCCTCCCACTCCTGCATCTCTGAGTCAAAGTTGTCCATCACCTCGGGCCTCTCTTTCCCCCAGCCCCGGCCCCCGTGTTCCAGCCCACGCTCCAGATCAATGGCTGCCATGAAGCAGGCCGATCAACACCCAGAGGCCTCTTTAAATGGTAATTTCCCCTTTTTCCTGTTCCACTTTCCTGTCAGAGGTCACAGAGGGATGGAGGGATCGATGGCCTGGAAACCCTATAAAGACATGGAAAAATACTTTTTTTCTGTTTTTCTGTCATTTTTTCTGTCATTTGGCTCCAAACCTGAATTCCAAATTACTGTTTTATAGACTAGTGAAAATCTTTTTATTCACTTTTTTACAATATTGGTCAACCTGTTTCAAAGAAGATTAAAATACACTACTGCAACAGTAGCAATGACACCCAAATAAGGTTAAATTGCAGCAATTGAAACCTATAAATCCCATTACATTTTTTAAAAAGACTTGTAATGTTGGACACTTTATTCCCCTCATAAAGGTCAGATATTTGGGGCCCTCTCCTTCCACGTTCTTCTAAATTCACAGGCATGTAAGCCTACTTATGCAGCACGTGTGGACAAGAGTGTTGCATTACATCTCGTGGTCACTTTGACCTCCGGCCTGCCTGTTCACCTCACCACATGGGGGGGGGGAAAGGTCAGTGTTTCAAACGAAGTGTTCAACCTCACAATGTCCTTTGTACTCTCTTATATCTCAGTTGCATTCAAGTTTTGCCCCTCAGATGGATCCCCAAACACTGTAAAAGAGTCCTGGTCGACATGGTGGTGTTAAGTCCCAGTGGGAGCACTAATAGCCTAACTATTATTGCAGCCTTGCTGTTGTGTTGTTGCATCATTAAATATGACAAGTATCCTGGTCGAAAGTGCCCGAATGTACCAGCACCTTCCCTCCCACTTGTGATGCAAGAGTAGAGATATTAATAATCTTGTAACTATGCATAGTAAACTGTCTGCATGGCCTGTGCGCATGGGTGAGGGTCAGAGAGAGAGAGGGGAATGTATGTCAGAGACAAAATCAAAACATAAAAAAAAAATGAAAAATGAACAAAAATATAGAAATGATTATGAGTTCAAATTAAATTGCAGTTATAAAATTGAAATAAAAAAAAAAGCATCACGAGGCTAAACATTACAAAGGGGAACTGCAGGATTTTCCATCCATGCAGTCTAAAATTGTCTTAATATTTTGGATCCAATGAATTATATACAATTACTATAAAAATGCATCGTTCCAAATTACACTAAACCATAATACATTTTAATAACGGCCATTTCCACCTCAATAATAAACAACTGTTCTTACCTCTCTCAATATAAAACTTTTCCCTGCTCCAGTATAAATCCTCAGCCCGCTCTAGTTCCTGCGCTCTGCACTCCGGCCTCTCCAACAGATTCACTCCCTCTCTCCGGTGCGTCCTCCCTCGCTCGCTTTTCCTCAGCTGTGTTACGTAAAACCCGCCCTGTCGGACTGGATTTAAAGAGCCCCTGTTCTTCTAGTTACCCCCTCGGTGTCGGGGGTTAAGTCCGGTGTGTTGAGCTTGAGGAGGGTAAACAACTTCTGTTCCAGCCGGGACTACCCAGCCTTTATACCGCTCCCCACTGTTTACGTGGGCGCGCCATTGGAGCCGGCATCAAATATCATAATGTCAAATTTATTCCACCATTTGAAGTCTCGATGGGACAACTGTCGTCACCGGCATCCTGGCTATAATTACTGGGGGGGGCTCACGGAGCGAGGGAAAGTGTTTACATAGCTATTTCAGCTGCTGCGACCTCTCCGCCAATGGGCTTCTCTGTTGCTACTCTGCTTTAGGATGCTCGGGCAGATTTGGTCTTGTGACCATACCCCACTGCAAATCATTTATTTTTTATTTTTCAAGGGATGCCAAATGGGTGTGTGTGACAGTGTGAGTAATGATGTGTCATATAGTCATTAATATCTTTATTGAAGGTAGTCACTAAAAGGAAACTGCCATGTGGATGCCTAGCATGAGTGGAACAGTTTTACTTGTAAGTCATTGAACGTCACATGGGCTCTGCAATTTTTCAATGTTTTACAACATTCTTCTGGCGTATTATTGCTTCAAAAGAGCAAAAAAAAGTGTAAAATCTCATTCGCTGTCCTGGAGTAACCCGAACCCACTGCAGTGACGTCTGAAGACAGTTGCTACTGTTAATCTGACACACCATCAATTACTAATCAGAGGTCCTGTTGGGAATTTTGGGGGCCCTCCCATGGAAAAATTCTGACATTTGGCATTCAATGGGATCATCAGAATTCCTTCCAGTTTAAAGCCCCGGGATCATCACCATTATTGCCCCACCTGTTATGTTTCCTAAATGATGACGAATGCTTCAGGAGTTGAGGAGAGGGGAGAAAAACAAACTTTATCCTTACTTTACCTACGAAGAGGCTGACTGCTGTCATACTATGTTTAGTAACAAGGTTAAAGCAGCACATAAAAGGGCGAGGAGAGGTGATTTAAGTTTCCTCCCTTACGGCCTTGTGATCTCTAGGCTTGGTGAAAGCAATACGAAAGCCTATAGGCCTCCATTTCTTATCCCTATTCCATCTACATTATCAGTCTAATGATGTGTAATAACATCAACTCAATGGACTACTTACTGGCTAGCAGGGTCTTATCTCCGCCTTACGTCATGGTCTTCATCAGCAGTAGAAGGAGATAGAAGATTATGATATAAGGCTTTTGTCCAATTTCCTGTTGGCATAAAGAAAAATACATTTCATAAATACATTTATTCACTTTCTTGCCAAGACTTAGACAACAAGATTGATACAACTCTCATGTGTGCTAAACATGAAGCTAGAGCTTAGCATGAAGTCAGGAAGTAGGGGGAAACCTGGCTCTCTCCAAAAGATAAAAAAAAACCAAATGCGCCTAGCAGCACAACTTGTTTTATCTCATGGCTTTAATCAGCCGTTTTCCTCTGCTTCCAGTGTTTGTGCTAAGCTAATCATCTTCCGGCTCTACCTTTACATGTAGCATACAGACATAGCAAAGGTATTGCAGCAACATGGAGGCACACAAAGTAAATGACCTTTTAATCACATTTTACTTTACGTAGTGTTTGGTGCAGTGTTTGTGTTGTGAAACATGCAGTAACAACGTCGTAGCTGCTATTTTCATTTAGTTCATTTGTGCTTCTTTGCTAGCATGCCGTACTAGCCTACTCCTCCCGTCTCTTTTAACAGGGTTTCCTCAGATACCTGTAATGTCTTAAACTTTGATTTTCAGAAATATTACCCCATAGCATTCTCTAGTCGATACTTTAAATATGATTATTTTATACACTGTTGCTATTAGCTAATTGTGCTTTGGGTATTGCCGTAGGTCTTCTGTAAATTACATACAAACATCAATTTGTTGCGTTGGTTCATGTTTTCCTGAGCAGATGCACTGGGACACATTTAAATTGGAAGTCGGACTAATGACTCACAATGGATTGCTGCATTACAACCTTGTGATCTTATACTTAAAGTGGATAACTATATTGCCCAAAATGTCAAAATATTCTAAAGCCAACATTGACGGAGGTCCTGTAACTGCTCCTGAAAATGGCGATAAGCAAGCTCCATGGACGATACAGTTGAAATGATGTTGTCACACAACTGTTCCAGTGGCAAAGAATGAACTTCTGTAATCAAAACTAAATATAATTGGTAGATAAACCCTAAAAACAAAGAACATTTCCATACACAGAGGACATATTACTCACCTCTTTGTTGATTGCTATCAAGCCACATTCTTGCCCCTTAAAAATGTGTTCTAATATGAAATAAGATTCAGTTTGCTTCTTTGTTTTCTTCATTATTTAAATATTTTGTTGTCCACTCTGCTGAAGTACAAACATCAGATCTGGGACACATTGATAGGGAAATAGTTACTTTTTATAGGCTACACTTTGTAACTCACCTTCTTTTGGGACAGATGTGGACAGTGATGTGTTATGAATGATGTGGACTCCAGTGTTGAATCCAGCCACACTCTCTTGAATGCGACTGCAGCCTTGGGAAGTGCTGAGCTTTTTTTTTTTTTTTTTTTGTGCTTTTGGTTACCTTGGCAACAAATGATGCGGGGAGGAAAGAATAAAAACAACAGAGCTAAAAAAAACAAACAAGGGATGATGTGAATAAAGGGAGGCGTAAATCACAGAACAAAGAAGAGAGTAAAAAGAAAGACTAGTTTAAAGATGGTGGCGTAAGAGAGGGATGAGAATAACACAAGTATGAGGATGAGCAAAATGATAGGCTGGAACATCTGGGAGGAGGAAGAGTGGAGGTTGGATTTAGTGAGAAAAGGGAAGAAACAGAATCAGCATTAACTCTTTGCCACATTTTTAAACATTTAAAATGCATTTTAGTCGTATGTCTCACCGACAGTGGCTCCTCCGTGTCCCTGTCCTCGAGCCTTGGCACCTCCAGTCTGTCTATGAAGGTCTGCAGCTCTTTGCGGAAGGCCTTCATCTGGGCGTTAATGCGATACAGCAGCTCATGCTCCCTGATCCTGCCCCCATCTTCCTCTCCACCCTCATCGCCTCCCCTCCCGAACATCAGGTCGCCGTTTGAAACGAAGACCCTCGCCTCCGAGATGATGGTGGCCGTGTCAGCGATGAGCCGGTCGATGGTCCGAGCCAGCCTCTCGGCCTCCACACGGATGTCGGTCATGTGCTGCCTCTCTCTCAGGGTGCACCGCCCACCAGGCAGGAAGCGGGCCAGGGCGGAGGAGGCTGCACCCTCGTGCCCAGTGGGGGTGTAGAGGCCCCTTGTGGGCGTCAGGCAACGGCTGCTTCCATTAGTGTTTCTGACCTCATCTGGGTCACTTTCCCCACCCACGGGGCCCTCGCGTTTGCGGTGCGGCGGGAGGAGGCGGGAGGAGTTGGAGTCCTCGTCACTCTCGCGCCGACCACTTGTGGCGCCGCCGGCGTCGCTCTCTGCGTCGCTGTCCCGTGGGCTGGGCCGCAGGGAGAGGTGGGAGGCCAGGTCGTAGCGCTGCATGTTGGAGAGGAGCACGCGGTTCTCGTACTGCAGCTGCATCACCTGAATAAAGACGAAGAGATGTTAGAGTAATAACAAATGTATGATTTTGTTCTAAATAGTATTCAGAATACATACAAAAAAGGAAATTAATATTATCAATCAGTTTGTAACACCTTGCCACTCAGGTCATTAATCTGAAGCCTTGCTGCCTTTAACTCCTCCTGCAGGGCCTCTGCCTTTGCTCCATCAATCCCTCCTCCCCCTCCACTCCCGTGCCTGCCTCCCTCGTGGGTGCCGGCTTTGAACCGTAACTTGTTCAGCTCGGTGGTCACTCTCTTGTTTTGATCCTCAACATCAGCCAGGTTCCTCCTCAGCAGCTCCGCCTCGTCCTCCACCAGCTGCAGCTGCTGTCGGAGCTCCGTCAGATCGTCACCCAGGCCTCGCCCCGAACCCGACCCACCCATCCCTCCGCACCCAGAGCCTCCGGCGCCCTCTTCCCCACGGAGGTCGTCGAGCTCGGCCCTCAGGCCGCGGTTCTCAACCTGTGGGGTAGAGGGAGAAAAGATCATCACTCACATGAATCCCACTGAGGCATTATTCCCTTAATACACCCACGTAGCATTGTGTTCTCTTACCTCCAACTCCACTATTTTCCTCCCCAGGATGTTGGCCTCCTCCTCCACCAGGCGGAGGCGGAGCTTCAGCTCTGACTCCCGGGTGGTGGGGGGACCCCCGACCTCTCCTTTATGATGGGTGCTGTCCAGCTCACCATAGAAGGAGCGGTACTTCTGCAGCTCTTGCTCCAGACGGTCCTTCTCTTTGTCAATCTTGGCCGTCTTCTTCCTCATGAGCACCGCTTCCTCTTTGATGAAAGCTAGCTGGCACTTAAGGTCCTCATTGTCCTCCTAGAGCACAGAGACAAACACAGACCGTGAATGCGTTTAAGTAGAAGCGGTTAAAACGTCATCGTGAAGTTCACAAAGTTGGTCTCCGCAATGAGACACAAAGACGGAAGGATTTAAGATTAAAGAGATGATTTTGTAGCACAGTCTCTCTAAGCCAAAACGTTATCCATCATTGGACTAAGAGGATGTTTGACGTCTTAAAAGTCTAAAGTAATTCTTGGAGTTCTGCAAACACTCAGCTTTCATTTAAATATACTTTTCTTTCAAATGATTTGAGCCCTTTCTTTAGTCTGTTGTGGCCCCCAAGGTGAAAAGCTAAATGTTTGACTTGGGAACATAACGTGAGGAATGGGCGAAACCTGCAGGATCTATATGTTTTATTGTTGACTTCTCACACATATACGCACCAAGGTGGCCAAGGGAAAAGAATATATAAGTCAAACAGGACAGCAGATGTTCCTTTAAAAGATACTTCCTGGTGATTATCTCCAGAACTTTGAGCATCATGGTTTTCAAGAAAAAAAAATCATTATTTTGTACATTTGTAAAGAAAAAAAAACCTCTCACCTCTGTAGGAGTCTGTGCTAACTTCCTGTCCGTCTTTTGGATGTCCTTGCTTCCTCTTCTCTTTTGAGACTGTTGGCGGACAGAAAAATGAAACATTAATGTTTGTATTTTTAATGTTAATGCCTGTGAGTATGTCCAGTATTTTTAGCATATTGATTTGTGAAGGTTTACAGCTTTATGTTCAACTATTCCTCCGCTTGCAATTAAAAGGAAAGCAATTACAGTGCACTGTACATAAACATAAAGGTGACAGACAATATGATAAAAGCTTTAGCTGAACATCAAATTGAATTATGTGGTGATCATTAATGTCACGTGATGTCGATGGATGTGGGTAAGTTCCTACTTACCTCTTTGGTTTTGTCTAGTTCATTTTGCAGCGCTTGCTTGGTCACTTCCACCTCAATGAGTTTCTGCCTCAGTTTTTCATTCTCCTCCTCCGTCTTGGTGCGCTTCTCCTCCACCTTTTCCAGCTCGTGGTGCAGCCTCACGGACACATCCTTTGCTACCTGCATTGTTTGGTTATTGTGAAGATATCATTTTTAGAGCATAGCCAGATTTTAATGATTTGTATCTTAACATTTTAATAATTTCTAACGCTTAACTTTACTATCTTTGGGCGCAGTAGTCAAATATACAACCTTGGCAATTGTTTTTTTCAAAATGCAATGTTTTCACCTGTGGCAGTGACTATATTAAAAGCTTGCACACACACACACACACACACACATCCTTGGGACTTCTCCCAGCCAGACCCCGAGAGCTGAGCAACCTTCCCCTCCCCATCTGCACCTTCAGGTCCTGCTCCAGACTCCTGAGCAGCTCCTCATCGATCTCCCCCGTCTGGGCGTAGCGCAGCCTCTTCCTCTCGGCCTTCCTCAGACGATACTGCAGGATCCGGCAGTTTTTGTTGGCCCTCTCCAGCTCACGCCTCATCTCCTGCAGCTGACACGTGTCTTCCTCGTAGAATGTGTCCCGCATCTCGTCCATCTCGGCCCTCATCTCCTCAATCTCACACTGGTGGGTGCACAGTAAACATTGTGTGTCACAGTTATGGGACGGTCAAGACTAAGACCAGGAAAAATCTCTGCTGCTTGGTTGACTTTTTGACTCCGCGGAGTCAGTGATGGAAGTTTTGGACTTCAGCCAAACCCATTCAGCTTCAGAGATGTGCACATAATTGGATAAAAAAATATGTATTTCAAGACTGGTTGTGAACTGCTTAAATTTAAATTCTGAATCACTATGTCTTCTACCAAAATGCATACGCAAACCCCAGTTGTTAACTCCCTTTGTCCCCCATTTTAACACATAAGATAGATATAATTGATCCTAGCTGATCAATATGACCAATAACCAATTAGTCATCTGCAGCCAGTGCATTTTTAATTTAAATCCTTACATTAAATCATGTGAAGACATGGAGGATGTTCAGCAGACAAATCAATTGATGTTTACTCATCTGTTGTTCTTAAAACACACGATTTTATAGTAATGTGTCAACAGGGTTTCACAGGCCCACAGGCTTGGATTTTCTGTCATTCTAATATGAAAAACAAAAACAAATGTCGACTGTTTGCAGTGGATTCTGGTCTATTTCTACAATATTTCAAATCATTTCTTGCAGGTGACAAAGCTCCAGCCATAAAACCTGAACTGCATCAAACCTTAAGATCTTCATTCTCGTCAAGCAGTCTCTCCATCTCGTCCTCAAAGGCCTGGTCCTGCTGTGTCACGGACCCCGCCTCTGTCGCCTCTGCGGCCGGCTCCGGCTCCCCCACAGCGGCCTCCTCCGTCCCCACGTTATCCGTCTTGGTTTGCATCCTCCCGGCGCTTCTCCCCAGTGTCTTCTGCAGGTGGAACTGGATGAGTTCAGCCTGTAAGCATCCTCCTCTCCACAAACCGAAACCAAGGCCCGCTCCGCAGCCGCTCCTCTCTCTCCGGCCTCCTTCCTCCCCGGGTGTCTCCTCTTCCTCTGCAGGCGAAGACGCAGCTCTGCCGGGCAACAGACTCTGGGATGAGTCGCCCTTCAAGCAGGGCAGGCGTGAAGCGGAGCGCCGGGCCGATGCTGATGAATCTGTCGGATCTTCCCCGGCAGCATCCGCCCTGTTTGATGCGTCTCCCTCAGCTTCAGCACCATCCGGGTGAACAGCTGCGCCGCCGCGGCTCTCGGGCTCCCTCTCCCTTCCGTCGGCGGACCTCAAACTGTCCCTCTCCCCGATGTGTCTGCTCTTTTCTGCGGGCAGAGGAGACCTGGACCTGCCTGGGTGTCTCGGAGCTCGCTTGGTTGCCCCTTCCTGGGCTGTGGCCGGCGGGGGAGCCCGGTGCTGCCTCCTCCTCCTCCCTGCGCTATTGTGCGCCGGTGATGTGGAGGCTGATGGAGGATGCGCAGCGCCGCCGGCGGCAGGCTTCATCTTCTGCAACGCTGAGATCTTCTGCAAACATATGATGTCATTTCTAGTTGTTTAATCACAAGTGGAAATGAATTAAGCTTGTCAAAAACTCATTTTTTTTTAATAATTACAAAATCTGAGCCCGGTTTTGATTATACTTAAACATTCTTCCACAACTTGGAGGAGGATGCGTCCTGCGCTCGGGCCACTAGAAGCCGCTTTTCTGCAGCTGCTTTACGCATCATCATGCTGAACCACAACTTTACAAGGGAGCTGCTGGTCCGAGGCTACTGACCCACAGATGTACTCCTGAAGTCCAAACCAATGCATTTACACACACAGAGAGCTCCACCATAATGGGTTCATTCTTACCGCAGAGCTTTAAGGAGAGCGTTGCTGACACTGGGCACCACCAGGCAGTGCAGGGGCCACTGACCACATGACGTGAGGATCTACGTCACAGCAGGAAGTAAACAACCCCCCACCCATTTCTTTCTCTCTCTCACACATTTAAATGAGCTCCATTGGTATGCAAAGCCATAATTAAGTAGCTACAGAATTGCCAAAAGCAGGCTACACAGTATTTATGATGTAAGCATATACATTTTAGATTAATGAGCAGAATACTTAACTTGCATGCAGAAATGATCACTTCAATTTATTATTAATAAAAATGGCAAATATTAATAACTATCTAGACAAAGTTAAAGGCAGGACTAGACTTTTCCTCCGACCCCCAAGTTTCCACACATGTATTACTATACTACTATACTATTATAATTAACTACTTATATGTGGCGCCTTGATCAAAGTGGCCAAATTTACACCGTTAAAACAGGCCTTTAATGTCTTATGTAGCTCTGAAGATGGATTTCTAATGTCTGAGTAATAGCTCTGATAACATCTTAGGTCAGGCTTGAGACTTATCATTTTTAACAGACAGCCTGTGTCAGCGTACAAACTTGTGGTGTGGAGTTTGAAAGATGTGTGCATTTATCAGGCAGGAGGGTCTAACAGAACAGACTATTAAGATGCATTATGGGAATTTCATGGCAGTGTTTTTAAAGTTTGGGACTAAAATCTTGTGAGTAGTGACTGTTCTTTTTAAATGTGTCTCTTATAAATCCCTCAGTTTAGTGAAAGATTATGTTTTTTTCTATCTTGACAAGTCAGGTTTTAATACATAAAAGACTCCCGGCATGTGCAAATAATATGCATCACTCACTGTTTCGAGGTATCACATAATGGGGTCCTCCTCATCTCATCTGCTTCTGACTGCCTCTGAGTTACAGGGAAAATGCACTGGGCACGTCCTGTATCTTCATTCAGGCCCAGAAGAGGGTGCCCTTCTCACATAAAACCGAGCCGGTCCAATCTCTGAAGGCAATCTGTCCCACACGCACACAGAGAGCCAGTAAAACGCTGACTGCTTCCACTCTGTTAGTCTACAATGAGCTCCTTAGTCATATAATTGCTAATGAGATGAGTGAGTGACGGGTCAGGTTTGCAGAGATTTAACCCCCGGCAAACTAACCCTTCACCCTCTAACAGACTGACCCGCTCAGAAAGCCGGTCAGGTTTTTCGACTGTCAGTCTTCCAATGACATGACAGGAGCTATTTTCTACACACTGTCAAAGGCAGAGGAAGAGTTTGGGAACCATCAATGTGTGTTACACTTAAGTCGTTTTCTTTAAAGAGTTGCACAGGGATGTATTGACTTTTATACTACTTAATCTGGCACAGAAATCTGTGCACAAGCCCCGTTTTCTGTGTGCATACAGTTCATATGTATGCAGGTTATAGTGACCTGCACTAAATGCCTTCAGTAGAAAAGCCTTGGCCTTTTGCAATCCTCTTATGCCCTGGCTTAGATCCCTCTGTGTCCCCATGGAGGACAAATACTCCTCCTCTCAGTCATCTCATCCAGTCTATCATTCACATTTACACCCGCATACCTCCGTCCTCCCACCTCCACCCTGATGTCATGGGTGCCAGGTTACAAAGTGGTGCACCAGGATAAGACGGAAGGCTGCAAAGTAGGTCAGGTACTGTGCAGTAGGTTGGAAAGTGGAGGATGTGGAAAAAAAGTGGCTGAACTATTTGGCCTGAGATGTGACATATGAGGAATAACAGATCTAAGGCGTTTTGGCAACGGGAAAAAAAATGTGGAGTAAGAATGATTTAATAGATGCCATTAGTGGATCCAAAATGTGGTGAAGGAGTAATGGGATGGAGTGAGTTTGTCGCAGGATTATGAAGAAATGGATGCAGAGTGTTTGAAAGATACGTGGATGAGAAGAGGGGTAAAGTTTTTGAAATTAGCTAGAGTATTAAATTCACAGCAGATATCACTTGGTTGTTTCTTGTGTACATTTTTTACACTTATTTTCTAATATTTAGGGCAAAATGTGCATCTCTTATTTGGCCTGCCTGTATTGTATTGTATAGTCATTTGCACAATACTTTAACACTATATCAAAACTATACAGGTTGAGTTAATTTTACAGTTCAGGAGCAACCTCATGGCAGATTAGTGAAGGCTTCCCAGTGACCTGCTTTTCCCTGGGTATCTCATGTAGTGACGTGGAAGTAAGCTCTTTTGGAGCTAAAGCCAATTTACCCCCAAAGATTAGGGCAGATCTGTCTGGACAGGCCAAAGACACAGCACACCTCTGACTCTCTCACACACACACGAGGAGAGCTCTTTACATCTTTCCAGGGTGGAAGAGAGATGAAGGAAGTAGAGGAAAAGAGAGAAGAAGGCTTTGTCTCTAGATTAGGTTCCTAATGCATGACAACTTGATCCTATATGTTGAGTACAGAGTTGCTTTAGAATTAAATTAGTTGATTCAACATTGATTTTGCGCTTGCGCTCGAACCAACACAAAGACACACAAACATAAACTATGGGGGTGCGGACATTGTCTTTATTTCAGTTCTATGGGCAGCCAGAAGCTGTGTTGCTTTTCATTATTATTAAGACAATGAAATAACCATTTGTTTTCTTAAAAAAAAAAAAAAAAAAAAAAAAAAAAAAAAAGCTCTTTTCAGGAGGAGTTTCCCTTCAGTCCTACATGGCAGTGAGACAATATTGAGTTTTTGAAATCTCTTATACTTGCACCTCGGCTACATTGCACAGCAAAAAGAAATAGATTATAAAGACCCACAAAAAAATATTAAAACAAAGATACTCACACATTTGCATAAGTAAAAGAAACTACAGTCTCCCGTCCCACAAAGTGTTTTAAACCAAGTTTTTAATTCACAATGATCACAAAGAAAATATATCAATTTGTAAATGCAGCACAGTTAAATTGTTTTGAGACAGCAGAGAGATGTAAAGTCCAGATATGTTGTATTGGTAGGTGAAGTAAATGAATAAAAAGTACTTAAATACAGTAAATGGCAGTTGTGGAAATGTCGTACTGTGATTATTTCTTTTTGGTTCGCTAACTTTTCTCAACTCTAAGTTTGAGTAAACATAAATGTACCCCACCCGAACCAAGAACAAATGCATCTGCATGTCGGTTTGTTGGTAAAAGTAAAATTCATTAAAACTCTTATAGAGCACTAGAAAATAAATTAGCATATTAAAGACTATTTAAGCTTTCAGTTAAAACAATACTGGAATCAAGAGTACAAAAGTCGGAGGTGAATTTTTGGTTGATAAGTTAGTGGATGCTGAGCAGGATGTAGGTCCTTTAATATTTTGGTCCTGTTATGGTCCAAAAGCCAGTCGGACAGAAGAGCACGGAGCCTACATGATCAGCATCGTACTTGTTAATGGAGACAACCAACACACCTCTCTTCCTCTCAAAACCCCTTACAGACACAAACACACACTTCTAGCCTTCCACCTCTCCAAGTTGGTCACAAATCACATCTTTCTACATTACGTGCAGGAACGATGAAGCCAGTCTGGTTTCTGTTTATCCCTACCCACCCTCCTTCTCTGGCCCCTGAAAAACAACTGTCTTTTTTTTTTGTATTTAATCGCCGAGCAATCCCTCTTCCGTCTTTACTCCCTCTTCGCTCTTCCTTTCTTTTGCCTCTTCCCGTTATCCTCCACCTCCTCCACTTTGCTGTGACCGTTAGCTACCGTGGAGGTGCCGTTTGCCACGGGCTTGCCTCCCTTCTGCGCGGAGGAGGAGGGTTTGCGTCGGTACGCGTGGTAGTAGAAGTTGGCGAAAAGGATGATGAAGGTGACGGCGTAGCCAATCAGAGCCCACTGCATCCATGCGGGGAACGGACAGCCTGTGTAGAGGGAGTGGCCAGCGTGGCCGATGGTCACGTGGAACTGGATCTGTTAAACACACAAAATGTAGACACAAAATTAAGCACAATAAAACAACCTGAAGCACAGCGAAAACACAACATACTTGCAGAATGTACAACATGAAAGAGCAGAACATTCTTGTGACCATTCCTTATAATGTATGGCACATAAAAAGCACTTTTTAGACGGGTACTTTCATTAAAATAGACAATATAAGTATATCTCAGTGACCTAACTGCAATTTTATGTCTTAACAACAACAACAAAAGTATAATTAGTGCTATAAAAATGGTGTTATTTAAAAAAAAAAAAAAAAACATCTTCAGAAAACACACAATGGAAGCGAATGCATAAAGTAAAATAGAATACCCACCATCTGAATAATGGTGAGGTATTTCTTCCACCAGAGGTACTTCTGCATATGAGGTCCCAAAGCTGCCAGTCCGTAGTATCCGTACATGAGAACGTGGATGGAGGAGTTGATGGTTGCACCAAAGAATGCTGCGGAAAGATGAAAGGGTCGAATTTTGTATCAGCTGTCATCCTGTTATTTATAAATGGCCGGCGTGCAACTGAATGCCAACGCTTCATAAGTGCCACAAATACAAGATCAATCGTGGACGTCATGACGGTTAAGATACTTTTTACTCACATTGTCCACCGGGGACCCACTTGATGCCGATCCACCAGAGGATGAACATGGTGCAGTGATGGTAGACGTGGAGGAAGCTGACCTGGGTGAACTTCTTCCTCAGGATGAAAAAGACGGTGTCCAGGAATTCCACTCCTTTGGAGATGTAGTACCACCAGAGAGCAGATGCTATCTGAAGACGTGAAAAAACATCTTAGACACTAACCCCAGTAAACACAATAGCATCGGTGATAGATACAATGTGAAGACATTGATGTAGTGCTCATTAAAGTCACTTAAGGTCCTAGTTCATCAGCCCTTTAAAGCTCCTACGTTATTCTACTCGTGTAAGAAAGTTGAGTGAAGTATTACCACTTCAGCGAGCAGTTTTTATGACTATATTTGTGAACATGGAATAAAAAAAGAAAATATTTAAATACAAAACTACATCTTTAAACAAAATCGAGCAAAAGTAAATCATCAAGCTTCAAAACACAGTAAAGTAAGGATCGTGGTTTGCATTAAAAAAATACTTGATAAAACTAAGACATCATATATTAAGAGTATACATGTATATATTGCAGATGTATTCACTATTATCCGTCCCACTGTCCCACAGCAATATGTCTCAAACCCCTGTGTGTGTTCTCCTATTTAACTCTTGATTCCTCGCGTCCTGATGCACACATGCACATGGTTGCTCTCTAATCCACGGCGGTGTGGCATCATGCCATTATGCCATCATGAAAGAGCAAGGCCTGAGGTTTGGAGACGGGGGGCGGAGCTTTACGGTGGTGAGACCAATTACCCCCGCCTATGTGAGTGCAGGCCACACCCTGTATGTCCTGAAATCCCTGGAGATATAAACTTAGGTTCTCTCTTTCCTCCTTTAACCCCCAACTAAATTAAAGGCGCTTGCTACTGCTTTTGCGATCATCAAAAGTTAAAACATGTGTTTTTGTAGTCGTGTACTGAGGTGTGGGACTGTGCGTGTGTTAGTTGATGTGTGTTGGAGGGAGCTTACCCTGACTTCGTTGACATCGTTGGAGTAGCTGACAGGCTGACAGAGGTAGCTGTACCCGGCTGATCTAGATGCTAGTAGGAGCTGATGGGAAGAAAGAAACCACAAACTCAGAAAACGGCTGAGAGGAAACTGGTCGACATTTCCTAAGCGCGAACACAAGTAACCCCTGATGAAACAACCTTTTTCTAAAAAACAACAACTTGCCAACACATACATTTTGGAGTTTTCGAAAAACACCAGGGGGTTGAGAGAAACAATTTAGAGCTATTAGACATCAGGGATTAGAAATCATTGCCACAGTAGAATCTGCATATTTCAGGAGCTGCTGCAGCTTATTTTTCATTAGAGTGGATGTGTCACACAACACAAAGCGTCTACATCGTTTGCTGTAAAAGAAGTAAACTTGCTAGGTGCTCTGTTGAGATAAAATGTTGAGGGAGATGCCCATGCATAAATCTTTTGTGTTCAACCGTTAAAGTGGTTCAACTGCGAGTGATTGTCCCGTCTCTCAACGGTAAGTAGTAGGTTTGTCACAGAGGGCCGTATCACTGGTGGCACACTGGTGTAATTATCTCTATACCATCCATTAGTGTCCTTTATTGCCTTTTATGTATTCTGTGTAAGCAAAGAGCAAAATGAAACACGCATAATTAGCTGGAGTTAAGCAAGCAATTGAGTTACATTTTTTCTGTAAAATAACACATTTAGAGTCTATAAACAAAGTCCTCAGTGTTTTTAATCTGGCAATGTTTATGTGAAAAATGTTCTCTGAATTGAATAATGAAATTTAAACCGTAAAGCCAAGATTGACAGTCACACAGTGTTTCTTCGATTTAACATGTCATGTTTTGCTACTTTGTTGCCGTGACAACCATTTAACATCCGTGTGCTGCTGTAACACATGAAGATAATCCACATGTCCTCACCTCTTTGGCGATGTAGAAGTTGAGGACCACCATGCTGAAGTTGTAGACTATGAGGGTCTTTCTGAGCGTGTAGGGCTGCCGGTCCTGCATGTATCTAGGCCCCGCCCACAGGAAGAGCAGGTACAGGCAGCTGATGGCCAGAGTGGGGATGGGAGACGACATCATCGGCCAGCTCTCCACCCTCTTGTCTGGAGGAAACAGGCGTGGTTTCAATGGTGGGGGAAAAAATGTGAGGTATGATGGTTTAACAACAGAACAACTGTTGTTAAAGTTAACACACATTTAATGCACAACATGAACAACGTCTCCTACAAACTTTATGACACTTTGTGCTAGATATCACACTGTGGCATTCTGATGAACAGCTTAAAGAAAAGTTCAAGTACAATCCAGTGCTTTTACAATATATTTTGTGGACTGTTTGTCCTTCTGTTTCTGTTGACATTACTCTGATGGGCAATGATAACAATTTAAACACCAGCTTTATTGTAAAGATACAGGGAAAATGCACAGGACGTCTCCACATGAGTAAGAAAACTGTTTTTTTAAGTAGCCAGTTTCACCATTTTCTTTGTGGGTGAAAACAAACGTCTTTGCTCGCTGCTTCCTGGTTCAACTTTGACTTGCCAGAGTTTGTTATGAAGTTAAGCCATCACATAATTGTACATATCAAGAATGACTTTTCTTTTACCAGAAAGATATCAAGGTTAAATTGGGCAGTTGTTTTTTTCCGCCAATCTGCACAAGTGAGCTGGTGACTAAAATCTTATCTTATCATGACAATGACAATGACAAACAGCTGCTCCTGTGTGTTCAGAAACAAGTGATTATAAAGATCTTACCTGCTATAGTAAGGCCCCATTTGTAAAATTCTACAGTGTCATTCACCAGATGTGTTACGGCCTCCATGGCTCTGCCTTTGGTCCTGATTATACTGAGAAAGAGAGGAAGAGACAGAGGGAAGGAGAGGCAGCGTCGGTGAGAGTCACCCAAATCAAATTACAGGCCTTACGTATCCTATCATTGTAACTAGCGTCATGAGGAGCTACGCTGCGTAACCATGGTATGTGTCACTCTCTGCAAATACTCTTGAAAACTATGAAACATTGTTAGCTTGCAATTGCTAATGTGCACATATTTATCAAGCCAAAGACTTCTAGACTGACCCCAAAGATCATTTTCAGCATCTTGTCAAACTTCGCAAGGTGTCTTATTAGATAAATTGGCAAGTGAAAGCTTTTTAGAAAGCTTCTGTTTTTTGCATTGCTGCAAACATCCTTAATAACCATGTAAGGCCTCTCTTTTCCTGCCCTCATTTGAAACAGAACTGTAACATTAACCCCCACAAGATGCTAATGCACTTTCCATTGATTCTCATGAAGAATCTGGCAAGACACAACAGTTTGAGATAATTGTAGGAAACAGGATGGATAATAAGGGGTCATTTGTTTTCCTATGTTTCTGTCACTTTTCTCTCTTTCATACAGATTGATAGACTTAATATTATTTTGTTAACCTCTTTTAAAGTACACACTGGTAGGAAAAATATGCCAAACTAAAAATGTATAAAAAGTCTGGTACATGAAGAGAGAAATGTGCGCCCAATTGAGTGTAATTAAGCAACATTACATAACAAACACTTCTTATCCACCTCAGAGCTGAGAGCATGTGTCTCCATATTAATCTATAATTAATCTGATGCGTCAGATCAAATTCCCCTTTTAATAATGAATTGCTGTGTAACAATGAGTTGTTCACTGACAAGAAAATGCTGAGTATTTCAGAGCCATATTGCACACAGGGTATGCACCAGATAATCCGACTATTTCCTTTTGCAGGACTTGGTACAACAACACACCCACCCAGGGTTTAGTTTAGTGGCAGTGGGCCGGCGGAGGGAGATCAGATAGAGAGGGGTTAACCGGGTTTGTGCGCACACAAAAAGGACAGGGGCGCATGTGTCAGCAGGTTTCTCTCGGGCCGCTCAAGAGGCTTAAATTCAATTGATCAACGAGCTTAGATGAAGGCCTAAGTACAAATGCCCATCGACCCAAAAGCCTGTTTGATGGCTATCTCATGGCCTGCATGTGCTCTGACACACTAAAACAGTACTTTAGTCATGAAGAAAAAATTGTGAATAAAACTTGCACACTGTTAGGATAACAGTTATTGGCATTTTTTGCAATAATAATGTAACACTAGAACAACTCTTAGATTTGTTTTTAAACTGGTTAAACTGTCCCAGAGCCAATAAATCATCCCCACGTGTTTTATCTCAGGGATTAAAGGTTCATTCAAATGTTATTAAAATGTGTTTTTCCTTAACATGTCGGTGGGTAAATACAGACAAAGACATTAACATTAGCAACCAAACTATACACATGTTTTTTTTTTTTGTTGTTTTTTTTATGAAAAGTGTCTCCCACGTAGAAATAACTGCCTAGACGTGGACAAAGGGCTGGGCTCTTCTCCAGCAATGCTTCTTAATTAAGCCCCATGAATACGACTGAACATTATGAGGCTTTTTTAAAAAATATATATAAATGCAGGAAAAGCATTAAGCATGCAGGAAAAAACAGATTACAATGCAGCAAACACACCATAAAGGTTACTTACGATATTTAAGAGCGTGTAATGACATCCGGTGCAATTTGATGCCCAACTCCTCTCAGTCACTGCTGCGCTCCTCTTCTTCCTCTTCTTCCTCTTCTTCTCTCACTGCTAATCAGTTTCTATTACAGTTCCACATCAAACAGCAATTTTCTTTTTTTTTGGCAAGAAACTAAGACAAGGCAAGTGTAAAATATACGTCTATGTAAGGACCAATGATGCATTCAGTCCGTGCCGGCCGCTCAGCCGCATCATCTTCTCGCAATCTCCCAGACACCGAGAAGCCAGATGGCATTGCGCATGCGTGGATTCACTCCCCGTGTCCAGTGCGCCTGTGTGTGTGTGCGCCTGCGCTCTGAGTGACAGAGATACTATTACTTTCTTCTATTTATCTTGTGTATTTACCATTAATATATGACAAAAAACAATAAGGAGCTAAATCACATAATACATGTAAATAAATGACTATTATGGGCTTTTTGTGAATGGATAAGCTAAGCATATGTTTCCATATGTGATCTAAACACTATTGCACAGATCCGTCTCCTTTTGCTCTGCAGGGAGATGGTGGTAACCCTGTCATCTCTGGCCGGGTTGTCCCACTAGATGGCGCTGTCAAGCCGTTGTTGGATCTGCTTACCTCAGGAGAGGTGAAGTTTCTTTGAAGGAAGTCTGGCTAGATCTGTTACAGTGGGTAAAACAAGTTCCTTTTTCACTGTAGTCAACTAAAACATCCTGCTAGTAAGGCAAATGCAATATGTCTCTGACAGAGTTTATTATTTATTATTTATTCCCATCTGCAGTTGGGTTGATCAATAAAGCCACTGACCCAGACAATTACATCACCAGGACAATCTCTTACAGTTTGTAACGTACTTGCTAATAAACAGCTTTGCCATATTGTGCCATAAACTGCAAAGTCAGCATACAAACACTTGTACATCAGAAGTGTAAATTTAGTTGTGATCTGACCGAAAGCCTCCGTAGAGCCTCATGCTCATCCAGGGTCTTTTGGCACAGCATGGTCCGGACCACCGGGCCATTTCTAAGCACCTGGTTCATTCAGAAAGGCTCTGTCCTTTTTGTTTGCTATATATGTATCTCTTACGTTTTCGTTTTCCATGAGCTAGGTTGCCAGATGCAGCTGGACTGCACTATTGTGGCCCAAAGAAAAGTCACTATAATAATATTCAAATTAGTAAAGAAACAGAGAGTGTGTGTGTGTGTGTGTGTGTGTGTGTGTGCATTAACAGAATCACATAAGTACAATGTGTCAAAATAAATTAAGAAAGCATTGGTATATTTCAGGGTGTACAGGGCGTGGGAAAAATGACTCTCTGTGCATTACCTCATATTTTCACTGGTCTCTTTTCTTTCCTCTTAGCCACAGCGTGGGTACAAGCTGTTAAAGATCTCACAGATTAACTTTAAGGTGTGAATTCACAGTGTCAACTCAGTAGAGACATCTATCTCCTCCACTGAGTAATAAGTATATTCTAAAGTAAATCATGTACTCACTTTACAAAGAATGCACCTGAAAAGTTGTTTCCGCTGGCAAACTTTATTCCACATTTACCTTGATGGTTGAGTTCATGACTGAAATGCATGTAATTATGGAACAGAAAAGCTCTTATTTTCTAAAATTGATAATCTGAAGAGCATCCTCCCCATCCTGGCCTCAGGATGAGCAACAAAGTGGTCCGCTTTATTGAGATTTATTTATTAACCTGCAGCTAAACATATTGACATCTATCCTCTAAAGGCCATATCTTTAGGTGTAAATGCTTTCGAAGCTACATACAGTGGGTACGGAAAGTATTCAGACCCCTTTAAATCTTTCACTCTTTGTTTCATTGCAGCCATTTGCTAAAATCGAAAAAGTTCATTTTTTTTGCATTAATGTACACTCAGCAACCCATCTTGACAGAAAAAAACAGAAATGTAGAATTTTTTGCAAATTTATTAAAAAAGAAAAACTGAAATATCACATGGTCATAAGTATTCAGACCCTTTGCTGTGACACTCATATTTAACTCACATGCTGTCCATTTCTTCTGATCCTCCTTGAGTTCTACTCCTTCATTGGAGTCCAGCTGTGTTTAATTAAACTGATTGGACTTGATTAGGAAAGGCACACACCTGTCTATATAAGACCTTACAGCTCACAGTGCATGTCAGAACAAATGAGAATCATGAGGTCGAAGGAACTGCCCAAGGAGCTCAGAGACAGAATTGTGGCAAGGCACAGATCTGGCCAAGGTTACAAAAGAATTTCTGCAGCACTCAAGGTTCCTAAGAGCACAGTGGCCTCCATAATCCTTAAATGGAAGAAGTATGGGATGACCAGAACTCTTCCTAGACCTGGCCGTCCAGCCAAACTGAGCAATCGTGGGAGAAGAGCCTTGGTGAGAGAGGTAAAGAAGAACCCAAAGATCACTGTGGCTGAGCTCCAGAGATGCAGTAGGGAGATGGGAGAAAGTTCCACAAAGTCAACTATCACTGCAGCCCTCCACCAGTCGGGGCTTTATGGCAGAGTGGCCCGACGGAAGCCTCTCCTCAGTGCAAGACATATGAAAGCCTGCATAGAGTTTGCCAAAAAACACATGGAGGACTCCCAAACTATGAGAAATAAGATTCTCTGGTCTGATGAGACCAAGATTGAACTTTTTGGCGTTAATTCTAAGCGGTATGTGTGGAGAAAACCAGGCACTGCTCATCACCTGCCCAATACAATCCCAACAGTGAAACATGGTGGTGGCAGCATCATGCTATGGGGGTGTTTTTCAGCTGCAGGGACAGGACGACTGGTTGCAATTGAAGGAAAGATGAATGCGGCCAAGTACAGAGATATCCTGGAAGAAAACCTCCTCCAGAGTGCTCAGGACCTCAGACTGGGCCGAAGGTTCACCTTCCAACAAGACAATGACCCGAAGCACACAGCTAAAATAACAAAGGAGTGGCTTCGGAACAAGTCTGTGACCATTCTTGACTGGCCCAGCCAGAGCCCTGACCTAAACCCAATTGAGCATCTCTGGAGAGACCTGAAAATGGCTGTCCACCAACGTTCACCATCCAACCTGACAGAACTGGAGAGGATCTGCAAGGAAGAATGGCAGAGGATCCCCAAATCCAGGTGTGAGAAACTTGTTGCATCATTCCCAAGAAGACTCATGGCTGTACTAGCTCAAAAGGGTGCTTCTACTCAATACTGAGCAAAGGGTCTGAATACTTATGACCATGTGATATTTCAGTTTTTCTTTTTTAATAAATTTGCAAAAATTTCTACATTTCTGTTTTTTTCTGTCAAGATGGGTTGCTGAGTGTACATTAATGTGAAAAAAAAAAGAACTTTTTCGATTTTAGCAAATGGCTGCAATGAAACAAAGGGTGAAAAATTTAAAGGGGTCTGAATACTTTCCGTACCCACTGTATATGCAGCTTAAACCACTGCTGGTGTCACCTTCCCATTCCTTTAGGTGGTGCAGGTTAGCACGTGAAGTACTGGTCTGAAAATAACCTTACAGATCCCCCATGAGGAGAACTTGCAGCCTCCTTCATGTGAATGTGAGAGATCGTGAGTGAGATACAACTTAATTTTTTTTAGGTGTTTTACTTCAAAAAAAAGAGAGCTTCACTTCAATGGTTTAGATTCACCTGCCTGTCTGCACACTATTGGCCATACCTCCCTAGCACACACACACACACACACACACACACACACACACACACACACACACACAAAATATGAATGTTGTCACACAAGTTCATATCTGTGTGGTCCCTTCCGTTTGGCGTATTCAAAATGTGGTTAACGCAGAATGTGAAGGAGGCACGTTGGCGTTCCTATAATGAGAAACTGCCATGAGTACTGGTCTGTATGTCCACTGACCACATCAGGGAAACCTGGAAGGTTGAGTTGGCTGCAGATCGCTGGGTGAATAAATACACTTAATATTAGAACATACCTGAATAGTGTACTAACAGCTCTTGGCTGTATTGCAGTGAGACAGAGTTTCTCTGTAAAGTGGTATGGCTCACGATATGTGACATCTGGAAAGAGTCTCATTGAGTTGTCGTTGCTCCGATTAGTGGTGTTTTATTTCTACATGCTTTCTAAAAAGAATCAATCCAAGATTAAAGTACTAATTATAGTAAAGATACGGTTATACAATGTTAATGGCTTAATTTTATGTGGTGTCATACAAGTGAAATAATAACATTTCAAATATGACAATGGATATTTTTAAGATTTTAAAAAGAATGTTTGTGGTTAAATCTAACAGAAAACGTCGGGAGACCTTATTGGAAATCAGATATTCAAGATGATGAAAATAAAAGACGAAAAGGAGACAAAATTGAAAAGACAATCGAAGAGTAGGCTCATGCTAGACATATTATGTAAGAGGAATGATAGTCGAGAGGAAGGAAACAAATTGTTTACTCATATTCGAGTGAATTTGACCACATCCATGTGCAACATACAGTGTCTAACAGTTATGTAAAACCTAAAAGAAAGTATTGGCATTAGAACTCTATTAGTAAAGGTTAGTATGGGTTTCAGAAGTTTTCAGCATTGTCATCAGAGAAGCTTGTTTGAGGTTTTACCACAGAGTTTTGAATGTCATGTTGGAAAGTACCCGAAGCATTTAGGGACCTTATAAAATCTTCTCCGGCTGCCTGTTTGACTGAATACTCTTTTGAATGTGTCTTTATAGTAGAGTTTAAGTGTCATGTGCTGGTTACTGAACTTCTTGTTTTCACACTTCCTGTTTTAATCCTTTGGCTTCTTTTCTTTCTTTTCTTATTCATTTTTGTCCTGTTTGCTCTTCCTTTCACTTCACTTTGCTCCCGGTCCCTCGCATTATGTTTTCACGGCTTGTAAAGTTAGCGTCTGTTAACTTCCACACTCTTTCATATTTCATTTTTACATCTGGCTGTGCCATTTTCAAAAAAGGGTAAACATCTCTCAATTTCCACCCCAGAATAGCCATCTCGTTGCGGCCCCCAAAGCATCCATCAGAGACATATTAACTAGCGATTTATGCTGGAAAGCACCGTTCTCACAAACTGCTAAAATCTCTGTTTTGGAAAAATTCCTTCACAGCCAACCACCTGGGATGAAAACACTTTCCACATACCTCTGGAGCAATGCACTGCTGTAAAAAAAGAAAAAAAGAAAAAAGCTTTTTGGGGAAATAGCACTTTTCCAAAACATTCTTCTAGTCAGGTTGTAATTTCTTTTACACGAGATGTTACTGCTAAGTCAAAATCTTGCAACTTGAAGTGTCTGTTTGCACATTTTTGCTCATGCAGAAAAACTCCATAGTTGGATGTGTTTTGATGATGTGTGAGAGCACAGATATAGCTCACTCGAGTCGTGCCTCTTTTTCATCACATGCAGACAGGAAATCTCCAACACCTGGAGATTTGGCTCATAAGAGTGTGTACAGTATGTATACATGCTTTTCTCAATGGTTCCTCTGTGTGTATGGACTGTATCTTAGTATGCATGTAAACCTACGTTGGATGAATGACGAATCTCTGCACGATGCACATGCATCCTAAGGCAGGACTACATCAGTTGGCGTTTGTTGTATAAGGTTAAACACAGTGGATTGTATCATTCTCTTTTGCAGAAAAGTGCAACAATTTCCCATAAACATCTGAATTCGTTCTCCTTTCATTAGTGCTCCTGCCCTAACTACAGTTTTTCTTTGATTGCATCTAATTGCCCTGTGCGTTGCTTTTCTTTAACAGTTTCTGTGTAATCTGACTCAGGTTCTTTAAATCATAGTCTTTTCATATGGTTTTAATTTGAAAGGCTCATGCATATGACTGAGATTTAACTGGCTTCATTCAGTAGCTGATCCCTCTCCCTCTATAGTGGTTCACTAGATGTGGCATTACGTCACAGCTTGTGCCATTTTTGAGCATAAGTTGGCTTTTTATTTTTTTTACAGCTTCCCATAAAAACAGCATTTGAGTTGCACACATTTATATGTACTCAACATGTGCAGACACACACACACACACACACACACACACACACACACACACACACACACACACACACACACACACACACAGTGTCGTGTCCTCATTTTCCCTTTGCATAAGTGTGTGGCCAAGTGGTACCTCAGCACAGAGCTGGTGATGGAGCACTAGTTTTCCTGTTTAAGGCCAACTGTTACTGTTAGTTACTGTTACTTTCTTTCCTCTTTGCCATGCATCCCCATTCACCCCCCCCCCCTCTTAGCCGAAATCTCCTGCTCAGTTTCTATTTATGCAGTTCTCAGTCATTTACCGTGTTTTTGTAATCATCATCTTTCCCAGGCAGTTTCTCTTCTGTTTTTCCATTTCCTTTTCTTTCACATGCCACATGTCCATCCACACTACTTGGTCCGCTTTTGCACACACACGCACACACATCCACATTTAAAAAAAAACAAAAAACCCCAACATTAGTATTGGTGGAAGTGGGACAGGGATAACGTAAGATATATTTACCTATCGCCAAATTTGACTTTACTTAAACTATAACATCGCAACACAAGAAGCTAGGAAGAAAAATAGACAAGAAAGAATGTGGAAAAATAAATAAAATAGATAAACAAACAAAAAACAAACAACAATGAGAAAAAAGGAAAAATATGTCAGTAATATGGGCCCAACAGAGGCACCAGTATACTTAATCAAGTATCAAGTAAGGAAGAACAGATTAAGCTTGTAAACTTGACAGATATTTTCAGTCTGGAGGCATGGTTGACCGATTACTAAAAAACTAAATTAATGGTCTCCATAATAAAGAAATCCTCGCCGGCTCCCTGAGAAAGAACTTTATTTTATCCACGCGTAGAAAAAATATGACATCATTCAACCAGATTGAATAGGAGGGTGGTTTTACAGATTCCCAGGATAGTAAAAGCCTTCTTCTTGCTTTAGTGTTTTAAAGGTAATCAGGCTGTATGGCTTGCAGTGGGCACGGTTGTAGCTGTAAAACAGATGATAAAGTATCAAACACCGAAGACCTGAGGACATATTTCAGCTGTCCACTACTCAGGTGGACGCTGTGCTCGACTTTCCACTGGATTCAACTGAACTGTGACACACAAAATCACATTTTTTAACCTTTATTTATACAGAATAGGTTGGCTGAGCATGCAGCAACGCCCTGTTTACAGTTATACTAAACAGTGAATTTAACATTGCAGTACATCAGGAACAGACAGAACACAAAAATAAACAAAACACAGTACGTTGAGCATGTTGAAGCGGTTTCAGATATGTATGGGTGTTTGGGGGCATGGCAAATAATTACAGTAAAAGTAATCTTTATTTAAACCTTTCAAGTGAAGCCTCAGTTAATCATTGCAGCAAGACAAATATGAACCATAGTTTCAGAGAACTAAAGATTAAAAGTAAAGATTGGGATTTTTAGATAACAGCTTCTTGAATTAAATGGAAAAAAAACCCCAGTAGTTATAACACCTCGCATGCAGGGAGGGCCGACCAACCGTATCATTTAGAATGGTGAGTATTATAATTATCTCCAGTAGTTAATCTAAGAGCTGAATGGCTAACTCAAACTAAGTGCAGAGGCTGAACTCACTGCTTCAAGAATCCTCTTCCTACTACTCAGTGAGAAGTCAGGATATAGTTACAGATTATTAGGCTTCTGTTTCGTATGAATATGTTTCAGCATTTACAAAACTTACAAATATGCACATCCTGCAATAAAAGTAGTGAGTAATTTGGACATTTTATCAAAGGACATGTGTGTGTGTACTCACCCTTTTTGTGAACTTCTTTTCTGTAGAAAGGAATTTGATACATTTTCAAGATCATTACCTCTTTATTGACCTGTCAATCACCGATGAGTGCATACCACAGACTTAATAAAGAGGGAGATCTTTTATAGGGGTTGTGTTGGGCTTCTTCTCCTCTGATGAGTCTCGCCTCTAAGCTGCAAAACTGTTGCTCCATGCATTTAATGTAAACCAGGTTTTTAAAATATCTGCTTGGCATTCTGGTTAATATAACAAAGATTGATTTCTGTCTGAAGCAGTTCTCAAAATGTAATGATCTGGCACTTTATGTTGTCATGAATTTATATTCTCTGTAACCCTGTGGGGATGTCGTCACACTTAGTTCACAGCACATTTGATTACAGACACGGCAGCAAATAGACCCCAACAATGACTTGTAAAAATCCACTTCTTATTTAACTACCTAGATCATGTCAAGCAAATATTTAAATAATGTGAAAAATACTGTAACAAGCTCCTATTTACCTACTAAATGGGCTTTTACTGTTCACAGTGATAAACGTGCACTCTTAATGTGAACAGTATTGTCTATGTCTCTAAGAATATTAGAATATTTTGAGGGAAAATATTTTTCTCCTCAGACTAAAGCTTGCTGGAAGCTTACACTCATAAGCTGTAACTTGGAGTTACTGCAGGAAATCTTAGTCTCAGGACTTTTCCTCGCTGGCATGTGGTGCAGCCATTTATTTTCACTGCATGGAGCAAAATTTGTCACAGTGCATGGTGGATGGTGTAATTGCAAAACCATCAAAAAATAAAAAACAAGTTATTAGATCAGTTTTAGTTTTACCAGAAGTTTGAAGTGTAGCCAACGCAGAGGGTCTGCAACCGTGGTCTGGAAAGCAGGAGTCAACATGAAGGCCCTTCCAGCCCAATGTGGTCACTGATTATATTTACAGCTGGTTCAGGATCAGCTCTGCCAATAAGCCCATAACAGGGACATGGTTAATGGGCAAATTCGCTTGAGCTCTACTTTCTGGCACTTTTCTTGTACCGACAAGTTTTTTAGTCACACTCAGTGAAGACATAAAAATAAGATAAAAGCTCAAAGCTTCATCAGATGTGATAAACAAGACTAAGAAATGTTGTTAAAGCTGTTACCTGTATTTATTAGGTTTATAGATAAACGGCAAGATAGCCTATAAGTACAACACAAACACCCAGAGACTCACAGATAAATCCAAATTCAGTTGTCTCAATGATTAATTACGAAATACAATCTGATACATTATTGTTCAATTTCTATTGGAACGCTCATATCATGGATGCTGTGCGACACTGCTATTAGTCCTGCTTAAAGGAGCAGTGTTTAGGATTTAGAGGGATTTATTGGAAGAAATGTAATTATAATTTAGATAACTATAAATCAAATAGTTTACAATGACCTGAAGCTAAAACCACTGTGTTTTTGGAGCAGTTTATATCTACAGAGGGGGGCAAGTCCTTTTAATGGAGTCCGCCATGTTGCACCACCATCTTTCTACGGAACGGAAAAAACAAACATTGGCTCTATAGAGAACCTTTTCACGTTTTTATCATACCTGAAGGCCAACGTAGTTTGGAAAGGGAGGGGTGCCACTAAATCCTACACACTGCTCCTTTAATTAATTAAATAGAACTTTAAAATTAAAAAATCTTAAGGTAACTATCTAACTACTGACGAATACAGAAACTACGGTAATGCAGTACCTGTTCTATACTATTCCTGATACAGTTATACATAAAAAATTTTGTTGACAAATTCATGTACAGTACCATTTTCACTTCCAGGAAACGACACAAGATGTGCACTGATGGATGTCAATAGTCTTCACAAGGATACTTCAGTAGTTTTGCACATCACCTACACAAAGTTGGGGGACTGCAGATCTTAAACCCCCATAATGCAACGCAATAGCATCTTTCAATAGAATGTCTCTGCCTGGTAAATACCCTCATCTTTCAAACTCCATACCCCTAGTTTATAAAGCAGATTTTCTGTCAAATGTGTTGCACTCTCAATCCGCCAGCAGACATTTTATACAACTGTTTTCTTCATAACAAGCAGACCTTTATGGGTAAAATCAGTGGTGTGCCCTTTTCTCAACAAAACAAAGCTAATTGTTTTTCCAAAGACTGAATATTTTGTTTTCCTTCCTTTTCAGAGATGTTCCTGGAACTGAATCACCTCCGTCTGGAGCCTGAAATTTACATCTGTGTGTAAGTACACTTCATTTTAGCTTTTTTTGTGTGTGTGTGTGACCGCACTGCTCTAAACTCACCTATATTTATATGTAGTATGGTAAGTGGGACAGCATTAGTTGTAGGAAGGCACTGCAGGTATAGCAGTCGGTAGTTAATCCTCTGCCCCGCAGAGCTCAAAGCCTCTCAGCACTTGTCACGTTCTGTTACCGTTAATCTGAACATGATGCACTGCCAACAGGCTGACCCACTGCCTGCACCCCTGCCCCGGCCGAGGTCAGCGTCTGACGTCTCCCACAGAGGCAGGGGTGGCCTCCGCCAGGGTGCTGCTGCACTCTGAGAATTACCGCCAATTACTTGGTTTTAAAAATGCCAATGACCTATGATAACATTTTGAAACTGAAAGTTTTAGAGTTATTTTGTGTATAATTGAATTATTTCCACATTTCAAAGGTATATAAATGAAAGAAAGGTGAATATATGTGTATTTATGGATGGGCTATTAGCTTACTTTGACTTGCTTAACAGACAATGAGACCAAACAAAAAGGTAACTTTCATAGAGGAATCACATTTGATAGACCCACTGAGGTGAGTTATTAATTCCCAGAGAAAGCAGATGTCTGCTGCTCTGAGTACTGCTGCTGCACAGAACTTGTCAGCTCACTCTTTGTGATGGACAGTCTTTTGGGAAATATCCATAGAACAGATGGAAGCACTTTAATTTAGGACATATGCAGCCATTACCCCTCTGTGAATTGGTCGCACAAAGGAAACAAATTTGAAACAGTTGCTGTTTTCAGGATGTAACTCAATTGTTTGAGTGGTTCATGTTTAACATTTAGAGTTGTGTGGGCTTAAAGTGTAGCATGTGTTGACCAGCCATGCAGGTATTTGGTTTCTGGCACGGGAGCTTGGAGCAAAGTAGAACCGAATGCTGAATAAAACGTTTTTAGGCGACCATAAAGCTTAATTAACTTTCATGAACTGAAAACACACTGTGAAAGGGTTAATGTTGTTACACAACAACATGGAAAAATCCCAGGACTGGAGAAAGCTGTGTTAGCGACTAATCAATCACAAGGTGTCCACTCCCTAAAGCGTACATTGCTTTATCATCTATTTTACTCTAAATGGGATCATAACTTACTAAATAAACATCATGCTGTATTGAAGAAGACTCTAAAATAGCGAATGACATCATAAACTCATGTGTTTAATGTTGACCGAGGTAGTAAATCAAATGAGAGAATGATAAGAACCTATTTAAATAGGGCTGATACCGCGGAAAAACAGAAATCATATGTCATATAACATTATGAGCAAACCAGGAGTGTTCTCTGTGTCTTTTTCAGTATAAAGCATCCTTTATACTGAATCTGCAAATACAAAGACAAGCTAACTATTCCTCTGAACCAACTAGAGGAGTCCCACAAGTGCATGTGTCTACTTGACATTGTTCGCAGTAATACTTATATGTGTGTAAATCTTTAAAAAAGGATTAACCCATGCATACACCTGTACCTGGCCGAGATTTCATGGTGTGTCAATACCAACTGGCAGATGTCTTAACAGACATTTTCAACATGTCGAATCTTCATCACCTCCTTCCTTTGTCCCTGCCTCACTGGACCCACTTCAATTAGCATACAGATACACATTACACATACGAAGCCATCACTCTCAGGCCATAAGACTGGTGAACACTTCAGCACCTGAGCTATTCGCTTGAAACTACAACTCTATATGCAAAATACCTTAACTCAACTCAATCTGTTTACATGTCTGGATTACTTCTTTATTTGTGTATGTTATATCTTTTACCTAATTCTTATGTGATTATCTTTCTATACATATTTGATTAGCTTCGTTAGAGAGGGCTTGAAACCCAAGATTTTTATTGACAACAACTGCTTCTGTAATTGTTGTGCATTTGATAATAAATAACTTGACTGCTTACTCAAAAAACAGCTCGAGAGAAGGACAGCTGAGAAAAGTTATGATTTGCTCCAATAAGAATTCAATGTATATTTGACTTGAGTTATATCTTACCCTTTTTTATTAACCATTGGGAGAGAGAGAGAACATATCGCTGTAATATCGAATGCATTATGCCATTTCCAGTGCCATCATTGCTATTTGCATGGATGGAAGCAACAATTAAAATTGACTAAGGTTTCTGTACTGTATTTTTAAAATAGGTAACTTGACCGTTACTTTAGTACTATTTATCATAAGTATTGTAGGATATTTCCCTATATTTCAAGTCGCATCTGTTAAAAAGTAAATCAAAAGTCACATTAAAAGTCCTGATAAACTTTGTGAGGATGTTATTTAAGAGAGGAGATACATCATCAGGAGAGAAGAAGCTGCAGGTGTGTCTGCGGCTGCACGAGGGCAGAGCGTCATTTCCAGAGAGGTGAGGCCGACCATACTGTCACAAATGGGAACGGATCGGGTACTGACAAGTACAACGGCACACAGCTGAACTCTCCGGATGAGAACGTCAACAAAGACGTTGCCTACCAACGTTGTTGCGTGTGAGCACCACGCCTTGTGTGTGTGGCGGCAGCATCTGTGGAGTTTATATTGTTTGTACATGTCCACGTTGCGTTGATGCTCCTGTTGGTGCCGTGGTGTACATAGATCCTTTTATTTATTGTCAATCATTTGTAAATAACTGGCAGTTGTATATTATATTTGATAATCAGTAGTTTGCAGAGTTCTAAGGACATAAGAGGCTGCTTGTTGACGCCCTTCATAACATTGAACGCAGTAACGTTTAGGCAGAGTACATTTCATCTGACTTTTACTTTAACCGAAATGGGCGTATATATTTACACAAGTACTATAACTTGAGTAAAATTACTTTAAAGTACCATTATGCCTGCTTTTTACTTGAATATAATATTCTAGTAGGCTACTCTTTCCACCTCTGGCTATTTCTAACACCTGTGCTTTGTATCCTGTACAAAGTCAAAACACTTCATACCAAATTTTTGAATTACAAAATGATCCAATCAAGGCTGATCAAATTAACTAAAAATCAATTAAGAATCACAGCAGTTTTATCCCTGCTGCTAAATGTCTGGAAGGCAGCTGCAGTTGTTTTGTCTGTGCTTTCTCCTCTCACTCATCACAAAACACACCTTAAAAAAAGACCAGGGATATTAACCATCATTTACTGCATGTTCGTCACATAACATGTGCAGCCCTTGATATTTTATGTCACAGTGTTATGGTCTACATCATTGTGTGCTTGGTTGTAGCTATTTTACACATATGTTATTTTGTGCATATTCATATCTACATGTGTGTGTGTGAGAGCACACTTCTTATAATCCTTAGTGGCTCTCAGCTTCTTTTTAAATATTTCATTCAACAATGTGTCGTAGCTCTGTTTGTGTTGGATTAGACAAAGTATTTAGTTGCCTGGTTGTACATTTGGAAAATAACATCCTCAGGACGGAGGACTGCGCTTAAGAGTGGTTTTGAATACATCGTGGGCCCAATTTATCTTACCTTTTCCTTGTCTTGTCTTCAAATGACTGTTTCTACGATTAGATCTGATATTCAGCAATGGACATGCATTGACAAGCATATGTTCTTATATGAAGAAATGTATATATATCTAACCATTAAGCAAACCATTGTTTGAATGTTAAAAATACAAAACTCTTAATATGTGTTATTTTTAGCTGATACAAGAAACACAAATGTAAACAAAAGTTGTGTTTACATTTCAGGGTTTCTCACTAACAATTCTGTGTGAATCCTTGAGGCTTAAGAAACATGTTGACGTATATACTTCTTCATAAAACTGCAAAGCCAATTAAAAAGAATATTCAAAATGGCATTGTCGACATCCCATAGAGCAGTGAACCTCCCTTATTTCTGCCTGCATATTTCTGGTAACCAAAGCGCTCATTCCCAAAGTTACATTGCTGATGCTTGAAATGTTTGAGTTTGCTACAATTTAACATCTCCGGTCTCTTTTTCTTCATCTGTTTCAAAATGTATTGTAGCGAGCAATGGACAATGAGCTGTACCCAGCATGCCGTTTGGTGGCGTAACAGTTGAAAAGGGTCCCCTCTTGATACATTAAACTACTAGTAAATATGTCCAGTAGATTTCAAGAGCTTGCACTCGACACTGCACTTCCTTGTGTCGTAGGCAAAGCGAGGGAGAGGTGACAGTAATGTGTGTCATCTTAAAAGCTTGCTCTTGCACATACATGTGCGTTCCAGTGGCCGATTTATGGCATACAAACAAAATAAGAGAAATTAATATAAAAACATCCAAGTTTGAAAATCCTGCATGAGAGTGAATTATGTTGAAAACCCCGGTCGTTTTCCCCAGAGAGAGATTACTTTTGAATTGTAGGACAGAAACAAAAATCCCCAATCTTTTCCCTGTAGGATCTGGCATTGGACATTTTAGAGCTATTTGCCATATCTCAGGCTCCATACCAAATGTCAGCCTGCAGTGACGTGAGACATTTGTTATCATTGATAAGGAAACATTTTCAGCTGGCAGGATGCCATTTGTACAATATGAGCACACAAAGTTTTTTATGTGTCAAGAAAGGAATCTATTATCAAGCAATTCTTTTCAGTTTTAATGGATCAGTGCAAAACTAGCTGTATTGTTGCCTTTGCATACCGTTTTAAAGAGTCTTTGTTGTTTCTGGCCTCTAATGTAATTTAAAAGCTTTGCATTTGAGCGTGTATCATTAGGGATTTTTTTATGAATGGATAAAACAGACTTTAATTTGTTTATTTTCTAACCAGGGTTTAATTTTTTTGTTTTGTGTAGTCATTTCCAGTTCCACCAACACATTTACATTGTTAGTTTGATGAGTCACATTATGTTGTGCTTGCAGTTACACTTACAGCAACAAAAAAATATATGGCCTTTGGTGTGCGTGATTAGAAGACAAAGTTAGTATTTGCGAGCTTGTGAAACGATGTTTGTTGCATATTTTCTAGCCTGTTGCCAGCTGGTTGACTTTCCCCACTCTTCCATAACTCTTACCTACATGCAGTAAATCTGTCCCGTTATATTTAATGAGAGACTGAGTCATGCTAATTGCCCATTTCAATTACACCGGATATACATGTTAATTGATCCTTCCACGACCAGTTAACCAAAACCTCTGTTTTTGTTGTGTGATTGTGGCTGGAGGAAGAGCGCAATTAGCATTCTTCTCGTGAGGGTTTTTTTTGCCAAAAAGAAGACGATCTACATGTGTGAATCAACATAAGAGGAAACGTTGCTTTTTAGGAAATACACTTCTTGCTTAGAGCTTAGAGAATGTTGATACCCAGGGTGTCTACTGGGTCTTAGAAAGTATAAAAAGTTGATAAATCAAGTTAGCAGCACTCAGGGCCCTTAAAATACTTAAAATGTCTGCCATTTCCCAAGGTGTTCAATTCTGTAGCTCAATATGTACATTTGTGCAAAGTGGTTGTATGCAAAAGGTTGTGTTAATTGTATAGACGTACAGTGGCATTCTGCGTAATTTTTTTGTGGAATCCTGCTAGATTTGACATCATTGGAAAAAGACAACCGTTAATGTGCTCACTGAGCCACTGACTACTGCTTGATAGCGATAGGTTGTTAAATTACCTAGCTATGTTAAGGGGGAAATGCAAGTTTTGAGACAAAGGGCATGGTTTGAACCATGGTTGAGGCTGTGAGGTGTAACGTTTCTGCTTTGTGTGTCGGAAAGCGTTAGTGTAGCCTCGATAAGGTTCAACATAGTCCAGTCCCACATGCTACGTGCTAGCCACAAAGCTGCTATGAGGCGCAGAGAGCAGGTCTCTATCGCCCATTTCTGTGCTACACCACGCCATTAACAACCAGCTGAAGCTACTCCAACCGCCGCCACTTCATCATCTAACGTGACTGCTGGTAGATGCCGATCCAGCGCAACATGTGGAGGTTCTGTTCTGTTGCAACACAGCAGCAAAACAACAATCCTTCAATTGAAATGACTGGATTTCAGATCTTTTTCTAGCGAAGTTCCCAAATTCAGAAATAGCACCGTCCACAACACGGTGAAGTTGAGCTTTACGATGTGGCAGCTGGAGATGCTCCTGAGAGCGATGAACTACCTCTTCCACAACGTTCCTGCAAGGAGAAAGGACCTCACCAGTCCTCCTGCTCCCCAGTACCAGTGTGTGGACACATATGGATTGAAAATGTCGCAGAGAGAGTGTGGTTGGGGTTTCGGATGATGCTGTCAAGAAGAAGAAGATCCCAAACCCTGCCACCACCTCTTATAGCAGCAGCAGAAGGGAACCGTTCATCGTAGCCGAGGTGGAGTTCTTCGTGGCGCTGATCTAGTCATCACACCTCACATCGCACAAATAATCTACTGTAAAACTACAACTTGCCATTTTTACATCTCTTTACGTCGTTTTTTGTACGGATTTAAACAATTGTGTCATTTTTGTACCGATTGAACAAAATAAACATATAGTTTATTAGTGAACTCTAGAACTGCTGTGCAGAGAGGCTAGCTGTTTCCCCCCCCCTGTTTCTAGCCTTTGTGCTAAGCTAAGCTAACCGGCTGCTGGCTACATAAAGTGAACAAGCGTCAATTGCTTTAAATTCCTTTGTATGTTATTATCACAGCAACTGCATTTGTACATTCACTCCATTATTATAGTTTAGTTTTAGGGATATTTCATAGATCACAGATTATATAAATTATTTATTATAAAGTGCTTTACACTGAGAAGCTAAAGCATGTGTTGTATTCAGAATATTCACATGAGTAGTTGTCTCATTGATGAGTAGGAACGGAAGATATCAGCTCATCAAGAATAATGAAATTAAGGATGTGAGCTTTTGTTGACAGGACTGTGTGTGTATGAAAAGGCTTTCCGCAGTACGTGTAGTATACTTACTTTGAAACTTTTACAAGGTCTGAAAAGAAAGTAGTGAGTATGTAAAACCTTGTCTGGCACAAAACCTTGGGAAAGGGCTGATATTGATTTTCCTGCTGAGATGTGTTCAAAGTAGATGAATAATAATTGGAAAGTATTAACATAAAAACTATCCGATTTTCATTCAAAGGTTTCACAAAACCACATTAATTCATATTACAGCTGGATGTACTCCTCAGGTTTTGTAACACTAAACTATTGTCCGTCTGAATTGACAACTTCCATGTGTGTGTTGCAATAATGTTCTTTGTTTCAAACACTTAATCAGGGTGTCACAACATCAGCCAATACCACTCCTGATGAATTATTGATTAGGTGTGAGACCTCTGGAAGACACAGCTGTCGTTGGAGTGGTTGGTGTTGTTGTGAAACAAACATTCTTGCTTGAGGAGTATGCAAAAGAGAAAGATTTGCACAGATAGTTTGAAGACATGGCTGCATTCTTGTATTGATGTTCTAATTTTAACCTGGATTAGATTTTAACTCTCAATATGGTCAAAACATGTTAGAAAGAATAATGTGTCTTAAGAGATAGTTGTCAATGCCGTGGGGTATTTCCTCCCTTTACATTTGTGAAATTTCACAAATGCCAAGATTCAGACGTCTCCACCGGCGACACAAAATGTCTTCAAGGTCTTTTTATTAAAACACCAAGGACAGGCTGTTCCAGAGGAGAACACAGAGAACCACATGCCCACATACCCTCACACACGCACAGATGCACATGCACACCATGCAGACACCCCCTTTGAGCTGCCTCTGTGATGAATCATCAGGGTCTGATGTGGTCAACGGCAACCAGTGTTTCTGTGTTTGCTCAGATTCTGCCCTCACAGCCACATGGGACTTGAGAAGCTGCGTTTAGCTGAGTCATTGTCAAGTTTTTTTTTCTCTTTTTATTTGCTGACTCCATGAAACAAGCCATCTTTCTTGACTGAAACAATATAGCTGAACTTCTAAATTTCCTTTAAGACATTTTAAATGTTTCCAACGACTCAGCAGGTGCATTACCTGGATGCACATTACAGATTTGAATATATAAGACTTTAAAAAGTGCTCCTATAACATTGTGTGACTCTTTACAAAGATTACAGATTCGTACCAGCGTTACCAACAATTTAACTTGACCACCAACACCTTGGTTGTGTTATAATGAACCCCACTGCCCTTCTTGACAAGACCCGCCCTGCGTTGCATTTAAGCATCAGGGATCCATGCTCACCAAGGAAACGCAACAGTATTGATTTTTTGACAGCTCTGACTCAGCAGAATAACCCCCACAGTGCTTCCAAGGGTCTGCGTAGTGATAATTCCTTTCATTATCCAACTGATTTAATCTCGATAGCTGACCTCGCAATACATTGTGGTCATGTAACGTTACTTTTCTGAAAGTGAAACACGTGGCGGTGACTTCAATGGATCAATAACGATGGACTGTACCTTCATCAAGCCACCATTCGTTTGATCAATAAAGCAAACCTTGTGGAAGAAAGAAAATAGTTTGATGGATAGAAAACTAGTTACCTCCCCCCGTCGTTCAAAGATGGACGCCTGGCCAATCATAGTGCTTGAATGCCGTACAGGATGGGTCTTGCCAAGAAGAGCAGTGGGATTCAAATATAGACCATATCTTCTGTCTATTTATTTCTGTCTCATTATCTTGTGTGTGTGTGTGTGTGTGTGTGTGTGTGTGTGCTCTCCTACCACACATACTCAAACACACTTGCAGTCAAGTCTGGAAGAGATTGTGCTCAAATGACAGCGAATTGAATGCATCGCAGACGTCTGTCGTCACTGAAATTCCTTTTCTACCTTCTGATAATTTTACCAGAGCAGTGGTGGTGGTATGTGCAGCTCCTCCATCTTACAACCATGACTGAAAGAGTCAGGACTGGGACTTTGGAACATACAAATTTAAGCCTTGTTGGGGGAAAAAAACTATGAATTTTACTTTGTTTTATAGTCAAATATGCATTTTCAAAACCCATTTAAGATCCTATCTGGAGATAGCTCTTTTTGTTTGATCAGTTGTTGCCCAGGCATTCATTCTGGGTCTGTTTAAACAGTCGGGAGGTTTTGCAGTCAACGTCAATTTATCTTGACATGCAAGTTAATGAATGCACCTTAGAACAATTATAATCAGTAGCCTTCCACGTCAGTGACTTTGATAAGCACTTTTGTTTGTGCAGAGCCGTTTCAGTGTAAAAAGATTAATATATGGTGAACAGTCACATGATACAGCTCCAGGCTTCTCCAGTAAAACAAATACACAAGTTGAGCCACATTATTTATTCGTCTCTTTCGGAAAACCAGATGAAACATATTGAACAAATGAAATAGTCTGGAACATCAGGATCTGTTATTATGTGTATGTAGATCTTTTGTGTTATGGTAAAATGGCTTTACCAAAATAGCCCACTGTCATAAATATAAGGCTGTCCTAAGTTGACATGTCTACACTAAATGAGAGATTTCAGGACTTGAAGGCTGCATCCTCCACCTGCAAGAAATGTATAATAAGTGGTTGAGGTGAATTCTCTCGCACACAGAAAGACACCTGTCTTGTTTTCCAAACTACCGGGGATAAGTTAAATGAAGTTTGCAGATGTTCACGGGGAAGAAAACCTGGGTTTTCATGCAGTGGAAAAGTATATACGTAAACTTAATTGGCAATAAATTAAGTCAATTATACTGACAGATGACAGCACAAATGGTGACTATGTGCTGAAGGAAAGTAAAGGCTGTAATTTGAGAGAGGGGAGGAATCACCGCTATATTTTTATGGCTCCTCACACCAGCTATCACCACGTTATTTATGATTCTGTCAGTGAAGGTTACATGGGAGGAGATGGGATATTTTAGTCCGGGAATGGCAGGAAAAATGAATCTTGGAAGTGTTCCTACCAGAAGAAAGGGGATGACCCGCTGTACATCACAATGACAAAGACCAAAACGAATCATGTTAGTCCGTCTCTTAATACTTTCCTTCCCTACCATGTGTGCGGCTCTCAGTCCCAAACCCATTAATTCCTACTATAGGGTTCATCTTAAATACATTTTTTAAGAGGCTTAATTATTCCTTTAAAGAGCTGGGTGTAGTTTTTTTTAACAAATAGCAGTAAATAGTGCATTTGTTGGGGACTATTTTCAGACGGGGATTTATACACTAGTGAGTTTAAGTTACATCAGCAAGACGCTGTATGTGGGCTTGACTCAAAATAAATTCCAGTGGCCACGTTTGTCAGCCAGGACAAAGTGTGTGGCTTTGTGTGTTTTGATAGGAGGAAGAAAATATATCAGGTTAAGGCTTAACACACAATACTCCTCAGTAAATTTAGATTTATTTCAAACATGTATAAAATATAAAGGAAACAAATCAAGAATAACCATGAAAAGGAACAGTAAACATATACAGCAAATTATAAATGAACGGACTGAATATAAGGCTGGGCGATATTTCAATATGATAGTTAAGCGTCTATTAATGGAGTCATATGGTGATAGAATCATATATCCAGATATCGTTATAAACAATTATGTCATCTATATTAATAATAACAAGACGTTTTAACAAAAAATTCTCAGAACATTTGAGATAATAAAGATAATATCAAACGCCTTCTCCTTTACTTGTTATTCAATAAAATTAGGCTAATTTTTTCATTTGTGGTTATCAACCTACTCAATCTATATTTTAAATATGTCAAAAAAAAAAAAAAAAAGGTTCCTTTATTTACCAGAGCTAATCAAATACACATGATCTATTTCTTTCTTATATATTTCCAACCTTTCTATATTGTATGTGTTCACTCATCTGAGTGGGTGTGAGGCTTAATGGAAGAGCTGCAAATAGTTTCCATTGATAGATCAAAAGTAAGTTCAATCTATTTATGTGCACGTTGCTCACTCCTTCTGTTGTTCTACAAGTAAGATGGAGAGGAAAGTCTATAAAGGAAGTTTCCTTTTTTATTATTATTATTTTTTTTACATTTTCTGCTTATTTCTTTGTGTAGATAAAGCTGAAATCCCAGAGCAGTGTTTACTTTGAAAGACCTTGATCTTGTGGAATAAGTTCTCTGTTTCCATACTAAGCATCAAACCTCTTAAAATCAGCAGCATGTTGTATGGGGAAGTTTCATGACCATTAAGGGTAAAATAAAGAAGCAAAACAACCAAAAGTCACCAGTTTCCAAAAGGCTCTAAACATTTCAATAAGCAGTTATATTGAGGTAGAAATGTCAGCGTAAATGAGCGTTTATATTCATCCTGATGTTTGTAGTGGAGACTTTATGGAGCCTGATGTTTTTGAGGACTTGAACTGATTTCAAATGTCTCATAAAAGCAAATGACTGTAAACAAGAAGTAAATAACCCTGTTGTGCTGCAGAAATGTACTGTGAACACAGTATTTCATTGCGCCATATATGTTTTACTATGGTCAGCGGTGTTGTTATCCATTTTTGACATAGTGTGTCTTTGTGAGAGGACAATGGTTCAGCAAAGTTTTCAGCAGCTTCATGTTTCAGATTGCTCGTTTGTTTCACAGCCTTAAACATTAAAAAAATTGTCTGTTTAGTCCATGACTCATCTTTTCTGTGCTCTTGTTTTTTCTTTAAGCAATGGGAGGTGAAGCCTGCTCGTCTTCTTCACTGTTCTCTAGTGTCTCCAGAGACAGGAGTGCTTTTTCCCTTCTCTTTCCATCTTTTTGGATACTTCTTTTACGACTTGGGTCTCTTTATAGTATTACCATGGCTGTACACACTACATCTATGACAGTTTTTCAGTGCCTAAAGTGTCTGTTTATCTCCTAATATGTGTGACATGTTTGACATCATTAAGAAAGCATTACGCCCTTGGAGGGGTGGCAGTAAAATTGCATTTGGTTGCGACCTTTGACAAACTGTTTGCTGTTGGGGGATTCTCCTGCATCTGGGGGAATTAGGCCACAGCCGCTCACTCTATCCTCCCATTGAAATAACATGCACATAAACAAAACTGTCAGGGGGAGAGGAAGACAGAGGGAGTGGAAAGATCCCTGTGGGATCACGTGTGAACGAGGGTCAGAGTGTGAGAGAAACTAAATCTTAAAAGGAATGGGTAGATTGAGTCCAAAAAACACATACAAAAGCACAATTTTTAATGTGCTGGGCCTCTTAGAGACAACCCAGCATTCACATCAATGAAGTAATGAAACTAAACAAACTAGAACTGTGATAAATGCACCCACAAACCCATTCTAACCTGAGTATCCGTTAGTCCCTGCAAACCAAAAGCTGAGAGGAAGTGAGCAAAATGTGTCACTCATAAAGCGATGAGGCTCCAAATGCTAACAGGTCACCAAGAAAGCTATCATCTAACACTAGAAAGGAAACCAAACTCTCAAACACAGCTGTACACGGCCCTGCTTGGAACTTACATGTCCATGTTTCTCTATGAAAAGTTCAGCCCTTACCCCAAATTACCTTTGTCCCCGCTCTCACCCCCTCTCTCACTCTTTCTCGTCCTTTCGTCCCTCTCTTTTCCTTTCGCTCCTTCTCTCCCCAGATATCTGCTCACCAGCTGCGCTCAGATGGCTGAGAGAAGCAGTCGGGATGAGTTTTTATGGAGCGTGCACACACACACACACACACACACACACACACACACACACACACACACACACACACACACACACACACACACACACACACACACACACACACACACACACACACACACACACACACACACACACACACACAGAGACACCCGTGCAAGAAGAATATTAGAGTGACCCGCCACAGCAGGGATCCGGGACTTTTGTCCCAGAGTTTAGCGATTGCTCTCTGTTCTCATTTTTCCACATCTTTTCACCGTCTATGACCGCATCAATTTAAAACAGATGCCATCTCACTCACCAGTGAATGCAGATAAACACTGGGTTATGGTCCGAGAAGGTCAGGAATTTGGCTGTTTCTCTGCTCTAATCCGATTAGTGTTTCTTTTTTTGTGTGTGTGACTAATGTGAAAGTGATTAGACTGCAGGTTTTTGCCCAGAGAATGAGGAAAGTGTGGTAAAAACAGGGTTGATTGAACAAGCTTTATTAATGTTAAGTCGGTATTTCTCTCTAAGTGAAGAGTAAAAGAACACTACATACATATATGTATGCACTTATCTAGCTAAAGTCAATGCATTACAGAGATGCACATTTAATTTCATCACACCAACTGACAATTGACTGTTCACTAGGCTCCGCCCCCTTAGTAACTGTTGCCATGGCTGTTGAGCTTTCCGTTCTTGCATAGTACAAAATTCATAATTCCCTTTCTAATACTAATTTTATATTGCTGTGAAAACATCACCTATCAACAACTGCATTTATTTGAGTTTCTTGCCAATATAATAACTTTTAGAGTAATACTAATTTTTACTGAGTAGAGCTTAAACGCATCGGACCCAATCCAAGTTACGAGCAACGTGTCAGCGTTTGTTCCCTTACCTCTTGGTTCTCCGGCTTCCTTCCACGGTCCTTAGACAACATGTGGAGAAGAATATTTAAAGCTTGACAGGCCTTACTTGCTTACGGTTGTTAAGATACGATTGGACCAATGGCTGTTCAGGGGGGAGGGGTTTAGCAAACAGTCAAATGGCGTCAATTCTCACATTTTACTGCTAAGATGGCAGTGTATGTCTCCAGTCTGTGTTGTTGCCAAGGTGACAGGAAGTACGTTGTGATGCCTGCCCCACTGACCTTGAGTAAACCGCGACCAGACTTTCAGCAAGGTTTCCCCTTGATCGACTTTTTGATGGTGACGAGAATGCTGGGGTCGTTTTTGTGACCTCCTACCAGAAAGAGGAAAGTGTGTGTGTGTGTGTGTGTGTGTGTGTGTGTGTGTGTGTGTGTGTGTGTGTGTGTGTGTGTGTGTGTGTGTGTGTGTGTGTGTGTGTGTGTGTGTGTGTGTGTGTGTGTGTGTGGTGTTGGGTAAAAAGGTGTTGAGGGGGATGTGAAAGTCGGGTCACGGGGCGGATGGACTGAACAGGTTACAGAGGATGTGAAAGACGGTGGGGCCTCATGAGCAAACATAGCTATAGTGTGAGATGAGAGAATACTGAAGCGGGTGTGTGTTTATGAACATAAGGAGTACTTTCCCATAGTGCTCCAGTCCAGCACCTCCTGTCCATCACCTTGGATTTCACAACTTTGAGATGATAAATATTCAGCTCAGATCATCAATCAGGACATGAGAGGGTTCCAGGCATGAAGGAGCGAAGTGTTTGGTGAGACCTACAGCTTCATGCTGACTCTTTGCTCTCTCTTTCACGCCCTCCTCTCAGCTTTCTGTCTCCGCTTTGTTCTCCCTGAACCACTGATCTTTGACCGGAAAGACCTTGCCGGGGTTGTTTGAGAGCCAACATTGGAAGGCCATAAATCTGTCGCCAAGCAGATGAGTGAGTTTAGCTTCTGGACTTCACCTTCACTGACATGGGACTCAGTTTTTAAAGGAAGTGCTGTCCAACAGGAGAGAATGAATGTCCGTTTGTGTTATGAAGAAAACAATTATGAAGGGTGAGTTGTAGGATGTTCACTAAATTATCTTGGACTTTTACAGAAAGCTTCCCTCAATGAAGATTCAGAAAAACAGTTTCCAAACACAAACATCTGCAATACATTTTAAGTTAATTCATCCAGACCATTATCACATATAATGTGTCCCTGGGCTCAACAACATTTCCGGACTCCAAGCTCTCCATTAAAACAAGTACAACTACGACTGTTAACTATCAAATAAAAAGGCAAAAATAAAAACAAATCTAAAAAGAAAGAAATCAAGTCCAAAAGTAAGATTATAACCCAAATTGAAATCTAACAAGATAAGTTCCAGAAGTCCAATAGCACTTTGGAAGTATCTGGGTGGGGGAGGTTGTGTATAGAGTTTGGGCAGCGGGGATAATATGATGATTAGGCATAATTAATATTTACCATCTTGATTTAGCATATCAGGATGCATACGTTTCCTGATTGGCACTAAACAGAATGTACAGCTGGGGCTGATGGGAATGTCAATATTTTTTCAGGTATTTGATGATAAACAAAGTCTTTCACAAATGCAAATCCAAAACTTTACAGTTCATCCTGAGGGAAACACAAATGTCCGTGGCGAATGTTCCGGCAATCCATCTGAAAGTTGTTGAGATGTTTCACTTAAAACCAAACAATGAAACAATTGTAAATGAGTCAGCCTCACTTTAAAGAGAGGATTTTCATATCCATTGTTTTGGGGCACAAACTCTCAGCAACAAACCCCAGACAACAATCTGTACAGCAATTTCAGCTTCAGGTCAATTGTTGTTGATGTTTTACCTTCCAAAAACTTTCCTCTTTGCATATAAAGCAAGCCAATTTTCTGGAGGGTACGCTTGATATGCACAAAAAAAATAAAGTTCTTTCTCTCTGAGATTTGTGTGCAGGACACAATACAAAACAAAGCAAAAAATAACTTTTACATAAATCTCCAAACTATTTTTGATTATCCATAACCACCCATTAAATGAGAGACGGAAAACAGAGGAGTAAGAAGAATGCAATATAAGAGGGAAGTGGAAAACAGAGTCAGAAAAAGTTTAAAACGTGGGGAAAATGGATTGATATTGAACAGTCTGGTTAACTTTTCCTATTTCCTCATCGAAATGCAAACATGTTGGTGAAGTTGGTTTGAAGGCCACGCTTGAATGGGTATCGTCTGGCTCATGCGGTCAAACCATGACTATGGTTTACTTACTTACTGCAATTGAAATACACATTACCATGCAATTAGTCGTCCTGTTTCTAAAGATTTTGCATTTGCACAGGATCTGCAAACTACCACCTACATCTGTTTTCCAAATTGGGACCAGACGATCAGAAAGGGAAGTAACTTTTGTGCAGATTGGTGATGGTTGGATTGGAATCACTGGTTTGTGTGACAGGTCAGAATGGGATGTTGATGTTGGCACTCTAACCTTCTGTGACAAATGAACGGTCTGAGAAACTTCATAAATATAGACTAAGTAATTGTTTTTGGAATGATATCGGCCCAAGAATGAAGGGAAACAGGAAGAGTGAGGCTGATTTAACAGTTTATGAATCAGGCAGAAATTGTTTTGTGGATAGAAAACATATCTGAGAACCATATTTAAGCTGCTGGAAGTCAAGAAGACTTCAAATCGTAATTTGTTTATCATGACTGAGTAGGAACAACCCCAACAAATTAATATAAGCACTATGTCTGCCGTCCAAATATACCAGAGAACATGCACACGCAGCTCACAGTCACACAGTAATGATCATGCACGCTGCATGCTTTGTATGCTGAAGCTCGCTCCAGGAAATGAGAGGTACAGCCTCCTCTGTTCTCTGAAGAAAAAGTGTCATTTCTTTTGTTCTTTTTTATCACTAGTTGATAATAAAAAAAGTATATAAAAAGTCTTATTAATGGGCCATGAGCCTAGCACTCCTGACTGATGGTAGAGTCTTTTAGCAGATTTCTGGCAGCTTGTGAAGTGGATAACGATGCGTGTTTACAGAGTAACTCATCACCCAGTATTAGTTCATTGGTGACAGATATACTCTCTCTCTCTCAAACACTTTATGCTCAGAACCAGTGACATGGCAAGAGGCACGGAGCCAAGGAGGCTCCAGACCATCCAAGCTCCCTTTTCCTTTGTGACTGATAGACTTCAAAGTTCAGGAGGCTCACATTTGTTAACTCTCTGTCAAAGACAACACTTTGGTGCATCAGGTATTGACTATGGATAACTAAGGGCCACATGAAAAAAAAGTTTTAAAGCTGATATCAATTGCGTTTTTAATAAATAAAACCCTTAATATCCATCTTTATATCTATATATGTATACATCTCTGTGTTGCAGCACCTCAGGCAAATTTCCCAAACTGTCACATACTCTGCTATCAAGAGACTCGCACCTATATACATTTGTCATAGCTTGACAGGTTGCATATCTCTTGTTTGCCAGCAGCAATAAAGAGTAACGACTGTTTTGTGCCAGAAGCACAGGCACAAGTATAGTTTGACATTGTTATAGAGCTGCAAAACCTCTTAGGTTTGGTACAAAGTATCTGACTTTGATGCCAGTGGCTGCGGTTTGTACATATACCCGTCTCTTTCCAACAGTCAAAACTGGTTTCTTTTAACCATGACCATGATCTTTCCATAATTTAAACTCTAGACTTTGTTGTCCCCTAGGACAAATTCCTTTCCACAGCACGGTACAAGTCAGACAAAGATACATACAACAGTGACAACATCCAGTGACAGACAACAGTAAACACTGGCTAACTATGGCTACAGGGATTAGACTTTTCTCAAAGCAAGTTCTTCTGCACCTCAGTTCTCTCTGTACTTGCGCCCGGATTGCAGTAGGCTGAGTTGGTGAATCAGTGGATGCCGTGTTCTATTGAGGTTGCAATACATGCAATGGCCTTATTGTTTAGATCTGAGAGGTTGGGTGTGAGGAATCCAATTATCGTGGCAGCGGTGTTTGTGGTACGTGTGATTTTGACTTTTAACAATAGTAGACCCTAACAATAGTGGAGGCAGATTAGAAAGTGTTACTGTAAATCATTTTTGTGACGGTCCTGTTGGTTAACCATAGACCTGGTAGTGTCACACTGAGCTACGTGGGTAATTTAACAAGCTTTGCGAAGCCTCATTGGAATAATTGTCAGTCTTCCACACAGAAACTCACTCAAAACTTACGGATTTAATCTTTAAGTCTAAGATAAGTAGGTGGTTAAGAGGACTTATCTGATAAGGGTCATGGGTCAATTTCCACACAGCATCCATCCATCAAAAATGCCTTTTACATAACATACACACATGTCTAGGTAGGTTAGCATGATAGCATCTATGGTTTTATTTTACCTCAAGATTGCTTTATCAGGTTTATACATATGCACTTCTTGGATTACCTTGTACATTACAGTGACTTAACCTTACTTAAGACAGTTGGCATTTTGTTTTTGCCTGCATTATTAATGCAATTTGCAAATGTCAATATGCGGCAGCAGCTGAATTTCATGAAAAACGAACAGCTGTGTCAAACCGTGGAGCTTTCGGGGGAGTTTGTTTTGGGTTTTTTCTCCGGCTGGGAACATTGCTGTGAAACCAAAACCAGCGAAAGGCAGAGTCTGCAGACTTAGCACAGTCTGCTCGTGTTTTTCTGACCAGCAGCGCTAATAATGCATAACTCCTGGAAAACATTGGGCCGGGTTGCTGTGCGGAGACAAGCTGTTGTGACTAAAACGGCTTCCGTGATTAATTACACAAGAGTCCTTCATCACACAGAGTGCAGCCGCTCTAAACATCGCCCCCACCTCCTACTGCCTTCTCCTCCATGAAGAGGGGAAAAACATTTCATTGTCAAAGAGCCTTCAGGAATTGATGACACATGATATATGATGCTATAAAGCAAAAAAAAACTAAACATGCCTACGTATGTGCGGCACGTATTTCTTGAGGCCAGGTATAACTGTCTGCATCTTATATAGCCAAAAAGCTATACTTAACCACATACAGGTGTGTTTCTGGCACGAGCAGCGAGATGGCAGGTGTGTTTGCTATAACAATGTGATAATAACTATCATTACTGCCCAGTAAGACCAGGCGTGTTAGCAGGAGGCTGGGACGGAGAGGAAAGCAATAATACTTTAACCAGGATGTGAGCACATAACTGACATTTCTGCACACACACACACACACACACACACACACACACACACACACACACATTAGAGGACTATGAGAGAAATACACAAACAAAAACTCACACAAATTAGCACCTTGGTGATTTGAATTTAGCTCCAAATGAACCCTTTTAGAATGTGCTGAGAATAAATGCCCCCTACAGATTACCGTTACTTCATCCGAGGAGGAAAGTGCAAGTCAGTGTTTTAGATTGTAATCGCTCACAGATAAGGTGCAGCCTACTGATAAAATGCCTCTGAACTTAAGTTATGTATAAATGCATGCATGGGTCATATGATAATAAACACAGGAAGTGGTTTGCCTATTTAAAATCAGGAATGTGTCACAGAAAGTTTTTTATTTATTTAATTATTTAATGAATGGACATGGATTACACACACACGCGCGTACACACACACACACACACACACACACACACACACACACACACACACACACACACACACACACACACACACACACACACACACACTACACTCACAGATTACTGTAGTTGGGAAACAAACTGATTTTTCTTAGGCTTGTTCCACATTTCTGCTGCCTCACCATCTGGGGAAAAATCCACCACAGCATTTCAGCACCTCCCCGGTGTTGTAAACAGAAACAGACATGTGTGTGTACAAAAGAGCGCACATCTTTAAATTATTATACCTGTGAAGGCTTTCACTGACTGTTAATTTACCTCATCAACAATTTTAACCCTCAATCGTAATTGTGATTTTACCTTTAATCATAAATCTAACATAAATCTAACCTTTAAGAAGTATGTAAGGGTCAGCAAAATGTCATAATGCAAGCACATTCATTGTTCATAACTTTGAAAAAAAGCTCCAAAGAAAGCATTATTTTCTAAAGTGCTTTTTTAATGAACTCCGGGGGCCAAGACAAATTAAATGGCGTGATAAGCTCTGACTGCACTGCTGATAACGGGAAAAGTGTCAATAATGGTAATGATGATGATAATTGTGACGATCGCATTCCTGATTAGTTTGGGAATATTTAAGAGGGTACTATTGCGGACTGATCGCACTATGAGCAACTTGTTTCTGAATACTTTCAAAGTCATCATTCACTCAGCTGTGATGCTTCACAGGGTTTGTCCCATCTTTGTACTTTTTCTTGGCGTCTCACTCTGACTGTGCTGCTAAGTGCTACTTTAGTGGGCTTGTGTGGGTTGATGTGTGTTTGTGTGTGTGTGTGTGTGTGTGTTAGAGAGAAATATACCAGATGTTATTTTGCAGGAGAGAGGAGACAAGCCTCTCATGGCTAGTTGTAAAAAAGATAATTGTTACACTGACTACAATAAAATATAACAACGTCAAGAAAGGTCTGTTTTTAAAACTGGTAACACTTTCTAATAAGGTACCCTTTAGGGAGGGTTTATATGTTTTAACTAATGGCTTGATTAATCTTTTAATAATCATGTTTAAATGTGTTTAAGATTAGTAAGACGCTAACTAACAATAACAACTTTATAGCTGGAATTGATCCTCCAAAAGCACGACAAATAATTTGTCTTTCTAGCTAGAACGTTTAAGCTAAGTTTTAACCACTGTAGATTTGATGAATTAATGAATGAATAACCATTTATTAACCTTTGTAACTGCTTTCTTATATATTTTTACCCTTAGTGTATTATTTGTAACAAATGGCTTTATCTCATGGTTATAAATCATTAACTAATGGTTTATAAAGCTTAATAGTGAGTCAGAACTCCAGTCATAAATGGAGAACCAACATTCATAGCTGCATTATTATCAAATAGAGACTAGTAATAGCAGCCAAAGGGATTTTTCACAATTTGGAAATCCCAACCTCTTCTTCTCACTAACTGATTCAGTTAGGTAAGTTTTAATTATTTACTGGAGACAACTGCAGTTTGTTAACATTTAGCCTCACAGAGCCAGTAATATCGCTGTAGATGTTTGTTTTTTATGTTTTGCAATTAAAACAAATAATCGTTCCGATGCACCCCCTCCCACACTCCCGTCCACTAAGCAGAGATAAACAGGGATCAGCTGGTCGCCAATTACAAAATAGGTGGTGGGAAAGAGAAAAAACTAAACAAATAAAAATAGCTGCATGCAGTAATACACCTAATCAATGTATCTTATGTCAAATGTTGCACAGACGACTTATGTCATACTCAGATTAAACACAAAATTGCTATTGTTTAAGGCTGCCGACTCCTAATCTTGTTAAAAGGGGGCCTTATTAAAAAGTCGAACCAAATTGAACTCAATTACATTTAACAGAGTTAAACTCAATAGTTTTTCGCTGCCACATGCATTCAAACATGCCGACATGTGCAAATCAATTTATGGATTAATTACTTAATGATTCCTGTTCTTATTGTGAAAACAAGTCATTTTCACTGCTGTGTGTCCCCTCTCTGTTACCAGCCCAGCTGGTTTCTGCTCCGCAACCAGACAATCTGTATTCCATCCCCGGCTCCGATCCAGCTGGCCAAACTATTTTCATTACCAGGCATAAACACTTAAGATTAGGGATGAATCAGATTTATTGCTCCAGACAGGCCAGTTGTTTGGCATCTGATGTCACCTAAAACTCTCTCTATGATTGGCTTGTTCCACAAGTGCGAATTATTATCATTCTGTTGCCTAATAATCAAGAGGATCGAGTTTTGCTTATGGCTGCTATTCATAATCTCTAAAAGCAACTTCACCCACACAAGTCTCACACTGAAAAGCCTTCCTGTTACACAAATACACAAATGCAGACACGCATGCCCACACACATCTCTTATGGGCTCTTTCACATGCAGACGGACGCACATGGTTGTTTCTCACAGTCTGGTCTTGCTTTTGTTTGATTTATTCGGTGGCCTCTGACCCCGGCTGGACTGAGCTGGATGGACTCTTGGTCCTGCTGCTGCTCCAACTGGTTCGTCTCCAATAGATTTGAGTGTGTGTTTGCATAGATACAAGTCTTCACATGCAATCAATTCCTGTGTCACACAGTGGTCCAAAAACACTATTATAGTGTTATTGCGTAATGTGTTATTTTGATTATGCATCCACAATAAAACACGCTGGTTTTTTATTGTTTGTCTGCGCTGCATCTTTGCTACACGCTGCTCCTAAATAAGAGCTAAATGAAGTTGTCTTCACTAGTACGCCAATGAAAACCTCTTGTCAGCACCGCACCCTTTATTTCCAGTGTTTTACAAGCTGCTAACTGACCTTTTTGGGGCTGTTAATTTCCTGTTGTTGTGAGGCAATTAAATATTGCAATAGTGAAGTGACCTGATCTAACCTTTGCCTGTGAAAATACCCACACATAAGCCTGAGAGAAAAGCTAGGTTTTGTTCATAAAAACAAAAGATGACCATATTCGTAATTTTAAAAAGTACCTCACACAGAACTACTATTTCAATAACTTTCTACTTAAAAAGAAAAACTGAATAAAAAGTGACTTAAACTCAGCTGAGCTTCCACTTTGACCCTTCGCTCCTTTTTGTTTTTCAAACCACTTCTCCTTCAGATCTCAGACCCCATCTGTCTTATGTTAGATAGGCTTCTTCATGGTGGTCCTTACAAATGTGATTATCATTTAATATACACAACCATATCCACTGATGTCAAACATTTTAACAGATTTTTTAGCTAAATATAACTCTCATCGATCCTTATAGTCGTTCTCGACAGATCCATCGGCACAAACGTGGGGATGGATCTGTTCTGAATCTAGTGGTGATAGATATGATATCCTCATGGACTGTAAGAAATAACGAAATCTGCAGTAAATAAATATGTCAGCGCTTATTTGGGCAGATAAATCACGAAGGAATCCTTTGTCCTAATATTCCTTTGAAGGCTCCTCTTAAAGTCATAGAGACTCATCTTTGAAGGCGGTCCATTGCTTTGAGTTTTTAAACAGATGTGGGTTACCCACTGTTTTCTGCCTCACATGTGCAAACTCAAAATACTGAGTTAATGAAGGCTCTCACTGTGAGTTACAACTTCTCAGAATGATTGTTTGTCTTTCTGGAAAATTGATCCACTTTCATGTTTGTACGGTTTTTATGAAGCTAGAGCTGGCAGGTGGTTAGCTTAGCATAAAGACTGGAAATAGGGGAAAACAGCTAGCCTGGCTCTGTCTAGTCAAACCAAAAGCAAGAAAAAATACCCCTTAAAGTACATCTAAAAGCTCCACAAACAGTGATATATATATACTATACAAATTAGATGTAATGTGTTTATCAGTGAGCTTTAGAGGTGCGGACAGGTGGATTTTGAGGAATCTATGCTAGCTGTTTCCAGTTTTTTCTAAGCTAAGCTAACCTGCTTTTGTCTGTAACATCATACTTAGTCTATCAATCTTCTCATCTAATTCTCGGCAAGAAAGCGATTGAGCGTCATTTTACATTTACATTTCTTCATCAATAGATTAATTCCAAACAAAGTGCTGCTCCGTTGAAACAGTTTACTTTCCAGGTGAGAAACCAGGACATTGTTTGGATTTTTCATGAACTGGACCTGAGCTTTAACCCTCTCCGTAAATAAAACTGTAACAACGCCACTTAAAAGCACCACAGTGACACACTTCCTAAGCTACCTGTGTTATTAGGTTAGCTCTTTTCCCTGTTGTGCAACACACTAAACGTCTCAATCAGTCCCGCTAAGCCCTTGATAAGGAAGTGGATTGTTTTTTTGGTCCTTTCCCAGCGATTGACCTAAAAGACGGCGGGAGATGGGGGAGGTATGTGTTACACTACAATAGCCGGTGAATCTCTCCGCAGTAACCACACCAGAGCACCGAGCACATGCTTATGCAGGGAGGCTAATCAGCTTTCTGTAGATGGGCTAATGTCCTTACAGTGGCTGAGAGGGGGGCCTATATTTAGTGTCCACTCTCTCCCTCTTAACAAGGGATAACATTGGCCCTGTTCTCCTCTCCATAGCTCATCTCTCTCTGCTTTAAGTTCATCAGGCAGTGCAGAGATGAAGGCAATGAGCGAGGACAGAAAACAGAGGATAAAAATGGCATAAAGCTGTGTACACGGTGTCACTGAAGTAACATTAGGCCCAGACACAGAAGCCTATAAAAAGCAGTATGTTGGCCAAAGAAATAAAGTAAAAGACAGAAACATAAAGAGAAACAGAAGAAAGGAAAACAAAACATGAAAGAGACACTTTCAATCTGTGAATATGTTTTTCTCAATGTCTGCAGGGAAAGTGACATCTGGAGGCTGAGGCCTTAGAGTAATCTAGATCTGGAGCCAATTTATTCAATCAGTTGCAATGTGTCGCTGGAGACCAAGGCCCTGCTGGTAGTAAGGTCCGTGCATGTACATGGCATCTACCTGCTGTTGCAGGTACTCGCTAATGAGGTCTGGCAACCGATGAAATGCCGGCCGCTGACGGCCGTTGACGCTCATTGACGCTTGTGGTGACGTCTGTTGGAGGGGAAACCCGTCAAGTTCAGCTGTCCCTTGTTGGCAGCAGCAGTTGTGCCCGCATGGATTGTGCGAGCATCTCTGGACGATGACCTAATGAAGACTTTTACCTCTGTCTGTCGAAGCCTGGGCACAAAACCTTAATGCCAGAGCTATTAACCTCAAATGAACTGAGGTTCAATGAGGTAAAACGTTAAAAAAAATGTCATGCAGATTGTTAGAGCAAGTAGTGTGTGTGACGAGAATGCTAACAAAAAAACAAACTGAACAACTCTTGTCTGCTGGTATTTTTGCTTTTTAATTCTGAAGTTTGCCACCTTTGACACAATTATCAGATCATTATTTTCATGTCCCAACAGGACAGCAGTTAAAAATAAGAAGAACAGTGAAACAATCTCTTTAGAGCAACAGAAAACCCATATGAAACAGCTCAGGGCACACATACAATGAACACAAGCTAATTCTGCATCTCAGCATAGCCTCCATGTCCACCTGTACTGCTCTGCAGCAGCCAAAATAAAACACAAATTCGCACACACATCACAAAATACTCAACTACACAGCTTTGAATCTGCCTGCTACATCAGCCAAACACAAACTGTACAAAAATAGAGAATTGATAGAAAAATAGGAGATCTGACATGTTCGAGAGAATACGCTGAGTGTCTTAAACTTGAAAACCGTTTTTTTTTTCAAGATCATCGTGTAAAAAAACTATTTTTCATATTGATTTTCAAAAATCCATGTGATGGTCTTTATCTGTAAATTTTTTGCATTATTTCCTCATTGTTTGGTGCTTATCAATGTTCAAAGGAGATGACATTTCAACAGATATGATCTGCTCATGCAGCCCAAATTTCCACACATTCCAAAATTGTATTTAAACTTTATAGGCGACATGAAGCACATTCTCTGAAAATATTCTCCTCTGCTTGGCCTCTAACTCTGCCAATAGTATGCTTCTACTCCAACATCAACGCCACCGACAAACATGCAGTTTGTTTTTCCCTGCAGATGTTTGCAGACATCCCTTTTTTTTTTCTCTTACACGTGGAAAGTATGCACATGTTTACAGTGCATACAGCATGTCAAAATATTTCTAAACTGTGTACAAATTATGTTGAAAAATCATAATTGTATATATTTGATAAGAAGAAGAAAATAATAACTTTCCAGTGTAATTTGAGGAAACTGGTTGTCCCTGTTTCAGAATCAATTTCAAACAAATTGGTGCTTTTTTAACGTTTCATATTTATTGAATCTTAAAGGTGCCCTGTAAAGTTTTCACCACTAGTATCGCTATGGAGTGATGTCTTTTTTTTTCTCTTTTTTTAACCAGTGGGCCCCTGAGGTACATGAAAATGTGTAACCATGCGTATCAATTTAACACTATTTCATGGATTACTCATCCTCCCATAATAGGCAGTGAAGAAAAAGCCTGCTATGTTTAAAATATTCCAAAAATCATCTTTGCAAAAATTTTAAACAGAAGAAAGTAACCTTAACACTTATGTAGTTATTAAAAGTATCAAAAGAATCACACAAAGCGTTTTGGTGAGACTTAATGTAAACATAACTTTTGTTCTTTACATGAAAACTTCTCAGGGTACCTTTTAATTAAGCGTGAGTTGTACATTTCAGATCTGTTAATTAATATGGATTACAGTTTCACAAGAACATTTTGACATAGACTCCACGTGATGGAGATGCATTTTGAAATGCATAAGGAGCAAATCTTACACATATCCAAATACCTTTCATTGTCCCCGACAGATGATCACATTATCTCTTTTCTTATCTTTTTCATTTTATCAAGCTGAGCACTTGAGTACCTAATTTGGCAATCCAATAAAACTGCAGATAAGAGCAGTTTATTCTCTCTCGTTTTCTCTCTTGCTGCCAAACCTAATTCTTTTCTTCACTTCTCTCATACTCTAATAAGCATTTTGACCCAACCTCCACCTCCCCCCTCTCACTAGCGATGATGAGATTATGTTGCTACTTCCTCTTTGGTAATCAGGATGTGTGTTCGTCGAGCGGGACTGCAGATAAGAGCAGAGTCTTTAGCTAAACATGGTCAAAAAAATAATAATCAGCTGGTAAAGCTAAAACTTGCCTCAGTGTAAGAGACCCTTACTCTTGCATGGGTAAACTCTCTGTTCCACTGTACATTCATTATCACCTTAAAAATCAACAGATAAAGAATCACAATAAAATATCTCTTCCCTTTAGGCTTCATCTAGGCACTTAAAGAAAATTATTCCTGTACAGAAATAAAGCATGCATTGTTTTGTTGTTTTTTTTGGTCTCAGAATTCAGATAAAGTTGAGTATCAAAGTAGATCTTTGGAAAAGTAAACAGTATCCAATTCCTCATTTTGCATTGTCTGTGAAAAGGAGTCCCGTAGAAACACAGTGCAAATGGACAATGTCAGAAACTCGCCGTTGATTGAACTTGAATCGACATCTTCTGCATGTCATGTGTCCTCGGCTACTCTCTGCGGGTGAATGTGAGATAGTTTTGGTTTCTCATGTGAAGAGGATGCGGATCTCACACGTTTATCTTTTCAAATGTGAGTTCCTCCGAGCCGTAACTCACAGCAGACAAGAAACATATCACCGTATACAGGCTGTTGTTCACCTCGATGATCTACCAAATAGATCTTCCAGGAGAGAACCCCACACAGAAATTGGTCAGCCTCCCTTACTGGCATCCTTCCCTGTGCCTCAGCTCCTCCTGCTGTGGCACTCTGCCCCCGGGGAAAAGCCTTTCTCTGGCCCTCTGCCCTGATCCAGGTTCCTTACCCTCATTTCCTGTGCTTCCGTATTCTCTCCTTTTATCTGTCTAATTCCCATGTTCTTCCTTCTCTCATTTCCCTCAATTTCCCATCTCAAGAAAGAGATAAAATGATTACCATTCACCACCTATTAAGGAGGTTCCACCAGTTACACAAAAGTGCATGAACCCACACGGAGTTTAGTTACAGGGTAACCAGGTGCCGTACATAGGATGGTGCTGAGGAGGAACGTAATGCTGGGGAAAGGAGGGCGGACAGGGGTAGATCGGCTGAACCTGCGCTACGTAATAGTTGCTGAAGTTGCCGTCCGAGACGTAAGGAGCCGGCTGGTAGAAGCAGGTGACGTTGGCGGCGTTGGGGATGGCGTTCTGCTCGGCCAGGACCCGCAGCGCCAGCGAGGAGATGAGGCTGAGCGTCTGACGCCTCTCATGGCCCATCAGGCACACGGTGCTCTCCTGCACCACTTCGTACAGCGTGGCCAGATAGTCGTACTTCCTGTCCTCCAGGTCCACAAAGTGGTTCTGCAGGTAGGACTCCAGCTTCCGCCTCTGCTCGCTCACGTCGGGGAAGTCTATGAAGAAGCGCGAGCACATGTAGCGCTGCAGCAGCTTCATCTCGGTGTCGAAAGCGGCACGGAAACCACGCACCAGCAGGTGGCAGTACTTCAGCAGACCCCCGCCTCGGATCTCCTCGGGGCTCCGGGTGCAGATGAGGCGCTTGCGCAGGTGATCGAGGGCGGTGGGGAAGTCGCCGTAAACGCTCTCCCCGAGAATCGTGGGGTGGAAGGTGGCGGCCATGGGGTGCTCCGAGCACTCGTAGAAGAGCAGAAGTGAGTCCAGGCGGATCTGGAAGGAGTCCACGCTGAACTCAAACTGCCGCCTAAGAGAGTCAACGAACTTGAGCTCCACGTTCTTGCCGCGGTTGTTGGAGAGGGAGATGAGACTCCAGCGGTCCGAGTCATTGCACACTTTCACCATCTTTTGCACGTAAGCCTCCTAAAACATACACAAGGGAAACATTAGGCGACGTCATGGACTAAGTTTAAGTCAATGACTGAAAACTGAAGGCAAGTAATTGAAGACATTGTTGGAGGTATAAGGTTCTTATAGATGGATATAGATTTTACTTCCATAGCTCATGAATCAGAAAAACATACATGCATTAAGTTAACCACAAATCATCATAAAAACATTTGGCTATGTGTTTCCTATACTTATAACATCCACTGCAACATAATCAGAGCAAACAGTAGGTTACAGTGATGAGTGTCAGATGTTCTTTTTTTTCGTCACACGGAGGCTTTCTGCCTTCTTTTTGTCTCTTCTCCTCCTCTCTTGCACCTCCTTTCACAGCTATAATATGGTGTTAGTTCTTGCACCAGTGCATCACTCTTCTGAAAACCACACATGAACTGCTGGTGATGTTCAAGAATGATTGCACTGTGGGTCTTACACGGGGATCTACTGGATATAGAATATTCTAAACCAGTCTGAGCAGACTCCAACAACTGGACATTAATGCTATTTGTGCCAGATAAAGATCTGGGGATTAGGTCTGTTAGTTGTGATGTTTTGTTGATCACATCTGTTGGTGGGCCATTACTAGCCCAGGAAGTCTTTGGTATCCAGGTAACTGAGAGCCGACTTATTAATGTGGATCTGACAGCAATTGGATTAGACAGAATCCATCCTTTTTCACTATTTGAAGGCTTATATGTCTGTGCTGGTTGGATATATTCAGGGCACATCTCATATGGGGGTACTTCTGTTTCTTTATTACGAAATCAAACAGATTAGGTTTTAGAGAAAAACCATCAACACTGTAATTAAAGGAAAAAGTAAAACAAGTCAAATCAATTTGTGATTAAAATTGTATTAATGCAAATCCAAAGGTTTTCTTTGGTGTTGAGCTGATTCTCGTGGGCGGGACCTATTTTGACAAAACAACAAAATGTAGGACACTCTTTGTTGATTACTTGATTATGAATGGTCAATCATGGCATTTACCATCCGTAATTTACAAATAACAGACCGTTGCTATGATCATAGACTTCATTTTCAAATAAAATATATTTGTGTCAAATTGTAGATTCTGTAGGTAGTCATTTACAGCGAGCAGGTCATTGCTGTGAAATGAACCCCCAACATGGAGGTCTTGCATCACCCTGATGGGGTCTATAATCTACATTATAACTACACTGTCAAATGTTGCTAAACTGTCACTGTGCTCGAGATTGGCCAATATAGTCTCACAAGCCCCGCCCACGAGATTCACCAGCAAGCAAAAATGTTGTGTTTGCATTAACATATGTTTAATTACACATTTACTTGAAATTAAAAACATTTGGATTGCACTGTTGAAAGTTTGAACCTACTCTGTTTGATGCATAATAAAGACACAAATACAACCCCACAAACTAAATCTTGTTTGTACATTTCATCATAAGTGTATGCAATAAAAAAAAAAATATGTTCACTTTCTTCCAGAGCAGTGTAGAAAGTTTTAACACACACAATCATATGATCCGACATAAAACTCCATACACTACCTTTAAGGTCACTGGTGTGATCTTTTTCTTATTCACTCCCTCTGGCAAGAAGTCCAGAAGAGAGGCCAGCACGATATCTTTCACTATCTGAAACTCCATCTCTCCTTTCAGATCGGCGCAGAATATTAAGTCCAGATCTTTCCACCCTAGACCGCTGTCCTCGTGCAGGACGTAGCTGGCTGCGGAGCCGTTCAGACGCACCTCCCGGACGTGGATCCGCTTCTCCTCCATGCGGCTCCGGACCACCTTGACGATGTCTCTTGGCTTCACCTCCAGAGTGGGGAAGCTCCAGCGGCCGTGGATGGGGATGGAGCTGGTGAGGATGGTGTCCAGCCTCTGCACTTGCTCCCAGTTGAGCACGCTGAGGTTGATGCTCTCCCCGTCCGAGCAGCCGTCGGCCGCAGCAGCCTCCACACCTTCGTCCATGTTGAGAAGAGGTATAGACGGGAAGGATGTAAACGAGAAAAAAACTTTCCACAAACTCCTGCTGGAGTCGTGGCATCAGCTGGCTGCGACTTTGTGAAGAATTGGAGGTTCAGAGCCGACGTCTGTCATTACAACAAGATGCTGCCGGACGGCGACGCGTCTTTACGCACGACGGACGGAACGAGTCGTGCGTTGTTGTGCTTGTCCTACTTCTTACATAAACTCTGAAGTCCAGACAAATTCAATTTATTTTAGCTTCCCAGCCGTGCGGCTTAGTCACTGCTCAGGATCTGCTGTCTCCAAACTCTGGAAAGGCATGGACACCGACTGTAAATGGTCGAAACGAATGTCCCTCACACTGTCAGCTCTTCATTACGTCCCAAAAGGCTCACTGACGCATCCATCGCTTCGTGAAAGTTTTTTCTTTTACTTCTGTCCACTTTGACTCACTTTTTACGCGCAGATTATTGCGCGTCCCTGCTGCGTAACGACAACTTTACGCACGCGTTTAAAGACTCCTATACTTTCCCCCACTGCACACCTACTTTCGAAAAGTGGTGTAAGGCTGCTTTTCCCTTTACATTTTGCCCGTTTGTTGCTCGTCGGTACTGCGTGATGCCACAGAGGTCCCACTCCACAGCTGCTGGAGAAGTTGTGACCAGAGCGCTTCCCGTCTGAGAGGCGTTGGGGCGGGTCGGTTTGATTGACAGCCCACACCCACTAATAGTTCCCCATAGTTACTTTGTGTTGTGCAAGTCCTGAGACAGAGGCGTGTCTGGAGAATAGGCGTGATGAGGGAAGGAAAGCAGACAGAGTGGAGGCGGACTCCTCCACAAAACTCGCCTTGGATCGATTTCCTCTCCAAAAATCCTCTATTTTCCATTATCAATAGGTCGCATTCCTGTTGCACATCGTTCAGTTTGCTCATTGCAGTGATGATGAAGTTGCTCTTATCTGTGCAGCTTATTTTAACAAGTAGACACCTAATGGTTGATGGAGAGTGTGATGAACTTCTACTTTTGTACAATAATTGTCAGGCTATCACAATGTATGCTGAGCAGTTGGTCTTTTGTAGTTCACTCTGCATAACAGCATCACAAATGCAAATCATTTCACCCTCATATTACTAGGAAGTCTGATGTTTCACCCTCTAGGGATTTTTCACCCACCGTCATTTGGTCCTGCATGGTTTTTGTGTGCACCAATCAGTGGTTTCATTTGCAGACTTGTACCTCTATGTATATTTAATGTCATATTTATCCAATCAACAACAAAAATAGCTGTATTCTGAGTCTCTGATGCCCACCTCTGATATGTAGGATGTAGGCCGTCCGTCAGCATGTAGGGTATAGGCCATATAGTCTTCAGCTCAGTTGTCATGAAGAATCCATCAGTGCAGAGCTTGGCGCGGATATCTGCGTCACTGCAGACGAGATCCATAAACCAGCTTACCGCAGATTACCCTGTATGAGCAGGGCCACACATTAACAGAGAAACACACACACATGCATGTATGCTCAGGTATGCATTCACACTCACACCTCTGCAGATAATGCAATGCATATGCCACTTAAAGGTATTGTAACTGCATGATCGGTGCATGCTCAGATCAGAAAACATTGAAAAAATGGTATGGTACTACATACTAAACATACAGTAGTTTCCGAATATATACTCTGTATATGTTATCTGGTAGCACGTCATCTGTCAACCATTTGAGCCATAAAGGGACAGATATCGCATGTTATATGATGCATGTTCTATATAATTTAACAAAATATGGCATTTAGGTCAAGTTTAGCGAGAACTAATTTTAGTTTTAGTGACGTCTGTTTATTTAGTAGAATGTGTGGGAGCGGTTTTCACTTGTTGGTATTGCTTCTTTCAGTCTCATTGGGTAAACTGTGAGCAGGGCAGCAGCTACTAAGAACTAGAAATGAGTGGTAAACAAATGTCACATCAAGAAAAAAAAGAAAACCTGAAGAGTCAAAGTGAGTTAAAGATCATTTTGAATCAACATTTTTAGACGACGTTGCTCTGTAGTTTGACACAAGACTGCGGGTCAGTCACACAGTCACACTCTGCACTTTCCCCATTCACTAACAGGCTCAATGTCCGGCTTACTGCTGGGGACGCTTACCATGAAGCTGCTACTTACATGATCTCTGACTTGTCAAGTGGATGACACTGGCTTGGTTTCCAATGTCTGACGACATCAGGAGGATTGCAAAGGGGATTTCAGACGGACCCTTCATTGAGCTTTATAAAGGATGGAAAACAAATGTGTGTAAATGAGCTGAATGTGCGTAAATCCCCCCTTTATACTCAGAAACATGATAGTGAATGAAACTAAGAGCTTCATTCAAAAAGTCAGACAGTGTGAACAAATCCTTTTGATCTCGGGCTGCCTGCTTTCTAATCACGTCTAAAGTGTCTCCTTCACCCTGTTCACCCGTCTATGGCTTTCAATCTCTTAACCCCGCCCTCTGTCGCAGTCCGTCCTAACCCACTCTTCCTCTTTTTAGCTCGTTCCCCTTTTCGCCATTCCCACACGTAGAAGTTCATTAAGAGATTACAGTGAACCCGTTAGCTGAACGTGCCTCCACTCTCCTTCGTCTGTCCACTCACTCACTCAACACCTTCTACTATTTTCATTTACGCGTCTGGATTCTCCATTAGTAGAGACATACAACGTGTCTGTGAGTCCATGTTTACCGAAGATGCATTCTTTACTTGGGCCATCTAATGATGTTTCTCTCTAATTTGTGTTTTTACTGTCCACAAGGCAACAGAGGAAGGTCCAATGTGGCGTTTTAGTGCATTGTTGTCCATCAGTGTTTACAGTTAACGTTGAGCCAGATTGCATGAACATTGACATTTTATTTTAAGGTAAGAGTATAGCTGCTCTATGGAGAGAAAAAAATGTGCTCTTACCACCTTCACCAGGTTGCTAATATTTTATAACACTACAATATCATTTTGATATCAATATCGCAAGCTCCGAAAGGACTTTAACTTTGCACTATTTTAAGGTTAATTTGCCATAATAGGGTCAATGTTATTTCTTTTGGATGGGTTAGCGTGTCAGGCCTTTGGAAAAGAGTGTGTCTTTAGACAGCGTCCTGATATTGGTGGAGACAGATGGATGGTTCTTCTCATGCAGGCTTATGCAAGTCGCTGTTCACACGGTAATATCTTCTGTTACAATTCCTGACAGTGCAACCTAGTATCGAACGTATTCTTTGTCCATCTTCGGGATGGAGGATTCACCTTGACTCCCTCCGGCTGCAGTCATCCGTCGCCTTGCTTTTTTTCAAGCCATTTTTATATGGAACCATTTCTTCTTTAATTCAGTGATAGTACGAACGCTAAGGTGACGCGGCATGAACAGCACTGGATATGTCCCCTTCCGTGACTTTAGCCGGACCCTTAATTCTGCTGCTAACGCTGTTAAAAAGAATGTATTTTTATTATATAATAATGCAGACTTTATGTAAGACGTAGGACAATCCACATGGCTGCCCAGCTAGTTCCTTACGTCATGCGTAGAGACGCTTAGTCGTCCACCATCTTGCATCAGCTCGTATTGTTCAATTCTTCACAAAGTTGCTGCTAGCTGAAGCCACTACTCCAGCAGGAATTAGTGGAAAGTTTTTCCCCTTTACACACACATATGGCATTCATAATGTTTACACTGGTCATCTACAAAGTTTTCTGAAGTTTTCAGTGTTTTCTGAAGTTTTGAGAAATTTTTAGATAAGAATACGAAAATGTTCTTGGATGAGGCCCAGAGAGGTTAGCTAGCAACAGCAGCACGAAAAGCGTGAGCTGGAAGATGGGACGTAAGTCACTGGGTTGGCTTCAACCAAGATTTACCTCATGTCTCCCATTGTCAACACTTCATAAAAACTTCATACCCATGTCGACCTCCTTTGATCAAAACAAAAATAAATATTGAACACTCTACTTTGCCATAATTTCTCTTGTTATATGCCCGTATAATAAAATATTCTTATGTAACAATATTTTATTGTCAAGGGATTCTGATCTTTGAACTCATTGTTTTTGGTTGGGAACCAACAATTCTTATCTTATTTGTGTAACGCAGTTGCTATATCAAAGGATTGCAGAAATAATCCGTAGAGGTTGCAGAAATAGTTGCAGCCTGCTCATACTGGTTCATGCTGATTGTCCTACAATAACTGTTGAAGCTGCTAACTTGTACTTAAGAACAAATAAAGATGCATCATGCATCAACAGTTACACACCTTCCTGTTTTGCTACTACGCATGAAATTCACATTCTCAGTCCATTTCCCTTTGACACACATATACTGTATAGTAGCCTGGATGTAAAGCACATAGTAGCCGATGTAGCTAATGACATTGTATGCATGCAAAGACGAACCTCAACAGTATCTCCAAACAGTTTTAACCCTGACCTCAGTAAGAGACCTTTGCTGAGTAGTAGTGTAAGCCCCCACTAAACTCTTCCACAGCCACTAATGAGATTCGCTGACGTGCCCTGCACTGTAAGCCATCCTGCAGCTCTCCAAGAAGGTGCTCCTTGTGGTAGTATGTTAATGACGCATAGAAACTACAAGAATATCACGTTGAAAAGAAGACGGAACAGGGAAGTCGAGAGTTAAACAGCTGGTTTTCATATCACATTTATTTTTCAAAACATTCGAGTTACAGGAACACACACAGCTTTGCAATCGTTTCCATCTTTACATTTAACTTGCACAAGATGTTTCTGAGTTTATCACCAATTAGATAATTGTCCGACCACACTTGACTATGCATATGTTCACAGACGTACATGGTTGAAGAGAAAACACACATGTTGTTTGTATAAAAATGCTCATAAAAGTCCATGCAGTCATACAATGCAAACAGCATGAAATAAAGAGGTATAAAAGTTGTCTATCACTTAATAATCCCAAAGCAGATGTTATTTTTACAAAAACATCCTGTGAACTAAACTCGGTATTTTAATGCAGCCCCAGAGGCTCATACAATCCTCCTACATATATGTTCCAACATTTTGGCCAAAGATTGTTCTGCTTTTCTGACCTGTCACGACTGAGGGCTGCAAGCTTCTGTGACAAAATAAACAGGAAGTGAATTGCTGTGTCTGTGACTCAGCTTCCTGTATGATACTGTGGTCGTCGATGTCACTACCACACTGACTCTTCTGTCCCATGTAAACAGACACATGCAGCCACAAACACATGCACCAACATACATTATTGATGTACTCCCTGCTGTGAATAAAAAATGAGTTTTATAAGATGTTTCCCAACCTAGGGACCTGGGACACCAGAAGTGGTCGCAAATAAATAAATCTGAGGGGTCCTGAGAATAAAACATGATGGGAAAGCAGAAAAAAAATCTCCATCACAAATATCTGTCCATCTTCTCTAATATTTTCTGATCTCAATATGCATAACTTATTCAGGCATTTCAAGCCTATTAAAGATAACTGAAACCAAACAGGAGTAATAAGACTTTAGCTGAACTGGTTATAATGGATATATATCATGTATATTCAAGGCTGGATTACCAGCCAGGCACTCCAAGTTTAAATTGTTGTGCCAATTTAATAATACAAAATAAATAAAATGACTGGCAATTGTTGAGTTAATTGTAGATACTTTGTAATATTTCTAAAATTACAAAATATAAGTAAGTTATTTGCAGTAGATTAAGTCTCATCTCACTTCTTTTCCAGTTTCATGGGGAAACTGGAAAACCCCTGAATAGTCTCATCGCAGGTCACACAGCATGAAGGTACTACGGTGCCATCTGCTGGATATTTTAGGACACAACCTGTGTTGTACCGCATTTTTTGGATACATGCTGACTCTGACATCTCAGTAGGTGGTGCTCTTTTCATATTGCTTAAACTCTATACACTCATCCTATCCTTCCTCTCTTATTCTCTCTTTCCCACACTCCAGACTGCACTGAAATGCTTGCACGTGTATTTGTACAGCTGTGTTGGGTAAACAGAGTCATCCAAGAGCCAAGTTAGTTCATTCTATCCTTTAATGCGGCAAATTACTAAAGTAACACTAATGAAAAACATGCAACCATGACAACATAACCAAAGTCAGTTATCGATCATTCACAGCGTCTCCGTCTCTCCTCACATGTGCATCATATGTGTGATTCAGAGTGAGACATAGCTCTTGTTCTGATCAGAATAATGCTGACTTTACAGATTTTGGAGTTATCTGCTGTGGGATATTATCTTTGTGTCATTCCGATTGCATGATTGATTTACCGTTGTCTCAGCAACATTCAACATATTTGTACTTTTTCGAGAGTTTTTTCGTCGTCTCTGGGACCTGTGTCAGCATTATTATGTTGCCACAGCAACAGCTCACATCTTTGCCTGTTCCTCGACTTTGGGACGGATGACTCAAACGGCTGGTGAATGCTTAGACTGAGCTTTGTTTTGACTCCGTAGAATGATTAATGGCGATGCAAAAAGTAGAAACGATTGCCTTTGAGCGATCATCAAAGTTGTGTGTGCACATTTCTGAGACCACTGGAATGGTTACTGATTATTGACATCATCAGTCTGTATTTTCTTCATGTGCAGATGTAAACAGGGTGGAAGATGTCATTTCCACTGGGCTTTTGCATCTGCAACCTGTTTGCTTCCATCACGAGTGGCCTCGTTCATAAGATATGCTGAAATGGCACAGAAAATAAAAGCACTGCAAACACATGTGCAGTCACATCCTCCTGCTGACAGACAGCTCATAGGATCAACATATGCCAGTTTACAGCTTAGATCAGGTTCAGGATGGGATTTATGGAGATGTGTTTGCCCCCAGACGAACGGAGACGGTCTTAGTGGTGAATCCTGCAGCTGCAGGTGATGTGGCAGTGATTTTGAGCCGAAGTCAGTCATTTGGCTCTTATCGTGAAAGGTTTAGGGTGGAGCTCACCTCCTCCGCTCTTCTGTCTCGACGTCTTTTAGAGTACGGCCGTGGTGAAGAGTGATTTATTGTGAGGTGTTCTTTATCTTACTCCCACCAAGCAGACAAGTGGTGGGCGATGGGAGGGAAGAAGACAGAGAATGAAAGATTAAACGATAAAAATAGTCTCTGGTGCATAATTGAGGTCTTGGAAGAAGAGAGAATGATGAGTTGGACATCTGAGAAAGGGTGGGGAAAAAGGAGGGGGCTGAAAAACATAAACAAAACATTAGGAGCAGAGGTGGATAAAATGATGAAGAGCCTGGATTCAAATTGCTAACTCAACAGAGGACCACGTCACAGCCTCACATACAGCATCCAGCTGTTTGGGTCCATCCAGGTCTGATGTAAGACACCGCAGCCTTATCTATTTAGAGAGCACTTTTTCTCTTCTCACGGTGGCCCATGTCTCTTCTTGACTTTGTTTCAACTTTCTACCCCTTCATCTTTTCCTCCTGAGCCAACTTTTAGCTCCTGCCGGCACTTCCTCTCGTTGCAAATGTCCTTCATTGAACCAGAAAAGTATTTATTGAATCAGTAAAAAAGTTACTCGTAATTAAAGGAACATCCATAACAGCTGGGATTTGATGCAGGTTTAAAAAACACAAGACCTAAGCATTGCATTTTCTGAAAAGTAAATGAAGAAACCCATTTTTAAACGTATCCTCAAAGACTCTTCTTTTCATCTGGATTAAAAAGTTTTCTGTCGACTGCACAACATTAAAATAACTAAAACACTGATTTATATTTCCGAATTCAAGGAGCCGGAAATTACATGTGTCCTTGCTCTTTTTGTACAACAGAAAAAACAACGATATTTAGCTTATAATTCTGAAAATGTGAAGAAGAAAAAAATGTGCTTACGTAAGCTAGTACCGACCAACTTCAACCGATATTATCCCCACATCCAGCCATCAATCGATCTGCAACTTCTGGCGACAAGGGAGTTGTACGTGTGGAGCTCTACAAGTATGTTTAAAAAAATTGGGTGTATATTTTTTTAGAAAATCAGATGCATAGAGCTGTGACTTGAATGTAATGATAATACTAGCTACATAAGATGTACAACCAGAGCTAATGTCATGTGTGTTGACAGGCTCTGCATTTTCTCATGCTAGCAGTATAATTATTATATTTCTTTGAAAACGTGTGTGTGTGCTTCTTTTTGTGTGACTGTATGATTTGTAAGGGTGAATTTCAAAATATTTTTCTTACAATCAATCTGTATCCAACAGCTTTCAGTGATTATTTTGAATTTATCATTCCTGGACTGTGTTTCACAAAAACTATTTATTGGACTGAATTCTTTGCTGTTGCCTCATAAAAAATTGCTGTGTGTTTACAATCAGAGCCCTTCCTGTTTGGAGCGGAGAGGAAAATACACTTAAGGGTCGATTGTTGTCGGAGAGAAGTGTGTCTGTGTGTGGTGCGTAAGAAATAGCCAGAAAATACACCAGAGGGAATGTCTTTAACCGAAAACAATTTGCAGATTACTTCACAGTGTAGCCAGAACATGCTGAGTTTACAACAGCTGATTTATATGCAGTGATCCATCTTGTTGTTTTTATCCTTACAGTAAATATCAATGAGTAAATACATCATCTCACCTTTGTCAAGCTGCAAAATAATGAAACTAATGAAGGCACATTTAATGCATATCAATGTTTAAAATCAAATCAATCAAGATTTCCTGCCAGCTGGCTGATGGGGTTTTTGTGAAAGCCAATCTTGGGAACGTGCAAAAGATTTGTGTATAAAAAGATAGATTAAGATCAACAGCTGCAGGTTATTTCACTTCATTATCGTTCTGCATAAAGAGTCTCAGCCATTTTCAGGTTAAGTATCTGCATCAGCAGTGTAAAGGAAATGGTGTTTTGTTCTCTCTGTAGCTGTTTTTCTAACTCATTTTATTCTCTTTTCAACCAAATTTTATATCGCAAAATTGCATTTTCCTTTACATCAGTCTATGTATTTATCGACAATTTAATCTAACTTAATTGGAGATCTTGAATTTGGATCTTGAATGTGTGTTTGTGCTCTTTTTTTTTTCTCACAGAAGAAAAGCCAGGTTTCTCTCCAAATGTTGCGTTAATTTTAATTAACTAATTAATTCATCAAGTCTGTTTACATTGCATTTTTTCACATTTTGATTTTATCAATTACACAAACTTTTTCACCGCAGCCTAACTTGAAACAATTTGTTGGATTATTTGGGGTATTTTTTATAATTTATTTACGCTGCAATTGAAAATGCTCATAAACAACTGGATGAAATGCACCTACTGGTTAGTTGAGAGCTGCAGAAGGAATTAAAGAGTTTTACTGTTAATCTTAGCTAATGGAAGTCTTAAAGTGGAAACACAAGGCAATGTATGCATATCTACGTTTTTGTGTTGTTTCGGTTGGATTTTAACTTGAAATGGGAAAAACAGTTACTAAGCTAAAAGCTAAAAGAATATTGTAACCTTAAGAAAAAAGTTTTGGTAGTTTGAATTCTCTCCAACTGAGGGGTTTATGAAAATCTGTTGCATCATTTTGGTATCTACAGTTCTTTGACAATACAGCGATTGAGAGAACGAGGAGTGAACATACGGAGGTCACACAAGGACAGAAACATCGCAAATCAAGTGATGAAATGACATTATCTTTGGCTGCAACTCCGGTTGTTTGTGTGTTGTGAAACTTGGCTACAAAGCTAACCATCTTTTCCACAGAGATGGATCCACCCAGAGACAAAGACGATAAAAACATATAGTAGATAGGTTGGTGATTTATCCATGCATCATTATGTATGCTGTTCCTTTGCCAAACACTTTTACACTATCTCATATGACTGAGGGACATTTTCTGCTGTCAAAGCATATAGCATGATGTAACACACAGCTGCTAATCAACGATACAAACACAGAAATAAAAAAGACAATGACTAGGTCTGTTTTATGCAGCTCAGATATCAAGCCAGGTAGGTTGCATTAAAATAACGCCTAAGATTCAGAATGCACAGACTGTGTGCTGGTAAACACATCTCATAGTAACCATTAGATGTGCCAGTTCTTCATCCAACCCAGTTTAAAAGCATGCATTTTTAATACACGCGTAAAAGAGACATGTGGCGGTTGTTTACACATTTAAATTAAATCTGAGCTGCAAAGTTTCCCCAGAAGTTTAAAAAAAGTATGTCTGCCATCAACTTCTCATATTTCCCTTTTTGGAGTTAAAACAGGGCTGCACGGCGGTGTAGTGGTTAGCACTGTCGCCTCACAGCAAGAGGGGCCCGGGTTCAATTCCCGGGCCAGACAACCTTCTGTGTGGAGTTTGCATGTTCTCCCCGTGTCAGCGTGGGTTCTCTCCGGGTTCTCCGGCTTCCTCCCACAGTCCAAAGACATGCAGGTTAGGTTAATTGAAGACTCTAAATTGCCCGTAGGTGTGGATGTGAGTGTGAGCGTGAGTGGTTGTCTGTCTCTATATGTCTGCCCTGTGATAGGCTGGCGACCTGTCCAGGGTGTACCCTGCCTTCGCCCATTGACAGCTGAGATCGGCTCCAGCACCCCCGCGACCCTTAACTGGATAAGTTAAGGGTTAAAACAGAAGCAACAAGCTCGAAATTTGAGTGTCAGAGGACGTTGTGTCTGCAGTGAGATCACCAAGAAGCAAAGTGCCCTTAAATAACACTGATGCAAGCTAGTAGTCTCACTGTGGGTTTCGAAAAACTAAATCCTCATAATCATGCTAACAACACGTGTTATGTAGCAACGCACCCTCAGATAAAATGCAGCCTACAAAGTATACGTCCAGGAAAAATATTTGGCCCCTGCCTTTGAATCAAACCCTAACAAAAAGTAACTGGTCCCAGATTAGTTTCTAAGGAAAACTCATTACAGACAATTGTTTTTTCCTCAGAATTCTAAATTCTGCATATGCTTTCGATATAATGCACTGATTTCACTTTCCAAAGATGTCAGATGCTGTAATTACACCAAGACTACAACTCCCTAGCTGATGAATTGGAGCTACTGACGAATGGGGATCCAATTAACTTCTCATTTTAACAGGGCAGGAGTAAGTAAATGGTGCGTGACTCCAGTCCTCGTTCATTACAGTAACAAGTAGTCAACTGTTTCACCTTTTGGCGAACATGTAGGGAGACATTGAGGATGTGATTATTGAACGAATCATCTCAAAACTATGAGCATAAATAGACTTCTTTAACAGCCTCTTTTTTGAGAAGTAACCAGGATGCAGGGATTTGCTCTATTTTATTCATAAAAGCATTAATGAGGTCGGACACTGATGCTGATCTTAAAGGCCTGTTTCGCACACCGCGTTCCAGTTAATCACAAAGGTGTTGGAGGAGGTTGATTTCAGAGCTCTGTGCAGGCCAGCCAAGTTCTTCCACAACAATCTTCTCTGAATGGACCTGGCTTAATGCAACCTATTGTTGAAGCAGTAAAAGGGCCGTCCTCCCAAATTATTGCTGCAAAGTTGGAAACACACATCTTATAGATAGTATGCATTGCTTTGCTACAAAGGGTCGCAATCAAAAAAGGTTGGTTAGTATGGGGAAGTCACAATGAATTGTGGAGCATAGATCAATTTTTCTGAAGCTGGTAGTAAGTCAGAGGCTTATTCAAGGTCATTTTCTTGCTTACACCAGACCATAAACCTGCTTTTTTCTTAGAGAGGACTGGCCTGTCTTGCCACGCATCAGTTCTCTAGGTTCAGCTAAGGATAACATGTCATCAGATCTGCTGTACTGCTGAACATGTGGTTATCAGATTTGTGATACGCAACGCTGAGTGATAAAAGACAGTAAATAAAACAACAGCACAAACCATTGACCCTTATCATGGCAGAGAGTCTATAAACAGAAACTGCAGACCACACACACTTATTCTGGAACACATGGACAGATTGAAACACACACACCCCGCATCCTGACCCTGCACAGCTTTCTCATGTGATTTCGTTGAGGTATGTCTGTTCAAATCTGTCTCCAAGTTTCTTTGTACGGGGGGTCATGCAGTGCACGATTGCGTGATTATTAGATTTTCATTAAAAAAAACGGGCTATATTGTGGGTTTTATTATTACTGTTGGCATACTGGAGATCATTTAGCACTGAGAACTTTATTTTTTTTATTGCTTAATCACACACACACACACACACACACACACACACACACACACACACACACACACACACACACACACACACACACACACACACACACACACACACACACACATATATATATATATATATAAACAGCAGTATGGACGTCCAAGCCTGACAAACAAATGCCTCCACAGATGCACACATCTGTTTTGATTTGGAATAATAGAACAAAACCTCCTCCTGTTGGAGTGATAACACTGGGAGAGTCAGAGCACACGTCAGCTTGTTTATCAGAACTTTGCTTATTGGAGCACAAAGGGGACACGGAGGCTTCACAGATGTTCTCAGAGTGAAATGTCATCACATAATGGTTAATTTGACTTTAAGTCACCTTCATGTGTGTGAAGACTTGATAACGTAAAGGAGGATGAGTTTAGATGTGTCCCATACTGCTGATTAAAATCAAACTAAGGCTAGTATAAAAAAAGGCAGCTGTAATAATATAGTAGTATTAATACCAAGCAATGTTTATTGAACTTTTAAAGATAGAGTCTGGCATTATTCCTTGTAAATGGACACTTGATCCTGTTGATAATGTTTTTTAATCTATCTGAGCCCTCTCAAAATCATAGTTTCCAGCAACAGCTGTCGCTACGGCAACTGCCCTGCAACCTAAATAGTCAGACAAAACAACAAACTAGCTGGTGAACGTTTAGCAGCTAAAGAGCCAGATATTTCCCTCCGGAGGTAGTGGAGACCAAAAGCAGAGCTAAGTGTATATTGAACTTTAATTGAATATTAAGGTGAACCATATCTACTGCAACGCAATGTTCGCCATGTCAGATGTACAAGACGATTTCAGCATTTTTAGTATCATGTTTAGCAGGTTAAGGAAAAACAATTTTGTTAGTGTCTAACAGTTTTAGAAAACTATATATAAGTAACCTATGAAATTCTATCAATTCCTAGGCATTAGCATTTCTCATACTTTCCAAAAAGAATATATAAACCTACTCACTATGAACATTGATCAAATTAAATGCGACAATTTATATATTCATGTCCAATCTTTTACTCACATATAACCTGAAACATTTGTTAAGTATTGGGAAGGATTCTCAGTGTCTACATCTGCTGTCTTTATCCTCTCCGGTTTAGTCCACATCACAGCATTGTGTTCTGTTAGCTGAGAACTACACTGCCCAAGAAAATATACCCTTATTTTTACAGAACAGCCATTCCCTTGGCCTGCTATATAAATCCTTATCTGAGGCTGCGGAGAGACAGAAAACACAGTGAGCTCAAATTGCCCATAACATTGATGTTCTCCATTCAATTCAGAGCTGTGGGTGATTTACGGTGGGAAATCCACTGTTGAAACTCAAGCTAAATGTCCCAAAATGGTGTTTTAGAAAACATCAGATCTCATTCAAGTGAAAACAAGAGTTTCTGGAAAGCTACACTGTTCTGTTCTACAGTCCCTCATATCCTTTCGATGAGTATAGGTTAAAAGGAGAACTGGAAAAGAGAAACGGATGTTCAGGTTAATTAAAATCTGGGTGTTGTCGTTCTTGACCTAAGAAACATTTGTGTAAAGGTGACCATTGTTCACACACAGTGTTTAAAGGAGAAGTGACAGCGCAAAAAGAAAAAAAAGGCGCACTCACTAAAGCGTAACATTTGACAGCTCAACACACCAAGCTTAATCTCTATCACTTTATTTACAAAAGCAGGTTTTGATTACGCGGAAGTTTATGGTTTCAAAATAGGAATTCAAAGCAGTACACTGTAAATGGTGTGTCAATGAACCTTTATTGTCTGTGTGTCAAAATTCCCAGGAATACCTTGAGTTGTCCATTTGCATGTTATTTGCTTTCAGTGTGGCGACATCGTGCGTGTGCATCTAGAGCATTTGCATTCACCATTACTCCAGTCAAATGCATTGGCACCTGCACGAGGCCACAGTCTGCTGAACTAATGAGTGCTTCAACATGTGTTTGCATTATGTCCAGTCGTGGAATGTAATTTAGGTATATTAACTCAAGTGCTGCACTTAAAAAAATATGCACGTAAAATGGAAGTTAAAGCATCCTTAGCTTTTGTGCTGTGACGTATTCTCCAGTTAAACTAAGTATTTCAACGTCGTACAGTTACAAACAGGGATTTAAATCTAATCTGTATCCCTAATAAGTTGCAGATTGATTAATGAATGGATTTCATGAAATAAGTTTTACAGGAACAAAATATTATTGGATTTTAAATAAACCGCTGGAGATGTGATCTAAAAGGTTAAAACGGCATTTTTCAAGCATCTTGTCTTTAAGTTTTAATTCCTTTCCTTGAGCTTTTCTGTTTTATGCAACTTTATATATCTCAGAGACAAATATTGTGCTTTTTACTTCACTACATTTGTAAAAAAAAAAAACAGCTTTAATTGCAACTCATGAAAAGTTGACTTTTTAGAGATTTGTTTTTCTCGAGACATATCCTGCATACTCTGGAAAGTAAACAAAGAAGAAGCCACAGATCCTCCATGGATCCCTCCAGGCTTTGTCAGAGAAATAGTATTGTTGTGAACGCTGCTAGCAATGTTGTAAATGTGTTTCATCCAATATTGTGGTGTATTTTGGTAGGCACTTAATGCTATCGCATGATTATAGCTTTCAGTGCATGCACTTAAAACTTCTGTTTGTTTGGAAGGCTCTGCCTATGTAAAACAACCCACACAAAAAACAAAAGCACACGAAGAAGTAACCAAACATTCATACACACCACATTTTTCTGATTGATTCATCCAACAAACTTTTCTCCCCAAACAAACTTAAAATAAATAAATAAAGGAGCTAAACACTGGAGGTTTACAACAAGTCACTATATTTACATAGCTTTGCCTGGCTGGTATTGTTATTGTTGTGTGTGTGTGTGTGTGTGTGTGTGTGTGTGTGTGTGTGTGTGTGTGTGTGTGTGTGTGTGTGTGTGTGTGTGTGTGTGTGTGTGTGTGTGTGTGTGTGTGTGTGTTCCTGGTTACACCTACTGAAGCGGAAGAAGCTGTTTTTAGCACTCAGCCAGGTGTTTATGTGTCTTTATGTCTGTCTGTGGATAGATTTTATAGCTTCCCAACCTTGAAAGATGCAGTCATGAAACTTTAGGTGTGTTATTGTACTTTGAAGATTGGTGTGGTTTTAGCAAGGGCGATGGAAGTTGCCCAATTTGTCGTAAGTCGTTGATTTATACTCGCAGCTGGAGATATCAGAGCATCCGAAGGCCTGATTATATTCTGGATATTCCAATTAGACTGGTGCCAAAGGGGGACCTTTCAGCTTAGCAGCAAAATTCCACTTAAAATGGGAATTATGGTTGGACAGGAACCAGCAAAGCTCTATAACAAGAGAGCCAAGATAAACCAGCTCCTCTTCTCCTCCATGCTTTTTCAGCACTCTCTCTAGCACTGGCTTCCATGTGGATATTGCCAGCTGGAAGAAACGTGAAGGAGAGTAGAGAGAGAAAGAACGAAAGAAAGTCATCTTTTAATTAAATTCAATAAAAAGACTGGCGGGTGAGATTAGTAACTGGAGGATGGGGAGAGGGGGAAACAACAGCAAATCTTAGATGCGTGAGAAAAAGAGGAATTAGCAGGCAACAATGAGTCATCTAGCATCCCAGAGCAATAATGTAACTGCTATTACTAGTCCTCCACAGACTTGACCCAACTTATTAAAAGAATTCTCATGATCTCAGCTTATTTCCAATTGCTTGCTTCCCACATCTTGCGTTATTTAATTATCTAGGATAATAAAAGCATTTTTATTGAATTTAACTCACTGCATGTTCTGTTGGTTGTTGGCCTTTAAATGAAACCACAATTATTACTTTTTCAAAGACACAGAGATAAGTCCAGTTGTGCTAAGCTAAGCTAACCGTCTCCTAGCTGAAACTGCATATCTACCGTATAACCATGAGAGTGGTATCAATCTTCTCAGCCAACTCTCAGCAAGAAAGTGAATAAGGGAGTTTTCCAAAATGTAGATTAATTATTAATTAGACTGTTGAGCAAAACCAGGACTGAGCTCTGCTCCATAGTAAACACTCTCTGATTAGACGGATTTAGCAGTGAGTTGGAATTCATCATTGTGCAATGAGTGACTAGAATCTAATTAGAATTTGAACAGTAATTTAAAGCCCTGGATGTGATTTATAGGCATCATACCCATAATTAAACCATCATTTATTTTTGATGACTACATGACTTAACTGCATCTCTTCACCATGCTGAATGTAGTGCATTAACAGAGAAATAATAAAAATATTACTTTTCATGCTCACAAACAATTAAACACACTGCTACACAAGCCTCTCAGCATGCACACACACTTAAACCTGATTCTGTCTCAGATGATTTCTTCCTTTGTCTGCCGAGGGTCAAGATAACCCCCTTCTATGACCAAAAGTGTGTGTTACACATCACCAAAAATTGTAAGCAAGCATTTTGGCAGCGGTACATACACTGAATTTGGAGGGGAAGTCGACCTTGCATGGGAAAGGGATGCTTTCTTTGTTGAGAGGCGGCCAGAGAAAACCCTGCCTGGGCCCAAAGGAACAGCTGGGGGGAAATACTGAGTCACAAACAGCATGTTCACAAAGTCTCTCCCGCAGCAGTCTTGACCCTTCGGTTGGACTGTTTTATTTTTTTTATTAACAGTGGTGTCTAGACAGAGATCAGCACAAAAAGAGTTGTGAGTTGAACCGGCCTGCTGTCCACACAGCCGGAGGAGAGAGCGTTAATGATGGCGTTTCCTCAGCTTCCGAGGGCACGACCGGCAGAGTTAAAGGCACTTTTCTCAGCCACATACACAGGGGAAAGACCCCCCTGGACCTCCTGGTTCACCAAACATATCACAGTGTCAGTTCGAGTCCTGCCGGAAATGAATGAAAAGAAAGCACAAAAGGTGAAGGCTGGAGAGAGTGCAAAGGGAAGCAGAACACAAAGATGCAGTGATGGATGAAGCCAACTATCATGAGACACATCAGTAGACAAACAACAAAGAGCTTTATTGTACATTATTTGAACAGCGACTGAGCAAAATCACACAGGCTGTACAGACAATTAAGTGAAACATTTAACAACAACAGAGAAATTCTCTGGAAGTTATCTTTGGAAACATACTCCTACTATGCGGGGGGCACTGTTCATATAACGTCAAGAAGACATAACAATGACGACCAACAGAATATGAGCACACATGTCAGACCAATAGTGGATAATAAACAGTGTGGCGTGTACTCAATACTGACCATAAGAACAAATTTGACGTATTTGTACTTTACTTGAGTATATCCGTTTCATGCCACTTTATAACTCTAGTGCATTTCAGTTAAAAAATGAATATTGTACTTTTTAACCACACTACCATTATTTGACAGCTGTTAGTTACATACAAAACACATGATGAGCTTATAAAAATATTCATACTTTAAGTGCATTTCCCTGATAATACTTACACCAATAATTATGTAGCTTTCTTGTCGAGAGTTGGAGAAAAATATTTATACCACTCTCATGCCTGTACGATAAGCTGGTTAGCTTAGTTTAGCATTAACACAGGAGAAAAATAGCTAGCCTGGCTTTGTCCAAAGGGAACAAAAGCCATCTACCAGCTTTACTAGCTGTCCCCAGCTGTTTCCTTGTCTTTGTGCTAAGCTAAGTTAGCAAGCTGATGGTTGCACCTTCATATTTACCGTTACATTACATTTTCAAAGCAGAACTTTTACTTGGAGTATTTTTACAGTGAGATATTTTTTTGCAGATAATACAACTTTTAACCACGAAAGAACAAAAGCACATTTTTCATAAAGAAAGATAGCTTTCTTTTTAAATACTGGTAATGTATTGTTATAAACTCCATCTACTTAATAATGTCACGTGATACGATTGAAAGCTCTAAGAATGCTTTTCCAAAGGCCAACGATGAACTTTGATTCTCAACTTTTTGTTTGCAATAGAAACCTTCAGGTCATTTACTCTAATTAATCCTATCCGTAAACATCAACTGTCAGTATGAGAACAGTAATACTGCAATTGATCATTGGATTGATGTATCTGTGCATGTATCATTACTTATCAAACTGAGTAGCGAATTTTTTCAAGGCTTAGACAGGACAAAACGTCCCTCAGTCACTGAGGGTGGGTGGGTTAGCATCTCTCCATCTTAATAATATACTGCATGCTTGTAAACTGTATGAGGGGTGTTGAATGTATCAGTTTAAAGAGAGTCCAATACGTTGTGCGATGGTGTCTTCATCAAGGATCAGCACTCTTCACTGGTATTTTGTGGTTTCTCTTCGATCATACTATGATTAGACTTGGGACATGCGAGCTTCCCCATTAACAACAGCATCCATGTTCCCTTTTTGGCAAAGAGTGCACATCTTTCTAGAAGCAAATGCATAAAGGAGTGGATTCAGGAAGCTAATTACAAATACAAATGTTCCAACAATGTTCCAGCTGTCAATGCAAGACTTCAACAGGCTGGACAAAAAAATCTCTCCACGAAGTCCATTAAGCAGCTGTTTAGTAGCTGTACTAGAGTCTTCAGTCATATTTTCCCACTTATCATGGAATTGTAGATATTCAAATTTCTTTATTTTGTCGGCACTTTAAGTATTGCCTTTCTATTTTGGCTTCAAATTTGAGATTCGGGGGTCACGTTTGAAAGGTTTACAGGATCACACAGAACACAACAAAGTATGTACTGGCAAGCCTGCAAAGTAATGCACTGAAGAGAAAGGTTTCACACTCTGATATATATATGCTTTAACAAGGACGTCTTGTTAAAGCAGACATAACACAAATGTCTTGTTATGTCTGCTATGTTACATTTTTGAGAAGCCTGAGAAGTGAGTAATAAGGCAAGGCTGAGAAGAAGATGATCATGCAGGCGTGAAGGTAAATGTGTTCACATGAAACCTTCATACTCGGAATGTAAAGGACAAACCAGGACAGGGTTGATCAAGGCTACATTTCAGTGTCTGCAGACTCTGTTCTGATTTAGTATATCTACTGGCCTGTGGACATAAATCCGTTACACAGTATATCTTCAAACATACACAAATATAAATCACACAGTATAACTAAAACCTAAATTTTCAGATCAAATATAACAATTCGAGACGATTCAAGTTATATTATCATAATGCTACAGTCAGGAATTGCATTTAGCTGTTTTTTTGTATTGTCAGCAAAAAAATGCTCAGCTTTCTTCTTCTTGGTCTTTGATCGAGTTGTTGCAGCTGTGGGCCCTCCGCCGGCTTCACCCGCTCCTTTAGAGGAGGTTGAGCCCCCTCCTAGGACGGATGAGCTGGAGGGTCCTGCTTTAGGGCCTGAGACTGGGCCTGAGGCTGAGGTTGAGGCTTGTGGTTTTTCTCTTCTTCCTCCTCGTCTGCGGCTATTGGTGCTGTCAGTGGAGGGCTGTATGGGGGAGGATGGGTGTCCAGATCAGGGTCCACTTTACACAGCTTAGACAGTTCCTTAAACAGAGAAGAATAAGGTGGTGCATCTGGTACTTTAGGCAACTCATTCACTCCAGGGGGGGATGTCTTTGGAGTGAGTTGAGGCAATTGTTTGAGTGTTTTCCTTCTTTCCCTACGCTCTGCTTCATCCTTCCACATTTTCAAACACTCGCTATGTTTTTCTATCTCTTCTAAATCCTTAACGTTGATTATCTTTGTTCCCCATACTCTTTTCTGCTCTTCCTTCAATTTTGTTTCTAATTTTCCTATTTGAGCTATGCTAAATGATCCTCCTGGAGAAAACCCATATTCTTGTATCCATACACCAACACAATCTATGCTCCCCGTTCCATATTTGGACCCCATGACATCAATACACCCCCCTGCAGGAGGAGAAACCTGAATCTTACTCTCACCCGAACCCATAATTCGGATGTGTGTATACACTTTTGACCTTTACAACACGGGCGTCCCAGTGAAGCCTCGATTACTATAGCTCAACCAAGACAAAGCTACGGCAGAAAATGAGTGCGCCTTTTTTTTCCTTTTGCACTGTCACTTCTCCTTTAAACACTGTGTGTGAACAATGGTCACCTTTACACAAATGTTTCTTAGGTCAAGAACGACAACACCCAGATTTTAATTAACCTGAACGTCCGTTTCTCTTTTCCAGTTCTCCTTTTAACCTATCCTCATCGAAAGGATATGAGGGACGTAAGATGTCACAAAAGCCAAAACAATTCAGGAAGGTTAAATTAACTAAAATTCACAATGACCCAGATATTACCAAAACCGAGGTGAATAATTACAACCCTTGAAAACCACTCTATTTACTGATTCTTTTTTCTATAAATCACAGATCAGAATTTCAACGTCTCACACGGTTTTTGTTGATTCGTGGACTCAATCAGGTCCTTTGGATCACAGTAGAGATGGCCCAGAGTCGTCGGTGGATCGGTCCTCTCGTCTCTCAATGTCAAGGTAGAGGCAGGAGATTTCCTCCTGGATGGCCAGTCATGGTTCCTCCGCCACCTCAGGACGATCTTCTATGGATCCTGTTCGTGATGCCAAATTGTATTTGTATGTGTGGATGTATCATTACCAAGTTGCTCTTTTGAATCTTTGCCTGATTGATTCAAATCTGTATTTTTACAAATCTAGCTGAGGAGCAATCAGCATAAACGTTTTGTTTTTTCTCAGGAATATCTTTATTACATTTTTGAAAGAGTCAACAAAATAAAATAAAAAGAAATGTTTACAGTGCACAACAGATATGTCAAATGAACAGAGCAAATCTACCATATAGAAGCGTAACGCACAGTCAAGCCCCACTCTTCCCTCACCTCCACTAGCCAGTCAGTAAACAAATGAAGAAATAAACAAGAGAGGGGGTGTTCAGAAATTGATAACATATACAGATTGTTTCACTGATAATCTACAGAAACACAATAGACAAAAAGAGAGTGAGAAACTAAGTCTTTAGTGTGTTTACGGGTTTTTAAAGTATTTAAGTAAAGGTCCCAACACTTTTTCAATCATTTGAGTTACAAACTGAGTAGCGAGTCTTTTCAAGGTATAGACAGGACAAAAAGTCCCTCAGTCACTGAGGGTGGGTGGGTTAGCATCTCTCCATCTTAATAATATACTGCATGCTTGGACAAAACAGAGGCATAGGACAGTGTGCCGCGATGGCTGGGAGCCAGACGCATGTCTTCTTCTGGAGTGGTGCCAAAAAGGGCAACAAGAGGGTTGGTTTCCAGAACATGTGGATAAGAGAAGCCTAACCTCCTTTATATTTGTCACTGCAGAGATTCACTACTGGGTACATACGGGATAGTTTGTCTTTGGTCACATTGGCCCTTTGCACAACCTTAAACTGTATCAGACAGTGACAAGCACAGAGGGGTGCTGAATGTATCAGTTTAAAGAGAGAGTCCCATACGTTGTGCGAAGCAGTTTTCATTTTTGTCTAGATGGGCATGTGTTATGCCTCCCAGCTTGTCATAGAACGCGAATGTACACAGTTTATTTTCATCATTTAATAACAACTCATCTGCAGCTCTCAGGAAAAAACTAAGAACCACATCCTCGACCAGCATCAGAGCTTTTGAGAAAAAAAATGTTTTTCCAGCTCTACAAGAACAAAAGTAATTTCTCTAGTTTCATATCTTCATCAAGGATCAGCACTCTTCACTGGTATTTTGTGGTTTTACATCGATCATACTGTGATTAGACTTGTGACATGTGAGCTTCCCCATTAACAACAGCATCCATGTTCCTTTTTTAGCACAGAGTGCACGTTTCTAAAAGCAAATGCATAAAGGAGTGGATTCAGGGAGCTATTTACAAATACCAATGCTCTAACAATGTACATGCTGTCCATGCAAGACTTCAACAGACTGTTATTTTTTAGCCAAATAGCTGCCACACCAAGCACATTTGTGATATGGTATGGCATCCATAGAACAAAAAAGGTCACAATGATGCTTGTGACCAGCCTGGTCGTCTGTGGGTTGTTGAAGAAAGCTGCCTGGTTCACTTTCCTGTGGAGGCTGATGTATGAAAACACCACAACAGTTATTGAAGCAAATCCGGTCAGACTCTCTGTCAGCAGCACGGCGATCTGCTGGGAAGAGGAAGAGAAGTAGGATTCGCAGGTTGTCCAGTGCTCATCCGTGATCAGCTGACGAACCACTAAAGAAGGGATGGACAGGATCATCGCAATCAGCCAGAACAAAACCAGCAGCCTCTTCTTTCCTACCTGATCAAAGCATTTCTGCAGTTTCACCACCTGTATGTAGCGCTGGACACTCAGCGCCGTCACAGTCAGCAGGCTGCCATAAACGCTGCAGTACACGAGATACGCCAGAAGCTTACAGGTCACCAGACCGAGGGTCCAGCCGTACAGTGAAGCGTAAATCCACAGGGGCAGGGTGAGCAGGCCGAGCAGGTCTGATACGGCCAAGTTCAGCATCAAACTCTGGCTCAGACTGGACAGGTGCTGCCAGTTTGGTCTGAGGATGATCACAGCGATGTTTCCAGGAACTCCCAGCAGGAAGCAGAGGGACATCACCAACACACGGATCAGACCGGTGAAGACCCAGGAGGCAGAAGGTGGAGGTCCAGGAGAGGAGGAGATATTAGACGGGACAACAGAGGAGTTGAGTTGTTCCATGCTGTAAAACCTGCTGGCAGAAAAGCTAACTACTGTGCACTGAGCAGGGGATGAAAGAAACTGTCAGTCTGTCAGAGGAACAAGATGTTATCCTTTGATTTGTTCAAAGAGGAACAAATTACAAATGAACCAATCGATGATAATAAACAAAATTGAGGATATCAAGATGTTATCCTTTGATGTTCAAAGAGCAACAACAATAACAAATGAACCAATCGATGATAATAAACTAAAATTGTACCCGGATATCACATGTTTCATCATGGCTGCATGGTTTTGCATATGTCGTCATTAGCTTTTGCATTTTCATGCATTGTGTTTCCTGCACAGAGAGCTTTCACCACAACAACTCCAGGGAAGTAAGAACCTAAGGACTATTTTTAAAATGTAGATCTACTGCAACAGTGAGGACTCTACATATTCAAAGAGGATTTTAAAGTAAAAGCATTTCCCAGTAAATAATAATAACAACAATATGTTTAAAACAACATATGAGTTCTGCCTACATGCTACATATCCATTTTGTAAAAAACATTTAACACGATAATTGCGATAATATTTAAATAAAACCTTGCATATTTTGACAAAAGAATCTCTCCACAAAGTCCATTAAGTAGCTGTTTAGTAGCTGTACTAGAGTCTTCAGTCATATCATATGATCTTCATCTGCAGATGGAGTTTTCCCACTTGTCATGGAATTGTAGATATTCAAATTTCTTTATTTTATGGGCCCTTTAAGGATTTCCTGTCTATTTTGGCTTCAGATTTGAGATTCAGGGATCACTTATGCCCTTGGAGACAGAAGCTGACAGAAGACTTTGTTTGACATTTGAGAGGCCCATAAACTGATCAGAAAATCAACTGTCAGTATGAGAACAGTAATACTGTAATTGATCATTGGATTGATGTATGTGTACATGTATCATTACTAAGTTGCTCTTTTGACTCTTTGCCTGATTGATACACATCTGTATTTTTACAAATCTAGTTGAGAACCGATCAGCACACAAGTTGTTTTTTTTTCTCAGGAATATCTTTATTACATTTTTGAAAGAATCAACAAAATAAACACACAAGAAATTTGCACAGTGCACAACAGATATGTCAAATGAACAGAGCAAATCTACCATAGAGGAGCGTAACGCACAGTCAAGCCCCACTTGTCCCTCACCTTCACTAGCCAGTCAGTGAACAAATAAAGAAATAAAACAAGGGAGGGGGTGTTCAGAAATTGATAACATATACAGATTGTTTCACTGATAATCTACAGAGAGACAAAAGACAAAAAGAGAGTGAGAAACTAAGTCAATAGTCTGTTTACGGGTTTTTAAAGTATTTAAGTAAAGGACCCAACACTTTTTCAATTCATAATTTGAGTTACAAACTGAGTAGCGAGTCTTTTCAAGGTTTAGGCAGGACAAAAAGTCCCTCAGTCACTGAGGGTGGGTGGGTTAGCATCTCTCCATCTTAATAATATACTGCATGCTTGGACAAAAGAGAGGCATAGGACAGTGTGCCGCGATGGCTGGGAGCCAGACGCATGTCTTCTTCTGGAGTGGTGCCAAAAAGGGCAACAAGAGGGTTGGTTTCCAGAACATGTGGATAAGAGAAGCCTAACCTCCTTTATATTTGTCACTGCAGAGATTCACTACTGGGTACATACGGGATAGTTTGTCTTTGGTCACATTGGCCCTTTGCACAACCTTAAACTGTATCAGACAGTGACAAGCACAGAGGGGTGCTGAATGTATCAGTTTAAAGAGAGAGTCCCATACGTTGTGCGAAGCAGTTTTCATTTTTGTCTAGATGTGTCATAGAACGCGAATGCACACAGTTTATTTTCATCATTTAACAACAACTCATCTGCAGCTCTCAGGACAAAACTAAGAACCACATCCTCAATAAGCATGAGAGCTTTAGACTAAAACCTTTTTATTTGCAGCTCTACAAGAACCAAAATATTTTTCTAGTTTCATATTTTCATCAAGGATCAGCACTCTTCACTGGTATTTTGTAGTTTTTCATCGATCATACTATGATTAGACGTGTCACATGCGAGCTTCCCCATTAACAACAGCATCCATGTTCCTTTTTTGGCACAGAGTGCAAATGTTTCTAGAAGCAAATGCATAAAGCAGTGGATTCAGGGAGCTATTTACAAATACCAATGCACTAACAATGTACAAGCTGTCCGTGCAAGATTTCAACAGGCTGTCATTGTTGAGTGAAATAGCTGCCACGCCAACTATATTTGTGATAAGGTATGGCATCCATATAACAAAAAAGGTCACGATGATGCTTGTGATCAGCCTGGTCGTCTGTGGGTTGTTGAAGAAAGCTGCCTGGTTCACTTTCCTGTGGAGGCTGATGTATGAAAACACCACAACGGTTAAGGAAGCAAATCCCGCCAGAGAATTTGTCAGCATCACGCCGATCTGCTGGGCCGGGAAAGAGAAGTGAGATGTGCAGGCTGTCCAGTGCTGGGTCGTGGTCAGCTGACGAACCACTAAAGAAGGGATGGACAGGATCATCGCAATCATCCAGAATAAAACCAGCAGCCTCTTCTTTCCTACCTGATCGAAGCATTTCTGCAGTTTCACCACCTGTATGTAGCGCTGGACACTCAGTGCCGTCACAGTCAGCAGGCTGTCATAAACGCTGCAGTACACGAGATACGGCAGGAGCTTACAGGTCACCAGACCGAGGGTCCAGCCGTACAGTAAAGTGTAAATCCACAGGGGCAGGGGGAGCAGGCAGAGCAGGTCTGATACGGCCAAATTCAGCATCAAACTCTGGCTCAGACTGGACAGGTGCTGCCAGTTTGGTCTGAGGATGATCACAGCGATGTTTCCAGGAACTCCCAGCAGGAAGCAGAGGGACAGCACCAATGCAGGGATCAGACCGATGATGACCCAGGAGGCAGAAGGTGGAGGTCCAGGAGAGGAGGAGATATTAGACGGGACAACAGAGGAGTTGAGTTGTTCCATGCTGTAAAACCTGCTGGCAGAAAAGGTAACTACTGTCCACTGAGCAGGGGATGAAGGAAACTCTGTCAGTCCGTCAGAGGAACAAGATGTTATCCTTTGATGTGTTCAAAGAGCAACGAATAACAAATGAACCAATCGATGATAATGAACTAAAATTGTACCCGGATATCACATGTTTCATCATGGCTGCATGGTTTTGCATATGTCGTCATTATCTTTTGCATTTTCATGCATTCTGTTTCCTGCACAGAGAGCTTTCACCACAACAACTCCAGGGAAGTAAGAATCTAAGGACTATTTTTAAAATGTAGATCTACTGCAACAGTGAGGACTCTACATATTCAAAGAGGATTTTAAAGTAAAAGCATTTCCCAGTAAATAATAATAAACAATATGTTTAAAACAACATATGAGTTCTGCCTACATGCTACATATCCATTTTGTAAAAAACATTTAACACGATAATTGCGATAATATTTAAATACAACCTTGCATATTTTGACAAAGAAATCTCTCCATTAAGTCTATTCAGTAGCTGTTTAGTAGCTGTACTAGAGTCTTCAGTCATATCATATGATCTTCATCTGCAGATGGAGTTTTCCCACTTGTCATGGAATTGTAGATATTCAAATTTCTTTATTTTATGGGCCCTTTAAGGATTTCCTTTTGGCTATTTTGGCTTCAGATTTGAGATTCAGGGATCACTTATGCCCTTGGAAACAGAAGCTGACAGAAAACGTTGTTTGACATTTGAGAAGCCCATAAACTGATCAGAAAATCAACTGTCAGTATGAGAACAGTAATACTGTAATTGATCATTGTATTGATGTATGTGTACATGTTTCATTACTAAGTTGCTCTTTTGACTCTTTGCCTGATTGATACACATCTGTATTTTTACAAATCTAGTTGAGAACCGATCAGCACACAAGTTTGTTTTTTTCTCATGAATATCTTTATTACATTTTTAAAAGAATCAACAAAATAAACACACAAGAAATTTGCACAGAGCACAACAGATATGTCAAATGAACAGAGCAAATCTACCATAGAGGAGCGTAACGCACAGTCAAGCCCCACTCATCCCTCACCTCCACTAGCCAGTCAGTAAATAAATAAAGAAATAAAACAAGGGAGGGGTGTTCAGAAATTGATAACATATACAGATTGTTTCACTGATAATCTACAGAGAGACAAAAGACAAAAAGAGAGTGAGAAACTAAGTCAATGGTCTGTTTACGGGTTTTTACAGTATTTAAGTAAAGGACCCAACACTTTTTCAATTCATCATTTGAGTTACAAACTGAGTAGCGAGTCTTTTCAAGGTATAGACAGGACAAAAAGTCCCTCAGTCACTGAGGGTGGGTGGGTTAGCATCTCTCCATCTTAATAATATACTGCATGCTTGGACAAAAGAGAGGCATAGGACAGTGTGCCGCGATGGCTGGGAGCCAGACGCATGTCTTCTTCTGGAGTGGTGCCAAAAAGGACAACAAGAGGGTTGGTTTCCAGAACATGTGGATAAGAGAAGCCTAACCTCCTTTATATTTGTCACTGCAGAGATTCACTACTGGGTACATACGGGATAGTTTGTCTTTGGTCACATTGGCCCTTTGCACAACCTTAAACTGTATCAGACAGTGACAAGCACAGAGGGGTGCTGAATGTATCAGTTTAAAGAGAGAGTCCCATACGTTGTGCGAAGCAGTTTTCATTTTTGTCTAGATGAGCATGTGTCATAGAACGCGGATGTACACAGTTTATATTCATCATTTAACAACAACTCATCTGCAGCTCTCAGGACAAAACTAAGAACCACATCCTCAATAAGCATGAGAGCTTTAGACTAAAACCTTTTTTTCTGCAGCTCTACAAGAACCAAAATATTTTTCTAGTTTCATATTTTCATCAAGGATCAGCACTCTTCACTGGTATTTTGTAGTTTTTCATCGATCATACTATGATTAGACATGTGTAATGTGAGCTTCCCCATTAACAACAGCATCCATGTTCCTTTTTTGGCACAGAGTGCAAATGTTTCTAGAAGCAAATGCATAAAGGAGTGGATTCAGGGAGCTATTTACAAATACCAATGCTCTAACAATGTACAAGCTGTCCGTGCAAGACTTCAACAGGCTGTCATTGTTGAGTGAAATAGCTGCCACGCCAACTATATTTGTGATAAGGTATGGCATCCATAGAACAAAAAAGGTCACGATAATGCTTGTGACCAGCCGGGTCGTCTGTGGGTTGTTGAAGAAAGCTGCCTGGTTCACTTTCCTGTGGAGGCCGATGTATGAAAACACCACAACGGTTAAGGAAGCAAATCCCTCCAGAGTCTCTGTCAGCAGCACGGCGATCTGCTGGGCCGGGGAAGAGAAGTGAGATGTGCAGGTTTTCCAGTGCTGGGTCGTGGTCGGCTGACGAACCACTAAAGAAGGGATGGACAGGATCATCGCAATCATCCAGAACAAAACCAGCAGCCTCTTCTTTCCTACCTGATCAAAGCATTTCTGCAGTTTCACCACCTGTATGTAGCGCTGGACACTCAGTGCCGTCACAGTCAGCAGGCTGCCATAAACGCTGCAGTACACGAGATACGTCAGGAGCTTACAGGTCACCAGACCGAGGGTCCAGCCGTACAGTAAAGTGTAAATCCACAGGGGCAGGGGGAGCAGGCAGAGCAGGTCTGATACGGCCAAGTTCAGCATCAAACTCTGGCTCAGACTGGACAGGTGCTGCCAGTTTGGTCTGAGGATGATCACAGCGATGTTTCCAGGAACTCCCAGCAGGAAGCAGAGGGACAGCACCAATGCAGGGATCAGACCGGTGAAGACCCAGGAGGCAGAAGGTGGAGGTCCAGGAGAGGAGGAGATATTAGACGGGACAACAGAGGAGTTGAGTTGTTCCATGCTGTAAAACCTGCTGGCAGAAAAGCTAACAACTGTGCACTGAGCAGGGGATGAAAGAAACTCTGTCAGTCTTTAAGAGGACTGAAAAAGGGAACATGGATGCTGTTGTTAATGGGGAAGCTCGCATGTCACAAGTCTAACCATAGTATGATCGATCTAAAACCACAAAATACCAGTGACGAGTGCTGTTACTTGATGAAAAAATGAAACGAGAGAAATTCCTTTTTTTCTTGTAGAGCTGCAAAAAAATATATTTTAGTCAAAAGCTCTCATTCTGATTGAGGATGTTCTTCTTAGTTTTGTCCTGAGAAAAAAAATTGAGATTCGGGGATCACTTATGCCCTTGTTAACAGCAGCTGACAGAAGACTTTGTTTGACATTTGAAAGGCCCTTAAAGTGATGAAAAAATCATCTGTCAGTATGAGAACAGTAATACTGCAATTGATCATTGGATTGATGTATGTGTGCATATATCTTTTCCAAGTTGCTCTTTTGAATCTTTGCCTGATTGATTCAAATCTGTATTTTTACAAATCTAGCTGAGGACCAATTAGCATACAATAAACCGTACATTATTACATTTTTGAAAGAGTCAACAAATAAACACAAAAGAAATACGCACAGTGCACAACAGATGCCAAATTAACAGAGCAACTCTACTATATGGGAGCGTAATGCACAGTCAAGCCCCACTCATCCCTCACCTCCACTAGCCAGTCAGTAAACAAATAAAGAAATAAAACAAGGGAGGGGGTGTTCAGAAATTGATAACATATACAGATTGTTTCACCGATAATCTACAGAAAGACGAAAGACAAAAAGAGAGTGAGAAACTAAGTCTATAGTTTGTTTACAGATTCTGAAAGTTTTTCAGAAAAGGTCGCCACATCTTTTCAAATTCATCATTTGAGTTACAAACTGGGCTGCACGGTGGTGTAGTGGTTAGCACTGTCGCCTCACAGCAAGAGGGGCCCGGGTTCAATTCCCGGGCCAGACAACCTTCTGTGTGGAGTTTGCATGTTCTCCCTGTGTCAGCGTGGGTTCTCTCCGGGTTCTCCGGCTTCCTCCCACAGTCCAAAGACATGCAGGTTAGGTTAATTGATGACTCTGAAATTGCCCGTAGGTGTGAATGTGAGTGTGAGTGGTTGTCTGTCTATATATGTCAGCCCTGTGATAGGCTGGCGACCTGTCCAGGTGAACCCTGCCTTCGCCCATTGACAGCTGGGATCGGCTCCAGCACCCCCGCGACCCTTAACTGGATAAGCGGTTACGGAAGATGGATGGATGGAGTTACAAACTGAGTAGCGAGTCTTTTCAAGGTATAGACAGGACAAAAAGGGTGGTTTTACATCGATCATACTATAATTAGACGTGTCACATGTGAGCTTCCCCATTAACAACAGCATCCATGTTCCCATTTTGGCACAGAGTGCAAATGTTTCTAGAAGCAAATGCATAAAGGAGTGGATTCAGGGAGCTATTTACAAATACCAATGCTCCAACAATGTTTAACCTGTCCATACAAAACTTCAACAGGCTGTCATTGTTGAGTGAAATAGCTGCCACGCCAACTATATTTGTGATAAGGTATGGCATCCATAGAACAAAAAAGGTCACGATGATGCTTGTGATCAGCCTGGTCGTCTGTGGGTTGTTGAAGAAAGCTGCCTGGTTCACTTTCCTGTGGAGGCTGATGTATGAAAACACCACAACGGTTAAGGAAGCAAATCCCGCCAGAGTCTCTGTCAGCAGCACGGCCATCTGCTGGGCCGGGGAAGAGAAGTGAGATTCGCAGGTTTTCCAGTGCTGGGTCGTGGTCGGCTGTTGAACCACTAAAGAAGGGATGGACAGGATCATCGCAATCATCCAGAACAAAACCAGCAGCCTCTTCTTTCCTACCTGATCAAAGCATTTCTGCAGTTTCACCACCTGTATGTAGCGCTGGACACTCAGTGCCGTCACAGTCAGCAGGCTGCCATAAAGGCTGCAGTACATGAGATACGTCAGGAGCTTACAGGTCACCAGACCGAGGGTCCAGCCGTACAGTAAAGTGTAAATCCACAGGGGCAGGGGGAGCAGGCAGAGCAGGTCTGATACGGCCAAGTTCAGCATCAAACTCTGGCTCAGACTGGACAGGTGCTGCCAGTTTGGTCTGAGGATGATCACAAGGATGTTTCCAGGAACTCCCAGCAGGAAGCAGAGGGACAGCACCAACGCAGGGATCAGACCGGTGGAGACCCAGGAGTCAGAACGTGGATGTCCAGGAGAGGAGGAGATATTAGACAGGACAACAGAGGAGTTGAGTTGTTCCATGCTGTAAAACCTGCTGGCATCTGTCAAACTGTGCACTGAGCACGTGATGTTGGAAACTGCACTCATCATTTAGAGGAACAAGATGTTCTCCTTTGTTTAAAGAGGAACAAATAACAATTGTACTGATTGATGATAATGTATCACAAGTTATCCAGGCCTCTCCATCACTATTGAGAACTCTATGGTGTCCTCGGTTGGGAACTTGTGACGCTGGATCACCAGCTGTCCTTCACTGCCAACATCGCTCTGTAAAACGACTATTGCAGGTTCAATCAATCAACTCAACATCATGAGGCTATGTCTGTTCTGCACCCAGGAAGCAGGAGAGGTTCAGGTTCAGGCTCTTCTTATCTCCCGCCTAGACAACGCAACTCCCTCCGTGCTGGTGTGCCTAAATGTGCTGTCCTAACTCTGCAGCTCAACAGAATGCGGCAACATGGCTGGTCTCCAACGTACCCAAGTTCTCCTCAGCACCCTGCACTAGCTACCATTCTTGCAATTGTGGAGTTTCATCCACAGGGTTGAATGCACTTACTATTTACGCCAGGCTAATCTCACTCTCTACTCTTAAACCGCCCTGTTAGTGATAACACAGCTGTGTGCATCTCTGAACCCTCTATCTGCATCTCAGTGCCCACAGTCGGTGGGTAACAGTCAGCGGTGTGTTTGGCTAACAGCTAACAGAACTAACAGTGCACACACTGCTGCGTAATACCTCTAGGCCGCTTTTCTGCGGTACACTTTTATTGTTTTGTATGGTTTGTTTTGCTAATGGCTAACAGCTAAGAGCTAACGGTTAATGGCTAAACACTAAACTAAACCCTGCTATCCTTGCAAAATGCAGTATAACGGTAACCTCATAATTGAGCCTCTGATTGATTTATGTGCGTGCCTGTGGTTGCATGAGTGTGTTGTTGTTGCAACATCTAATCAAGGAGAAAGGTGGAGTTACTGCTCTGAATGAACTCTTGTTGCAGCAAGCAGAGAGAAACTTGTTAAAATAAACCAACAGAAGGTGTAGCCAAGTGTGGGTGTATGTCTGGACACATTTAAATGTCACTTGACATACATCTAAACTTAGATTTTTGAACGCAAAAGCACCAGATAAACACTCTCAAAGGCAAAGAAAAATGTCAGTGAATCCCGCTGTAAAATAACTTAACATCTAAGTTAGTTTCCTTTTATTGAAACCATCACTGTTCTGTGCATATTTCTGACGTAATCACAATATTTGCAGAATCTGCAAAAAAAATACTCAAAATTCTCTTCTCATGGCTCCACTTGACCCAAAATGTAACTTCATCACATGATCATAATCTTCATTCATGCTTGCCCCCTCTAAGCTGACTCCCCCTTTCTGCCTGTTTGCTCGTTGCTTTTTCCTGCATCAGAGTGGGATGTAGATTTCTATGAGGATCTTGCACAAAGCTTCTCCTTGCACTCCAGTTTTTTATTTAGCCCATTAAATGATGGAAGCCAGTCAGCTGGGAGCCGTTTGTATGGAGAGGATTTTTTATTGATGAGACAGAGAACATTTACTGGAAGTTTTGGGGTTGTTTTTTAATGTTTGGAGGTAGGAAGAGACTTTTGTATTGCTTGACAAATCTTCTCAAACTAAAGTCACACCTTTTCTCTTAATATTGTTTTAAAAAAGCCATGTTTTATCTGTATCTTCTTTTTGTCTATCAGAACTGTTTCCTAATTATTTCTTACTTCTTTTCTAAGATGTGAAACTCTTTCAATAAGCTAATAGAATAAAAATAGAAACATAAATAGAATCAGACCTCTAGACTTTATATATAAATATATGAATATAGTCAACTAATGTCAGAAATGTTCTTTTTCTCACTGAATTGATGTCACAGGTTGTAATAACGATAGCATTACCAGCATTTTGAGCTATATATTCATGAATTAAATTGCAGACACTTCAAGTTAATTTAATGTTAAATATCACAGTAACGCTTTACTGTTCGGTGGTTTGTTTAGAAATTGAGCTTGTGCGCCCTCTGCTGGTTTTAGGATCAACATGCACGCTACTAGTGTGAGATGTGAGACGATAAATTAAGAATTGTTAAGAGATTTTGATCCATGGTATATCTCTGTTACACGTTGGTATTTGCAATTTCTATCTTGGTTTCCCTTTCTTTTCAGTGGGATGGGATTCAATCACTATCTGTGTCTGCTGCTCTGTGCAGTAGCCCTGACAGTTTCTGAAGTTTTTGGTAAAGATGAGAACACAGAGGTGCGCAGGTGGACCAGGCAGAGCCTCCCGGTGCTGCTGGACACACACACAGAGCCTCTAAACACACCTTTGTTCAGCGGGCAGGAGGAGGATGAGCACGGAGGCCGGACAGAGACACTCTGTGGAATAGAGTGTCAAAGCAGCCTACCACCTATGGACCAGACTGAGCAAGAGAGGATTCTGGGATATGAGACAATGAACGAGAATGGCACTCGCACTCATACAGATGTCAGTTTGTGGGGTTTTAACGAGACGTCTGCAGGAACACCGGCCCACTCACCAGCTCGCACCCGCAGGAAACGACAGGTTTACGGAGCAGATGGACGCTTTGTGATCTCTGATTCGCATTTCATCACCAACTATCCGTTCTCTACCGCTGTTCGCCTCTCCACAGGCTGCTCCGGAGTCCTAATATCCCCGAAACATGTGCTTACAGCGGCACACTGCATCCATAATGGGAAGGACTACTTAGAGAGTACCAGAAGGCTTAGAGTTGGGGTGTTGCAGCTCAAGACTAAAATGATAACAAGGGTTGGGAGGAGAGGAGGGCGGCGGAGGAGTGGGATGAAAGAAGTGGGGGAGATAGTTGAGGAGCAGATAATGGAGGAAGGTGAGGAGAAGAATAGTCTTGATGGAGATGTAGCGAGAGGGAGACAGGGAGGCAAAGGCAGGAGGCGCAGGGTAAGAAAAGAGGGTAAGGAGGATGTGGCTGATCATAGGAGCACAGGTGACTTAGAGAGAGGGGGAGGAAGAGGGAACCAAAAAAGTATCAGCCGTATACGACGTAGTGCAGAACCCAGGAAGGAGTCGGTCTTCCGTTGGACACGAGTTAAACAGACCAAAGTCCCTCAAGGCTGGATCCACACCAAGAGCTCCGCAAGCTCAGTGTCCCCCGACTACAACTACGCTCTTCTGGAGCTGAGACGACCCCTCAAACAAAAGTACATGGAGCTGGGAGTGGCGCCCTCTGCGACCCCTTCGGCACGGATCCATTTCTCAGGCTATGACTTCGATAAAAGCCTGCTGGACGGGCGTGGAAATGAGAAGGTGGTTTACCGGTTTTGTTCGGTGGCAAACCAGTCTAATGATTTGATGTACCAGCACTGCGACGCTCAGCAGGGCGCCACAGGTGCAGGTGTTTACGTTCGTCTGCGAAAGGCAGCGGGAGATGGAGGCAGGAAGGGGAAGTGGCAGCGGAGGGTGATTGGGGTGTTTTCAGGCCATCAGTGGGTGGAGGGGGAAGGAGGTGAGCAGAGGGAGTTTAATGTTGCAGTGAGGATTACACCACCCAAATATGCGCAGATCTGTCACTGGATCCATGGAGATCCAAATCTCTGTAAAGAGGTTTGACTGCAAAGCAATTGATCTTAAAAAAATAAGATTGTGTCTGTTTCAAAAAGACTCTTGGCGTGTGTGTATAAAACTTTGCTTTAATAAAAAAAAATTGTCGAAAGAATGGTCCTCATCTTTGACTTATTTGTTGAATTTATTTTCGTAAAAATAGGATTTAGAAGCTTCGCACAAAGAAGCTAACTTTTAGCAAAGTATAAGTGTGAGTCCTAAGTGCAGACTGCAGTCTTATCAGTTAAGGACTACAGTCATGTCAATCCATTTGACATAATATTGTAAATATTTGAAGTGAAAATGTTTGTATGTTAATTAAACGTGCTTAAGCAGAAATGGAGCGCATAGCTATTGCCTTCACTCGGCTCTCAACATGGCAATGGCTAGTCAGCGGCTTGCAGCTAACAGTGCTAACAGCGCAAATAACGGCAACAGTGCTTACAGAGCTAACAGTGTTTACCTGAGGGTGAGAACCAGAGGGTGGGCGGTACGCTTTCATGACAACAGCAATTTCAACTGTAACTGCTGTATGAACGCTTTGCAGAATGGCGGCCACGAGATAGGGGGGGGGCGCTCCTCTATATCTTTACATTCCTGATTGTTATTTGCTGATATATTAGGGCTCTGAATATCATGAGAACCTTTAAGTCTACCCATCATTCATTGTGTCAAACATAATATAGGCTTCAATGTATTGCTACATGCAAGAAGAAAGCTTATAGAAGATTTTTCCACTACGGTTATAATGACAATTTCCACTACAGTTATAATGACAATGTTACATTTAGAAATCTTAAATGAGTTCAATAAGGATATAATAAGCATTGTATGTGATACTCATCTGTGGAGTTCTCGTACAATGCTTATATGAGTACATTATTGTTTATTGTTTCAGCCAAAAAAACTGCTATAATTAGCTTTTTCATGTTAAGAGTGTGGATAGAGGGACTTAATTTTAAGATTTAACTGTAACTTTTGCTCTTTTTCTTAACTGTAAGAAAAAGAGCAAAATAACTGTAACCTATGTTATTATTGACATTTAAGACAAAAAATTAACTTGTAGCAGCTTTATACATACCGGCCCAGAAATGCTTATCTGAGACCAGTTGAACATCTCAGTGACAGTTTGTCAGGCAAAACTATAACCCAGGAATCCTGCACATGTCCCTGGTTCTGGATCTGTGGCCTATTCAGCCATTTATCAGTTAATTTAGAGTCGGTAGGAAATCCTTGTGAAGGATTCAAAAATAGCTGAGAACATGACAAAGTATTTGAATTTGACATATGTTCTTCAGTTTGTGAGAGAAATGTATTGTTACCTTTTCGAAACATCACATTTGTTTGTCTGTCTTTGAAACACCTAACTTACATCACTGAAACTGTAACTATGTGAAGGAAATGTCTTTCTCCTACGTTGCACAATTATGGTAGTAAGTAAGTAAATAAGTAAAACCTGTTGGTCCTCATTTTACTTAATGTTAAATAAATACTAAGTCTACTCTACACAACATATATATATATGTATTATCTGATGTTTCATATCTTGTATTGTAATTTTGTCTGTTATTGAACAGAAATGTTCATGCCACAAACACATTTCTTGTCAAAAGTAATAATTCATGCTTATAACAAATAAATAAATTAGAATTTTTAAACAACAAGTCGACAAAATCAGAACAGAGATAAGTGATGAGCCGTGAGGGTAGTTTGGATCAGTGTATTTGTCTTTTATTGCATCTCATTTGGACTCACATGCAGGTGGGGGGTGAGGGAGAAAGAACGATGCCGTCCATAATAACCTCCAGAAAAAAACAACACAGCCTTCATTTGAATACTTAGCAAACATTATTTATCCACATTCTTTTTATTTATTTTTTTATGTGTCATAGTCATCTTTATTTTTCTTTCAACACTTCGTTAATGCCACAATGGGTTAAGATACAGTCACTTTTGGAAATAAACAACACACAAAACATCCAGCGTACACTTGAGTGCTTTACAGTGAGAGTCCTCAAGACTTCCAGTGGTAGTACATGAACGATGTACCGACCGCTGCTGCGTCACTCAAAGAGGACTGAGGCCACATCCCAATCAAATACACAAGTGCCTCTTTGTCCCTTTGATTTCAACCCTAATATGAAGTCATCTTGTGTGGAGACAAGGAAAGGAGCTCTCTGAGAGTTTTAGAATGCATCCTAGATTGACCTGTGATTGATGCTATGATGCAGTATCACTCCAAACCAGCTGAGGGAGCAACAGGGGCAAAGTTTCTGTTCAATACTGCCTCTGATTACAGATTGAGAGGTATATACAAAGAAGGCGGGATTTTCTTTTTTTTTCTTGTCTACTTGCCTTATTTCAACCATATCATTTGACATAACTAAAAATATATGATACATTTTTTTCTCTCAAAATAAAGAATAAAGAAAATATGTTTAATCTATCATTTAAAATAGTCTTAAAATGCATAAGTCAATTTGAACACAGTTCACCAATTTTTGCATGTTTCATACAATCTTAAAAAAAAACAAATATTAAACTGAACACAATTCGATGTGTTCGATGATAAGTCCAGATTTGCAGTGCAAGTTGTTTTCGGGTACAATTTGAACTGTTCTCCAAAAAACGTGAAAGTAGACAAGTGGGAGGATGAATGGCCAAGCAGATATAGGTACAACCAAGTTTTTAATGACATAAACATAGCTCAGTATTAGTTTGGACAACAGGGGTGGAGGAGTGGGAGTGGGGGTTGGCCAGTGAAGTTACACACACCGAACACAGTCCACATTTAACAACACAGTCCTCATCTGAGAGATGCGCGAAGAAACCAACATTTATCCACCATTCCAAGTCAGCTGATATGCGAAAAACCAGAATGAATCTAAATACACATTTATTTATTTTTTTTGTTAATTTTTCCATAGTATATTAAGTAAAGGTTAACACTGAATTACACACACACCCACACACACATAAACAGAGTTTTGTTTTTCTGTATCTAGGGTTCACATTCACAGTTGTGCTACAACATTAGATAAGGAGGGCAGGTTTTTTTTAGTTTTTTTTAGGGGTCGCGGCTGGTTAGAGGTCAGAGGGCAAAGAACGTATAGATGTAACGGCTGGTTGGATGAAGGAGCTGGGGCATGACTGAAGGGGAAGTCAGTGGGGGGAAGTGCAGACATCCACATCCACAGAGCTCCAGACACAATGACAAACCTGCAGTGGTGGCAGAGAAAATGAGACCTGATTAAAAACAAGTGGACTCGATAGAAATAGGTGAAATCTAATTATGTATGCTCTGAGAAAACGGAAAAGAAAAACCCAGAAACGTGGGGACGATTAGCTAAGTTTAGATTGGAAACCCTAACCCTTACTAGCGGGTCTCACTCCCAACTCGTCAACTACCCACGGTCGGTCAGTGACCCTTGGCGTCTGAAACCGATGCACTGCACTTTTAATTAACCCACCCACGTCATTATTGGACGTTCAGATCTAGTAGACGTATAAGGAGCGAGGTAGATGGGTCAAACAAACACAGACCTGTTGTCTAGGAGACCGCTGCTCGTGTCCCGTACAAAACTAAAAGTAAACGTTTAAATTTTGTCTCATAAGTCACATTAGTCTACACATAGTCACTTTTCCTAAACCTGACTCAGCCATAATATAACTTCCTGTGAAGACGGGTGTGTTTTTGGAAAAGTAACTATGCATGTAACAAGCGGAAACTGAAACACAGGCCGTTTCTCAATACCAAGTATGGTCAAGTGTGGACTTGCAAACTTGCAAGTTCAGACTTGGATAGTTCGACTCGGGAGTACAAACTCCCGAGGATGGGAGGACGCAGTACGGTCATTTTGCAATTGGAACAGCAGCGAACTTGATGACGTCACCAACGTCACGACGTCACCAACTCAGCTCGTCGGTCCCGCCTACGCCGGTTATCTTCAGTCATATATATTGACAATAAAACGAAATATGATATAAAACACAACCCTGCCTTTTTTCGTTTTCATTTAGAAAATATTAAAATATTAATATGTATATGTTTTGTGTTACATCTGCAACCACAACCACAGAGACACCGGAGCCAGCGGCACATCTGGAGAGGCCTTGCCGAGATCAGGCTGCTGTCAGCGGGCTACATGAGCATCACCGCCCGGTCTCCTCTCTGGACCTCTCATATCTCCGACAAACGTCGGCGCTGTTTTCAAACAGGCTCTATCTTGATAAATTGACCGCATATTTTAAGTCTTAACAACTACATTCTTGCTTAAAAACATCTTAAAACTAAATTCCGTTACACAGCAACAGCAGTATTTAGACAATGATAACTGACATTGTCGTCTCTTGTTTGCTGGTGAAATGCATTCTGGGATACTTGGCTGTCCAAAGTCCACACAAGTCTCCTCCGATGCATCCCCGATATAATGGGCGGAGCAAGGACACTTCCGGGTATTTGGACCGTACTTGGCTGAATGCGAACTTGTGTATTGGAACAGTACTTGGGCCGCGCTAGATGACGTTTCACAAGTTCAGGAGGACACAAGTACAGAGAAGTTCACTTATTGAGAAACGGCCACAGTCTCTTCCATGTCATCAGCTGACACTAGATGGGTACCTAGAGCGTCATGGTTTGAAGCTTAGAGCCACTGACCAAGCATCTGTAATTGACGAGTTGGGAGTGGGAACATGCTGTCCATTAAGTTCGGGGACTCACAAAGAGATGGAAGGAATGGTCAAAGCTGAAGCAGTAGAGGAAGTAATATCGTAGTAGTGTGTGTCAAGCTGGATCCTGTATTTCCTGTAATGCAACCAATAGTGTCTTTTCATTGGATGCTCCCAACCTGGTAAATTCATGTGTTTACACACCTCCAGTTTGTAAAACTGGCTCTCATTTATAAATTTCTATTCTCCAAGGCCAAACTGAAATTACCCTGATGACAGCACTTTGATATAATCAGAGGTTATCCTCTAAGACCTGACAAAGCTCCATCCAGGGCTACAGAATACATTATACAACTGCTATCACAGGTACTCCTTTTGATGAGTAAACAGACCTTTATAATTTCTCCTTAACAAAGAGATGATGTCTACTCTGGATCTTTTGTCACAGCGTATGTCTTTAGTGCGGATATGGGTTGCGAGCAGTTCAACTAAAAAGTATTATTTGTAGTATTGTTAAAGACCAAAATAGGCAAAAGTATCCAGTAATTCACATAACAGGAAATAAAGGGAAAAAACGTCCCTGTAATCGTCTTCTGGCATTACAGATTTTTTTCTTGGAACGTCACATTCAGGGCGCATTATAGTTTATTATAGCCAAGACTGCAGGATTAAACATGTCTGACATGTGGCTGATGCAACGGAGGATTCTGCTCCACAACCTTTTTCTATCACATGACAACCACGAGAAAAACATCTTTATGCTTTAAGTTGCATCTTTCAATTTTCTGTTTCTACGTACCTTGGGGGTTTACAGGGTCAGTCCGTCTACATGAAGTCCTTAATGTTGAGGTCATCCAGAGCGTTCCTCGGTGGTGGAGGCTTTCTGGGGCTCTGGGCCGCTCCGGGAGACATCTGCAGACACAATTTAGCACTTAAACTCCTTTTTTTCAGAGCAGCTGTGACCTTTATGGATGAAATTGTCAGTGTCAGAGTGTGTATAATCCAATGCAGGGTGAGTGTGTTACCGGTGCTCCTGGGGTTGCTCCGGTGGAGGGGAAGCCTGGCCTCACCATCGGCATCATGGGAGCTCCTGGTGCCCCAGACTTACATAGAGAAAGACGGATGAAAAAAAGAGACGGTAAGACACAATGTTGTCCATTTAATGGGTGTGAGGGCCACCGAAAGAGGGAATTGTCCATAAATGTCCAGTAATGTCCAAACTGGTTTGGGGGGCATTACTAGACCGTTACTGGACTGGTGGTCTTACCATGCTGAAGCTGGGGTGAGTCCCCATAAAATGAGGAACACCCATGGGTACGGTCTAAAGGTGTGGAGGGGAGGGAGAGGAGGTGATGGGATGTTACTACACTACATATAAGACAGACATACACACACACTGCAAAACAATACACAAACATAAATCTCCCAAAAAATGACACAATACGTAAAAGAAGTCTAGCAATACAGGACATTGATAGTTGAGACGGACAGAAACGCCAAACTTGGACAAAAAAACAACACAAGAGCCCTTACTTATCTTAATAGTTAATAAAAATAGTCCTTGATTTACCCATGCACGCTAATTTAGAGAGCAGAGACGAAGCTTTTTGCTGGTATCCTTCAGATTGGTATGACATTTTTGTTGTTGCCAAAAAGACAACTGAAATCTCCAGAAGTAGCAAAAGTGTCAATAAAGCTTTTCGGCTATGAGGGAGAGAACTGGCTTGCTTTGACTTTAACAGGCTTAAAAGAAACTTAAGAGAAGAAGAAGCCGTTTCCAAGCAACAACTTCTTAATTTGGCACTACAATAACCCACTTCATCACTCTCCAGTAGTTATTCCATAAAAAATAAAAATGATCTTGGGCCAGATTGCATGTTGAAACCTGCTATTTGGTCGTTGGTTTGGACCATTTTCTAATCATTTACAACCAATGCAAGAGGTGAAATAAAACCAGTAGCTTATAGTTTTCTACAGGTTGCTATTAGTCTTGTTTCCTTTCTCGACTGCCCCTCTAAGCCTCTCAGTTTCCTGGGTCTATGATTGGACCTGGAACCTGGAGAGCCAGATGAAGGCAATGCTTGTGATTGCTGCTAGGCCCTGTCTGTCGCTGCCATGCGGCTCCACTCCATGCTAATATACACAGACAACATTTACCATGGGAGCACCCCAACAGGGGGGAGCTACCTGAGGTGCCGCTGAGGTTCCCATTGAGAGATCTGAGAGGGAGAGAGAGAGAGAGAGAGGGAGGTAATGCAAACTCACTGTTTTCATTTAAGGACATTATAATGACCACATAGGATGAATAAAGAGGTTACAAAATAAGTTAAATCAACTATATAGTTAGAGAAAACCGTCCTAGCTTTTTTAATAAGAAGATCGATGCTATGTCATAAAACGGGTTGAACAGTCAAATTTACACATTGGTTATTGTACGGATTAAACAAACAAGATGTCATGTTTTAATGAATGAGCTTTATATGTGCTACTTGGCAGATTTTGTTAAGAGTTGTGGTTATGATTAGAATAAAGCATATATATTAAGTGGAGAGACATGAAGGTGGCATCAATCTTCTCATCTAACTCTCACAAATAATAAGCGTATTGCCCCCAAGTATTTAAATCAGCATCTAAAATGACTACTTACTACTCGCCATGTTGGCCATGGAGGTGTCAACATCCCCCGCCTGAGGGGTCAAAGTGGGCTTCATTACATCCCCTAGTCCATCAAATACTACGGAAGGGAGGAAAGGAAGGGGGGAGGGGGGGCCAAGGAGGGAGAAGGAGGGAGATATTAGCGTCTTTCCAAGCAAGGGATCCTCACACTAGCAGCCTGGGGATTACCATGACAACCGATAGATGTCTCCATGACAACAGTGAGAAGAGACGGGGCATTGGAATGTGAGCTGGAGAGCAGGTTAATACTATCAAATAAGAAATTAAATTGCATCAACAGCAAATAGTAAATCAGACAATTTCAGAGTAATATGATGATGATAAATAGTTTTACTTTTATTGCATGTGTGTAATCTGCTAGAGGAGACATCTGTCAGGTTGGCTGCTACTATGGTAATTTGTAATGTGGGAATCGGAAATAAGAACTGTATATAAAACAGAATTTGTGACCATATATTTGACAAATAGTAGCACATTGCACTACCAAAACAACATGCACAATGTCAAGATTTTTCAGTGCTTGTTGGTCAATTTGAATTATGTCGAGGCTTTTACTGTTTGTATGTGATTGCAGCAAAAATGAAATTATGATGAGGGCAAAAGCACTGCAGCTACAGTGAAGCTGGTTTAATAGCTAAAGAAGCACTAAATAAAACTGTTAGTTCACACACTCTCTGCAAGCGTCAAACATCTCGTGGTTGAAGGGACAGTGCAACTGAGCTTGCCTGGCACCTCACCACTGCAATGCAGCAGTGCACTGTGGGAAATTAGCGTGTTAAAGAGCAAGGAGACTCACCCAATCAAATGGCAGGAAGCAAGCAATGAGCCAGCCCAAGAGCCAGATGGAGAGGGAGAGTGAGGGAAAGAGAACGAGAGAGAGAGAAAGAAAGAAAGAGAGAGAGAGAGGAAAGTAAAATGCACAGATGCCAAAGAGAGAGAGGGAGAGAAAAATGCAATGAGGTTTTAAAGGAGCGGGTGACAGTGAAACCAGTTTATTGCATGAATGATAGAAAAGAGAGGGGGGAAGAAAGAGTTAAGCTTTAAAGCAGTAGTATTGCAGACCGTCAGTTATATAACATGAAGACCAATGGCACGGGACAGGAGATGACTGGGAACCAGGTGAGCAGGGGTTCATGTTGCCATGGTAACGGTTACCACGGTTACTCGAAAGGTGGCAAAGTGCGGAGGAATTCCCCCCGGACTAATGACAAGGGTAGCACTATGCAAATGAGATGATGCAGTGATGACGTTAACATAACCACAAGTGGACATAGTTTGAATCCACAGAACTCAACAGTGACTTTGCTTTGATACTGAACAAATGACAAGCAGTCAAAATGAAAATCACGCCCAAGCTTTTAACTGAATAACCATTAGGTATTCAGTGTGATAATGAGCAACAAAAAAAAAGTGTAGATTAGCTAACAGCTAATTATTTCATTAACCATTTCATGAACAGTTGAAAGGAAGATGACAATAAAGTGGCTGTGAAGTGCACGATATTGTAAGGACAATAACAAGGTGTCATGCAATTACAGGTGAATTTTAAATAGCGACAGTCATTGATGGATTATAAGGCAATGGGCCCCTGAGTACCCCCCCACCCCCACCCCCTCCTCCTAGACTGAACAAACAAACGACAATAAACGATGTTGTGCCTATTTCAACAACATTTTGCAGGTGAACCATAAAACTCTCAGGTTCTGCTTTTTATTGATATACTCCAGCTGAACTTCAGTATTCAGTTCACACTGGAGACGAATAAACCTCACTATAAAAAATGTAGGAAACCTTCAAAGAAAGCATAAAATGCAGGATATATTTTATATAAGCATTGATTCAAATTTACTGATGTGAGGGTATTTTAATGACATGCTGCTGAAGCCTCAGTATAATGTGTTGGCGTTGTATACTGGATTTGGTTAACAGACACTGAATATCAAAAAAACTATGATCAGGATGAGAAGCAAAAAACACAATCTCTGACCAGGAACAACAGTCACCTCATACAGTGGCTCTGACCCAGGGCACCCTATGACCCCTTGACCTGTGCTCTGTAAACCCGTTATGTAATCCATCCATGGCTACAGCACCGTGTGTGAGGGAATACCAACATGTGAAAATATGTTGCAAGCAGTTGCATGTCTGTAACATGGTTATATTCCCTTCACTGCACACACTATTCATGCAGAATGACAAAATCATTTTACATATAAATATATATATTATTTTATTTTTTTTACCTGACATGAGCTCAGCGCCGGTGGCAGCAGGAGCAGCAGCGGCTGTTGCATCTCCTCCTGTGGACTCTGGCAGGTCAAATCAAAATATACCATACCATACCATACCATGCCAGGTCCAAAGTAGGTTGATTAGCCATTCCCATCGCAGCATAAGGAGGGCAAAGAAGGGGTAATAGTCAGCCTTCGGTTTCACGCTGGTGATGCCAAACAAATTGCTTAGAGTTAGATAGGAAGGCTGAATACACAATAAACCAGGAAACACACACTCATATGAACACGTCTCATATAATGCCGTACTCATTTTACAGTCGCAGTAAAGACTCCATGTGCATTTTCAAACAGGCCAGGAAGAAAGAGGAAAGTAAAAAAGAAGTTTATAAATAATTTGTCTATTTTAACATGATCAAGCTTCATCTCAGGTATCTGCTTGTAAAACTGCCATGATTGACCCACAAAGAAGAATTCCCATTGTTACAACATATATATATATATGAGTTTCAACAAAAATCTATAATATGCAACAACATAAATACCCAGTATTTTTGACCATTGATGAAGCCTGATATCAATATGAGTTGTTTAATCTGATCTTCCCCAGATTCTACTCCTCTTCTCTGACGATGCATTCATGAACGGGGGGGGAAGGAAGAGTGAGAGGCAGGCAGTCATGTGATGTTACCCACCACCAAACAGGTTCATGATGGCTCCCGTGTCAATTTTGGGTGGGGGTGCGGAGGAGAGGACGGGGGCGGGGGAGCTGAACACATCCGCTGGGGAGTTGGAGATGGTGTTTAGAGCCCGAACACACACTCACACAAAATACACACAAACGTATTTGTCTGATTATAATGCACATTCATCAATTGCATCCGCAGTGCACGCAGTACATGCTGGAACGGGAAAGTAGGTAAGAGCAAAACATTTCCGACAGCTCAATAGCTTTTAGCGAACCCTCAAGCGAGCCATCTCATTTCCTTTTCTTCTTCCCCCTTCCCTAATCAAAGCCAAGGACAAAGCTGAAAAACAGACACGGCAAGACAGGATATGAGAGGGAGAGCTCGTGAGAGACGGCAGAGGAGGCGCAATAGTGTACCTGCTGTAAACAAGTCAACACTGGGAGTGGAGTCTGCTTTGGTGAAGCTCGTGTCTGGCATGGAATCAAAGAGATCTAGGAACACATGCGCACCCAGAGAGAGGAATATATAAAAATGCTCAAACGCACGCTGAGGACTCTGACTCACACACAGCAGCCAACTAAAAAAGGGCCTTCAATATGTGCACATTAGTCTGATGACACCAATGAAGAAGAACAAAAGCGAGGAGAAGATGACAGGCAGCATCAGATGGGGGGGTTGGGGGACTCAGGAGGATGCTGATCAATATGAATAAGAGCACAAGGCTGTGGAGATTAAAAAAACGAACCACACACGTCTCTTAACATTTACCGCTGAAGAGGTCAGTCGCGGGGCTGGCGGCGCTGGGAGCTGAAATGGTTGCGATGGTGGTGGTGATGGCGCTGGGTGCGGAGGTGAAGAGCGGTGAAGGGGAAGGGGAGGGGGAAGGCTGGGGCACCGCAGAGCTAAAACAGGCATCCAGCGAACTACCCAGATTATTATTCTCCACTGTCATCATGCCGAAAAGGTCTAGACCTGCGTTGGTGCTGCTGTCCGGGGGAGCAAAGGGGTCTTTATGGGGAAGAAGTAGGGTGAAGGGGGGGGGTGAGGAGGAAGGGATGATGTTAGTCAGTGGATTTAATACAGCACAGAATACACACGTTTTATGTGATGATGATGATGATGATAATACTGCTTTAAACATGAAAGCTGAGGAGAAAAAGAATCTGAGAGGAATTAAAGGAGGGAATGTGTAGAGCTCCAATACACCCCTGCTGTCAGTAGAAACAACTGAAAATAGCATCTGTGATGGAAAAAAAATGTAAAAAATGAAGTGAATATGAAACAACTTCAAAGTGTATTAACCAGAGGAACAAACCGCAATGTAACTACAACTAAAACCAAAGGACTGCCACAGGCTCCATAATATGAAAAGCACAAATCAGACGCCAAAAAGATGAGAGACAAGTAAGAGCATTGTCCTCGATCGCCATGGTAACAACAATAGTTCTCTCCAGACACCAGCAGTAATAAACAGCAAATCTGAACACCTCCTGTCCGTACACACAAAGCCTTGAGAAGAAACCCTGAATAAAACTTGAGACCAACCAGAAGTTCACACATACTGTACACGCCGACACTAACAGGTCTGTGAGTTATTAAACATCTGTACAGTCACAGTCACGGCACTCGAAACAGTGGTGGAAAAAGTATTCAGATCCTTTACTAAAAGGATCAGCGTGAAAGATTTTGTGGGTTTTATGCGGGCGTAGTTGCTGCATGGTTGTTGTGTGAATGGCCATTTTCTTAATGATATTAGCCATGGTGATGTGTGTGCAAAGTGTGTAGGCTGTAGCCTAGTTATTGGCCTTGGCTTGCATCCATGAAATTCTGTATATCCGGTTATAAGTCTGTACAAGACTACAGCATAACACTGGAGCACTAGGTAGGGCGGGACCCCCCGATTGCCATCAGGTTTTTCACACTGATGCTAATGATATTTTCTCTATTTTCATAAATAAATAATCACATTTAGGAATTACTGGAAAGCAATGTTCATGTTTCAAATGAGCATATCTTGGCCTCAAAATAATTATTAAAAAACATTAAAGTTAGCATTAAATTCTTAATACTTTACAAAATATTTTCATAAATTGAATTTCACATATATCGTTATATGTCCAAAACAGTTCTGTCAAATGTGTTACCTTTAGAATATCCCTGTGCAACAACAAAAAATGGTTTGTCCCAAACTCATGTGACCAACATGATATATTACAATTTCTCTCAGTGGCGGCCATTTTGAATACATTCTGGTGAGTATTCTCTGATTTTTTTACTATTTTATTCCTAATAGTGTATTGTGAAAGAGTGAAGGCCTATTTATTTACTAAGTTGGGTACACGTTTGTGGTTTAAAAATCTGTTATGATTATTTAAAAAAACAAAATGAAATAGAAAACATGGGAATAAAGAAACAGAAGTGTAGCGCTAGTTCAATTGTAGGTATACGCTACTGTTCTGAGTTACTTTCCACCACTGACTCGAACTCACTCACACAAACAGACGGACACAGAGAAAAACTTTCTGTCACCCACCAGCTCCAGCGCTGGCAGCAGGGGTGGACGTGGCGGCGGCCCCACCTTCAGCGGCTGCCCCAGAGGCCTCGGTGGCAGGAACAGGTGTTGAAAAGGCATCTTTGGTTCACACAAACACCAGCAGAGGACAGAGACGCCCAGAGAGACAGAGACAGATGAAGTAGAGATGAAAAGAGAAAATCAGGAGTCAAAAAACATGAGGAGGAAAAGAAAGCACTAGGAAAATAAAGGTACGCTTCGAGCATTATCAGCACTAGTTGTGACACTAAGTTTTCAACTGTAAAATATGGTAGTTTGCCGCGTTGATATAGGACATTAATGATTGACAGGTGAATGGACAAATGGGAATACAGACAGGAGGCACTACAGCGAGGGTTAATCTACAGCACAACGAACAGAGTAAGCCTGAAATCTACGAGTGTTACAGCTGCCATCTGTAGCTGTGACCATGTGACAGGGTTTGATAGAATTGCTTTTCACTGAGATCAAAGAAAAGCACGTCGGCCTATCAAACAAGACGCATGTGGAGAATGAATGTAGCAGTATGTTTACGTGCAAGCCTGAAGCCATAATGCAGAAATTTCTGTGAGTATGTGTAGTATTTGTCCAGTATTGTGTCTGTGTGTGTTTGTGCAAATAAGAAAATTAGATTGTGTGTTTCTGTTAATTATCATCCTGCCCGATCTATTTGTTATGGAGCCCCAAAGTGGTTATTATTAGATAAATAAATGATATATGTAAAATAATATAATCATATGACTACATTGTGTAAAACTAATAAATGGAGCAGTAATTTGTGACATAAAATAAATAATTGAAAAACAACTTTCATACTTTTCATAGTACAGTTTTATGTCCTTTTTTACCAAAGTTGTTTTAATTTCTTAATGTCATTTTTACCAATGGTAGAGTTGAGCAGAGAGCAAAAAGACAGACTACCTCTCAGTCCAGCTAACCGGAGCTAGCTAACACCGCTAATCTTCACTCTGATGCTGAGTAATAATCTATTTTCGTAATGTTTTTCCCTGGGCAAATAACACAGGCAGCCTTGTTGTGTGAAGTATAATGGAAGTTAGTAATCACAGTATTCTTATACAACAGTTCTTATGATATCCTATAAAAAGTTACTCCTCATTTCTCGTGTTTTTCTTAATTTAGAAATTTTACACAATTTATTCATATGCTTATTTATTTCAGAACTATTTATTTAACATTGAATAATTTTGTAAGCATACTAGACAGTTAATAGCTGAAAATGATGGAGGTGTGCATCAATGCATCATTAAGACTTGACTGTTTTTGATGATGCAACTTTGTTAGCAGAATACAGACACTGTCAGTGATAAATCAGCAAAGTTCTGTATGTGTTTGAGCATGCAGTCGTGTTTGTGTTATCGTATTTGTGTGATGGTTTTAGGGTTGAGCTTCCCAGAGTGATTCTTTCGTAGAGAATTTTCTGGAAGCCCACTGACCTCCCAATAGATCCATATTGGCGGCGCCAGTGGAGGTGGCGGCTGCTGTGCTAGTGGGAGGAGCTAGAGAGACTCCAGGTTCTGCCGCTGCAGGAGTGGGCGTTGCTGCTGCAGAGGAGGGGGCGGGCTCTGCCGTGAGGGTGGGTTCAGATAGCAAGGAATCGCCCATTTCTGCGAGCACCAACGGGGTGTTCGAAAAGCCCCCAAAAAAGGTACCAAAATAAACCCCAAAAGAGTAACCAAAATAACCAGTTGAGTCACCGTTAAAGAGTGAACAAAAAGCAATCCAAAAACAAAGGTAAAATTCAAATTAAAGCCAATAAAGAAATTTTGGAGTTGACCAAGCAAAGCAAAATCCAAGTTTTAACCAAATTAAAGTTAAATAATCCAACACCATCCGGTCATAACCAACAAATAAAATAAACAACCAACCAAAATAGCCCCCGTTGTAAACCAAAAACAGACAATGGACAATGTGGAGGGAAGGGAGAGAGAAGGCAGAAGGGAAACAAAGAGACTACTCAGCCTAAAGAGAACAACTTGAGGAGACAAACAGGGAGGTAACCATGTGACATTTGTACATAAAAGTCTATCTATAGGACTACTTTTAATATGAATTAAAACATTGAGATTTGAGTTTGTTTCAGTTTTTTCAGTAAGAAAGTCAATGACATTGAGGTATCCTGGAGGAGGATTTAAGACTACAACAGTCTAGACTAGAGGCTGGAAGTGAAGTGGAAAGAGTGACACTCACCTGATCCAAGAAGATCTATGGAAGCCAAAAAAAACAAAAAACAAGGGAAATACATGTTAGTTCATACTGAAAAATAGAATACTTATACGGTGGATTGATATACTGTTATTTAATGCAAGAATGTGGATTTGCATTCTTTCAGATGAACCAGCAGCTGAGTTGACAGGAAGGAGGTAGACTTACCTCCCCAAGACGTGGGGGCAGCTGATTGTCCTGAGGGACCCGAGGAGGACAGTGGATCCAGGTCCAACAAGGAACTGGAGAATGAGGTAGAAACATAGCGAACAACATTTAATTCATCGTCCTTTGCAGAAGGTAATTCTTTCACATTTGCTCTTTGCAGAAAGAAGTTAATGTATAATATATTCTTATCAGACACTAACATAACTAAAGGACTTCGTTCAGTGAAGCCATACTTGACGATGGTTGACATTTGCTAACAAGCACTAAACACAAGCTTCAGCCGAGGCCAATGGGAATGTCCATTAAAATCAATCCAACAGTTGGGGCCACTAGGAACCATGAATGCAATCCAAATAATAGTTGTTGAGATATTTCTGTCTGGACCAAAGTTGTGGACCAATTTACATCCCTAGAGCCACAATGCTAGTATGACTAAAAATAAGGCTTTTAGGGCTTATCAAATACTCCAAGTCCAAATAATTGCTGCAAAATGAGCTTTTAAGGCCAGTTTTTTAAAGGTTGCAAGGACCATTCATTGCCAAATGTTGAGAGTCATAAAAAGAGGGAGAAGAGAGAAGAGGTCACGGAGTTTACAGGCACTCACTCTTCAGCTGGCTCAGCAGCAGCAGCAGCAGCAGCACTTTCCCCAGGAGGAGGCTGCAGAGTCGGAACAGCGTTTGAAGATTTGGCTGGAGTCGATGTTGGAGACACATTGTTCGTCGGAGACCCCTTAAAAGATAGAAGACAGAGAAGCCCAATTTTCAGCAGTGCATCAGACTGGAAGAGCTCAATAAAGATATGGACTGTTTAGAATGTGCAGCTCACCTTTGTTGGAGACCTGAAAGAGTGAGAGAGTTGAGGAAGTAGTTAGTTCTTTTGAATAAAATAGAAAATCATTTTTTTTTAATGGGACTATTTTTAAAGGTAAAAAAATCTCAAGAACAAATATGCAAGAGACATTGCATCATATGTGATCATATGAAGAGTTCATTTCCAAAGCAATACACTTTAAGTCCAATTGTTTAAATACTAATTTTGGCAACAAATATTTAGATTTGTGCAATTTATCAATTTAACTTTCGAAAAAGAAACTTCATATACTAATTCACATTGCATGTCAGGATGTGATGATACACATGAGGGGACTTACTGTTTATCAGAACATGTGGTTCTCACATGTTATCACATCAATACACACATTTCCACAACCTAGTTGGCGGTGATGTAGTTATGTTTCTATTCACATGGAGATCACCTTCATACTGTAATTTACATGTGAATAATTTGTAAATTTACCCGGAGGGGGTTGGGGGAAGTGACAGTAAAATAAATCTACACAGTTTTCTAAGAGGTTAGGAAACTCCAAACAAAAAACATACAGTATGCTCACCCTTCACTGGTGATTCCAAATGAACATAAAGGGGGATAAAAGAGAGGAAGGGTTAAAGGAAATAGTAGAATTATAGCACTTGTTTTGGCCTGTTCTCAGATCTCAACTTCTTCTACCTTTGTTGTTTTTTCATCACAATTATTCTAATCCCCACACAGAGTGTCATAAGAAGCACACAAACTGAAATTGTCTTACCCCTTCTTTCCACCCTTCACATCTTCCAGTCCGTTCATGTGTGTTTCCAGACTCTCCAGAATACTGCTGGGAGCCTGAAAAAAGAAAAAAGTGGAGTTATGAATACATAACTGTTTCCACTTGGCTCCTTGCATCGCAATGTCAGGCTTTGAAAGTCCATGTTTAAAAAAAGAAATTGGTTAAAAATAAGAGTGGCAAATCACACTGCAATACCCACATGCATGTATAAACACACACTTGTGATTTGTGTTCAATTAGCATCAACATGCCGACACTTCATCCTGTAAACAGGCACTCAGCCAGGGCACCCTGTGTTTCTGTGGTTACCGGGTCTTCGAGAGGTGTAAAAGGACAGTCTTCGTCGTCTGAGTCTGCTAGATCCACTACTACCCCCGGGTGGAGACACTGGGGTGGGGAGATTTATCGTGGGTGAGTCGTGGGTGTTTCTGAGTGTGTGTGGGGTGGGATGAGTGGTATTTATGTGCATTAACACTCTCTTTCGCAATCCTTCCAGGAAAAAAGAAAAGATTGATGTGTTTTAACTTACGTAGTTGATGTCAGGAATGTCGTTCTTTTCAACTCCGACTGTCTGTTGAAGGAAGCGGAGTTTAAAATCTGCGTTACCACACTTCACAGTCCCCACACTGCTTCGTCATGACGTATATGCATCATTATGAAGGTGGTTTTAAGGGCTCTTTGTTGCCTCTTACCTCGGCCAGCTTCATGAATTCTCCAATCTTTGTCACCCTGGTCAGGAACCTCTTGTAGATCTCCAAGGCCTCCTTGCAGTCACTCTTCTTCATCTTGAAGTATTTCTCTGCAAAACAAGAGTTTTTGCAGGTTCAGATTCTCTGCATTGCATGATTTTCTAACCCTGTGATGCCAAATGAAAGATACTCCCGGACCACTGACCTAATAAGTTGATGACTCCGTCATTGTAGGACGCAAACAGTTTGACCAGGTCCTTGAAGAGAAGCAGGAATGCAGCATTGATGATCCCATTGTTCAGCTCCTTGGGATGAATCTGAGAGAAGAGAGAGAACATGTGAGAATTGGAAGCCTTGTCTGGTGTTGCTGCACGGCTCTGTTAAAATAAGGTTCAGATATCAAGCCAAAGTCCGACTCACATCAAACTCCAGGAGTGTGTCAATCTGAGTCTGCAGAACAGGCATGCCTTTCAACAGCTTCTCAGTGGTCATGGTCCTCATCACACCCTCAGCACTGAAATAATACAACAGAGTGTTAGAGGCTCCGCAGGGATGAGAACAGCCATTGGACATAGCACAATACATTTAAAAAAAGCCTGGATGGCAGAAAGTAGAGGAGTAAGTAAGCAAAGGCCTATAAGTACAACCTCTCTGAACACTATGTTGAACTTACCCTTTCTTGACTCTGGTGAAATCAAAAGCCATCTGGCGGTAAGCGAAGGCTTTCTCGTTCAGGTATCGTCCATACCGTCTGATGAATGTAGACATATCGTAGCCTAAACAGGTAATTGATGTCAGAAATATAAAAAGCGTTGTTGTTTTTTTAAATTTGTATATAATTAATTTCATAAATCTTTCTCCTCATTTTTGCTCTTAAGCCTAAGCTTAAAAACTGGGCTCGACAGTGGCTTCCTGCAGCAGGTTATATAAGACTTTTTCACAACATGAGAAGATAAAATCTACGTAAGAATCACTGTCAACTATTCTGTTCCTTTGTTTCAAGAAAAACAACAAGCCTTAAAAAGCTGAAAAGTAATTCTACACGTTTCATGAAATTTGATGAAATTAAGCCAGAACCATTAAGAAGTGCGAAAACCCCGCACACAGCTTCCTTGTTACCAATTTCTTTTTTTATCCCACATGGACATGACAACATTTCAAACACAATGGTAATTTTTGGGATAAAGCAAGCCTTCTATTATGTTCTTTAGAACATCTCAATTGAGGTTGTAGATTCAATTTCTCATATTTTGCAAAGAAAAAAAGAAAAAACTCCAGGGCATGTGGTCACTAAGAATGAAAAATAAGGAGATAACGTGTATAAATATATGAGAGCCTATTTAAACATAAAACATTAGAATTCAAGACAGACATTCCAGCATCTGTTTGCATGCATGCATTAATGAGTTTGAGTGTGTGATCATGTCTAGTCCCTCCCTATGTTGACGCCAGTCAGCTTTCATTGTGTTTATCTCTTCCTGTTTTGTTTTTTTTGCCAGATACTGTGATATTGTTCTTACCGTGAGAGCCGGTTTTGTCGATAAAGTTGCTGAGGTTAAACAGGGAGGTCCTGGAAGCCAAGTACTGAATGAACCTCTGAGGAAGAGAAAGAAAAAAAAACGTTAAGCCATTATCAAGGGAAATGGAGGAGAGAAATTAATTTAAAGCTAAACACGACAACAAAACACTTTAACACCCGTATTTACAAAGTTTCTTCTCATTTTTAAATGGCATTTCACTCTATCAAATAGCAGCATTTACAGATCTTATTTCATGGATGATTGCTCACACACTTAACCCACAGGACTCTTTTCATTAATTTGAGGAATTGTGGTCAAAGCCTTTGTTGTCTAGCTTTCCTCAGCACCACACACAACCCAAAAAAACCCTCAAAGCACTCACAAGAGCAATTTGAGCTCTTCAAAGTGAAAACCTCACAAGTTAACTATCAAGACATTTGTAATACATTTAAGCTGGGGGATAAATTAGCAATTCAGTCATTTCCATTATTTATTCCACCCCAATTTATTTTATTTTATATGTTGTATTTATCTCTGGATTCAAGCTTGAACTTAATTGCACCAGATGAAATTGGTCTTCCTGGGACCAACCTCGTTGCCGTGGACACACATGTGATGACTGGTGACGAGGGCCTTGAAGACGACCACCCAGCTGGCGTTGGTGGCTCGCTCAAACAGTGTGTCAGCCATCTGAGGGATGTTCACGTTGGTGGTGTTGGTGGCTGACACCAGGTCTGCAACAAAGCCACAAAGAAACATCATCATCATTGACATCGTGGGAAGTGTAGAGGTCTGATGACATGAAGTAGTTTTATAGAAGGGAAATTTCAGACCATGTGGCACAAAAGAGGAGGTCCACTGTTGGTTTAGTCTTAGACAAATGCCTACACAGTTTGAAAAGCTCTTATTAAACTTTGATTAAGTGGGCAGGCTCAGTGTTCACTGCAGAGCTGCTCCAGACACCCATGAGAATATTAAGCTAGGAGAAAGAGACCTGACGTACATACGAAATGAAGTTAGTGCACAAGCCTACACACCCACACACACAGATATGCAAGCACACGCACACTGACACAAAAAGTCAGAATAATGCTTTGTCAGCTCTCCTCCCTGGATGCCATTCAGACACAGACAGACAGACAGAGAGGTGTCTAACACAAGGTGGAATAAAAGTATTTTCTGCTCTCAAGGATGAAGAAACGTACTTCTCTGGGTCAAACACGTCATTGAAGACAGCGACTAATCTCTCTCATTTGTCATTGTTGAGAACATTTAAGTTTATTCTAGATAAATATATTATTTTTGTGCATAACAAACTTCATATGAGGTCTGAAAAGTTCCCACAAGGATTTTTTAACTGGCTATGAAACGGTCTCATATAACACTGATGCCTCTACATCACCTACATAAGTAAACGAGACCATCAGCGAGAAGATTGGTTATTTCTGTATAGTTATTCTTAATGCCTGTTGCTAATATCAACTCTCCGCAAAATCAGATGAGCCAATGATTACCAATACATTTGCACAGGCATAGCTTCGCAGTGAGTCTTATGTTAGCCAGTTGAAAGGAAGCAGGAGGAGATCTTCTTCAGGGAACTTATCTTTTTACGCTATATTTTGTGGTTATGGCTGATACTGGGGCAGGATCAGTAAAGACAAAAACAAAAGACCTGACTGAAGAACACGTTGCGTTAACGATTATTTTGTGTAGTTATCATTTAACCTACATTATTTTAGTTTAAATGTTATCTACTTATTGGTAGTTTTATGATTTTTACCTGAAAAAGGTCTTTAAACAACTCATCACTTGTCAAAATAGCTGCCAATGACATTCCTATCGCTTAATCAATAATTCAATAATTGACTAATCGTTTTACACTCCATACTATAGTATATACACAGTTTTGCTTCCCCAATTTGCAACATGAAAGCTGCGGTTTGTAACAGTAGGTAATTTATTCTCGATCATTTTGACTCTTTTCATTTCGACACATAAATCCCGCTCAGTGTATTTCTTGCAAGAGAAATAGTCATTTTTGCAAAATTACGCCGAAACCATTACAATGTGCATGTGAGCAGGCCCCTGACTTCAACAGATAATCATCATATCTAACATTTCATTTATTCTTTGTCTGGCGTGGGAGTTTCTTCTTTGATAGAGAATTAGAGAGAGAGAGAGACAGGCAAACAGATGGCCACAGAAAAAGCCACGCAAATATAATAAGAGAGCGAGATGATTTGATCAGGCAGAGGAGGTAACACTTTAGAAAAAAAGAATAGATGATATTTTACTAATGAGGTATATTGCAGAACTTTTGCCAATCATAAAGGCCCTGAAACATATCTATTTTTTTAAGTCTATCCCTGATGAGGCGCACTACTGTACACAATGAATGTGTAGGAAATGAAGAGTTGGAGCGGTGAGGCTGTTTTCAAGGTCATGACAGGGTGGCAGGTTGGACAGAGAGGGTTGGGGGGGGGATGTTGTAAACAGATTATTACTAATCACTGGTCCTGGTCTTTCCACTGCCCATCCCCCGTACAGCAAACATACATACACACCTGTCTTGACACCAGCTGATTCACACCATGCTCATCGTCTAACACGTCACAAGTGCCGTCCGTCAGTGTAATTATTCAGGTTTATCTTATTATCTACCTAGCACAAAATAAAATAGACATTATCAAAATTGAAGATACCCAATTATTTCATCCTCTACTTTATAGTTTTCAAAAAAAATTCCCCCTCATTTAGCTTCCCTCATCTAACTTCTCTGTCAAATGGCTGAAGATTATATCTCCCTGCAGCCTTTTAAAAATGACACACACACATAGAGACATGGTCCACTATGGCTGAAATATGATTATGTAACATTATCATGTCCCTGGCACAGCTACAAGTTAATATTCATACTAGCACGATGAACACAGCGCTATCCACTGCCATTCTCAGACTCATCAGCTCATAAAACCCAACAATAGCTATGCATGTGTGTAATCACATCTGTTTACTGGCCTCTTGTATGTGTATATGGAACTAATCCATGCCTTCTGTTGTGTATCAATACCTGAAACAAACACATATTGACATACAAGTGTGTGTGTGTGTGTCTAATGAGGATTGGCCGAGCTAAATAAAGCCTCTAGACGGTAATCCACGGCCCACAGGAGAGCTCTAAGAATGAACCAAGGCCTCATACTGTGCGAGTGTATGTGTGTGTCTTTATCTAGTCTGTGTCTGCGCTAATCGTTTTTTATAGTTGCACAACAAACAGCTCTCGTGGTAGCCAGAATATTCCAGATAAAATTAGAGACAGAACTCCCTCGTTAACAGTGACTACAACAGCGATGACATGAAGACATCAGGTAGTTACTACTCCCATTGAGAAATAATTTGGGACATAACCCCTTGTAAAACAGCAGTGCGTCATTATTGCACACAGTTTTTGTGTAGTCTAAATTTAAAGAAATGCAACGTGTTGATTGGTGAGCTTTAGAGTTACTGGTTTGTGGAATTTGCTACATTCAGACACAGCCGGGCTAGCTGTTTCCAGTCTTTATGCTAAGCTAAGCTAAGCTAACCAGCTTCTGGCTTTAAATTCATATTTAACAGAAAGATAGGAGCGTGGTATTGTGTTCTCATCTTTCAGCAAGAAAGGAAATAAGAGTAAATTTCCAAAGAGATGAACTATTCCTTTAAGGCTATGCAATTTATTTAATTTGACTTGACATCCATAGATGTTAACTGTGGCTACAATAAAAGTGTCACACATGTACACATCATACAATAGACAGGATACATAATCTAACTATGCTCGTGTACATGTGGTCATTAGCTTCCCCGTTAGCTTCGGTACATTGTTTCCGCTCCTCTAAATAGCTATTTTCTGCATGACCTACATGTCTATTTACAACATGACCTCAGATTAATTTAAACTTATTGCCTTTAGTGTTGAGTGAACTCTGCTTTGTTGACCTTGCGTGGACCACATGTTCTCTAGAAATTTGTAACACGCACCCTCAAGTGTCCTTTTCACTATCCACTGTGTGACACAGTAGATGGCCGCAGTCTGTGTCTAAATACAGTATACTACTAAATAAACAGGAATAGGAAATTCAAAAGCAAGAAATACCACACCTTTGACACGACAATTTCATTTCCTGTAGGCCCCATTCAGCAAGACATTAAATGCAGGCATCAAAGGCAAAACAAAAAGAAAGTTTGCTCTCCATACAAAGGAAAGTCCTGCATACATATGTTGCCTTTGGAGCTTTTATTTTGTGGTTGAATCATGTGTCAAAAGGCACCTGTGAAACATCCTCATCAACCACTTAAGGCTGTTCATCATTTACATTTTGCCATGTTCATTCAGAAGACAGTAATTGCCATTTGTCCTACTGAAAGCGCATTAGTATAATATTTATCTGCACTGAGAAACCATTACTAATACAATCAGTGTATTGGTTCCAGTTATACAGCAAATATACAGTCATTTATGACTGTCTCTTCAATCTACAATTGCCCTGTGTCATTACAGTGCCATCCCCCGACACTCTCAATCTGTTGCCATGGCAACTCCACTGCACCACCACCACTACCACAACCGCCTCGGACAATATACACACGCCCACCCCAAGGGTCACAAACTGTGTCGGTGTCACACTGTGACAAAGGAAAAAATACGACCTATAACCTCAACCTATTGTTTTTTATGTATATGTGTGTTTGTGTGTGTGTGTGTGTGTGTGTGTGTGTGTGTGTGTGTGTGTGTGTGTGTGTGTGTGTGTGTGTGTGTGGGTGTGTATCATGAACATTTAGGTTTTTTTTGAGTAGCCTACATACAAGATGGTTGTTGAATTGCCCTAGAAATTGATACAGCATAACCTCATAGACTAAAAACCCATATTTGTGTTTACTATGTATTCTATTTGTAGCTGTATTTTCTCACAAATACTGTGTATAAGAATATGTCAATGTGTTTGTGGTGAGTAGAGTCGGTCTCCCTTAGTTTGATGAAGAGGTCATGGCTTGTGACAGTTTAAGTCTGAACAGTCAAAAGTTCGAGACACACAGCAGAGAGAGTGAGGCAGCCATGGTCTCTGGTGCACTGCTAGCATTAGCATTGTCACCTTTGGCTGTGTAAATAATGCAAGGCAGTCATTGGCTGATTATTAAATTATTCAGCAGGGGAGCGGATCACAAGATATAAGGTCCTACCCCAAGACACAGGACCAGACCTGTCCGGCGTCTGCACAGACACAGACGGACACACAAAAAAAAGGGAAGACATGGAGAACCGTTCAGACCAGCCCGTCATCCGTATGCAGCGCCACGCCATTGCTCCGGCCTGACTCACTATTTGCAGTAGATGACAGTGATTAATCACAAGTTGTCATAAGGTGGCCCCTGCTGTCATCTGGAGATGTGTCAATAAAGCTGTGAGGTTTGATAATGTTATTCAGCTATGACTTTATGGCCTAAACTCACTGATAGACTATAGCAAACCCGAATTGGTCTCTTGGCCACGTTCCGGCAGCATTACCTTGGAATTTACATTTTAATTTAATATGTGTAACAATTACACTTCCTTCATTAACCAGACCTGGAGGTCTTTAGCAGTGCAGGTACAGTAAATCCTCAATGTGAAGTGAAGGGAAGTGGTTTTGCAGGAGCACATGCAAAAGGGAAATTGAATGGCCTTGTTCTGAGGATGACTTGTCATTCTAGCTTAAAATATGACCTTTTCTCCCTCCCTCTCTCCTACACTCTCCCTTTCTCCCTCTGGGTTTCCATCATTTTTACTGGGAGGCTGACACAATAGGTCACCAGAGGGGGGTTACCACCATGGCTGCATCAATTCCTTAAGGCACCACACCCATTTAAAGCTTAGAGAATTAAGAAAGGACGATGATGCCATAATTACATCCCAGTAAGGGCATGTGGTCTTGGTGGATGTGGTGTGTGAGGCTATGGGCCCTGTATAAGGCCAGCCATGTGCATAAAGGAAAGAGGAAGAAGGACCACACTTACACTCCAGGTGCTTTTTCTTGGGCGCCATCACTTCATGAGTGGTGGCTTTGCAGACAGCCCGGGCCATGTCTGATCCCGTCAGCTGGTATTGCGCAGCGGCGATGCGATCCGTGAGCGTTTGCCCCGACATTTTCTCTCTCCGTTGAATCGACCACTTCAGGAATGTATTTCACCCAGGGACGATGAAGGAAAATGTATGAATGTGACCACGGCTGGTCCTCTTCCTCGACTGACAGGCCTGTGACCTTCTGTGTTGGACGAACAACAACCAAAAAAAAAAGCACACAAAATGAGCTCAACCCACCACATAAACCTTGTATTTTACGCACCAAATCGTTGGTGATATCTGCGCGGTGGCATGAGGAGACTTACGCAAGGTTGTGAATCTCTCCACCCCCCCTCCACCCCTCTGCTGGTCCCGTTATAGGCTCCGGCCGTGCAGTTCAGCACCTTGGACAGCTAAAGCCACTCGGTTATGTAACACCCGACTGGCAATGAAAGCTATTTTATTATTATTATTATTATTATTATTTCTCACGCAGCAAATATTTAAAAAAAAAAAAAAAAAAAAAATGAGCCAATGGAAAAAAAAAATGCAGTGAAAACGAGGCTCCTGCAGAAAATATTCTTTAGAAATGACGGATTGTAAATCAACACACCATAGGACGCTCAAATATCCCGTTTAGAGAGGGCATCGGGTTGCATTATAATAAAAAAATAAAATAAAAAAGGCTTTCAGAATAAGAGAAGCAGCGTTATTTCCCCCTCTCTCGGTGTTCAGATTGCGGTTAATCGTTCACGTTTCGGCCGCTTCAGACGCTCCGCTCCTCGGATCCACAGAAAATGCGCACCGCTCCCCGCTGGTGTCGCCAACACTGCGCAGCGCAAGATGCTCGGGAAGAAGAAGAGGAACAGACAGAAGGGAATTTCCTTTTCCTTTTTTTTTCCTCCCCCTCTCTCTCTCTCTCTCTCTCTCTCTCTCTCTCTCTGTCTCCGTCGTTTGTTTATTTATCTGGCCTATCTATACGTCCATCTAGACTCTCCTACACCAGGGTTGGATGACACACGTCTCTTAAAGGGGAGTCACTATGTAAGAAGCGTGACTGTGGCTTATTTGCTGCTGCATGTAGGATATGACACTAAAAAACACACACCCTGCAATACAAATACACTGTGCAATACAATAGTTATAATAGTTTCTGTCTGTATATATAATATTTCAGTTACTGTGAATTCTTTACTGTTTTTTATTGCTCATTTGCTTATTTATAATACTTATTTTGATCTTGTTTTTTTTTTACTATGTCTCTTGTTTTGCACTATCCTCTATGCTGCTGTAATCCTGTACATTTCCCCGCTGCAGGACTAATAAAGGATTATCTTATCTTATCTTATCTTATCTTATATTATATTATATTATATTATATTATATTATATTATATTATATTATATTATATGCATCAGGTTTGCGCGCACAATGTGCAAAGTGACAGATGATGAAGGGGAAACATGTTCTTGAATATATAAACTGAACATACATGGCAGCCTACAGATCCGGGGTTTATTTCGGACCACAATTTTCTTGGAAATCATTTTTGGCTAAAAAAAAATGGGTTTAACTAAAATGCACTAAAAACAAAAAGCTTTTTTTATTTCAAATACAGGAAAAATAAATAAATAAATAAATCATATGGTTATTTGGCTTGGTTGTGGTGTTCAGAAGGACCCTGCATCAGAGTAATGGTAGAAATACGTGCATTGAGAAAAGGCACGCCGTACGTGCTTGCGTCACGTCACATGACGTACGCTGAACCGTGCCACGTCATCAGCCTTCCCTCAACCAGGAAGTGTTTCATTCGCTGCACAGCTGAGCAGCTGAACAGGCCATAAAACTAGACAGTAAGTGAATTAACAAACAACTTCATGCTCTTTAACTTATAACTGTGGGTTGTCTCTAACGTTAAGCGGTGAAAGAACCCGTATCTGCTGTGTGTTAATGTGTTTTTAAGTTATTTAATGTCAATTAAAGTAAGCTGCTCATTCAATACATTGGGTTTGACAGACTGCGGCTGTCATTTTCCAGCAAACTTTGCCCTCGTCTTGTCCTTTGACACGTTATGTAAAAGCTTAGTCTGGGCGTTGTTTTCACTCATGTTTCCATGAATCTAATAAAGCTTATAGATTTCTCAGTATATTCTCTATGTGAAACAAAGTTCAAATTCATCCAAAAACCAGCTATATCAAAAAACTTCTTTATGCAGTAACAGTAGTGTTATAAACTGAGGATGAACCTAGAATATGATGATATAAATGATCATTTTGCTGCATAACAAGTACTTTACTTTTGATACTTGCATTTTATTGTTTGATACCTCTGTACTGTAAATGAATAAAAAGCATTTTATTGTTTGAATTTTATCTTTGCATTGCTTTACTGGACCTTATTTCTTTCCCCACTACTGACTGGTCTGTTTCTTATGTCTTTTATATTGTGTCTCAGGGATGGCCCAGTTTCAGGAAGTATCAAAGCAGTCTGGTCTGCGCCCTAAACCTGCAGGGCTAGTTTTGCCGTATGGTACCGCTGGCTTCAGGACCAACGCCAAACTGCTGGACCACATCATGTTCAGGATGGGACTATTGGCCACCATACGCTCCAAAAAGACCAAAGCCACCATTGGAGTCATGGTCACTGCATCACACAACCCTGAGGTGAGAAAAGCAGGCAGAAATATTAATGTCTATTTGGGTCTTGCCATAGATCTATGATTTAGTTTGAATTCTGCGTTGATGTTTTAGATTATTGTTTTGTCATTACTCTGTTTAATTGACCTCATAATGTTGTTATCTTTCATATTTGTATTTGAAAATTGTCAACCTCTCACTTACCCTTGGCTAATTTCATGTGATCTTGCCATTATATACAAACCTATAAACACATCATAATCATAATCCTCCCCTCCAACTTCCTCCTGTCTCTCTCTTTATATCTGTACTTGTGTAGGAGGACAACGGGGTGAAGCTGATTGACCCCATGGGGGAGATGGTTAATCCGACATGGGAGGGCTACGCCACCCAGCTGGCCAACGCGGAGCAGGAAGACTTGCTCGCCGCTCTTAAGGACATTATAGAGAAGGAGGCCATAAACATGAGCCAGGAGGCCAACGTGTTTGTGGGCAAAGACACCAGGTATTTGATATTCATAATTTTTTCTTGTTTGGTTTTCATAGATACACCTAGGACATCCAGGTAACAGTGCAGAAAGCTTGACGAACACATATTTTTATGACTTTTTATGCCTCTTAGTGTTGTCAGGCAGCAATTTTTTTAACTTTAACTTTACAAAAGACTAAACCACACACGTGTCATCTAATTATAGAAGCAGCAGTGTGAGCCTTTCAAAGTCAGTATTGGATGGGGTGTCTTCACTCGGTGGTCACAGCAAAGGTGGGGTTAATTAAACTTGTTTGTACTCATATTAAACTAATTTGTTTACTTACTTAGTTTTATTCATTTCTATGCCTTTATTTTCATCTTGTTCTTTATCTGCCCTCTGACACTCTCATCTGATTCATCAGACTACGGTTTGGTGACCACCCCGCAGCTCCACTACATGGTTTGCTGTCAGAACACTCAGGGTAAATATGGAGAAGCCACCGTGGAGGGATACTATCAGAAACTCTGCAAAGCTTTCATTCAGCTCACAAAGAATGTAAGAAAACAGGTTGTGTCATGTGTTCTTGTGACATCATCTAAGCTCTGTACATTTGGGTGTGTGTGTTGTGTAGTGTTTTGCAATATATCCATTCATGCAGGAGTCAGCTCTTTCTTATTACCTCCATCTTTTTCTCCCTGGTAGGCGTCCAATTGTACAGACGACCAGAAGCACCTCTCTGTGGACGGCGCTAATGGCATTGGGGCCCTAAAGGTGCGTGAGATGGAGAGTCACCTGAAGAAGGAGCTGCACATATCGCTGTTCAACGACGGCAGTACAGGAAAGCTCAACCACCAGTGTGGGGCGGACTTTGTCAAAGTGCAGCAAAAACCTCCAACAGGTGCGACTGTGCTTTCTAGGCTTGTCAGAAGAAGCAGTATAGATTGTGATGCAGATTAAAATGATTTGTCTACAAAAGGAAAATAGTTTTCCATATATATTGTTTCTGTTGCTTATTGTATGTGATATCATAGATGCAATATTTGACCACAAGATGGAGACTGTTTATCACAAATAGCCCAAAAACATTACTTTAAATTCTGGTTTTACACTCACAGTTACACTCTTAATATGACATCTGTGCCAAGTTCTGTGTGCCTGTAAATGCAGCTTTTTGTTAGAGAAGAGCCAAATACACGTATGTGACCAAGAGAAAACTTAAAGAATAGAAAGATAAGTACTGTTTTTAATTCCCTGCTTCCATCTTGCATCTCTCCCTCTCTCCTCTCTCTCTCTCTCTCTCTCTGTAAAGGCATGAAGATAAACTCTGGGGAGCGTTGCTGTTCCTTTGACGGTGACGCTGATCGAATAGTTTACTACTACACTGACTCTGCAGGACAGTTTCACCTGCTGGACGGAGATAAAGTCGCTACTTTGATCAGCACTTATCTTAAAGAGCTGCTCACACAGGTATACTCACAAATACAAACCTGTCAACAATAAATACGCATATGTACACAAACCTTTAGTAAATAGTTTGTTTCTTTTAACACAGGCTGGTCTAGACCTGGAGATAGCAGTGGTGCAAACTGCTTATGCTAATGGGAGCTCAACAAACTATTTGGAAGACACTATGAAGGTGAGAAAACACAAGTGGGTTTCTTTTATTTCTTTGTTTTTCTTTTATGTGAATAAGTTCACACATTTTCTTGTGACCTAGGTGGTCGTGAGGTGTACTAAAACTGGAGTGAAGCACCTTTGTCATGCAGCCCAGGATTTTGATATTGGTGTGTACTTCGAGGCCAACGGTCATGGAACTGTGAGTAGATCAGACACATTTAAACAGATCACATAAATCACAAAGCTAGCACAATAATAAAAAAAACACAATTTTCTCTGTCAATGTTTTATTATATCTGGTGTCATTAATGAATTAGTCGTTTGAATCTCAACATTGGTGTGATGTGTTGAGGCTTGTGTCATGATGTGTTTGTGTTGCGTTCAGGTCTTGTTCAGTAAGGCAGCTGAAGAGAAGATCCAGCAGCTCGCTGAGGACTCCAGCACCGACGACGAGAGGAAGAGAGCAGCTCTCCTGCTGCTGAACACCATCAACGTCATCAACCAGGTGGACACATTTCACTGAACCCTTAAAGCAAACACAGCAGTATTATAAAAGTCACTCACAGTTCTAATGAGCTACTCATCTGATGTGTTTTTATCTTCTGAAGACTGTCGGTGATGCCATTTCTGACATGCTGCTGATCGAAGCCATATTAGCCATCAAGGGTATGACTATCCATCAGTGGGACGCCATCTACAATGACCTGCCAAACAGGCAACTCAAAGTCAAGGTGCTCATTCATTGATGTAATATAATGTACAAAATTTCTCATACCAAATTCTGTGGGGAAATTGTTTTTCTCTGCCCCCTTGGAAGTCCAGCGCTGCTAAAAAACAGACCTTAAATGTCCTTGAATTTTAGGGAAAATGTGTAGTTTTAAATTTGAATGGATATATTATAGATGTGAAAATATTGTACCTAGTTTAATAATTATGCCTCAGTTAGCTCTCTCCATCCTTCACATCTTGAAGAGCTGCTTCTGATAGACCGGCTGTGGCTCAGTGGAGAGCAGGGTTTAATCAGAGGATCGGCGGTTCGATCCCTAGCTCCGGCAGTCCATCGATGTGTCCTTGGGCAAGACACTTAACCCCAAATTGCTCCCGCAGGCTGTTCCTGTGGTGTATGTATGATGAATGTTAGTTAGGGTTCTGATGTGCAGGTGGCATCAGTGTAATGGGTGTGAATGGGTGATTGATTTTAAAGTTACAGCTTTGTTCAATTATTATTATTAATTATATACATAATAGCAGTTTTAAAGTTACAGCTTTGTTGTGATTTCCTGATTTGACAAGTTCATGAGCATGAAATTAGGCCTCCTTTTCTGGTTTTGACCAACGGCAGGTCTTACTCAAACATGACATTCATTACGAGCCCTCAAATTTGACCATCGCAGCGCTTATTATCAATAAAAAAGTACTTAAATTTGATATACCTGTGATGGCAGTAACCCAAGACTTGGTAGGGTGTCAGTTTCTTGCTCAAGAACACTTTCAAAGACTGCAGGAAAGCAGAGTTGTTACTTTAAATCGACCTCTTTTGCTGTTTTGTACATAATCTCTTCTCCCATTGCTGCCACTTCTACATGGATATACTCCACTTCTACATGGATATACTCCACTTCTACATGGATATACTCCACTTCTACATGGATATACTCGACATAAGAAGTCACAGACAGCTGTATCTTTTCCTGATTTTTTTTTTCTGCAGGTGTCGGACCGCAGGGTGATAGACACCACAGACGCAGAGAGACGGGCAGTGAGCCCAGAAGGACTCCAGGAGACCATCGACAGTTTAGTGAAGAAGTATAGAAAGGCCCGCTCCTTTGTGAGACCCTCCGGCACCGAGGACGTGGTGAGAGTTTACGCCGAGGCAGAAACACAGGTGGGACTTTTCTTTTTGTTACTCTTTTGGACATTTTCCTCTCCTTTTGCTTTCGTCTGTGATACATGTAGGTGTTGTGTCTGTGTTTTAGGACAGCGCTGACGACCTTGCACATGAAGTCAGCCTTGCGGTGTATCGTCTCGCCGGGGGAACGGGGGGTGAACCCAAACCACTGCAATAGAAACACTTACGCACAATCACACTACAATAACTAATCAATCTGTGCTTTTTAAATGCAATTCCAGTTGACAACATTGTTTTCTTAAGTTGTAATTTATCAAAATTGCTTATTTTGGGGAAGGTGCCAAATGGTTTTGTACCATTAATTGCACTTGGTCCTTCACTCTAGTTCACTCTATTTTTTTGTATTTATCTGTCATGTAAAGATATGGTACAAACGGGGAGACAATGAAGGGATTTTATGCTACTTTAAGTAATTCTTCTCATGTAATGTTATTGTGTTTTAAACAGGCTGCTATGCCACAGAAATAATCATGATGGGTTTCTATATATATGATGGGTTTCTATATATATTAACAACTACTTTACTTTATGTAAGCCATAATTAAAACATAAATTGTCTTCTTTAACAAATTAAGAAAGTCTTTATGGTTTAAATTAACTTTTGGTTATCATTTGGTACTAAATCTTTTTGACCGGTTACTATATGTGATTATTTGCTTTTTGAAACAGTGAAATCACAAGTTTACTTGAGGGGAGTTGTAGAGATTGTTCTTGTCCGTTGAAAAACCTTTGCTACTTTTGTTTGAATAAATAACAGAAACGAAAAAAGAGATAGTGTCTGTGTAGGTGTCTCTTTTGATTTAAATGAAAACCACAACTATGATTTCTTGCTGTTTATTTTGTTACTTTGAAAGACACATATTTGACACACAGGAGGATTAAATGAGCAGAAAAGCAGAGTTAGGTTTACAGAGAATTAGGAGCAGGCAGAGCAGAGTGACTTGACACAGTTCTCTTCAAATCAATATTGAATTCTGGGTTTTTCTAAGAAACTCTAATAATATAATAACATAGAATGTTTTTTCACAGCATATAGTTAGCAAGTGTAGCTGAGTGAGATCTGGGGTCGATTAGCAATCTATTCTTCATCTGTGTCGTCCGCTGCTCCAGAAATGGTGATGGTGCACTCTTGTGTGTCGCTCTCATAAGTGTCCTCATCTGTCTTAACTGTTCTGGGAAAAAAGGGGTGGAGAATAAAGAAGTTTTACCGTATAAGTTAGAGATTCTGATTGAGAACAAAATACAAATGTTATTATTATTAATATCATTTTAAATGCATAATTTAAAAAATAAAATAATTTATAATAATAATAATTATTATTCATTTAAGTTTTTTCTGCAAAGGGTTGTAGACAAAAAAGGGACAAAATACACAACATGTACAGAATAAATGAGAATAGAAAGAAACAGAAATATTGGCGAAACAAGACAAAACAAAGCATAACAAATGAAAACAAAACTCAAAACAAAAACAAATATTATTGCTATTATAAATATGCAAACCTTTCATTGTTTCTAAAGGAAGGGTACATGCACACACTCACACGGTGTTTGTGTATGAGTGTGTGTATATTTGAAATTGATAGAAAATAAATTAGAAAAGTAGTAGTGATATTAACAAATAATATTGCTAAAAATGAAATGCCAAAGTCAGACAAGAGACATTCTGTTCCACAGTCACCCTCTACCTGATTAGGACAGTCTTCCTCTCAGACGTCTCGGTTGACTGCTCCTCAAAGTAACCGTCTGTCTGGTTGTCTGATGAGGAAACCTCCACTCGGGCAGCAGCCGGAGCTTTCTCAGCCCCGCCGCTGGTCGAGGCCCCGTCTAGCTTCGAAGTGGCTGCAGGGGCTGAGCTGTCAGAGGCCGAGGCAGCGTGCATGCAAACACCGGAGGTGAGACGCAGTCCTCCAGTGAGGGACAGGTTTTTGGCCATACTTTCCAGACGGCTGTCTTCCCCCTCAATCAGCTTCCTGACAAACAAACAGAAAGGAATTAAGTTTGTATAAATGCTTCATACGAAAGTACAAACCACCGGGTGTGACATATATTTTCTACCAAATGTAAAACAGTCAGGGTTACATACTCTGGAAATGGCATGAGGGTGTGTTTTGTTCACCTGTAGGTGGTGATCTCAATTTCCAGAGCCATCTTTACATTCAGCAGTTCCTGGTATTCCCGCATCAGCAGAGCGATCTTCTCCTTGGTCACCTTCAGATCCAGTTTAATTGCCTCTATACGCTCCTGTTGCAATAGAGAGAATACAACAGATTTGTTTTATTTTAAGGATTTAAAGGCCAGAGGATGACTAGAGAAGATCTTTATATTAATTTAAATGATATCTCATATGTATGTGCAAAGGCACATCATGTCACCTGCAAGTTCTCCTCCTCCTTCTTGTACTTTTCCACTGCATCACGAATCTGAGCCTCCAAATACTCATTCTTGGTCTTCAGTGCCTCCAATTCACGTTCCTTGGTGAGAAGCTATATACACATATAAATACACACACTTGTTTAATGCTAATAGGTGGTTGTAGTCAACATAAACAAGAACAGAGCATCATACTCACATCCTTCTTATGACCTGCGATTTCCTCTCTCATACTACGAGTGCTTTGAACGCGTTTGGTCGAGGTGCTGCTCAGGTCCTGAAACTTTGTCTTGTACCAAGTGTCCATTTCCTGGAAAACAACAAACATTTATAGTGTTTGAATAGATTATTACTCTTTTGTATAGCCTTTGTAGTTCATGCTGTCAGTAATGATAACGACGTATCATTACTTCACAGTTCCTTAATTCATTTTTGCACCCTACCTGCAGGTTTTTAGCAGCAATGCTGTCATACTGAGACTGAATCTGTCGGAGAGCAGAGGAGAGGTCCGGGAGGCCAAAGGTCAGGTCCAGCTTGTTGGTTGCTGAAAAGATCTTTTGCACCAGCTCCTCGATTTCCTTTCAGCGGACCACAAACAGCCAGAGTTAGAGGAATAGCGATAGATGCAGCACTAAAACTGTGGCCTGTATTACTGTCTTTGATAAGATTTTAGAAATACAACAGTTATTTGATCTGGATAAGTAATATACAAACATGTATTTATGTGGTTCACGCGACCATTCTGCACCACACGTCAGTCCCAGCTTTCCCCTTTAGCTTCCTATGAGCCCTTCACACCATGCTGATAATTGCCACGTTTGCAGCCTTACTCACTCTATCCATCAACGAGGTCTCTTCTAAGTTTAACCTGTCATTGTAATAATTACCAGCCCATTAAACCATTAATGATAATATGAAAGGCATGCCAGCCACCAGCCACTGACTCAGACACTTAGTATGCAGTGGACGGAGAGACAAGCATGCGTTACCTCCTTTTGAACTCTCTGCAGGAAGGCCAGCTCAATCTCCAGGTTTTCACCCTGTTTCTCCAGCGCAATCCGCGCTGAAGTTGCTTTATCCACGTCCTGGGACATTGAAACACATCCGGTTTGATTGAAAAAAAAAAGCAAATTATGTTCACAAGCCTTGTATATTAATTTAGAGCTTTGAATTTTCTCTACAAGTTTCTTACCGGACGGAGATTCTCAATATCATACTCTGCTTTTTGCCGTGCATCCACAGCCTCATTGTATTTGGCCTTCAGAATGTCCAACTGGCCCAACATTGCCTCCTTGGCTGCCAAAGACATATCCTGCACAAATCAGTTAAACAATGATCAAATATCAACCGTGATCACATCAAACCATGATCTAAATATGTTGCAGTCCGGAGATATGACCTCCCTCACCCTCTGGATTCTCATTCTCTCTGCGTCCCTGTTGAGTTCCTTCAGCTGAGACTCGTACAGCTGCCTGAGGCCTGATGGTCCCATATGGCGGCTCTTCAGACCATCAATCTCAGCCTCCAGCAGCTTGTTTTTTGACTCCAGGTTTCGCACCTACAAGAAGAAATGCAAGAGATGGGGACGAACCTGGTGATTACAAGCTGAATGTAAAAAAAAAAAGTAATTACAGTTTTTTATACATGTATTTCTTTTTAAATTAATTGAATTGAAGAATTGAAGAAAGACTGGGCTGAAGATCTAAAGGGTTCAGGGTGGAAAAGCCAGGAAGAAGTCAGATTGCAAAGTTCAGAAGTCAAGAAATGAATATGATTATTTCCGTGGCATTTAAGGAGTGAAACATGAGCACATGTGCAATAGTGTGTCTGTTTGCGGTTGGTCCTCTGACCTTTTCAATATACGCTGCCAGGCGGTCGTTGAGGGCTACCATCTCCTGCCTCTCAGTGGTGCGGGTCGTCATAAAGGCCTGGTTATCTGCTGCGGCCGCATCCAGGTCCAGTTTTGGCCCTAGCCCCATGGACATGCCAAAGCACAGCGCTCCCATACTCGCACTGCTGGAGACGGGACCAGAAAAGAGTTTTCAGTTGATAAATTTGATTGTTTCGATTTTATGGATGTTTTTTTTCTTCTTTCATTTTGACACATCTGCACACATTCAATGTTTATCATGAATGCACACTGTAATAACTATCAGATTGAATTTCTCATTAAAGTTGCTTAAGAAGCATGAACACTTAAGAAGATAAATTAAGTGATTTAGATTAATACTAGTAATACATTTTAGCGCACAAATAAAAATCAAATGCAAGTGAATGTAAGGCAACATTATGACTTATTAGTTATCAGTGATGGTGAAGTAACCAGGTACATTTACTCAAATATTGCACTTTAAGTACATTTTTACATTTTACTTTATACTTCCACTCCACTGCATTTCAGAGGGAATTATTCTTCTTTTTACTCCACAACATTTATTTGATACATTTAGTGACCAGTTACTTTGCAGATTAAGAGTATAGTAATACAAAGTATAAGCAAAAATACATTATGATGTATTTTTGATAAAGAGAAGACTATATTGATACTTTGGTGAAATTCTAAAGCAATTTAGTAATAAATAAGCCCATCTTTACCAGCGGCTACAGTAAAGTATTGTAAACATGAATGCATCGATACTCATTATTCAAAATTATAATATACAGTACCAGTCAAAAGTTTGGACACACCTTCTCATTCAATAGTTTTTCTTTATTTTTATTTTTTTTCTACATTGTAGATTAATATTGAAGACATCCAAACTATGAAGGAACACATATGGAATTATGTGGTAAACAAACAAATGCTCAACAAACCAGAATATGTTTTATATTTTACATTCTTCAAAGTAGTTGAATGAGAAGGTGTGTCCAAACTTTTGACTTCATTGACGTCATATGTGTTCCTTCATAGTTTGGATGTCTTCAATATTAATCTACAATGTAGAAAAAAATAAAAAATAAAGAAAAAACATTGAATGAGAAGGTGTGTCCAAACTTTTAACTGGTACTGTACATTATTCTTAACCCGTTTTACTTTACTTTTAGCACATTTAATTTTAATCTAATTACTTTTTTTGTATTTTTACTTAATAAAAAAGATGATATTTCCCTAAAGGTGACTCACCTGGTCATGCGAGACTTGTTGGAGACGGCTCTGCGCCCCATCGTCCCACTCCGGGTGAAGCTTGCAGACCGGTGTCGGCTCTCCCTCCGGGTGGGAGACGGACTGCACACCCGGAGCTTGCAGGCAGGAGGAGCCGCAGGGATCCCCTCGAAGTGCCGGCGGTATGAAGACATCCTCTCTGGACTGCGGCTCATGTCCTTCAGCTGGGGACTAGACACTGGTCACTCACACCTTTTAGCCTGTGGTGGGGTCTTTATAGGCTCACTTTACCAGCCCTTCCCTGAACAATACACAGGAATGTGGAGCCTTCCCAACCCAAGAATGAATGTCCCTACAAACATTTATCAAGGTTGCGTCAATTAATTTATTACAGGGGCTTGAAATAATCCTCATTTTATAAGACATTATCTGTTGACTAACATGCATAGGAATGTGTGTGCCCACATATACTGCACATATTAAAGTAATCAAATTATGCTGATTCAATGAGAATTCATCTATATAATCTTGTTGTAGAATTATTATTTTTTTTGACGTTTTAAAGGCGGAACTTAAATTCCGGAACCTTCCATCCAGTTCTCTGTGCTACTCCGGCGCGCTTTTGACGTCACTCCGGTGTCTGCTAAGCATAACAACATTGGCTGCGCTACACGCTTCTTTGTAGGCAACTTATATCAATAAAACAAGTGTCGTTTTCTACCTCAACAGCTACGAAATGGCGGGAAACTTCTGGCAAAGTTCTCATTAGTAAGTTTTTATATAAATTTGACATTTTACCTGTTTATTTTGCAAATCCCCGTCTGTGTTGTGAGGCCTAGTGGTAGATGTGCCTGTTCGGTCTCAGCGTACTATTTAGACTGTGTGCTATGATGTGCATGCTTTGCTGCAGCAGTATGGGAGGCTAACAGACAGGTTTATTGGTTGATGACAGTTTGTGTTCATTGTTTTAAGTCTGCAGTGGGTTCTGGACAAGCAGGACCTGATGAAGGAGCGCCAGAAGGACCTGAAGTTTCTCTCAGAAGAGGAGTACTGGAAGCTGCAGATCTTCTTTGCCAATGGTATTTGTTAAGTTTGTGTCACGGCATCTCATAGTCTTGAGTTTTTACAATTTACAATACCTGATGAATCCTTAGATTACATGACATATCACAGCATCATATCTATGTTACTTACAGTCCAACTGAAATGTTTTAAATTGTGTTTTCTACTTTCTAAACATGACTATTACTACTATGAATTCTGTAATTCTCAACCCTTTCCCCCCCTTTAACTACATAATGTAGTCTTAGATACACTGTGCAATTATAGTTATAATAGTTTTTCTGTCTGTACATATAATATTTAAGTTATTGTGGATTCTTTACTGTTTTTATTGCTTATTTATAATACTTGTTTTTATTTTATTTTATCTTGTTTTTATTTTACGATGTCTCTTGTTTGCACTATCCTCTTTGCTGCTGTAATCCTGTAAATGTCCCCGCTGTGGGACTAATAAAGGATTATCTTATTTTATCTTATCTTAACTTATCTTATCATACTTGAAGTTATTTAATGTGTAATTCTGTCTCTTTCAGTGATCCAGGCTTTGGGGGAACACCTGAAGCTCCGGCAGCAGGTCATTGCTACGGCAACTGTTTACTTCAAACGCTTCTACGCCAGGTATTATTATATCATGTGATATAAGAATACATGTCATATGGGACTGTGGTTAGAGTAATTTGGTTGCACAAAGGCGTTCTGCAATTTACAACATTTAGCAAACTTAACTGACATTCTTATCAGCGTAGGTGAATAAGTGTCTATTTGACCATCATATCCACATTGCTAATGCTATTTATTTATTTATTTGAAACCATATCACCCACCTCTAGTTAAGTTTCTGACTTAACACACTATTATGATTATGTCCAAGATATATCCCATTATTATTTTAAACTAGGGAGGCATTAATGTTGTGATATTGTCAATATAACATAGGCTCAGTTAAACTTGGAGTTAATGCCCACCTTTCCCTTATCCTTTAATGTATAATGCTTATTTTAGCTCTGATCAGTGCAGTATAATTGTCATTGTCACGTAATCTCCACTGCGTTCTTTTTGCTTAAACTGCACTTGCCCAAAGCTAATAACTCTTTATCTCCTTTTGTTTGCAGGTATTCCCTGAAAAGTATAGATCCAGTGCTCATGGCTCCTACCTGTGTTTTCTTGGCTTCTAAAGTTGAGGTATGGAAAATTCTGTGGCGCAATTGAGACCAGAATTTTGTCGTAGTTTCTCTTGTATATGTGCTCTGTTTATCTGTTCTTCGCTCAAACTTTAATGTCCATTTAGGAATTTGGAGTTGTGTCCAATACCAGGCTAATCTCTGCAGCAACATCTGTGTGTAAGTCGCTCTTTTTCGTCACATATTTCCTAAACTTGAAAATGGTACAAATCGCCCAAATTGTGTTTCTTCTGCAGTGGAGATGGTATAATCATGTTTATTTTCTCCAACAGTGAAAACAAGATTTTCCTATGCCTTTCCAAAGGAGTTCCCTTACAGAATGAATCATGTAAGTAAAGTATTTGTGTAACAATCGATTTTAGGCATTTAGGTGCTGTTATCCAGAGCAACCTTCACTAAATGCAACAAAAAAAGCTTTAGAAATAACATTTGTTAAACAGTAAATGCAGCAACGTAATGTGGACAAAAAAAGTCTTAACCCCGTCAGCAATGTAATTACACAAGGACTAAGACATGTGACTAATTGGTGTCCAAATGTTTAAGGAATGCACATGACACTAACCAAGTTTAAACAAGGATTAGACTTGATAGGAGGGCTTGAGGTTGAGGGCAAAGCAGAGTTGAAACCGATGTGTTTGAGCTTTATAGTGAAAGAGATGGACTGTTATTCAAACAAACCATATAGTTCACCACGGAGATAACCGTATGCTAGTGGATCAGCTCTGCTATGAATCAACTACCTGATTGTTTTTCTGCTTCCTCTGCAAAGTTATTTATGCACCGCCTTGCTACATTACAGTATACCGAGAGCCTCCTACACTGTATAACACAGTGTTGCCATGTCGGTGTCCATCAATGCGTGAGATTCCACAACTAATGTTCGCAAACCTACGATAAAAATCTTGTTGCTGTGGGAGTTGGCTTCGACCACGGCTACCCGCATGCATGCAATTGTTCTGGGCAGCATTTCTCACTATGGTCTCAAGTGGTGTCCACCGTCAGTGTTTTATACATCCAGCATCTCCATCGAGTTGCCAGGAGGTCATTGGGGCTGTTCAGACATGCTGCCTGTCTGAAAGCTGTGTAAACTATTATTTATAGTGAGTCACCGCAGAGCGATAAAAGAAGGGAGTGATTCACATAGCAGAGAATGAGATAGCGGGGTGCTGCAAATCCTACATATAATTATTCATGTCCAACCTGCAGACATGGTAAAGTTATTGTGGCATGGGGACAAACGGGGCAATATAGCAATGTAATGTAATGTAATGTAACACACGCCTCGCATTGTAGAGGGTAATTAAAAAGTTTGTGTCCAACATTTGTGATGTAAAAAGTACATATGTAAAAAAAAATATTTAAAACAAAATGTAGATTTTTCTAGTTATGCAGTAAGTATTTGATTTGAGTATGATTCAGTGAGGGAGTGTAAGCATTGAAATTCCACTTCATAACAGACTGTTATACATGCACTGCTTACAGTGAACGAAACACAAAAAACTACCCAAAGAAATGCTCTACTTGAAGCATTATTTTCGGCCTGTCAAGGATGCATCTATACTGGTGAAATAGATATATACACTGTAATAAAATATAAAAAATAAAAGATAGCATCTGTCTTTCAGTGTTTTAATGCAATAAATAAGGTTCACTTTGCAAATTTGGATCTGTAACCTCACCGGTATGGGAAGAGCAAGAGATACTGAATGAAGTTCAGATAAAGATACTTGGCAGGTGTCCTTAAACACACCGTGGTTCGTTTTCTAGATTCATAACCTCATGTCTGGAGTGTCTTTTTCTGCCTCCGTCTGTTAAAGTAAAGGGTTAACTAATATTGGGTTGGATGAGTTGGAGTGTACATTTAAACAAATCTGTGACCACTCCTCCACAGTCAACGTTTTCCTCAAGATCAACTTCCCATATTCTCTTGGTAGAAGGAGTATTGTCTGGAAAAGCCTCTGTCAAACCTTAATAACATTTAGACAATAAATAAGTTGAGTCTTTGATTGTTTTAAGGTTTTCTCTATTACAGAGGGTTTTGCAAAGATTGAAGGTATTGAGAGCCGGATACCTTTTTGTTTGTTTTCTTTTTAATTTGTTGAATGAAAGAAGAGTTGTCATACTAGCTAAGAATTCCCTTTTCTGCCGACTGTTTGGAAATGGTGTCGCTAAATATAGAAGGCAATGCTGGGGGCTTCCATAAAGAAGAAAAAGGCTTGAATAGAAGCCGAAGGCTGCATTCCACTGTCGGCAGATAGAGACAAGCTCTGAAGCAGATAGGCCTAATATGAGACAGTATCACATAATCATAAATTAATAGGTTTATACCTGCCATATACAATACATTTTTGTTAGACCCTATGAAGAAAGTATCAATCTAGTAGTTTTTGTATTGTAACTGGTCTGCTATGTTGAATACAATTTTTAAATTTGTGTCTTTTACAGATATTAGAATGTGAGTTCTACCTTCTGGAGTTGATGGTGAGTTTTCGGGAGCTTTGTGTCATTGCCACTGTACTGTAGGCTGTATATTTGATTGATTAGATGCTTGTTCGGATTACTTATTGTTTTCTTTTTTTCAGGACTGCTGCCTGATAGTGTACCACCCCTACAGACCACTCTTGCAGTATGTGCAGGATATGGGACAGGAAGACATGCTGCTGCCCCTGGCCTGGTACGATACTGTCTGTGTAGAGTTATCCGTCTCTTTTGACGTCCTTGAATACCAGATTTAGCTGTTGTTGGTAGACTTACCCAGTGTCTGTGCTGTTATCTCTCTGAACCAGGCGAATAGTGAATGACACATACAGGACGGATCTGTGTCTGCTCTACCCGCCCTTCATGATTGCCTTGGGTAAGATTTGTCCCCATGCGTTTTTCTCATTGCAGCCATTTAATGTAGTTACTGACTTAAAATAATAATAATAATAAGCTCCTTTTCCCTCTCACAGCCTGTCTGCATGTTGCCTGTGTGGTACAGCAGAAAGATGCCAGGCAGTGGTTTGCAGAGCTTTCTGTTGACATGGACAAAGTAAGAATGTCGCAAAAAAAAAATCCCTTTTTAAATGTTTTGGTTTTGTAGAATCTCAACTAATTAAATGTTGAGTCACATCCACATGCATCTTTGATAAATCAATACATTTCTCTCACATTGTCACATACTTCTGGTGAAGAGAAATTAACACCAAGAATCCCTTTTTAAGAAAAAAAGTTGCATTGTGCAACCTTTCACTTTTAAAGCAGCGCAGTGCCAGGTTAGTTAGCTCCTAGTGCCCAGGATGATCATCTTCATGGGCAGCATCCAGTGTGAGGCTGTGCTTACTGCTATCCCAAAATTCACCTCAGCTTTTGATTTGCAGATGATGAATGCAGGCAGTCTGTGTTTTAGAAAACTAGGTGATTTCATCTCTGTTTTGTAATTGGGTTTGCCCATTTAGATTGACTGTTCCTGTAGCCACAGTCTGGTTTCCTGCTGTGTGTTTTATGGTCGGTGTGTTTGTCATAAGGATTACAAACACACGTAATTGCGTAGGCCTTTAAAAGCCAACAAAAATAAATAAAATGGCCTATTAAATTGGGATTTAGGCATTTAACACACACACACACACACACACACACACACACACACACACACACACACACACACACACACACACACACACACACACACAGTCAGACTGACAATATACTGTATAATGTACTCCATCCACATCAAGTATTTTAACATCAGAAAAGTTGAATAATGATTGAAATTGAAGAACATCTAACTGTGACTGACAGATTCAATGTTGAGCTAGATCAAAGCCAGGTTAACCAGCATTCATTGTTCATTTGAAAGGGCTTATAGGCACAACAGTGACTGTTTTATTAACATACTTGTACAATAAATACTGGGAGAGAACCCATTTTACTTTTGGACTACTTTGTATCGAGCAGCTGTGCATCCACATAAGTTAACTTCAGTTTTTTGTTTTTCCGTCAAGATCCTGGAGATCATCCGTGTCATTCTGAAGCTCTACGACCAGTGGAAGAACTTTGACGACAGAAAGGAGATCGCTGCCGTGCTAAACAAGATGCCCAAGCCCAAACCTCCTCCGAACAGGTAAACCTGACCCTGCTCGGTGTGTAACCCTGCCATCATAAATGTTAAAAAAAAAATAAAGGAACACCTCACCAAATAAATTGGATAAAAAAAAATAACATGACAAAAAAAAGTTGAATAACTAAACTAAACTGAGATAATAAGAGACATAGTAAAATAAGCACATATCCAAAGCATGAGGCAAGATAAGCTGACCTTTGATTGCAAGAAGTTTCTTGCTGCGAGCTACACAAGCGGCAATCATTTAGCTTGCTTTTTAAGAGGCCTTTGACGGAGTTGTTAATGTGTTTATGACTTCCTGTTGTGCCTGAAGCCGTCCCTTCTCCCTTTAGAAATAATCTTTTGACTTACCAACACAGCACTGGTGCTTTGTTTTAAAGTCTCTCTGGAGCTTTAATGGTTTTAGCACCTAAATTGACAGAATTTCACCACACTTATTGCACTGTGCTCAGCATCACTGCATGCTGTATGAATCCAAATTCAATGTATTCAGAGTCACTTTACATCACCACACGCTGTGTAACATTTATTAGTGCAGGGTTGTCTTGTCTCTCACATCAATATTCTTTATTTGTCACTGCATGCAAGGAAACCTTAGCTAGCAGCAGCAGAACACGTTTGTTTTTACCTGCTGATGTGTCATTATTGGCTAGGTAATATTCAAATGTAACATTATGCATTTTAACTTGACGTTTTGTTTTATTTATGTGAATTGTTGAGCACATTTAGAAGTACACAATTGATAGCTTTATAAATTAGGAAGTCATTTAATTTCTAATAGACTCTAACCATTTGGCAGTACCTCCGCTGAGGCCCACCAGTGAACACAAAGCTGCATTTACTTGGTGTCATAGTATCCTACAACTATATTGCATTTTGCTAAAACACACACACGCACACACACACACACACACACACACACACACACACACACACACACACACACGCACACACCAAGGCCTTCTGTATCTAAATGAGCTGTATGTAATTATTTCTTCCGTCTGTCCACAGTGAGAGTGACCAGAGCTCCAACGGGAACCAAAGCAACTCCTACAGCCAGTCCTAGCGTGGCGTCTATATTTCTGTGGGAATCCATAATGCTGATGTAGAGAAGGGGGAATCCTTTAAATGTCACACAGCGCGACCTTTTGTGATGTAAGCTGCCCCCTCATCTTTGACCAAACCCCCCCCCAACAAACTCTGAAAGACCACGTCTTTGCTCTTCCCTTCTCTGATCATCATGGGTTAATGGATTGAGCGAGTAGCCTCTGAAATATCTCCATGAGGTTCTGTACTCTGCTCCGGACTTGAAATAAACTTAAAAACTGAGGAACATTTAAAGGTAAGCGGGAGGGGAGCTGTGAATGTGGCAGAAAATGGTAGAGCAGATGTGATGGTTCAGAAGAAACCTGCTTTAATTGTGATGATCCTGACATCCTTGAACAGCCCAGAGGAGCGAGTCCTTTCATGTGGAGCTCCGTGGGATCACAAGTACTGTGTGTGTGTGTGTGTGTGCGTGTGTGTGTGCGTGTGTGTGTGTGTGTGTGTGTGTACAATGTGAACAATGTGAGTGGCCAGTCTGGGTGGGTTTTCATTCCTCAGGGACTTTAGTAGTCTTCTCTGTAAAATGGTTGGATCCTGTGCAGATCTGATTGGATATCACCCTGTGCAACTGTGATGTGATTGGATACCCCGGCCCTGTCAGGTCTCTGCTGGTTGATCATGAACCATGGCAGGAAAGAAATCCCAAGAGAGGGTCCCTGTTATGGTAGAAATGAATTCTTTGAACACAATGTTTTGCTGTTTTGAATCATGACAACTACGACTCTTCCATCCCCTCCCTCCTCCCTTTTGTAAATAGCCTTATAATTCTGTTCATTTTATCTTTCATGTTTTGGCTTAATTAAGGAAACTTAAATGGAAATCATGAGCTAGTTTAGCTTTTTTGCTAGAGCATCAATTAAAAGGGCGTCTTTTTTGTTTCACCATCATGCTTCTGTTTGTCTGCAGGAAAGCTTATTCTTCAATTTATTCCAAGTATAATTTAAACTATTAAGCTTTAGTTGTAGAATAAGTTGCCTAAAGGTTTTTGTGTAATTTTTTTTTTTATTTCTTTATTTGTCAAGAAAGGTCTTCTTTTTTTTTTTTTTTTTGTGGCCAAAACGCAAATTACAATCGTTCTAGATTTGTTGCAAACTTTTGGTTGTACATTTTTATTTTAAATCTACCGGTTTGCCATCTATTCAATCGCTTTATTGTGTCAATATATCTGTGCATATACCTGTAGATGTCTCTTTATTTTTGTGATGTAATACATTGGGAGCTGTGTGTGGCTGTACTCGAAACAAGGTGCTTGAAAGCCTTACAAAAATGAAAGCTGCTGGTTACAGAGAACACCCTTCGTTAAAGCACACTGTCCCTTTCAGGCAAGCTAGAAAAAGGCATTTTAGGGTTGAATGTCGTTGCATTGCTTGGATGCATCTTCACATTTTTATTCCTTTTATGGTTTCCTGAACGTGTCTTATTGTCGATATTGGAAAAACAACAGAAAAGGTACAAAAACATGGTGTTAAATGCCACTATCCCTTCACTTTCACACTCTGAGTTAAAGAGACAAGTGAGTCAGAAGCCACTGAGGCGAGTTGGATGCAGCCTTGTTCTGCTTTGCCGTCTGACATTTTTTCTCCCCTTCCATCTGTTACATGACTGTGCACATTAATGGGCTTGAAAATTCAAAGGGCTTCACCCCCGTCTAAATAATCCTAAAAACACATTTTCCAAAATTGTTTTAACTACTTGAACATTTCTGTTTATCATTTTTGATGATCATTTATGGTAATAAATATGTATGATGTGCATAACAAAGTGGTTCACTGATGTTATTCAAGCTGGTCTTATGGGAATCTTCCAGCATGTTACAAAAGTCATCTTCAGTCCCATTACCTAACTTCAATGTCACTTCAACACAAGGACCCCTAGTGGCAGAAACAGAGAATACGTAACATAATAATTAATATCAGTTATGACATTTTAGAAAAGTATATTTTTCATAACTGAGAGGTTGGAGTTAAAGTAGTCATAGTTCACACAATAAATGACCCATTTCCCCTTGTTTTTGGTTCAGAGAATGTGAGTTAATTCACTGGATGGCATCAGAGGATGTGTTTACATGTAGTGTCCTCCAGGAGATGGTACTATGAGAACAGTCAGTACCCGTGACGTCACTTTAGGTGCATGAAGCCAGCAGAGATTAACGTCACCGCAAGCTGCAGCATGTTCCCTTCAAAATAAAACCAATCTTTTTTTTTTTTTTTTTTTTTTTTTTTTTTTACTTCAGTGGAGAAAAAAGTAAAGAAGCAAAACCAGCAGAATTATCAGATTGAATAAGGAGTAAAAATGTAGAGATCAACTGGTAGGCCTTATTCATGTTACAGTAGCATAGATTTTTAACACAGTGAATTGGGGAGAATGCTGTGTGGGTAGAGACATTTCAAGCCAAACAATATATGCAGCATCTGTGCCACATCAAAGGATAACATTGACTTTTTTTTTTAACCTAAAACAGCCAATTTCTTTATTATAAAGTTGTTTTATTCGTTACTTTTTACTCTCAAAAGTATTTTCCTGCTTGTTTTGATACATAGTTATTGTCATCATAGTAGTAGCAGTGGATCTATAGGCCTACACTATGTATTACTTTGTATCGGTGTTATTGCCATCATTTTTTTGTATCAATCAAACTCTAGGTTTGGTGTTTGTCAAATTAGCACAACCCATCAAAAGTAAACCAAGGACTTTTGTGGCTACTGTGTTGTCATGAGTCCAGGATCAGTTTGACTGGTAAGTAATGCCCATTTCTAGTGTGTGAAGGAGAGGTACCACAGGTCCTTCCTTCCTGCTGCTGTCAGGTTGCACAACCAGCTCTGCTCCCAGTAGACAACATGACACTAATACACTGACACTAATACACTGTTCAATACAATAGTTATAATAGTTTCTGTCTGTATATATAATATTTCAGTTACTGTAAATTTTTTACTGTTTTTTTATTGCTCATTTGCTTATTTATAATACTTACTTATTTTTGATCTTGTTTTTCTTTAAAATAATAGATATAGATAATAGATAAGCCTTTATTAGTCCCGCAGTGGGGAAATGTACAGGATTACAGCAGCATAGAGGATAGTGCAAAACAAGAGACATAGTAAAAAAGAAAAACAAGATCAAAAATAAGTATTATAAATAAGCAAATGAGCAGTAAAAAACAGTAAAGAACAATAGAGAATCCTTTACTATGTCTCTTGTTTGCACTATCCTCTTTGCTGCTGTAAATTTCCCCGCTGCGGGACTAATAAAGGATTATCTTATTTTATCTTATTTTAAAGAAAAACAAGATCAAAAATAAGTATTATAAATATTATAAATATTATATATATTGTATTGCACAGTGTATTAGTGTCATGTTGTCTACTGGGAGCAGAGCCTCCTTCCTGTAAATGTCCCCGCTGCGGGACTAATAAAGGATTATCTTATTTCATCTTATCTTATTTCATCTTATCTTATCTTAATACAAACTGTGTAACCTACATGCAGGCTGCAGGATGAAGCTGTATTTATATATTGATGTCCATTTTCTCTTGACAATTTGAGTTAGGGGGCCCATCCAAGTCTCTACACATCTACTTTTATTTTGAAACATAAACCAGAAGCACTGTTTTCTTATTGTGCCTGACTTGACTAGTGTTAGGTGCGACCCTACAGCCAAGCAGCGAGCTCCGAGCGGGCTTGCGGAGGATGTCTACCCCGCTGCGGGGACAAGCTCCGGGCGGGACCCTCCGGCCGACCCGCACCCTCCGCACCCTCCGCTCCCTGCACCCATGAAGCCCCCGCTGATGAAGCCCCGAGCTGCCAGAGAGAGGCGGAAAGTGGCCCGAGACAGAGAGCATGTACTGGCGCGTCGGGTTTGCCTGGACGCGGTCTTGTGTGGTCGATCTTAGCCAGAACCAGAGCTTCTCCTCCGGCCTGCTGGGCTCCGATGAGCAGCTCTCGTTTTATGGGTACATCGTCGCCTACCCTCTGCAGGACTACGGCGGGATCATGTCAGCTCTGGGCTCGGACTCGTGGTGGAGGAAGACGCTGTATTTGACCGGAGGGGCTCTGCTCGCTGCTGCTGCTTATCTGCTGCACGAATTGATGGCAATCAGGTACCAACAACACAGGGAGGCCGGAGGAGGAGAGGAGGAGGATGAGGATGAGGAGGAGGATGAGGATGATGAGGAGGTGTCAGCTGCAGAGATCAGGCCTCCATGGGCCAGATCAATCCCCCCCAAAACTCATCTTATTGTGTTCATGTTTTCACTCCAAACCTCTCAGGTCCTTTTTATTCCTCTCTGGGGTTTGATGTTACTTAATCTTATCAGGCTGGTGGGGGGGGAGAGCGGAGTCACTGGAGAATAAAGAGTCGTGAGTGGGTGGATTGTGATGTAACAGACCCCTCCATCACCCCCCCCCAGCTCTCTGTTCACAAACAAACATGAGGACATTTTTATTTATTGGCTTAAAATGTGGATTAATAACAGAGGTGATAATACAGCAAAGGGGGTCATGGCTTAGGCTTTGTTTCGGACTAGGTCATTCAAAGCTGTTTAAAAAAAAAAGATAATGGGTAATTTATAGTGTTGTTGTTTTGTCGGAGAGGTTCGTCTTTTGGCCTATTGTAAAACAGCTCTGTTGTCACATGACTTGACATTATAGACTTTGACAGGAGGTCACTTTCATTTGTCTGCATTCTCAAGGGCGAGGTGACATGTAGGTTCATCTTGTGTTTGCTTTATAGTGATCCCCCCCCCTCCTGCTCCACACACACACACACACACACACACACACACACACACACACACACACACACACACACGATCCGGTGTTTGGTTTCAGTCAGAAAAGCACTGCAGTTATGTGAAGAAGAAAAAAAAAACAACCTTCAATGTAAACAGCTTACCACCAAAGCCCCCAAACATACTGATATTTACAAAATGATAAAATGATGGATTACTAATGTATTTGTGTTTATTATTATTATTATTATTATTATTATTATTATTGATTGTTCACTGTCAGGAATGCGATTGGAGTCTTTTGTCTTTAACATATCTCGGGTTACCTGCAGTCCAGGCCTACAGCAATAGGCCTGCTACAACAGTCGGTATCAAAATAAAAGCCTCCTTTGAATATTATAATTATTTATAAAGGGTATGATTTTAACTTAACTGACACTCTGGTGTGTGTAGGTCGTCTACATTATGCCGTTGTACTATAGCTGCCATTAATGCGAGGTCGATTTTTATACAGAAATACAGGCTGTCTGCTGTGCAGTTAAATATTAATGTGTCTGGAGGTCATCCGGACCTGCGGGTCAGCTGTCGGGACATGCAGCTCTGTCTCTGTAGGCTTCATTGTACTGAACCCTCGATTTAGGTTTATTGCACCACAACCAGCCTGTTTAAGAGCAGGGGTGCGCAGTTCAGCACCACACTGAGATAGACAGCTCCTTCACTCTGAGGCTTGTTTTTCCACATTTCAGCACTTCACCCAGTGGACAGCTCCGGTTAATTCTGCATTGTGCCCACGTTAGTTTGTTGCCATTTACAGGGGGCCTGCCCTTGTCTGTGAAATAGCCTCAAATAGTATCCACGAGTGCACCATAATCTTTCACCAGGGTGTGATTCATTGTTTTGACATTGCAGTCATTCCTTGGGTGGTATAAATGGCAATCACTCATGGCAGGTTAAAGGACCTCGGTCACAGATAATTAGATTTATTCATTGATGTGATAGCGCTGTGATGATATAATAAGATACATATGATTGTGATATGAGGGTGCAGAGACTCCAGGAGGTCAACGAGTCGAGTCTGACCCTTGTAAAAACCACAATTTTGACTTTTTTAATCTTTGAGATTGCAAGGAGTATACCAGTGAGATATAATGTGTTAATTAGTTAATGTTAGAGGTGATGGTTGACGGATTTTGTTACCGGTAGCCAGGCAAGGTGTTTCCATGTTTCCGGTCTTATTGCTAAACTAAGCTAACGGGTTAGCTGGCTTAACGCACAGATGTGAGAGCGGTATCAATCCTCTCATCTAATAGAAATATTGTTAATTCCAAAATATTTTCATTTGTCTCCAGTTCAACGGCCGTACAACTTAATTTCTGTTTTAGTTAATTAAAACTTTATTCATTATTATGCATCATGGGAGCCCGATACTAACAAAAATAATAAACGTTGCAAAACTGGACTTGGAGCCTCTATAAAAGAAAGGGACAAGAAAAAAGAATGAATAAATTAAGTTAAGTTGACTTGACAGTATAATTAAGTTTTGCAAATTTGCAATTCCCTTAATTATTAAAACCAATTGTCATGCAAAGCACCTGGGAGTTTATGGGCCCCTCTGGGACTGTGGCCTTCGGCAGTTGGCAGGAGAGCCTGGTTGGTTTAGTCTAGCCATTACTAGTGGCCAAATGATTCAATTAAATGATAAATTGATGGATAGAAAATTAATCTGCAACTACTTTGATAACTGGTTAATTGATGAAGTCATTTCTGAAGAAGATTCACTGACTACAGTGTTCGTTCTGGTTTTAAATGTGAATATTTGCTAGCTTCTTAGTCCTCTTTAATAGTAAACTGAATATTTTTTCAGTTTACTATTTTTTTCTTGATTAATCGTGAATGATGTTTCCGCAACCAGATAAGAACGCACACACACACACACACACACACACACACACACACACACACACACACACACACACACACACACACACACACACACACACACACACACACACACACACACGTTTGTTGTTGTTTTTTCAAGCCTTCTGCGTGAACTGCAGCTCTTGTCATTTTTCTCCTCCACACAGAAAAGATGAAGAGCTGGACTCCAAAGATGCCATCATACTTCACCAGTTCTCCAGGCCCAAAACTGGTGTCCCGTCCTTGTCCCCTTTCTGCCTTAAGATGGAGACGTACCTCCGTATGGTTGACCTGCCCTACAAGGTACAGCTGTGATTAAGTGTCTGCATCACTACATCTGTTTTCTATTTTATTCTCCTAAACTGCATGTTTACAATTGAGTTTGAGGACGTTTTAATCCCAATTTTTGTTTCCTCTTAGCTTGTTCTTTTGTTGTAATTACTTTATCTGTGATTAATTATTTTCCAACTGTGTTTGTTGCTACCATCACTCAAGTTCCTGCAAGAATAATTAGATATTTTGTCTGGGTCTGATTAAAATAAAATTCACTTAATACCAATCAGCAACTACTTTTCTAATTTCTGTATTTTTTTTTGTTTGTATCTTCTTTCCTGAATATCTTTTCTCGCAGAACTACTTTGATGGGAAGCTTTCCCCACAGGGAAAGATGCCGTGGATTGAATACAACCAGGAGCTGGTGTGTGGTTCGGAGTTCATCATCGACTTCCTGGAGGAGAGGCTGGGCGTGAGCCTCAACATGAGCCTGACGCCACAGGAGAAGGCCGTGTCTCGCGCCATCACCAAAATGGTGGAGGAGCATTTCTACTGGTGAGGAACCACCATAAAGTTCAAACAGCATTTGTTTCAAAGATTAGTCTTTTCACAAATGATTTGATATTTAACTAATTTGCAGCCTATTTTCCTACAGGGCTAATAGGATACTTTCTATTTTTTCTCAAATATTCATCGTGATATTTGTCTGTACAAATGCACATGTTTGTTTTTTCTTGCAGGACCATAGCATACTGTCAGTGGGTGGACAACCTGGAGGAGACCCAGAAGATGCTGTCTGTGAGCGGGCCGCTGAGTGACCTGCTCAAGTGGATCCTGAGTCACCTGACGGGTGGAATCGTCAAGAGGGAGATGTATGGACACGGGATCGGACGTTTCTCTGAAGAGGAGGTTTACTCCCTGATGGAGAAGGACATGCGCACCCTGGCCACTCTACTAGGTGACAAATCTGGAAATATAATAATCATTTTTAACTTGTAAATAATGATGCTCGTCATTTGGAAGATTAGAAACTATAATAATATATTTGTGGGGGTTATTGTGATTTGCAGAAAAGAATGTGAGTTAACAAAAAACATGCCAGTCATTTGAAATTTGACCATGTGTAGGTCTTCAGTACAGCACAATGAGTTTCTTTTTTTTGATCATTTATGAGTCTGTATGCAAAGAGAATAACAGTCATTAGCTTTAGAACTGTGAGACTGTGTCACAAGTTGTGTGGTCACATTGTTTACTCTGGAAGCAGATGAACAGCTTCATTGGAAAAGTAGAACAATAACAATGTCTTTTCAATCTGTGCTATGAGAACGATAACAAGGACGTCTGTTGGTACAAATAACAGCACAATACTGACCTCCTGTGGTGAAAAGTTAACATTGCAACCTAGAATCAATACACAACCTCTGGCTGTTTATGGTTGGAGATACGAGAGAGACAGATCTTAGAGATTATAAATAGAGCTGTGGTGGCAAGTGTTGTACCTTTACAAATGGTTCTTTCGAAGGTTAAAGTTTCATAACCCTGAAGGCATCCATTGCTCTCTGATACATTTTACTTTGTGGCTCGATGTGATTGTTGTATGGACGGCAGGAGTGAAAGAAGTATTACACTCTTTTACTTAAGTAAAAGTACTAATACCACAATTTAAAAACACTTTGTTACAAGTAAAAGTTCTGCATTCAGAATCTGACTTGCGTAAAAAGTAAGCATGTAAATCTATGCTAAAAATCTATGAAAAGTGCTCAATATGCAGCCAAATTGGCTCTTTAGTTGTATTTTTGTCTATTCAGCAAAAATATGAATAAGGGCATTTTCCCAAGAGGTCGAACTATTCCTTTAAGAGGAAAAGAAAGTCTCCACATATGGATTGTATTTGTTTGTTGTTATTTGACATACGTTTTCTTTCTGTGTGCTGTTTAAAGGTGATAAGAAGTATCTTATGGGCTCAAAGCTTTCAACAGTAGACGCCGCAGTGTTCAGTCACCTGGCTCCTGCTATGTGGACGCTACCAGGAACCCGGCCGGAGCAGCTAATCAAAGGTGAGTTCATCAAAATGGAATCCACAAAATATGTGTTTCGATGTATACATAGTACTTATTTTATCTTTTTACTTTTATAAAGTGAGAACAAATTCCTTCCTGAATCAATTTTTAATGTATACGCTGTTGGGTTAAAATTGTAACTCTTGCACTAAATGTAGGCTACAGATCGAGACATATACTAGTGTATCTTTTAAAAAGAATGGATGACAGAGGCCTGATTTGGCAGTAGAAAAAAATCAACTGCATTATAGATTGTACGTTGTTCTATACAACGTCATTTTGAGCTTTGGCTGCCATTCTTAACTTTACCATTCTAACACGCCTGGAAAGGATCTCTCAGGCATTTTTCGATTGGGTTTACCTCAAGAGACAGTCCATTGCAGAGATACTTCAGGGAAGTTCAAGCTGTGGATGTGCTTTATCTTGCATTAAGATGAAGTCATCACCAACAGCGCCAGCAAATGGTCAGACAATAGGCACCAGGATTTCACCTTTAATCTTACAGCCGTTATGCATTCTCTGCTGAACACGTGTAGGTCTGAACGAAACCCAAGCACACTCTGGCCCAAACCATGACAGAACCTCCTCTGTGCCTATAAAACATAGTTGCCAGTGGAGTTCACGTGCGAGGTTCAATTGTGCTGTACAGTGTTCTGCAGTGAGAGTAGTGTAGGTAGTTAGAATAGCCTGTGTCCAGTCGTCTGGCTTTAAAAGCACCATCATGGAGTGGATTCCTAACAGTCTGGTTGTATAAGTGAAATATCTCCACAATGCAGAGGGGGATCAGAAACATTGTCAACAAACACATCATTTTAGTTCTACAGTGTTTTATCAAAAGGGATCGTGTAGCATTTTCAGAGCACCTTACTCAGATGTGTGTCCTCCTCCAGGTGAGCTCATCAACCTGGCCATGTACTGCGAGCGCATCCGCCGGCGGTTCTGGCCCGAGTGGTTCGTGGACCTGGAGGACTTCTGCTACAGCGACACCACAGAGGGCAGCGACTCGCGCTCTAGACTCCCCGATTTGGGCCTCTACTCCGGCACAGACACTTTCCAGGACGATACGCACACGCACACCTCGTACACGCACACGCCGAAGGACCCTATGTCGCCCGACAGCGACCCCACAGGTCACTCGCTGTATGACTCTGACATGGACACGGAGTGCTCTGAAATGGACCAGCTCAAGTGTTGACAAAACATGCAGGTGTAGTAGGCTACTCACCACATAAGCGCACAGCACGGGAGGGAGCAGCACCCCACCTGTACACACACACACACACACACACCCCCCACCCTACCTCTGTGAACAGAAAATAACTGGGGAGTTTTGTTGGTGCCTCCTGTGTCAGAGGAGAAGTTGAGGTCCAACTTGCACCACTGTAGTGGAGGAAAGATCGGGTCAAAAAGGAAACCAAAAGTGACCGATGGAGGGAAAAAGAACGAGAAAGCAGAAAAGTTGCAGTGGAGGAAAAGAGAAAAAGAGAAGCAGAGCAACATTCAAAACCAGGAGTAAATGACGCCATTGCTGAGAAACTCCTCCACGTGGTCGACATCATCTGCAGTCACAACTTCTACCTGTTGTCACGTTGCCTGGAACCATGGCAACTATATGTGTGCGTGACCCCCCCCCCCCCCCTTGTCCACCCATAGCAACTTGCACCACCCGGCCTTGTGTGTGTTTGGACTAACTTAAACCCTTAACGCCTTGTATTGATATGACATCGACACATAGGGTTCTGTACAGGGATTCATGTGAATGAAGTGTAAATATATAAATGGATTAGATTTAATAGATAGAATATTTGCTTATATATGAGTATAAATAGTATAGATAGCCTGCATATATAGAATCACCCCCTCTGTCATAAAGTGTATATACTGTAGGTGTTTCTCCTTTCTGTTTGACACAATGACTCCAATCGTCTTCTAGTAGTCTTAATGAATACCAACTCTGCTGGTCTAGGATCAGTATGAGGAGCCCTATGACCTCCTGTACTGTATGTATCTGTCCAAACAGCTGGGATATTACAGTGATGCCTGCAGCCCAAATTGAAAAATAGTGCAGTAAAAGTTCATGGAAGGTAGTGGATACTAAACTGCAATCTGCCATTAGCACTTTGAAACTATCTTTTGTCTTATTAATACAATCATTTTGCCAATTTTATTTTATTTTCCTATGTTAGAACCATAATGTGACAACATACATTGTCAGGCGCATGTGTTTGTTTGGATTGCCATTGAGGACAGCAGCTTTAGGTCAAACAGACATTATACATGCATTCAAGCATTGAGAGCGAGTGAAACTATCATGTAGAAATAGATGACATAGATATACAGTCTGAATGAAAGTGCATGGCTGGTACGTGCCAATGAAATCTCCCTTTACACTTCACATAGATAATGTTATTTACATTTCTTAGCTGGCTTATTCATGAAGTTTTATGGTACAGTTTGTCTCTAGATGGCTTGGACCAATTCAGCCGTATGAAGATGTAGCCGATTGATCCTGAAAAAGGTTTTTTTTTTCACCTTTCAGCAGTTTGGTTTTGTAAAGATTCAAAATGATGGACTGCTCCGAAAACGTTATGTGGCTCAATAACAGAGCAGACCCATGTTAATGTGATGCTAGGCTGCGTGGTGTTTGGGGGGGTGTCATGGTTGCAGGTTATCTGTGTGTTTGTCACTCAGCAAATGCACATAACAAAACACATTGTGTGGTGAGGCTATAATATGGATGCAAGCAGTATGTATGCACACGGGTGAGTCACCCTCTGTGTACGAATGACGGCCCACTGATGAAGCGTCACAGCCGAGCCTAAAAGCACACGCTCGCAAAATGTCATGATATTAATATTGTCCAGTTAGGTGGCAGGACTCGAATCCATCGGAATTAATTGAAATCCCTGCAGATTTACAGGATTTGTGTGGGAATGAGAACGGCACAGAATTGTCAAAAATATGTTTGAGGTAGTTCAGAAACAGAGTCTCCATTACATAATGTGTCCACTAGAGAGCATTGATGAGTTCATTACAACTGCAAAATGTCACATAGACACCTCAATGGACATCTTACCAATTATTTTATTACCAAATTAAGGAATTATTATTTAAAAAATCAATTTATGTGTTTAAAAAAATAATATTGGCCAAAATATTGCTTGTTTATTTTTTTTAAACTCTAGCATCAGTCAGGCTCTCCTTGTGAAGATGCGACATGAATTGAAAATGATAATGAAAGAAATAGTAGCATTTTAATGTAGCAGTATATTGTGAAATAAGTAAGGCGTCATTATGACTCTGGTGTCATTTGTTTAAATAGGATAATCAGGTTGATGTTGATGACAGTGGCATGGTGAAGACGAATATAATTATGTTTTGTTTAGGGCAAATATCACCATTTTCCCCTCCTACTTCATTTCAAGACATTTTGGGTTATCTGTTTAACTATAATTTCAAAAACATGAATACATTAGGCGTCAAATCAAAGCCTCTGGTAGGGAGACAGTAAAGCCTTTATGTGTGTGTGCTGCAGATGAATTTAATTACAATAATAGAGTCTGAAAGAATTTCATTCTGTGTCTTAAAACTCCTCGTCTGCATGTTCTTGCCTTCTCTCATCATCAGTCAGATTATGAAACCTGACTCCTTAAACTGTTTACTTTATTTCAGTGCCAGCATATGACTTATGTTTTTATATGTCATCTTAATTCAGTTTAATTTATATATTTATTTGTTTAATTATTTTTTTATATTTATTGATTTTGAAGGTGGATGTGCTTTGATTTAAGAGTCAATAATATTGTTGATTATTTTGCACTTCTTCTGTTTACACGTTTTTCTTTGTCTTTCTATGGCCGAGAGTCAATCAAGTGTATTGATCTTTGTATTCGTGCAATACTGTAGGTTTGTCTGACTTCCACTGAACAAAGTGCATATTTTCACGTTGCTAGTCATTGCCGTAATTGCATGTATGTCCATGCTTTGAGATGTCATGTGGTAAATGTGATATTCATAACATTATATCGATGTCGCTGTGTTAAAATATTACAGTCCCTCATTTGCTGCCAATTCTACTGTCGAAAGTGTAACATTTTACTCAGCAGAGCTTCATTTCCTGTTAAAACAATAAAAAGGTGAAATACCAAACTGACTGCAGGAGCTCAGATCAGCATGGTGAGGTCAGCCATCCTGCTGATCAGCTGATGATCAGCTTCCCTACTTGTAAGCTCACCAATTACAAGAGAAATTGTCCTTCCAGATCAGTGTCTGTTGGCTACTTCATTGTCTCAGTGTTCGTCAGCAGTTAGAGGTCAGGGGTCGGGGTTCAGCCCGGCAGTGTATGTCACTCTATGGAGATTTCTGCTTGTAGACTATAGAAGCCATATTGTCTCGCGGTGTTGTGTGTACTAAAACACTTGTGAAATCTAATCAAATTGTAAATAAGAGATCCAGGGGGAAAAAAAGTCTAATTAAATAACACGATGTAAATGAAATAGCTCTGTACTCATTAAAAAAGGATACTTATGAATGTATCATACTTAGAGATAAAAAGCTGTATGACAATGGATTACTCATTCTATTTCATTAAATATAGCTGTGGTATTTTCCTCTTGTTTTGCTTCAGTTATTGTGTTTATTGATGAAATGTGCATTAAGTTCCTAAGGAAGAAAACCCACGTCCTACACAATAATTAATATGACTTTAATCAACATGCTATTATATAACCTTTTCAGACATATGCTATGACCTTTGACTCGACATACTAAATTATGGCTTTTTTGCTTTTTCTAAGTTGTACTTTAATATGACTTTTTTAATGACTTTATGACTTTTTTAGAAATACTTTACTGTGACTTTCTTTTTGACATTTTTCGACATACTATACTCTGACTTTTTTGACATTTTTCGACATACTTTACCATAACTTTTTTATGACTTTTTTCGACATTAATATACTGTGACTTTTTTATGACTTTTTTCAGCATAATAATAATAATAATAATTAAGCCTTTATTAGTCCCACAATGGGGAAATTATTTCTCTGCATTTAACCCATCCCGGAGGAGCAGTGGGCTGCAATGAAGCGCCCGGGAGCAACTTGGGGTTAGGTGTCTTGCTCAAGGACACCTCGGCATGTTGCCGGTACTATACTATGACTTTATTATTACTTTTTTCAACATGCTATACTATGACTTTTTTCAGCATACTATATTTTGACTTTATTATGACTTTTTTCGACATATGACTTTTTTTTCGACATACCATACTATGACTATGACTTTTTTCGACATGCTATACTATGACTTTTTTATGACTTTTTTCGACATACATTACTATGACTTTTTTATTACTTTTTTCGACATGCTATACTATGACTTTTTTATGACTTTTTTCGACATACTATACTATGACTTTTTTTTACTTTTTTCATACATACTATGACTTTATGACTTTTTTATGCTATACTTTTTTTCAGCATACTATATCATGACTTTATTATGACTTTTTTCGACATACTATACTATGACTTTTTTATGACTTTTTTCGACATACTATACTATGACTTTTTTCGACATACTATACTATGACTTTTTTATGACTTTTTTCGACATGCTATACTATGAGTTTTTTTTACTTTTTTTGACATGCTATACTATGAGTTTTTTATGACTTTTTTCGACATGCTATACTATGAGTTTTTTTTACTTTTTTCGACATGCTATACTATGACTTTTTTATGACTTTTTTCGACATACTATACTATGACTTTTTTCAGCATACTATATTATGACTGTATTATGACTTTTTTCGCCATACCATACCATGACTTTATGACTTTTTTCGACATGCTATACTATGACTTTTTTATGACTTTTTTCGACATATTATACTATGACTTTTTTCGACATACCATACTATGACTTTTTTCGACATGCTATACTATGACTTTTTTATGACTTTTTTCGACATGCTATACTATGATTTTTTTCAGCATACTATACTATGAGTTTTTTATGACTTTTTTCGACCTGCTATACAATGAGTTTTTTTCACTTTTTTCGACTTACTATACTATGACTTTTTTTTACTTTTTTCGACATGCTATACTATGACTTTTTTTTACTTTTTTTGACATGCTATACTATGACTTTTTTCAGACATTATACTTTTTTATGACATTTTTCGACTTTACTATGACTTTTTTCTTTTTTCGACATGACTTTTTTCATACTATGACTTTTTTATGACTTTTTTCGACATGCTATACTATGACTTTTTTATTTTTTTCGACATGCTATACTATACTTTTTTATGACTTTTTTTTTTCGACATACTATACTATGACTTTTTTATGACTTTTTTTCGACATGCTATACTATGACATGCTATACTATGACTTTTTTATGACTTTTTTCACATACTATACTATGAGTTATGACTTTTTTATGACTTTTTTTTTTCGACATGCTATACTATGACTTTTTTATGACTTTTTTCACATGCTATACTATGACTTTTTTTTATTACTTTTTTCCGACATGCTATACTATGACTTTTTGACTTTTTTCGACATGCTATACTATGACTTTTTTTTTATGACTTTTTTCGACATTACTATACTATGACTTTTTTTTGACTTTTTTCGACATGCTATACTATGACTTTTTTATGACTTTTTTCGACACCATACTATGACTTTTTTATGACTTTTTTCGACATGCATACTATACTATGACTTTTTTATGACTTTTTTCGACATACTATACTATGACTTTTTTCGACATGCTATACTATGACTTTTTTATGACTTTTTTCGACATGCTATACTATGACTGACTTTTTTCAGCATACTATACTATGACATTTTTTATGACTTTTTTCGACATGCTATACTATGACTTTTTTATGACTTTTTTCGACATGCTATACTATGAGTTTTATTTACTTTTTTCGACATGCTATACTATGACTTTTTTTGACTTTTTTTGACATGCTATACTATGACTTTTTTCAGCATTATACTATACTATGACTTTTTATGACTTTTTTCGATACATACTATGACTTTTTTATGACTTTTTTCACATGCTATACTATGACTTTTTTATGACTTTTTTCGACATACTATACTATGACTTTTTTCGACATGCTATACTATGACTTTTTTATGACTTTTTTCGACATGCTATACTATGACTTTTTTTACTTTTTTCTACATACTTACTATGACTTTTTTATGACTTTTTTTTTTCGACATACTTACTATGACTTTTTTATGACTTTTTTCAGCATACTATACTATGACTTTATTATTACTTTTTTCCGACATGCTATACTATGACATTTTTATGACTTTTTTCGACATGCTATACTGAGTTTTTTTTTTAACTTTTTTCGACATTACTATACATGACTTTTTTCGACATGCTATACTATGACTTTTTTCGATACTATACTATGACTTTTTTATGACTTTTTTCGACATGCTATACTATGACTTTTTTATGACTTTTTTTGACATGCTATACTATGACTTTTTTACTATGACTTTTTGACTATACTATGACTTTTTTTACTTTTTTTGATACATACTATACTATGACTTTTTTCACATGCTATACTATGACTTTTTTATGACTTTTTTCGACATGCTATACTATGACTTTTTTATGACTTTTTTTGACATGCTATACTATGACTTTTTTATGACTTTTTTTGACATGCTATACTATGACTTTTTTATGACTTTTTTCGACATTATACTATGATGACTTTATTATGACTTTTTTCGCATGCTATATATGACTTTTTATGACTTTTTTCGACATACTATGACTTTTTTATGACTTTTTTCGACATGCTATACTATGACTTTTTTATGACATTTTTTTATGACTTTTTTGACATACTATACTATGACTTTTTTCGACATGCTATACTATGACTTTTTTATGACTTTTTTCGACATGCTATACTATTTTTTTTTATGACTTTTTTCGACATTACTATACTATGACTTTTTTCGACATGCTATACTATGACTTTTTTCGACATGCTATACTATGACTTTTTTATACTATTTTTTCGATTACTATGACTTTTTTTTTTTTCCGACATGCTATACTATGACATTTTTCAGCATACTATACTATGACTTTATTATGACTTTTTTCGACATGATACTATGACTTTTTTATGACGACATGCTATACTATGACTTTTTTATGACTTTTTTCGACATGCTATACTATGAGTTTTTTTACTTTTTTCGACATGCTATACTATGACTTTTTTATGACTTTTTTCGACTTTACTATACTATGACTTTTTTATGACTTTTTTTACATGCTATACTATGACTTTTTTTTTTACTTTTTTTCTACATACTTACTATGACTTTTTTATGACTTTTTTCGACATACATTATTACTATGACTTTTTTATGACTTTTTTCGACATACTAAAATATTACTTTTTTATGACTTTTTTCAGCATACTATACTATGACTTTATTATTACTTTTTTCCGACATGCTATACTATGACATTTTTATGACTTTTTTCGACCTGCTATACTGAGTTTTTTTTTAACTTTTTTCGACTTACTATACTATGAATTTTTTCGACATGCTATACTATGACTTTTTTCGACATGCTATACTATGACTTTTTTATGACTTTTTTCGACATGCTATACTATGACTTTTTTCAGCATACTATATTATGACTTTATTATGACCTTTTTCGACATACTATACTATGACTTTTTTATGACTTTTTTCGACATGCTATACTATGACTTTTTTATGACTTTTTTCGACATACTATACTATTTTTCGACTTTTTATGACGACATTTTATACTATACTTTTTTATGACTTTTTTCGACATACATTACTATTACTTTTTTATGACTTTTTTCAGCATACTATACTATGACTTTATTATTACTTTTTTCCGACATGCTATACTATGACATTTTTATGACTTTTTTTTATGACGACATGCTATACTGAGTTTTTTTTTAACTTTTTTCGACTTACTATACTATGACTTTTTTCGACATGCTATACTATGACTTTTTTATGACTTTTTTCGACATGCTATACTATGACTTTTTTATGACTTTTTTTGACATGCTATACTATGACTTTTTTCATTCTATACTATGACTTTATTATGACTTTTTTCGACATGCTATACTATGACTTTTTTATGACTTTTTTCGACATGCTCTATACTTTTTTATGACTTTTTTCGATTATATGACTTTTTTCGACATACTATACTATGACTTTTTTATGACTTTTTTCGACATGCTATACTATGACTTTTTTATGACCTTTTTCTTTTTTCGACATACATTACTATGACTTTTTTATGACTTTTTTCGACATACATTACTATTACTTTTTTATGACTTTTTTCAGCATACTATACTATGACTTTATTATGACTTTTTTCCGACATACTATACTATGACTTTTTTATGACTTTTTTCGACCTGCTATACTGAGTTTTTTTTTTACTTTTTTCGACTTACTATACTATGAATTTTTTCGACATGCTATACTATGACTTTTTTCGACGTGCTATACTATGACTTTTTTATGACTTTTTTCGACATGCTATACTATGACTTTTTTTTACTTTTTTTGACATGCTATACTATGACTTTTTTCAGCATTCTATATTATGACTTTATTATGACTTTTTTCGCCATACCATACTATGACTTTTTTATGACTTTTTTCGACATGCTATACTATGACTTTTTTATGACTTTTTATGACGACATACTATACTATGACTTTTTTCGACATGCTATACTATGACTTTTTTATGACTTTTTTCGACATGCTATACTATGAGTTTTTTTTACTTTTTTCTACATACATTACTATGACTTTTTTATGACTTTTTTCGACATACATTACTATTACTTTTTATGACTTTTTTCAGCATACTATACTATGACTTTATTATTACTTTTTTCCGACATGCTATACTATGACATTTTTCAGCATACTATATCATGACTTTATTATGACCTTTTTCGACCTGCTATACTGAGGTTTTTTTTTAACTTTTTTCGACATACTATACTATGACTTTTTTATGACTTTTTTCGACCTGCTATACTGAGTTTTTTTTTACTTTTTTCGACGTACTATAATATGACTTTTTTTTACTTTTTTCGCCATACTATACCATGACTTTTTTATGACTTTTTTCGACATGCTATACTATGATTTTTTTCAGCATACTATACTATGACTTTTTGATGATTTTTTTCGAAATACTTTACTATGACTTTTTCCGACATACGAAGACCTTTTATCATATGCTACACTATGACTTTTTATGACAATTTTCAACATACTATACTTAGACCTTTTATCATATGATACACTATGACATTTTATGACAATTTTCAACATACTATCCCTTTTTTTAATGAATTTTTTTGTCACTCTATGATCAGACTTTTTCATGTCATTTTTTTTAGATTTTGCGATGTTCTATACTAAGACATTTTCATGGCTTTTTCGTGGCCATGAAAACGTTTTTTTCTACTTTGTTCTTCAAGCAGTCAGGGATTATTTATTGTCAGTCTACAACACAGGGTTGCACAATTAATACATTTGTTGTCATTTGATGCTACAAAAGAAAAACTTTACAACATGTAAAAAGCATGAATAGAAACACTGGGAAGATATAGTCTTCTTCCTCACGTCCCATCGGAGTCCTGCGCCTTTTCTTGAGGTCGGACCATCAAATGTAGCATGCTCTGTGATGCTACGTCTCTTTGAAAATGTGGGCATGACGGTCTTTGATCTTTCATTTCTGGGTTAGCCTGAGTCTCACTGAATCCATCTTATTTTTGTGAATGAACATAATCAAGGAGCAGACTGGGTAGTGGAATAGCATTAGGACCTAGCTGAGCGAAGCTCCCATCCAGGCTCTCCTCCCTTTCCTTTGAGATGGTCATTGTGCCCTCTGTGGTGTATGATGGAGCTGGTCTGGCTGGGTGGTTGGAAGATGTCCTGGGCAGGGATCTTCTCAAGGCCTCCTTTACTCTTCTACAGCTTTCTTGTCCTTGCTTTTTAGCTGTATTTCTATATCTGTGTATGTACATAGAAAGAGAGAGACAAAATTATCAGCGTAAAATTCCTGGTTATTGTAAACAAACCTGGCCAATAAAGTTGATTCTGATTATGAATGTTTCATGTCATACTAAACTATGACCTGTTAATATAATTTATTGTTTTTAATAATATGACCGTTTTGTGACTTCTGAAAGATGTTTTTATGGACTATAACATTGTGACTTTACTATGGCTTTGTTATTGTAAAACTATATTGTGGCTTTTAAAATGTAATTTCTATGACATACTATCCTAGGACTTTTGATTACTTTTTATGGTTTAAACTATGACTATAGTATGATATTTTAATGGTCCACAATACTATGACTTTTGTTATGGCATACCTAATTAAATAATTACTTAATTATGACTTTTGCATGTGTAGCATACTAAATTATGACATTTTTTCACAACCTTCTTTTCAGTCATACTATACTATGACTGTTTTGACATTTATTATGCCACGTACTATGACTAGTTATGACATTATTATGGCATACTATTCTACTATTTCTTTTTGGGATACTATACTATGCCATTTTAAGCTCAATATACACTATAGTATACTCCAACTTTTTTTTTGACATTCAATGGTATACTATACGTCACTTTGACTTTTTTAATGACTTTTTAAATTCATGGTTTATGGCTACTATGATTGTCTTGTGATATTTGTTATGGCATACTGCACCTTGACTTTTCTATGAATTTTTTATGGCATTCTACCCTATTACTTTTTCAGTTACATTTGTTATGACACACTATACTGTGACTTTCTTATTACATTTTTTGTTTTATACTATAATATAACTTCTTCAAATCCTTTTCATGGCAAACTTTACAATGACACTTTCTATGACTGATAGCATAATATGCTATGACTTTCTTTAACATTTTATTACTTTTTTATGACTTAGAATACTATGACTTTTGTTATGGCGGACTATACTGACTTTATATACTATGACTATTTGAAGACATCTAATATGACTTTTTATGACTTTTTTATACCATACTATACCATGTATTTTTCATTACATTTTTAAACAACTTTTAAATAGTTCTACTTTTAATTCCATGACTTTTTATAATAACATTACTAAGACATACTATACTTTGACTTTTACAAGACCTTTTTTATGGTATACAATTGTTTTTTTTAAGTATTCTTTTAAAGACAAAGGCAAATGGGCTTTGGGTCCAATGGGTCATTTTTGGAAAATTTGGGTTTCGGAAACAAGCGGCATTTGGAGCAGTGGTGTGGCGACAGTGTAGGTACTGATCTTAGGGAACATACGGCTGAAGGAACATAGGGTTGAGGGAACAAAGGACTGAGGGAAAATAGGACTGAGGGAACATATACACGCTCTAAAAGCCACCAAAATAAAAAAGTTAAATATGGATTACAAAATTTACAGAGAAGACTGGAAAATTGATTCTGAATTAGTTTGTAATTTTTAAATGGAACATGAAAAGAAACCCTGAGAAAAGCTCAGCTCGATATCAACACTTAGAGGTGGCATACATCTTGCACGTAATCCCTGTCCCTCTGTACCTGCTACCATATTACAATATAAAGCCTACCCAACAATGCTGAAGAATAAGCCTTCTGCCCTTTTCTTTGTGCTTGTGCTGGAGCTCTGGAGAAACGGAGAGAAAAAAAAGAGGGCAGAGAAAGAGAAAGTCGTGGGAGCACCACTGAGACTGAACGTGGTTTGGGTGAGGAGAGGGCATGAAAAGAGAAGGAGACAAACAGTCAAATGATATTTCATGATTTTGGCTCACATGTGGGCATTGTGCAGAGTCCCTGGGAGATGTCCTCCCACACAAGACAGACGAGACAATTCAGAACTGACAATGACACCAGAGCATAAACCATCTCTGGTGAGTCAGAGGCATACAGTGTCAGAGGTAGCAGCTGTGTGTGTTTGTGTGTGTGCATGTGGGGCTGGCTGTCTAGCACGTGGTTGTGTGGATGATGTGTGAGGTGGGACATTGTGTGCAGGAAGAGTGAATGTGCCTTTGTGTGTGTGTGTGTGTGTGTGTGTGTGTGTGTGTGTGTGTGTGTGTGTGTGTGTGTGTGTGTGTGTGTGTGTGTGTGTGTGTGTGTGTGTGTGTGTGTAAAAAATATGAATAATGCAGAGGATGCCTGTACGAGCGTGAGGGCCGGGAGGAGGGCAGATGGTCGCCTGCTGATAGGACAGAATCCAGGCAACAGGGTCCTCCAGAGAGCTGGGTTTAGACCTGGTGTAAAGAACACACAAACAAACGCACACGGATATACATACACATCTACACCCACACAAACCACTTATATTCATGTTTCTAAAAAATGTTTTTATAAAGTATATAAATGATATATATATATTCTCTTAAATTGCACAATTTGTCTAAAATTGCATAATAAAAGCCTGGTTATTACAAGTATAGATGAGGCTTTCAAAAAACACAGTTCCTAATAGGGGAATTGAGGTCTGTCATCGCCTGATTTCTTTCTAGTTGTTTAAATAGGGATTTGAAATAGATACAAAATTGAATCTGTAACTGAACTCCAAACAAATAATTGTTTCTTTGAACTTTGTTTCTATTTTCCCCTTAATTAATACCAGATTACAAAATGATATTCTAGGAAACTCCCTCCACACACTGCCAAGAATTATATTCTGGTGGAGTAATGAAGCATTTTGATGGAAAAATATTGGAATCAGCCTAAGAAGGGTGTTCGTTTTAACTGTAGAGTATGACTCCTATTATGTCCTAAAATTTCAGAGTAAAATGCAAAGCGTATGACTCAGACTCAGTGTATAGCTAACAATGAATTAGAATTAAGACAGGAGTATTGTCACATCAAAAAAAAAAATACAAACATTAATTTATGATGAATTAACCACCATCCATACAACCCAAGTCTTGACCTATAACAGCCACTAGGTGGCACCAGCAGACTGTTTCTGATTTGGCCACCAATCAGCCCAAACATGCAGAACATATGAGAAAGCAAACATGAGGAAGGACATGTGCTGAAGAGTATGAAAGCTCATTTCTAACAGGTTTAGCACCAGAAATCCTACTGCAGCAAATTCCAGAAAAAGGTCTGAAAACAAGGGTGAGATTTGTTGTTTCTCTTTCCAATGCACACTGCAGTCACAAGTATCTCAGATCTCTTTTTGAAAAACAATTTGAATTTCCACTCAATATTTCAGTGTGTTATTTAGCATTTTTTTTACGATTACTCAGATTATTTCACACCAAAATGATAAACATATGTTCATAATTATTTTTGTATGTATAATGAAGGCAGATTACACATAACACATTCATAAGGCTTGTTTATAATGCATCACCTTCTGTCCTATATCTGTAGTTTTTTTTTGTTTTTTTTACAGGCAAGCATGTGTGCAAACAGACAAGCTTCAATTGTTTTGATGTTCTAAATAACGTCTCATAATCGTCAATTAGTTCCTTACATTTATCCTGATGAAAATATTAGTTAACGACACGGTGTGTTTCAATTCCAGGCCATTGGCCGTCTGTCTGAGCATCTTCACGGATAACTCGCCTCACAACAGTGTCAGTGCAGATCAGCAGTGGTAAACACTTTACCGAAACAGCTGAAGGACGATTTTAAGCAACCGAGACGGATTGATAAAATCCATAATTATAATACAAGGCCGCGTTCAAGAAAAAAAAAAATAAAGAAGCTTGTCGCCAGAGTTGCGAATTTCCCTGAGGCATAATAACGTGCAGAGACTGCAGAGTTGTAGAAAACAAATACGATTTAATGACAAAAAAGCATGTAGAAATTGTGCAATCGTTGATTTCTTTTTTTTTCCTCTTCGTTTGATCACAGATTTCAGGTCGATGTTATTTTGTTTTGGTTTAGATTTTTTTTTTTTTTTGTCAACCTCAGAAACTTAAATCCAGCTGAAGGATGAGCCTACTTGTGATAAAGTCAGGATTATAATAGGTGTTTTTTTTTTTTTTGAATTCCATAAATTTTGGTTACAATAAAAAAAATTAGGGCGAATTATTAGCTGTACCCTTTAATAAGTAAAATACCGTGGTGGGCGAATTACAAAACAATGCGTACAATATTGCTATGCTTCATTCTTAATGATTGGCAATGAATTAATCCAAAAAAATGTGTCTTTGACATTGTAAACTTGGTCTAATACATTCAGACAGTTTTTGAAATGCAAAACGTCTCTTAAAGATTGTCCACATTTTCATACAATCAAAATATAACATTTCCTCCCCAATAATCTACATCCTTCAGGTGGATTTTAGTTTCTCAGTGTTGTTTATTTTATTTTTTCCAGTCAGAGACTTTATCCCCCAACTCGTGGATTTCCCTCAATACCTTCCCACTATCCACTATCAGATCAGGTTATCAATCACAGGGTTTAAGTGGCACAAGAACACGTGTCTGTGTTTGTGCTTTGGCACAGAATGACAGAGAAAGAAAAACAGAGCAAACAAACAAACAAACAAACAAACACACGAACAAACAAACGAAGCCATACATAAAAACGATTTGAGATACATCCCACAAATAGTCTCCTGGGTGGATGAATGAGTCATACAGTAGTAGTAGTAGTAGTAGTAGTATAGCCATTGCGGCCAGAGCTGGTACCAGGATATATTCAGTTTTCTTTTTCTTCTTAGTAAAAGGAAGGCAAAATGGGCTGGATTGCTTTGAGTGTTCCAGCCGGACAGTCTCGGTCTTTTTCTTCACAGCATTTTGGAAAAGTACAGAAATAACAAACAGCTAAAACACACTGTAAACAGGCGCACAGACATGTCTGCACAGAAAGGAAAGCAAGTAAGTAAGTAAACCAATACTCAGTCTCTATGGTAACATTGTTATCATTATTATTATTATTATAATTATTATTATTATTATTTAAAGTGAAAAATGTAAAAGCAAGGATAGAAATGTTAAATAAATAATGGGTGTAGTTGACACTACAATCAATACAGCACATTCAAATTACATTTATAATAATAATAATAATAATAATAATAATAATAATAATAATAATAATAATAATATGAATAATAATAAAAGCAGTTGGCTGGTATTAGCTTGGATTTTGAACATTGTACAGCAGGTGTCTGCCATCTCAGAACCCCTGTTGCTTTTGTTATGATGGAAAGATGGCGTTTATTTACCCACACTGACTGCGACTTATCATCGAGCCCGGAGCTTGTTTCACCCCCACACCCCCACACAGCCCTGCGGACACCTCATGTCCACATCCCACTCTGCCTTTCCTAAATGACACATTACATAACGACACACTGCGCCTCGGTAGAAGGGATGGAAAAGCATTTCGTGTGAATCTCGCTATATTTTTTTTTTTTTTTTTTTTTGGTTAGCACACACCAGCCGTATCCCCCAAAAACGCTCAAACCTCCATCCAGCCCTCTGCTATGCGTATTTTCAGTGCTCCCCCACCCCACTCTGTGTGTGTGTGTGTGTGTGTGTGTGGGTCCAACATTTAAACTGGCTGGGGTCCAGTTCCGAGTGGGTCCATCACGGAGAATCAAACACATGAGGAGGCTTTATTCCTCCTTTAAGGTTCTGTTTGCTCAGCTCTGGACCGGGGTCACTGCACGGGAGTCTGTCCTCCGTGGTGAGGAGGAGTGTCCCCGTACATGTCCTCTCCTCCTGCTATCTGTCCCCCAGCGGGTGTCATCCTCTTCTCCTTCTGCCGCCTGTTACAAAACCAAACCCTCACCACCTCCTTCTCCAGCTGCAGACTGTCCGCCAGGGAGGTGATCTCCGCTGCTCCAGGTTTTGGACATTTAAGAAAATGGCTCTCCAGAGCCCCTTTGACACCCACCTCGATGGAGGTCCTCTTTTTCCTTTTCCTTCCCTGCGCGGCGATTTTATCCAGGCTAGTCGGGCTCCCCGAGGTGGAGTCCGCCTCCTCCAGCCACTTGTTCAACAAGGGCTTGAGTTTACACATGTTTTTGAAGCTGAGCTGAAGAGCCTCGAACCTGCAAATGGTGGTCTGAGAAAAGACGTTTCCATAAAGCGTCCCAAGAGCCAGTCCCACGTCCGCCTGCGTGAAACCAAGCTTGATGCGTCGCTGTTTGAACTGTTTGGCGAACTGCTCCAACTCATCGGAGGTCGGTGTGTCCTCGTCCGAGTGGTCCTGATGGCCCCCGTGCTGGTGATGGTGTGAGAGGGACTGCTGGTGGGCCCCAGGGCCGCCTCCGTGGTCACTGAGGTGCGGGCTGTGGCTGTGGTGGTCCTCGTCCCGCAGGGGGTGGTGGTGCATCCCCCCTTGCTCCCCACCTGGCATCAGACCGAAGCCGGACTGGGAATACACCAGGCTCTGGCCCTCAGACGTCGCCATACCGGTGCTGGTTCTCCATGCTCTGGCGTCGTGATGTGCCTGCTGGTGCGGGAGGTGAGGGTGTCGCTGTTGCTGCTGCTGCTGCTGCTGCAGACTGCTGGAGGTCTGCAGCTCCTCTCGGTCACTGTCGTGCAACACCGGCTTCACGTCCTGCTCTCCGAGGGGACTCGACGGCCAGGGTGCCCCGCTGTCACCGTGAGACAGCGCAGTCAGCCACTGATGCGCATGGCTGAGAGGATGCCCACCGCCCGGTAACGAGCTGTAGTCGGTCTGGAGCAAGGTGTGCGCGTCCCTGTACGGCTGCTGCATGCTCCCGGACTCCGAGTGAGGCGGCGGCGCGCTGCTGGGGGTGCTGAGGACGCTGTAGTGGTTGGATGTTGCGGTCGCCATAACTATCGGAGCCAGAGTGATGGCTGGAGTTAAAAGGAGGCTGCTGCCTTTGACAGTAACTCTTTTGCGCCACGGGGCAGATAGGCGTCTCTCTCCAGCATCTCCCGGGCGCTGTGCCAAGGGGACGCAGAGGCGCGCACCTGTGGTCCGCCTCGCAACGCTCTTTATTGGCCAAGAATGGTTGACAGATGTGGTTACCCCTGACAGCACCCCGCTCATTGGTCACGGGAGATTGTACAGAAACCCCAATCACTCTGCCCAACAATACTGGCAGTCCTGCAGCATGCATGAGTGCAAAGTGGAGGGAGGAAAAAAAAAACCCGGGCTGCAGAGTGTGAAGAGGAAGAACTGACTAAGCTCATGAGGAAAAAGAAAAAAGTTCTTAATTGACATTGATCTGGGTCAGTGGGTCACGATTAGTAGTTCCGTGCGTCAAAGCTGTGCGTAAAAGTTACCCAAGATAGAGATCATCCGCATATTAACTGATTTTAATGCTTTTTTTTTGAGCCTCAAAATGTTAAAAACTGCAAAACCTTTTTTTCATTCAACATTCATGCATTTGAAGGAGAGTATTTGGGACTTTTTTTTCTTTTGTGCCAAGACACAGTAATCAGTGATCATGGGGAGAAACTTACAGCTGCCTCTCTGCCCTCAGGACGCTGTCCAGAGAGAGGGGCTGCATGCTTCTGGGGCCTCTGCCCAGTTACCATGGCGAAAGCGGTGAATGGAACAACAACGCCCACGTCACAGCTGCAATTCGCTCCTTCTTTTCGTTCCAAAGGGCTCATTGGGGCCGAGCGGAGAGGGCAGCTAGGGGCTAAAGAGAGGAGGCTGGAAGAATGGATCCCTGAGCCCGCTCTTGTGCGCACCGTGCCCCCTTCCACCTGCTTGTTGGGTAAACTTTGAGATGGATTTACACACACACAGTGGCACGCGAGGCAGAAACAGGCCTTGATTTTCAATTATTTGAAGGGAGAAAAAAAAATAGCTTTCCTCTAATGCACAATAATAGAGAAGGGCTCCCAATTTACTCCATAAATATCTGCCTCATATAGCGCTGGAGAGTAAGTATTGATACTTTTAGGTGTATACCTTTACTGCTCCTTTAGTGTTTTCCATTTATACTGATTTCTACTTCTACTAATCCATTACATTTTTTTTTTCTTCCACTGCATGTTTTTTTTTCTAATTATTTTGCAGACTAACTGGAGACATGCAAAACACACGATGGCCTTCATCAGATATGATGAATTGTCTTTGATTAAACGACCCCAACATACATAAACTAGTAACTATTAGCTTCACTATTAGCATATATATTAATTTTACTCTCTCAAACAGTTGATTCGGTATAATCAAGCGTATTGCCAACACACTGGTGTAATGCAAGTTTTACTTTGTGCTGACTTTGTATCATTGCAACACAGGACCTTTAAGTTGTTGATTGTAATGCAACATGTTTGTCTCTTGGCACTGTTGGTAAGAAAATAACAGGTGCATTTTCATAAAAGTATCCTTTTTGCTGATGCTCTTTAAATGAATGCAACAATACAGAAATTAAACTAATCCTCATTCTGCTGAGCCCCCTTGAAACCCTTTAGACCCCTGGGGGGCCCCTGGACCTACTTTGGCAACTAACGCTACTGGTATTTAGGAGATGTGATTTTATTGGCTCGAAGTGGGACACCGGCTGTAAAAACATAGAGCTATTAGGAGGTTAAAGGAACCTTGAAGGATGAAAAAATATGCATGTTTTAACTTCAACAAGTGCCATTCAACATCTCAGGCACCAATCAAAATATGTGTATTTTTTTGGGGGGTAGGGTCAATTTTAAAGTCCTAGCTATTCCCAATCCACACAAAGACACTATAATTCACTTTATACAGATAATTAACAACCATACTATGGTAAAGTTCCAATTGGCAAAGACAGGTTAATTGATTAATACTTTGAATGTAATCAAGCAGAGGATGCACAGACATAAACTGACGCACATTGAATTATGGGGATCGAAAGAACACTGGTTTATGATTAGGGTGTAATTCTGAGAATTACCAAATGTGTCGCCAGGGGCTCTGGCAAGCCGTGTGTTGAGAGGGGCAAAACATATTACCCTAATAGACTAATATGCAAACTACTGGCTGCCCAATTACAGGGCTTAATAACGCATAAACGATGCGAATCCTGTTCTTACAAGACGAAGAGGTCGCTGTTAATTCAGTCAAAGGGCTGGCTATGCTGTCAACACATGCAGAGGTTCCACACACGTATACCGTCTGTGTTTCCGTGTCCCTCGTTCTGCATTCAAGAGTGAGAGTTAATGATGAAGAATCTGAGCGTTAAATTAACAGTAATTATATGGCCCCAGTGCTGTAAAGATTCAATTTCTTCGCAAGTCTAATGGGCCTAAGTGTCCCTATGCGCAGGCAGCACGCTCTATGAGATATTTATGATTGAGACGCACACAGATGGAACAAAAACAAACAAACACACACGCACACACACACACATTGTATACACCTATAGCATCTGTGGCTTTATACATATCAATTTTAAGAGTGATTTACCTCTGGTGTAGAAGCAAAGCACTGAAACTGTGTTGAAGACAAATCCAAATCTGAAAAGCCATTTTTTTGCTCATGTGTAAATATTGCGACTTGCTTTCTGTCGATAGTTTTAGAAACAGTGGTTCAAGCATGAGGTGAAGCCATTTATGTGAATGAATATTTGCAAGCAAACCAGTATTCTTGTCGCTTTCACTTTCTCCAGACCAGTGTGTTACTGGCCCATGTCCCTCCCCCTGTGGGAACACTAACACAGGAGTAACTGGGGCAGGTGGGGGGGCTTCTTTATGCTGCTGGACACAGGGAGATAATGGCCATTCCTCCACAGCTGGCCCAAACAATCAAAGGGAGAGGGGGCTCGAAGGATTCCAGCTTTAACCAGGCCATTGTCTGGGCTAATTACGTCTGAATGCAAGACCCCAAGAAACTCACCTCCCCCCTGAGCAAGAAACTGCACAGAATACCCTAAACAGCCCTTCAGGGATGAGGGAGAGTGCAAAGTGACAAGGCACACACACAGAAAAATATAAACTCTGAACTCCTTCATTACTCCAAAACGCAAGCACACAAGCATACACACAAACACACACACACACACACACACTGGACTCGTTCATTACTTTTACACACTCACATCCCCAGCAGGCTCTCATCAAAGTGTTGTGTCTTTCCCAGAAACACACTCGCATGTGGCACTCGGCATTAGATCAGATCTCAGCTTGCTGCTCTCAGAAGAGATGAGGAGGTCTTAGAGGACTTAGGCTGAATAGAAAAACCCGCTGAAGAGCCTTTCCCCAATGCACCCCCATAATCCCAATCTATACACTCCCTCTACCCCACAACCGCCAGTGCTCGGCCCCATCTGTAGCCTGAACTGTGCAGCCTCAGCTCGATACTGTGCCGTTTGTGTCTGTGAAATCTGCAGAGCGATCTCAGGATGTTCTGTTTTGGTGCTCAATGTTTTGGTTTTGTGGTCAGAATATACATCCAACTTGTTTCCTCACACTCACTAAGGCATTCTTTTCTACAGATATCTTGTGCACTGAGGCGTTTTTGTGGTGGTGTTTTTTGAGAGAGAAAGTGTTGTGTGAGACAATCCTATAAAACATACTAGAAAAGGCCAGATTAAATTGTGCTCGCTAGTGAAAGATGCAGGTGCAAACACTGTTAACAGGTTAAAGTAACTTAAAATGTTAATTGCTTGTATCTCAGATGTTGAACAGGATTGCAATTTAAGTTGCAGCACTTAAAGCAGTTGAAGTGTGCACTGAAGTTAAAGCACTGAAAGGGTTTGAAGTGGCATTTGAAAGTGACATTTCTAAAAGCATTTGAAATTTTAATCCTGCAGTGAAAGCAGTTTAACTTTCAGTTGACTAGAATTTAAAATCAAAGCTCTTAAATGTAAGCTCTTAAGTGCATAAAAAACACTGTAAGCATAAGCAGTGAAAGCAGTAATTTAAAGTTGACTGTAAAGCAAATTGAATTTAAATTTAAATTATATTTTAAGGAGTAAAATCCAATGAAATGTCAACTGAAGAGTAAAAATGAGATGAAGTGTCAGTTGATGGGTAGAGGCAGAAAGTTACTATTCACAATTGAGCTATCAGTGTGTAAGTAAGCACTAAAAAGCAGAAGTCGAAGTAGCAGAGATAATTAAAGCCCACTGTGAATAGTTGAAGCGTCAGTTGGTAGGCAAGAAGTAAAAGAAGCTGAAATGTCAATTGAAGAATAAAAAATTGGATGAAGTGTCAGTTGGTGTGTAGAGGCTGGGTGCATTTATAATTTCTGCTGGAGCTGTTGAAGTGGTAGTGATAGTTGAAGTGTGTGCACCGTAAAAAGTGTAAGTGTAAGTAAGTGCAATACACACCAGTGCAGCAACTAACACAACCAACCCCCTTTCTCTCTCCTTGTTTGTAGGTTTGAGTTAAGGTTTGTATGGTTATGTGGACTTACACACCATTTTTCCCTGGACACGTTTCACATTGTGTGTCTGGTTTTGTGTGTGTGTGTGTGTGTGTGTGTGTGTGTGCGTGTGTGTGTGTGCGTGCGTGTAATTGTGTGTGTGTGTGTGACAGTTTCAGGGTTAGGAGGTCTCACTGGTGCTCAGTTTAGCATTGATTTATTCTCTTTCTCCAATTTATTTCCCCTTCGCCTGATCTGCCTCTGGGAGGACAAATGGAGGAGAAACGCCAAGCACAGTAACCATCTCTCACACTCTCTCTATCTCTCCCTCTCTCTCTCTCTCTCACACACACACACACACACACACACACCATAAACACAATGACAAATGTTTCTACAAGCAGAAATTCACTCAAATTCGTATTTCTGCAAAGGGCTGGTAAGCAAATACGTGCGCATGATCACACACACAGTTTTTAAAGCTTAGGTTCTCCATTTCTAGTGTCACTGTCCTGGACCAATCAGAGTGGTGACCATTAAGGAGAACTATAAATTCACAACACTCCCCAACTCCCAAGGTACCAAGACTTCCCATGTTGTCCCATATAACTGTCTTCTGAGAACCCATAAAGACATAAAGGGACGCTCCTACCTCTAGGTGAGTGGTCATAACTCACCAGCAGGTATTTTTACCGTGACATTGCTGTCGCGGCGCACAGATTCATCTCGCCTCCTGGTTTATAATGTCCAGCACAAACTCTAGATAGGAAAAGTATGAGTGCAGTCATATTTTACAGGCAGCTTGATGTCCCAGCCTACTGTAATGGATTGGTGTTGGAAGAGGGAGTGAGTGGACTCATGGCCCTGGGTACAAGCTTAACACCTCACGTCATTTCTTCTTTGGGGGTGTTATAACAAACCTCTCTCTTTTTTCTACCCAAGTGGCAAAAAGCGCATCAGAAACAGGGGAGCGAGGGATGGGAGGAGGGGCAGGTAGGTCGTTAAACCCACTTGAAAGCTCAGCGCCCTGATCGATAGTCTTGGACCAGGCAGGGATTAAAATCAGGCTAAGTCTGTTCCAATCAATACTGATGGCTAACCCTGGGGTTAAAACAGGAGTAAATCTCCATACATGTCCATACACAAGTCGGCACTATGGCCTACAGTACAGATAAATCTGAGGCTATCCATGCAAATGGACACACAATGGGTTACCGTGCAAGTGTAGTCGATATGAATGAGTGCCGTATGGGCTTTCAGCTGCGACATATCTAGTTGTATCTATGTGAATATACACTCTGTCTAGTTAGGAGATTGAGGCAGTAAATTTGGGCTCGTCGATGGGGATGAGCAGAGTGAGTAAAGCTCTCATAAATGTGTGCGAGGAAGTGCAGCAAGTGTGTGGAAGAGAGAAACAAACAGTATGCAGTTATACACACACAGCCCAGCAATAATAGAGGAGAAAATGACTTATAGACAGAGAGCTGACAAGCATGATTGACTGTTTCACACCCTAATAGAGGACGGACATCACTGCTCCGATTGATCTTACAAGCACAGGTGTGCGTATCAATTACCGATACCAATCAATGTAGCTGTGGACAGACAACAGCAAGGAGAAACTGTTGCACTTCTAACCTTTATTCAGATCAGCTGATTCTACCGAATGCAGAGACGTATGTCTCTTTCTTAAATGGTTAGAGCCAGATTTCTCAGCAAAAAACAGTCAAATTGATAATGTCGACTCATGACTGTACGCTGAATATGAAGCTACAGCAAGCAGCAGGTTAGCCTAGCTTATCACAAAGACTAAAATCAGCTATCCTTGCATGAAACCAAAACTTTTCGTTTGAATGCTTCATGAAAGATTTAACTTGGGATTTCGGGGGTGCTACTGGGCTGATTGTTGTTCCTTTTCGACAGAGCCAGACTAACTATCTTTATGCTAAGATAAGATAAGCTAACCACACACAGATCTGACGCTCAGCAACAAAGCTAAAATGAGTGTTGAAATATTATCGGCATCAACAGAAATTTTTCAACAAAGTATTGGTTGTTTTACAGCTGTTTAAATTCATTTCCTGTTTGTACTGTTTCCATGAACCTGAAACACAATAACAAATATCTGACACCCTCCTTTTAAAACCTTAAAACCAGTTCTCCAAAAAATACAGGCAGATTTTACCGCTTTTCACTCAGATGTCAATTCAAAATCACGCTTTTTATTTTCAAATGCCTGCACACAATTTACGCCATTTGACACAATCTTCCAAACAAATGTCTCTTGTGTTTGTGCGGAGAGCATTGTCCTTCAAAAACACTGAAGCGGAATGATCAATTGGCCACTGTGATGACTCACAGGTGCAAACACTAGTTACTAAATTGGTCAATTAAAAACCAGAGCATGGGGGGGCTAAGGTGAGCTCTCCTGTTTTGGAGATGAATGGATTGATGCAGAGAGATGTGGAGAGAGGAAGTAAGATGAAGGAGAGGAGGAGGATGTCAAAAAAGAGGAAGAGGGAGTTGCATCTTGAATGGAGGTCTGGGCCACTGTAGTCAATCATGTGAAGCTGGGCACTTCACTCACACATTATTTGTAGTTTCACTTCACTTTATTGCGTAATGTTTTTGGCAACTATTGAAAGTAAAAAAGTGCAATTACATTTCCATTTTCTGCTACTCATTATTATTGCAGGACTTTTAATTGTAACGGAGGACTTCCACACTGTTGTATCACTAATTTTATTTAAGTAAAAAGTACTTCTTCCTCCACTGGTATCTGGAAAGCAGGGTATATTTCTATTTGTGTCAATAGAAATTTGTGTTCATTTGACAGTTTGCTTGTTTTTGTATTACACTTATGATGTGACATTTATACATCAAGATTAAGTAACAAAAACTGCAATAAAAATTATGTTTACACCCTATTAAGATAAATTAATAAAACTACAATATAGAATTAAATGTAATAAACGAAAACACTTATTAATGAGAAGAATCTTAATTTTTATAACCAGGCAATGTGCTTCATCATTTGTATTGTTTATTCTGCATTAACCACACTTGTAGCCTGCTTCTCCGTCGCTCCACCAGAGACCCCAGCTGTCCCTCCATCACAATGTGTCTACAAAGTGGGGGAGAAGTCTAAGGGGAGCCCTCTATTATATGGACCTCTTACTTTTGTGTTGCCCTTTTAAATACGCTAACAAACACACAGAATCCCAACCCCCCCGACCGCCTGCCCATTGCAACATGCAGCACCCACGGCAGGCCCACATTTAAAAGCTGAAGTTTGTTGAAACAAGACAAGTTCTCATGGATTTACACAGAAAATAAAATAGCAGCTGTCAACCTCAATTACTGTTAAAAAATGCACCCAAAAACTTTTTGTGCTCCTCCACATCACACTATTATTTGTCGTCATTCTTAATAATCTATATTCAATCCTAGTGACCTTTTTTTGTGCACCTAATATTGGCATACTGAAATTAACGCAAGTGCTACCAATTTGTCTTAACATTGTCCAATGTCATGTTCAAGGTCAAAATGTAAAGTACAATGAGACCTACCAAAATTGTAATGGTGTGAGGCTTTACTTTAACCACAACTACATTTAAAGATCTTGTCCTGAAACTTAGCCAAGATGTATGTCCAGGGATCGAACCAAGATGGATGGGGGAGAGACCTCGGGGAGCAATAATGGTTGTTCTCAGAGTGGTAATCAAACTACTCCCTGTCTTCTTCTCTTACTTGTTTTCAATATCTAACACATACGCACAAATGTAGTATCTCTCTTTCTCATCAAGATTTTTTTAAACCTCTCTTGTGTCTCCACTTTGCAGTGACAGACCCCCTCAGTATTTCCTGTCACTAGTAACCAGGATACAGATGCTCAAATTAATTACAGTGTCTCACAGCATGTGGAATTTGTGTGACTCCTAATGAATATACACAGAAACTAATTTTAAATTAAAGCAGCACCGTAGGTCTATATGATTATTTTTGAATTTTCAGGCCTGTACTTATTCACGTTATTAGCCTATATGTTCAGGAAATCAAGCATGTACAAATAACCCCTGCTCTGAGTGGCAGATGCACAAACGTGAAGGAACGAAAGCAAGCATTGCTTTTTTGTGAAGGAACACTGCTTTGCACGCTTTTTTTCCCACCCATGCATATCAAATGTGTTTCGTGCAATTGGAAGGCATAATTCAGGGTGGAGGAAAAACAGAGGAGCTACTCTTGGAGGCAACCTAGCCAATTAATTTGCAGCTCAGATCTCAAAGCCTCACTGGAGAGGTGCTAGGCTACATACTACTCGGCTAATTTGTGTAGCAGGTCTGTATTAAATATATGCATGAGGCTAATTCGGTTAGTGTCGTAGCCCTGTAGCTGTGGTGAGTGCGGCGCTAGCTCCCATTAGCGATGTTTCTGCCTCCAGTGGAAATCAACAGAAGTCGAGGCCGACTCTGCTTTTTTGCATCAAGCAAACAAATTAAATTTACTTCGCTAAATCAAAGTGTAGTGCTAAATGTGACTCTCTCTCTCTCGCTCTCTCTTCCCTGCTGTCGCTCGCTCTCTGTGTGTCCGTCTGTCTGTCTGTCTCCCTCTCTCTGAGGGATAAATTACTCCAGAATCATAAAAGAGTAAAAAAAAAAAAATTACAGAGGGAGAGGAAGAGAGAGATTTTAGTCAAGTGGGATTCCCCCTCCCCAAACAATCCCAGCATGCTCTTGCTTACTGAGATGTTGGCTTATGTGTCTCAGGCGTGTTATGAGTGTTTCTCAGATTTTCTGTGTATGTCTTTGGTTGTACAATGCATGTATTTGCAGCATTTGTGTGTTCTTATCAACCTGATTTCACAGGAAAAGTGTTTATTTGTTCAAATAAAAGACATGTTTTGTGTCTGATATGTACTAAAACAGAAGCAGACCAACTCGGGTGTTTTTTTATTTAGATGTTAAGTTAAACCATGACCAAAACCTTATCCAGACTTATTCACAATGACATTAACCAAAATACGTTTAATCCTAACCTTTAACCTTGAATTTGAATTATGACCCCGTGGATATGTCATTTCTTTCTGTCTTGTTTGGTACTGAAGATGTTAAAATTAGAGGTGATGGATGCTTGAGAATGTCATTTTATCATGCAGCTATATGTGAGCTCATTTATTTGGTGTATTTTTTTGTCAAATTCAGCTACCACGGTCTGTGCACGTAAAATGAAAAGAAAGAGAGTGTGTATGTATTGCATTGGTGTGTATGTGTGTGATATTGAGAGAGAGAAAGAGAGAGCTCCTTGCAGTATACCGCAGAGCCAGTCTGTAAAAAAAAAAAAGGTCCGCTTGGCTGTTCCTATTGAACTTGACCTGCGGGCCAGATCAATGTGTGTGTGTGTGTGTGTGTGTGTTTATGTGTGTGAGAGACAACCCTGTGTGTGTGTGTTTGTGTGTGTCTGCGTGTGTGAGTGCACACTGCCAGATCAATGTGTCTCCGTGTGCCACGGAATGAGAGAGCACACTGATTACCCAGGGGTGGCGGGCGGGAGGGGTGGAGGAGGAGGAGGAGGAGGGTGAGGGAGGTGGGAGGGATGAGAGGATGGAGGAGGAGGATGATGATACAGAGGGGGGAAGGAGGGGGTGATGAGATTGAGCAGAGGACGGAGCTGAGACCAGGATCAGGAGAGAAGCTCAGCTCATTTCATTTTCATTTTCCCTTCATTTCACTGCGAGCCGAGTCGTGCGATGGGGCATTCCACACGGATGGGGTGCCAAAATTTAGATCCGCTGCCAGATGGCATAGATCAGTCGGGAAATAGCAGCACAATCTGAATGGAATGGGATGGTTGGGGGTCAGTCATCCATACACCTTTCTTTTCCTTTTCCCCCTTTTCTTTCTTCAAAGCACCTGAACATTCATAAACCCCTGAAACTCACATGATCAGAGAGATTCTGATTTACAAGGTGTGCAGAAAAAACCTTGCCAACGCCAAGGCCACTGACAGAATTTTTATGTGTGCATGAAGACGTTTGCTGTCTGTGTCCTCCCCAATTTGTCTTGTTTCTTTTTTTTTTATGTTTTCATCGCAAAGAGCACGAAGGACTGCGGCCCAATCCTCAGCACTGCAGGGGCTCCTCTCATCTCTCTCGCTCAGTGTAGTTCCCGTCACAAGCAGTTCTGTTTGCAAACCCCTGACCAAGTCCAATCAGCACGTAGCCAGGGTAAAGTGTATCTCTATGTGTGTGTAAGAGAGAGAGATCAGGGTTTTGAGTGGAAGTGGGAGGTGTTCTGCCATCCTTTTGAAGGGCTATATTTCATCTGTGATGTATTTTGTATGTGTAAATATACAGCCCATTAGAATTGTACAACACATCCCAAATGTATAAGAATGTTAGAGTGTGTGTGTGTTTTGTTCGTACGCATGGGCCCAGGGGACAATTTAAAAACCTTTTGCCAATTCCTCAACAATTCCCAGATTTTGTGTTTAATGAATATGTGTATTGTGAAAGAGAACAGAGAGCGTGCAACTCCCTTCACACCGAATATCCAAGTCTTTGGATAGGGTAAGACCATTATTTTCAATGACAAGTGGCACAGCGCCATCGCTTTTCAAATAAATTGAACTTTGACTTACAAATGCGCTGTCCTTCATAAACACGCCCAATGCTGTTCCAGCATTGACAAGCAGAGAAATACATGATGGGGACAATTGTACAGCAGAGAAGAATGGAGGAGACGTTATTGAATTATTGATGTAAAGTAACCTTGCTATTTTATTCTTACAGGGACCTCTGTACAAAATCTTAAGCTTGAAGGAAAAATATCAGAGAGGGTGGGATACGAGGTTGTAAAAGCAATACTGTGGTTGTTTGATTCTGTGATGTGGTTCTTTGTAGGATGAGTATTGCTGAAGGTAATGCTTTTTGTCTTATACTAACACTAACTATGCATGCTAGTGCATTCACTGTAACAGATTTGAATTAAAGCTGTTCAGGCATTTCTTGAGTTGACTCTTTTTTAGAAGGTTTAAAGGTTGTTGTTGAGTTTTTCCTAGCTTGAATCATGGGTGTCATATGTTCTGAAAAATGTGTGATTATTAATTTCAGGCTATATAAATATAAGAAGATGAAGAAAGAACTTTGTACATCCTGTGAGCCTAGTTATTTGTTACTTAATAGTTCTAAGAATCCCTCTTTGTTTTTTGTTCACACCTAAGGAACTAGGAACGATCATAGTTCCAAGAATGACGCCATGAGGAATTTTTTTTTAGCTCCTTATTCCGAGCAGGTACTCTCACAGCACAAGAGGAGCCTGGAGTGACGTAAGTGTACATTGATTAGACTGAAGTGGACATGGTCACTATGACGTAACATATTGGTTTGTGTACTATGGTTTTTAAGCCTGGAGTTCAGCATTTTGGCTGCCTCCATCTTGGTTTTTGATTATTGCAATCTTTGCTTTTTGCAGCCGACATTTTTAGTACAACCGACATTTCTAAGCGACCAAAATGTTACAATTAACTTTCATGAACAGAAAACATACTGCGAAAGCGTAAAAGCTGATGGCCATTAAAAGGTTTGCTAGTTTATCGCACCTTCGTATTGGTTTCCCCTAAAAAATATGTTAGCTCTGTAAACGACAGACAACACAAACAATAGCCTGTGACGTAAAAAAAGGAAGAAAACATGGAATAATGGGCAGACAGTGAAGTCCAGGCTTTACGCCTACATGGAGCTCCAATACTGAGTGTATGGTCTCAATCAGTTCACTTTTTAAAATCCAACTATCCAAAATGTTTATAAGCTTATGTGAGAACTCTTGTTTGTCTGATGTTTATATTCTTACCTGTAAAATGGTGAGATTCTCATTGGGTGATGTTGCATCATAAAAAAAAAAACAATTAAGAAAGTTGGCAAAATCGTCACAATTTCTGGCCTCAAATGTAGTCAGACGCTGTTTTGATGGATTACATAATTTTCTATTAAACTTCTCAAATAAGCAAATCGTTAAGGCTAAATGCTCATAGCCGTATAAAAAAACATGATTTATGACAGCAACTGTAAAACTGGGTAAAACCCAAATAAGCTGTAAGCTACAATACATATCAGGAGAGTATAAAAAATATGCTCTTTTTACAGACTATGAAAATGTATCTTTGCAAAAAAACAACACTGTTATCAGTGTCGCTGTCTGCCAATTGGAGGAGTTTTATTGAGGCAATTACGACCAGTCCATGTTAGTCTTCTACGTGTTAGTGTGTGATCTCAGGACACACACATACTCTGTCTGTCTTTCTCACACGCACACACACACACACACACACACACACACACACACACACACACACACACACACACACACACACACACACACACACACACCCTCCTCCCTCTAACCCCTGTCTATGCAGCTCTACCTCAGGAGAAATTGAATTGGAGACTTGACCCTCCCTGACACAAGGCAAGCACCATTGATTTTTATGGAAACATGAGCCATCGATAATGAAATTGCTTTTGATTCCGTGTGTTTGTTTCCCTAGTGAACACTATGAACTGCATTTGATTCTCATTTCAGTCATCTTCTTGTCATAATTTGAGTTTTGCAAATAAATCCCACAGCTCGCGTATAGCTGGAGTAACCATTCCAATTCATACAAATTAATATCAGATATTTACTAAATGAAATTGGCTAGGGTTCCTGTTATGATGCTATTACGTTGAATGAAAAACAAATTTAGTTTGACTTTAATTTAAAAAAAATTATAGTGATTATTATTAATAACATTTATGAGCCATGTTTAACTATTCATATTAAATACCAAAACAAATTTCAAAGTTTTGAGGTTCAATCTCGACTCTGGAAACATCAGTTGCCCAAACATTTCACCGCAAGGTCCATAGCGATTCTGGAGCTTTCATTCATTACACATGATCTTCATCAGCAGATGGAATTTGCAACATCTCATGACAACTGTAGATGCTCAAATATCTATTTTTTCTCAACAACTAATTTATGTTAAAGCGCTCGGGAAAAAAATAAAACAATCCCATGACAATGAGCAAATATCACTTGCTGATGAAGAACATGCTGTTCCCTATTCCTCAAAACAATGGGGTGAGATTGTTTTTTGTTTTGACGCAGTGATGATTGAAGTTTCTAAGATTATGCTGTTTGTGATTTTGGTCATTAATCATCAATATATAAGCACACTCAACGATTTATTTTGTGATACATTTTAATTGTATTTGCTTATTGAATGATGTGAAATTTGTTTACCTCTTATACCTCGTTCAAATTGTCAAACACTTGCTTGCATCATTTATATTTGAGGTATGTAAGATATGATTCTATGATGTGATTGATATAATTTGTTGATAGATACTGTGCCTCAGTGTTGACTTGTGACCCTTTACCAACATTGCACGTCTTTTAGTTTTTTTCAGTTATAGTTAGAGGACAGAGGGAGTTAAAAAGTGCTCAATACAGAATTCAGAGCATTTCTATTGATTCAACATGGCTATCAACTAGCTATCAACATGGCTATCAACATGGCTATCAACATGGCGACGGTTGAGCCCGCAGCTCGCAGCTAACGATGCAAACAGCGCTAACTGTGCAACTAAGGTAACAGTGCTGACAGAGCTAACAGTGTTGATCAGTGTTTATGGTGTCCTTGCTCAATTAGCCATTACTCCACTATATCTTTACATTTCACAGAAAAATTCTGAGATGATGACGAGGACATATAAATGTGTACAACCAAACTAAGCTTTCCTACTTTGCAGCCCCATGAATCATCCTGTGACCCCTCAGATTTATCTTGCGACCCTTTGACAGGGTCCCAACCCTTATGTTGGTAACCATTGACTTAATACTATCATGACTCTCTACAAAGAACCTCACTATGCCCATTTCAGCCTTGATTGTTGTTACAAGTGCAAACACTCAAAATCACACATTGATGCTTTTACATAAGATAATTACAGACACACAACTGACGTACTTACCATCAAACACATACGCACTCGGCTGATGAAATCCAGTGCAGAGGCTGTGGTGGTGCATATTGATGCCCAGCCAAGAGCTCCCTGCTGGGCTTAGGTTGATCCCTATGGCCCCTGGATGGCTTTGGAGACATGCTCTGTGGTTAACCTGCAACATATATCCACACACACACATTCATGATACACACACTTCCCACAGGGCCCTGCAAAGCTTCAGCTCTGGTATGTTTTATGAGCCTGAATTTGGCTTTCAGCACACAGCTACAATTCACTGTCACAAGCAAACAATGTGCGGCGACCTGTGTGTGTGTGTGTGTGTGTGTGTGTGTGTGTATCTTCACACATTGGTGTGTGTGAAGCTGTCAGCGCTGTTTGTAGCTGGGACTCTCACTCTTTCCCTCTCTAACACATGCTGATAGACACTCATATTTCCTGTGGTAACAAGCGTGAAAATGGCCTCATAAATCCAAAGTGGTTTTACAGAGACCACATCAGCAGCCTAAAGAAGATGTATTATGTAAATAAAACAACAGGCCATCAGTAATGCTGGCTTGTTGCCGCCACCAGATCATAATGACTCAGTGGGAGACTTATAGAGGAATACAGCAACAGTTCGATTAGGTTTATTGTGTGTGTGCATGTGTGAGTGTGTGCATGCAAGCCCCCACGCAGACTCTCCTCTGCTACATAATTTGATATTCCATCATAAGTCTCCATCCCAGCGTGGTGTGGCTCTTTCTAGCCTGCCATGGTCCAACGATCTGTCAGCAGAGCAAAGGGAAAGCAGGGCCAATCCACTTCCTTGGTGTCAAGCACAAACACACACATATACCAGTCACACTGTTTATTAAAGGTGAAGGAGTGAGGAAAGGTGTGTGTGTGTGTGTGTGTGTGTGTGTGTGTGTGTGTGTGTGTGTGTGTGTGTGTGTGTGTGTGTGTGTGTGTGTGTGTGTGTGTGTGTGTGTGTGTGTGTGTGTGTGTGAAAAGAGTGTGAAAGCTTGTATGCAAACATAAAGTGGAATCACGCACAGAGGGTGTTCAGTGTGGGCTACAGTGGTACTTTGATACACAAACAAAAAGTCACATATTCAGTCACACGCGCACGCACATACACACACACAGGCACACACACACACACACACACACACACACACACACACACACACACACACACACACACACACACACACACACACACACACACACACACACACACACACACACACACAAGACACAACACACACACACACACACATGCCCTAACGGCTCGCCTAGCTCCGACCCGTGATGGATTGGCTGCACTCCTGCCGTGACAGACGCGCGATGGATGGAGAGCTGAGAAGATGAAGGGAAGAAAGGGTCGAATGGGGTGTGTGTGCGTGCGTGTGCATGTGTGTCTCTCTGGGTGTGTGTGAGGGCGTGTTGGAGTAGAAAAAAAAAAGAGCTGAGTGCAGTAGTCTTGGTGCCAGGGAGGATCTTACATTGGGCCAAGCAGATCATTTCCTCCTCTGCAGCACGTGTCATTTCCGCTAAACAAACAGCATTTCTGTGGACAGGAGAGAGGCTGGAGGCCTGTTCCGTCAATATCTCTCTCCTCACCTCTCCCTCCGTCCTTCTCCACGAAAGTACAGTATCAGAACTGTCATGTTTGATTAAAGATCAGTTTACTCATCATGAGGAGTGCTACTCAGCCCTTTAAAATAGTTGTATGGTGTTTTTTGTGGGTCTGTAGCAGCCCAGTATCATGGAAGTTCGTGAAATAATGACGAAATTCAATCTATTGGTTTGTGTGCAGGGACACAAATTGTCTGTTTTTTTCGTGTCACTCAGCAAGAAAATAATGCCAATGGAGAGTTAATGAGTAGCATTATTCGTGGTAGAGACACGAATTAAATGCATCCACGTGACTAAGCAACAGCCGGAGCAAGTGACTAACAACTGTAGGATGCATGGAATTAGAAAGACAGGGGCACTTCCTAGTCATGAAATACACTACAGAGTTGCATTATGGGTTTTTGACATTATGCATGAAAACAATGAGGTGTCATGGCGAACTACAAATATGCAACTCTCCAGTTTTGTAAAATTACAACCAAGTTACAAACTTCTGTGCAAAGTTTTGGTGTTTGATACGTTTCATCATCTCACAGGATTTGAAACTACACACACCCATCAAAGAAGCTTTTTAGAGTTGAAAATCCCAATGAGTCATTTATCAAGCAAAAATACCAAACATTATATGGTTCCAGCTTCTCAGTGTGGGATTTAAAGCCTTTCTTTGTATCATATAATTCTAAATTGAATATAGTTTGTTTGCACCAAACAAGCTTTTTAAGATGTGATAGGGATGTATCAACATGTCAAAAGAAATAAAAAATCTAACAGTCCTGGTGGCCTAGAGGTTAAGACACACACCAAATAAATGCAATATCAAGGGTTTTTTTTGCATGTCATGCGTCTATTCCCCCACATTTTCTGTCTGTATTGACACTTTCAGCTATCAAATAAATAACACATGTCCTCCACAAAATCAACACTTAATTTCACAGCAAAAAAATCCTTCAGTCCTACTTTACTACGAATAAATAGTGCATATACATCTGAGTGTGCGCTTATGTGTGTTAATGTGTATAAAGAACCTCCATGCTTGTGCGTATACCACCTGTCATTGCTGCAGCAAACAGCCATGTTAGGGCATTGTGTCAGACATGATTTGTGTTTTCCAACCAGAAGTGTGTTGTGTGTGCAAACCACCAATTACATTCGCTCCTAATTACACACTTAAAGACGTAATTAGGCCTGCCTGTTCCATTGCTACACAAAGAGATATCACACAGTGCACCAGGAGGAAGAAGGTTCACACACAGGCAAGAAAACCCACACACACGCGTTTTAATTAACATATTAATCGTGCACACTTAACATATATGGAAACCAACGTGGAAACAAATATAATGGGTTATTATTGGCTTTACGTGCTATGGGTTGAATTTTCACAATAGAGAACTCAATGCGCTGCAGCTTAAGAAAATATATGCAAATGAATAAGACTCAAAGAACAACGTTTTAACGGCTTTAACAACATAAATGTCACGTGAGAAAAATATGATGCAAATAAATAAAACGCAAGCAAATTAGGACCCAAATGCAAGATTTTCTGTCACTCACTCATCAGATTTTGAGAGATAACGGAGTGTGTTTATCATCATTCTCATAGAGTCCCTCAGAAACTTGTGTGTTGTAACTAACTTCTGTTGTGTTGCGTTTGAATTGCAGCAATTCGGCTTGTCTTTTATATTTGTAGAATTTTCTTAAAATAATGTGTGTTTCTCAAAATAGCCAATATACTTTAATAATATATATTTTTTCCTTAACCTGCAAATATGATTTTTTGGACGGTTAGGGACATCAGAAAAACAACACTGATATATTAGCACTGTATAAAAGTTGTTAGCAAACAGTTGCTTATTTACACATCAGATGTGGAACAACTTTCATTCTCCTTTTAGCTATGTTTTTGGCCTCCACCAACTCCAGAGGGCAATATTTGGTTCTAAAGCTGCTGAATGCTCCACTATGTTCCCCCAGCTTGCTTTTAACTTTGTCTGTTTGCTGTTTGGTGCTGAACGTTTCTCATAACAGTCGATTTCTGCATCTGTAAATTACACTTATGAGAGTGGAGATAGTAAATGGGTACGTTGTGGGGCCTAAATACAATAATTAGTTGGAAGATGCTAAAATGCTCCGTAGAGCCGGGTGATAATTGTCTGTGGGTTCATCACTACAAGCGACCCCTTTCAAATACAAATAGTAATTTCATCCTTTTCAAATATAAAAACATTGATTGAAGAAGCTATGAAGAACTGTGTGTTTAGTTTCAGTACATGTCCTTGCATGTACTTTAACGTCCCCCCTTCTTCATCCTCCTCTACCTCTATCTAAACTGCGCCATCTAATAAAAATGTTACCTCCTTAAAATAGTCTTAAAAAAGTCAATAAATGTGATCAAAACAAAGATATGCTACCTTGGGAAATCACAGACAGAAGCAAGCAAACACACTTAATCGTTACAGCAACAAGCATGCTGGGGCATCCGAGGCACCAAGCTACAAGAGGAATGAGGCACGAGCCTTCGCCTGAACCTTGAGATATGAGCGGAGTGTGTGTGTGTGTGTGTGTGTGTGTGTGTGTGTGTGTGTGTGTGTGTGTGTGTGTGTGTGTGTGTGTGTGTGTGTGTGTGTGTGTGTGTGTGTGTGTGTGTGTGTGTGTGTGTGTTTGAGTGTGCTTAGCAGCCCTCACTCTCTAGCTGGCTGCTTAAGAATCCAGTCACATCTCTTGCTAGCAGGCAGGCAGTAAGGCGCTTTCACGCTCACAGGTTTGCTTTGGTTGGGTCTAATACCCCTTTCTCTCCCTGTATGTGTATGTATATGTGTGTGTGTGTGTGTGTGTGTGTGTGTGTGTGTGTGTGTGTGTGTGTGTGTGTGTGTGTGTGTGTGTGTGCGCGCGCACACATGAGCATATGCCGAAATCTGCCTGTATGTGTGTCATACTCTCGACTTCTTTGTTTCTTTACTTTCTGTTGTGTGCGACAGTTGTGCGTTCATGTTTATGCCTTGTGTGCGTGTGTGTGTGTGTGTGTGTGTGTGTGTGTGTGTGTGTGTGTGTTGGCTCTCGGCGGCGCTGATAAACCCACTTAGACTCTCCCCTGATCTGTTCGCTCTGGGCTGGCAGCCCCCTGTCTTGGCTGACACACACACACACACACACACACACACACACACACACACACACACACACACACACACACACACACACACACACACACACACACAGAGCCCTCTGCTTTAGCTGCTAGCTGATCTGTGACGGCCTGCCACTCAAACGCAGCTCCACTGAGACACTGCACAAAGGAGCAGAGGAGGCTGGGAGTAGAGGGAGGAAAGGGAGGAGGAGGTGGTGGCAATGGGGTGGAGGGAGAGAGAGAGAGAGAGAGAGAGAGAGAGAGAGAGAGAGAGGGGTATCGGTGTCTTTCTTTTGGGTGCCTGCTAGCTCCCGCTCTCTGGCTGTCTCCTTATCTCACTACTCCTCACTCTCCTCCACCTGACTGGCTTTGGCAGCAGCTCCTCACTCCACAACTCACCTCCCCTTCTCTCTACCTCTATTCCCCTTCTCTCTCTCTCTCTCTCTTTCTCTCCCCCATCAATATTTTCCTCCTCTCTTTATTTTTCTACCTGACCGAAAGCTGGTTCGTCTCTCTCATTTACCTCTAAGGATGGGAAGACTCAAAAGATGAAAGAGAAAATGCAAAGAGTAGAAAGAGAGGCAGAGAACGTCATGGAGACATTTTACTCCTCAAAAAAATCACTGTATGGAACAAAGAAAAACAAATATTTTGATATAAAGTGAGAAGAGGAAAGAGAAGAGGCAAAGACAGAGAAGATGAGCAGAGGTAGCCTGTAGTTTTCTGGGTTTTGGCTGCATCAATGGAATGTGACTAAGATACAGTAAGCCATCTCCAGCAGCTCAAGACTCGCTGTGCAGCTCCAAGTGTTTGAATTTCTGCAGCAACACACCACTCATCTACTCCCTTACCATAAAGTAACCACAAAAAGAAAAAAATGTTTGATGCACACTAATTAAAAAATATATATTCTCACTTGTAGTGGTATTGATAGCTATGCGGATGGTTTTGATTAAATCTCTCCAGGGTTTAAGCAACAAGTCCTCCAAATTAAATAACAAAATACCTAATTTGTTTGTGCCCTCTAGAACAACACGTAGAAGACTTTTTCTGATCTCACGCCACTATCGGCAGGACCTGTGCCTTGCAAAACCGCTACATATCACGAAAAAGGAATCAGTTTTGTGATATGACAATGTGGGTAAGGTTTTGGTTTAGGTTTAAGGAAAGCGTTGAAATAACTACTCTGTTAGGGTTAAGGGAACGTCTTTTTCATGGTTACAAGAAGGTTAAGAACGATCATAGTAATGCGTTTGAAATACACAAACATTGATTGTTCAGAGAAATGAACTGTTGTCTGCTTTAAAGTCCAAGGTTTGGTTAATCCATTCATCCACCCTGACTTCTTCCATATGGACTTTAGAATCACCTGACTCCTCCTTTGCTGTGACGTTGTTTCGGGGCACCTGCTGAAATCACTGGTGCTGTCGTTCTTCTTGAGAAGATCATTTTGTTTTAAGATATCTGCTTCTGTGATTCCTTCTTTCTAGAAACAGTGTGTCACTGATTCTCTAATCCACAGAAAACACTGTGAACCGTTTTCATAGGGAATTTTTCTTTGGTAGAAAGTAGTTATAATGACAATTATAATTAAATTAAACAATGACTATTGACAGTGCCATCTTTGATTAATCCAGTGTGAGCACCACAAATGAAATTCCATTTGCTTTCAATGTATTTGGGGTGAAGGCTGATTATAATTCAGAGACAGATATCTTAAAAATATGCTTTAAACCAGAGTTAACCTCATTAAAGCTGCACAAATCATTTTTTTTATATTTACCATGGTTTACACAGTATGTGTAATGTGAAAGGGGTTGCTTGTAGTGACAAACTCACAAATAATTATCACCCAAAGCTGAGCTGCCCTGTGTTACATAGAGTTTCAGCATCTTTCAGCTTTGGATTTACGTCTCGCACCTTCACTGGTTTGGTTCCCTTTCGCGGCGAAACACTACCTGTGCAGCATCGTACAGCAGACAGACAGAGTTGGAGATTAACTGGTAAACGTACAGAGCATTTTTCAACTAAAAGGTCAAAAAGTCCCCTCAGGAGTTGGTGGAGACCAAAACAGAGCTAAAAGGAGAGTAAATATTGACTTTGCGAACATGTTTGTTATAAAAACTTGCCAAGCTGACAATATGTCAATGCTGTGTTTACAGCTTGTTGTGCTGCCCCCTTGTGACCAAAAAAATGGTTATTCGTTAACAATTAGTACAGGTTAATAGGAATAAAAAAGGTGGTTTTGAAACATCTTGAGTGGGTAGCTGGGAAATCAACACTACAGCAGCTTCTGCCTCTGTGTTTCATTAAGGTGAGGATTGTGTGAAAGTGAAAAAACTGTGTGAAGAATCCTGATAGTGAAAGCTTCTATATGTGGCTGACCAGAGGGAGGAAGATAAAGGAAAGGCACAGAACAGGAACACAAAGGACATATAGAAATTGAGAAACAGAAAAAACAAGGCAATCCCCAACAAGCCAAAACTAATGACAGCAACAAAGTTGGTGATAAGCTTGAGGTGGAGTATAGAGACAAAGGAGTTTGTGGTGAAAGCGAAAGAGCGTGCTCAGCAATATGGATCCATAGCCCTGGGTTAGTGAAGACAGAGAGAGAACTCTTCATCAGCACCTTGAGTGGTGCCGATATCGCTGAGTCATCATCGCCTGGATATACACAGCTGCAGGATGAAGAAAAAAAAGAAGAAGAAGAAGCCCCTAACATCATCACCTCCATTATCACTCATCGGCCTCATCGCTACGACTGCACCAGATAAAAATCCGTCATGTTTATCATTCAAAGAGAAAGCCAACATATTCACTTTTAATTCACTTTCTGAATGAATCAAACTGTTGGTGCGGTTCCTCCCTTTAACTATTCTTCCCAAAGCCTAGTGGGAGATGCCTTGGGCTGTTGGGCAACTTTCCCAGCGCCGGTCTCACACCTGCCCCTGGCAAAAACAAAATAACTATGCAAAAACTCTCTTTTGCTCTTGTGGGCTCCCTCTCCTTCCTTGTTTCCTCTTTCCCTCTTTCAGATTTTTAATTAAACAGAAGTAGAGGGCTGAGAAAACCTGCTTCTAATTACACAGCCACTGCCTCTCTCTTCCTCTCTCTCTCTCTCTCTGTCTCTCTCTCGTTCTGTCTCTGACTCTGTCTCTCTCTCTCACCCTCTTTCTCCCTCTCTCCCTCTACCTCTCTTTCTGTGTGCTTGTTTCTCCTCTCCCTTCACTCCTCTCTCTGCCTTCCCTCCTCTCTGAGCGGGTCTGGAGCTCTGCCAACAGCCTGTGGAATCACTTACCAGCTACCACGACGGGGGAGAGAACACACACATGTCGACGTGCACACACACACACACATACACACACAAATGCAAGAAATCAAATGCGCACAGACACTTTGGCACAAATGTGTGCATGCATGGATACAGACGAACCCGTTGGCAAGTCAAAAAATGTGCAAAATGTAGACTTGCAAACACACACGCAGGTCACATTGAAGACATCCTGACACGCTCATGCTTACCCGTTTAGCGCCTTTTGCTTTCCTACTGTTTCTGTTTCTGTGTGTGTGTGTGTGTGTGTGTGTGTGTGTGTGTGTGTGTGTGTGTGTGTGTGTGTGTGTGTGTGTGTGTGTGTGTGTGTGTGTGTGGGCGCGAGGGTGATCAGCTCCCTAATGAGAGAGAACAGTAATCATATTTCACACTGACACAAACACAATCACAACATCTGTATCTGCTGTGGCCCGCCCTCTCATTCTTCTCCCCCCTTTTCCTCCAGTGCACAGAAGCTTCCCTCCCCCTCACCTCCCCCCTTGCATCCTTCACCTCAATCCCCTGCTGCCCCTTCCATCGTGTTCTATCACTTCCTTCTCTATCATCTCTGTCCACTTTCTTTTTGCCATTTCTGGAGCGATAAAGCAGACATCGAAGATAGAAAAGCTCCAGACTGACACCCCTCTCACCCTACTCTTCTTTGCTTCACCTCTCCATCTGTCTCCCTTCATCACACTGTGTAACCTCTTTTCTCCTCTTTTTCTCCCTCCTTTCCTTCTTAATACAGCACACTCTTATTTAAGCTTGTTCTTTCAGGGGGAGGGTGGCGGTGGCGGCGGTGTAATTCCACAACGGTTTGTCCAATCCATCACACAGACAATGTACACACACGGTTGCTATACATCACCTGCAGGCGAGAGTGTGTGTGTGTGTGTGTGTGTGTGCGTTTTCTAGATGTGGTGTGTTTGAGTATAAGAGTGAACCTGTAGGAAACACAGGGGGCAAAGAAAGGAAACGATGGCAGAGATAGCAGAGAGTGTAATATAAAAGGCAAGGAGTCACATCCACAGAGGAAACACACAGAATAATGGAGGGAGTGATAAAAACAGGAGTGGTAGCTTGATGATAGGAGGTGTAGAGGGAGCAGATAGAGACATGCAGCTTTAGCTAAAGTAGCCGGACAGCAGGAGTGGGCGGGACACAGAAGCCCCCTCTGCCGCAATCAAGCCTCTGTCACCATCTGGACGCCATTTTAAAACCATCAGTTCTGGCTCTCCATGTAAACAAGGGCGCGACCCCAAACATGCTCCCCTCACTAAATGGGCTCTCTCTGGCAGCTGCAGACCCCAAAATGGCTGACCTTGTGGGGTGCGAACTGGAGCCAGAATGGCTGACTGACTGTATTACAGGGGAGGTCTTCTGTTCTTCATTACTGCAGCACTTCTGACTGTGTACAAAAGATGTTCGGTTGTCATTTATCCAAAAATGTGTTAGTAGCAGTGAGTTCAGCGCTCCAACACTTTGAGGATGGATGAGCAAGGAACAGCGGTTCCTGGTTAAATTAAATTGAACATTTGTTCACATCTGGAGACAGATGAAGAAACGTTTGATGGAATATCAGGACAACTGAATACATTTTTATTTTTAAATGCAGAACCATTGAAACATGTTTTAAAAGGGGTATCTAATCTCAAATTTTGATGTCGTCTGAATCCAAATGGTCCAAATCTTTCCATTCACCCATCAATAAAATTTATGGCTTAAATTTACAATTATATTGTTAATCTGCAAAAAAAATTCTTGATTTGTTGATTCTTATAATTGAAAAAAACCCACAATGAAACATGCCCACCAAAAACAACAATTTCTCAAAGCCTAAATTCCCGTCTTCCATGGATGTCTGTTTTTTTCAGACCAACAGTTCTAAATCGAAAGATACGTAATATGCAATCATGGAAAACTCGGGAAAATATTCATATTTGTGAAGCCAGAACCAATTGGTTTCTGGCATGTTTGATTGAAAATTTAAAATTTTTATCAATTAATTTGAATAGTTTTAGTTCCAATAACAGTTAAATAGGGAGTTTCTTAAGAAACACACAGTATCACTAAGCCAGCAAAAATGTGATTCTTGCTATTATAGGGAAACAAAACAGGTCCTCCTCTTTCTCTAAAAAAAGTGTTAGCAATTGTTGCCTTTCACTAACAGGTTCATTTTAATTGTCATGTAGATTAACAGAAACAAATAAACAAACACGGATCAGGAATGGCAGATTATTGAGAATTATGATGTGCTTACATGGGTGTGGGACAGCGATAGAGAGATAGAGTCTATGACAGTGAGAAACAGAGGGAGCGTGTCAGAGGGATGTGTGTATTCCTATGGGAGATTGTGTGTGCGTGTTTGTGTGTGTGTGGGTGTGTGAACATGTGTGTTTGAGAGCAACACAAAGAGAAACAGTTGAAGATCTGATGCAAAGTTCAGACGCATGCACACATGGCGTGCACGCACACACACACACACAACAGACACATATCGCAGGCAGAAGTGTGGTAATGACATGGAAATGATATGGTAATGATATGGTAATCTGGCAACATTATTCTGCCCACCAGAGACTAGGAGGGAGAAGAACCTGCCACAAACTGCACACACACACACACACACACACACACACACACACACACACACACACACACACACACACACACGCACACACACACACACACACACACACACACACACACACACACACACACACAAACACAAACGTGCAGGGATAAGATGAAATCTATAGACCGACATGGCTGAAGAGGGTAAGACCAATGTGGGGGAAGGGGTGTGCTGTTGTCAAAATGTTGATGGTGAGAGGAAGTGTCTTTAGTTGAGTACACACACCATTTAAGCAGTAAATTGTTAATTGTAAGGCAAACTGCACCACTTTTCAAAACTTTAAAATGAAAATTAGTGCTGCTCTTTGAGGAAAAGAAAATCTAAATATTAAAAGTGATGAAAGAAATTGTTAATTTTGAAATTTCCGAGATTGGGAGCATTTCGATTAACTCTCAACGGCTCTCAACATGTCGACCGGCGACTCATAGCTAACAGTGCTAACAGCGCTAACAGTGCAAACTATGATGAAAGTGCTCACAGCCAGCCCGGCTATGAAAGCAAAGCAAGGATAAGCTCTGATAACTGTATTCTCTCAGGTAGACATTACTCCACGGCATATCTTTACATAGCAAATAGTTGTTTGCTGCTTTATTAATGTTTACAATGTTAAATACAGCTCCCGTGATTAGGCTTTTGATGACAACTGAGCAAACTTCATCCGCTGATCCCCAAGACAAGAAAACTAGTAGGTGGACATTTACTTTAAAAAACATAAATTGTCAAGCTATTTTTCCAAGGTCAAGAATAAACCTGTGAGCTCAAATATAGAATATTATTATTATTAATATATATATAGTCTATAGTATCAAATAGAGAAGTTGACCATAAAGTAGTGGACTATTAATAGACCTTTTATTACACAGGCTGCAACTTTTTACATTGAATACAACACTGCCACCCTCTGGATAAACATCGACACTGTAACCTGGATGGTGGTTAAGAGGAAGTGTGGCTTAGGAATTTAGATCCTGTGAGTTTATCAATATATTTGTTTATAAGCTGTCTATTAAAAAACATAACATTATACCACTATGCACTTCATAAATAAAAGATCACGTTAACGTAATAATTTATTGTTCTGGTGACTTGTATGTTTTTTGTGACGATACTGTACTTTATGAAATATTGTCAAAAGATTATAGTTTTGTTGTGCTCAAATCTCCTGAATTCAAATAGTTCATTTTAAAATAACCATTTCCAAAAATCTAACAAAAAGTATAGATGATTTAAGTCATCTGTTGAGATAGAGGAGAGAAGTTAGTGAAAAAATAAAAAATACAGAAAAATAAAAAAGAGAGTAAACAAGCATGAAAGTTAATTCTTGATATTGGAAACTACCGTTGTCTATAATGCCTACACACAAGTTTTTACCTGATCTTTCAACTACATCTTGCTGTCTTCCATAGTATAGGGTGGTGGCTCAGTTGTTATTATATCAGACTACTCTAACTGTTTACTGAGATTAATGAGCAAACATTTAACGATTAACAGAACAAGATGGTCTGGAAAGACAACTGTTGTCTTTGTTTTCATATGACAAAACAAAGCTGCTTCCAAAGATTAAACTTCTGCTAAAAAAAGGTTTTTAACACCAACATCACCATCCCTTCCCTTCATATCTGTCTCTCTCTGGTTGTCAGTGTTTCCCTTGCTGCTCCCCTTTAAGTGGCGGTGATTGACAGGTGGGCTATATCCATGCAATATCACCCAGCGCACGTTCCTATTCCCTCCTGGAGCCTTCATCCACCGGTCAAATTAACCTTCCGTGCCAACGGGAGGGGGCCCTGCGTGGGCCAATCAGCAGGTGATTAGGCCGGGGGTGGGAGGGGTGAGGGGTCACCGCGATGGGGCCATCGCAAGCCTGATTGGTTTCAATCAGCAGCCAGCCGCAAGGACAGCTGGGAGCTGAGCCGCGGTGAGCGCTAATCAACGCGTCCCACAGTGAGGCATGAACAGTCACTACACACACACACACACACACACACACACACACACACACACACAGATTGATGTTGGTGTATACACACTGACAACACGGACATCACTGTTTGCTCACATTCACACAGAGACGAGAAACACACACAAATACACACAGCAAGACATGGGAAGTAAAAATGAACAGTCAAGACACCACAACAGATAAATAGAAAATCCCATAATGGAAAACCAGAGAAGAGAGAGAAAGAAAAGCAGAGACACATACTCAGAGCAACTCCAGAATCTCACAGTAAATTGAATGACTAATTGCATTGGATTCGTTAATTTGACCACTGGCACATCTGCTAGGGGCCTGTGACATTGGTTAGCAATGCTCTGTCCTACAAACCACAACAACACCTCTTCTATGATGTCTTAAATGTGGAACAATTCGGATTCTCCCCGCTGTGTCTGATGTTATGATAATTCTTGTTCATATCTCAGCAAAGCAAAGCATTGACAAATCCCTGATCAGATGCGATGGGAGAAGGCACAAAGAGCATATTATAGCTCCTGCTCAGCGGGTTGAAAGTGGAGAAGACAGACTGATCTGCTGTGGTTTCTATTAATGGCAGTGAGTGTTGCTAACTTCCTTGAGTGGGATCACTCAGATGAATGTCTGCAGAGCTACAGGAGGAGTGGCTGTGTACACTGTATTAACATTAAAGCAATTAAATAGCAATGATTTATGTTTGACCTTTTATGGTATGTCTTACACAACGTGCCACGTACTTTCCTTTTCTTCTCTTTTTGGCCTACAAGGAACACAAAACTCAACCGCAGAAAAATTGCTTCTTTCTTCATTAATCAGAATTAAGGAAGAGAAACATGAGTAGCACCATGAGTCACCAACTGTTTCATTTTTACAAAAGATGCAAAACAAGCACTTTTCTTTTGAACACTAAATACTAGTAACAGATCATCAGTTGAAACAGTTTCGGTCACCTTTCCCGCCAAGATTACAAGAGAAAATACCAATTTCACAGAGTCTGCGATGTATAAATCATTCAATTGTTCATGAGGCTTGAAGATTTGTTTTGACTTCAAGATTTTTTTTCTTCAAGACTAGTTATAACTAAGGTTTGTGGGAAATAATCTGACCGTAATAATTCTCCAAAACACATCACCAGTGAGTATGATTTACTTTTAGAGTTAGATGAAAAGATGGATGCGACTCTCACATTTGTACGGTAATTTAAAGCTACAGCACAAAGTCTGTTAGCGTAGCTTAGCATAAAGACTAGAAACAGGGGGAAACAGCTAGCCTCATCGGTGAGGTGTCACTTGGGGATGTGGTTGTGTAAGGTAAAATGTTTTTGCCCTAAAAAAACTCACAGAAATCTGCCTTCAGAGGGTATTCTATTTAAAAAAAATAAAAATTGCAACTATAAATTACTTAAATATGATCCCAAATTAAGACACTTTAAAAAAAATAAAGCATACAGGAACTTAGTGGAATCACCTTTTTTTCTTATTTACTTCATGTTACTATATTTGTTTTATTAATTTCAAGCTCGACTACTTACAAACTTGAGTTGAATAAATGTTCTGCTAAGATTTCACTCAATATTTACAAATTCAAAAGATGTTTGAATACATTTACGAACATTTATGATGGGAACTTGCGGTGTTTCTTAAATATATGTTAATATACAATTTATTTTCGTAATAATAAAAACAATGCTCATCATAATGAGGGTTATTACCACCTCACATGTTGTTTATGTAACTCAGCTACAAAAGTGGCACCAACTGCAATGACCATAAGTATTATTTGTGTACATAATAAAACATATAATTAGCTTCTAAAATAAAGTGTCTTCGAGTATCTGTAAAAGTTTTCATAAATAACAAAATAATAATATTAAAAATAGCAGTAAGTGTTATTATTATTATTATTATTATTATTATTATTATTATTATTATTATTATTATTATAAGAAGTAGTAAGTAATAAAGAATGATACATTGTCATAGATTTAGGGTAATATTAATCCACACTGACAGGGACTATCCTGCTGCATAATGGAGGTTACTTTAAAGTAGGCCTACTTAATTTTATAATCATAATCAAGTACAGTACCAGCAAAAGTCATGGTTTTTGCTTTATTTTTTTATTTTTTTCTACATTGTAGATTAATATTGAAGACAGTGGAAACTCCTAAGGAACTATTGGTTAAGGGTAAACAAACATACAGGGGAAAGAGAGGAGGTCCTAATGCTCAACAAGCAGTAATATCGTTTTATTATTATTATTCTTCAAAGTTTGGACACACTTTCTCATTCAATGGTTTTTGCTTTATTTTTATTTTTTTCTACATTGTAGATTAATATTGAAGACAGTGGAAACTCCTACAACTACTTGGTGTAAGGGTAAGAAGTATACAGGGGAAAGAGAGGGAGGTCCTACTGTGTCTCTCTCTCTCTCTCTCTCTCTCTCTCTCTCTCTGTAGAGGCTCGATGATCTGCAGCGTCTGCGCATACGCGGAACATAAAGGGGAAGGAAGCAGAGATCATCACATTTCTAGTATTTACAGTAGAAAGAAGTTTCCCTCTCGCAGGAATATAAAAAAAAAAAAAACCAAAAAAAAAAAAACAAGCTTACAGGTAGGACAGACTACATGACACAAACCCACCCGGACACATAGTACATGAAGTTAAATAAGCGGATGTTGACATATCCTGTTTGCAGAACCTTTGCTTACCTCATTAGCATTGGCGCAAGTTATATCGTGTATGACTTAACACACCTTTTAAAGGATGCGTGTTTGTTTCACCTTGAGCTGGGTGGATTTATTAAGGGTCACAGGGTGTGTTCAGTTACATTTTTCAGAATAAGAAAAACAGCTGTTGAGACAAAACATTGGTTTCACTTTGTAGAAAGGGAAGAACAAATGGCCCCTTTCAAACTAAGAGGATATATGAGGTATCTGTTCTGTGTTCTTTGTTTCGCATCAGTTTTTTACAGAAACAATGTCAGCGGTCACATTGTATTATTATTATTATTAACCTAGCCCGCGTGACTCTTTAAGAGCGTGCTTGATCTACTTCATGGAGCAGCTTTTTCTTAATAACTTGTGACGAGTTGGATTTGATATGGACTCCAGTCCTGGAACTACACAGTCACACAGAGCATGACCAAATGTCCTAACTCCGAGTACAAACACAGAAGAATGAAGAAAACACAGCAGTAATTCTGATGATACACGTGTCCTTCAGAATAGACACACGTTGTCTTAAACTTAACAAACAGTGGTGTAGTGAAGAAATAATAAATGCACTCAATTGCTGTACTTAACTAGATTTTTCAGTGTTTCTTTTTATGTTTGTGTGCTGCTCTATTACATTACATTACATTACGTTACAGTCATTTAGCAGACGCTTTTATCCAAAGCGACTTACAATGAGTGTATTCAACATAGGTATTCAAGAGAACTACTAGTCACCAGAAGTCATAAGTGCATCTCCTTTCTTAAACAAGCATCTTAAAGCATAAGCCAGAGCAAAAGTATAGTGCAGAGGCAAATTACTACGAAAACAATAATTGCAACAGACTAATACGAATATAATAAGTGCTACAAACTACTACGAATAGGATAAGTGCAGTAAACAAATACGAATGCAATAAGTGCTACGAGGAAGGCTCAAGGTAGTGCTTCTTGATTACAATTCAGATGTAAATATAGTACGTATTCCATCTCTAAATGTACTAACTGCTTTGAAGAATTAGATTCAACATACAAAACAGGTGGTTAGTTTGTAAAATATAATGTATTGTTATATAAAAAACTACCCAACAACATGTAAAGTAATACAGCTTCAGCTGCACCAGCTACAAAAAGCTGCTCACAAATAAAATAAAAATTTAAAAAAGCATACAGGAACTTAGTGGAATCACCTTTTTTTCTTATTTACTTCATGTTACTATATTTGTTTTATTAATTTCAAGCTCGACTACTTACAAACTTGAGTTGAATAAATGTTCTGCTAAGATTTCACTCAATATTTACAAATTCAAAAGATGTTTGAATACATTTACGAACATTTATGATGGGAATTTGCGGTGTTTCTTAAATATATGTTAATATACAATTTATTTTCGTAATAATAAAAACAATGCTCATCATAATGAGGGTTATTACCACCTCTAAATTGACTAACTACTTTGAAGAATTAGATTCAACATACAAAACAGGTGGTTAGTTTGTAAAATATAATGCAACGTTATATAAAAAACTACCCAACAACATGTAAAGTAATACAGCTTCAGCTGCACCAGCTACAAAAAGCTGCTCACAGTATATTCATCTGTAAAAAAATAATCCAAGGATATTAAATATTATTAAAAAAAAACAGAAGAGCCCTCCTGCTGTATAATCAGGTGGGATATATATCATGTCAGAGCTTAGTTAAGCTTAAGACGACAGGACTCCTTTTTTGTATTTCTGCATAGTAATTTTGCTAAACTGAAACTACCTCCGCCTCTGGTATCAAGAGCTGCTAGGCTTTCAGTGCAATCAAGAAAACATCTGATATTTACCGTTCCTCCTAGCTGGTCTGAAGTATACTAATTACTGACATCATCTGATTTAATCTTTAGGTGTTGGAATGAAAACATCTTTAAAAAAGAAGCTACAAGCTGCTTAGTTGTTGGGATGAAGCTGCAGCCTCTTGGTGCTCCTGTGGCACATTATTGCTCAGACTTGACAGGCTAAGGAGTCTACTGTGTACAGCTAACATGATTAGTTAATATTTTCTTTTATATCATTGTAAAGTCAAAATCTTCAGGGATTGAAGACGTCACCATGGGCTCTGGGAATCTGTGACAGGCACTTCACTATTTTCTGACATTTTAGAGACTTAACATTAATCAGGGGGAAAAATATGTATTAATTGAGGACACAAATGTGTAGCTGCAGCCCTTCTTTGCTGTGCTGTTAAGTTCTGTTAAGTGTTCCAGGTTGTAATTCTAACCCTACAACCCATGATCAACAGTGTGCTAATCAGTGATTTTCATGTTTCTAGTCATTTGTCAAGCCAAAATGTAAAATATTAGCTGGTTCCAGTCTCTTACTTATAAGGATTGCTTATTTTCTTTATATTAAATCATATTTTATAGTTTTGTACTGATGTTGTAATGATCGGACTAAACAAGCAATTTGAAGACGCTCTTAGAAACCGTGACCTACATTTTTCAGTATTTTCACACAATTAATCAATAAAAAAATAACGAAAGGAATTTTTACTTGCAGTGCTAATATTTTCCTTATCACTGTGGGAGCAGCTTTGGCTCCGGGAAGTTGTTTCTCAATATATACTTCTATCAATCTCTGCAGACAAACTGCGGGTTCCGCTTCGGTGATGTCTAACCCGTGGTTGGACCAGTGGCCCCTACTGGCCACGAATGGTACCACGCCCTTCGCAGACAACAGTACCTGCTTCAGCACCAAACAGAGCACCGTACTCAAGGGAGTCGGCTTTGGAGGAGTGCCAGTTGTGCTATTGCTCGATTTCTGTGTCTTTTGGGTATGTCTCAAAATTAACGTTGTGTGTGTCTGCCTTACTACTGATTGTAAGTCGCTTTGGATAAAAGCGTCTGCTAAATGACTGTAATGTAATGTAATGTAATGGGATGTGGTCAGGAGAGAGAAGACTCCAAATCGTTATGTGTTGTCCATTTAGGAAAGAGACAATTTATATTATGCAATATTAAGAAATACATAACTATTTTTTTTTGTTTTTTCTTTACCAACCACTGCTTTAATTGTGTCAAGGCATATTATTTTGTTTTTATTATGGTATGAAGTGAAAGCTGATTGGTTCTTCTCCTGATGCCATCTACAGGTGCTGCTGATTGTCTTCTCTATTATCAGGAGGAAGTTCTGGGACTATGGGCGTCTGGCATTAGTTGCAGACAACGACGGGTCAGTTCATGATCTCACACATGTCAAAAATCGTCATAGTGCACATTTCAGATGTGAAATACTGATGAGAATAGTGAGATGAATCTTTTTTTTTTGTCAAATTGATTTATTCCTTGACTGTGCTCTTTGTGTATCAGGTTCACTACGTCAACGCGCCGTCGCTATGAACGCATGTTATCCAGCGCGGATGATATTGAGTTTGAATTGGTATGTCAAAGGAAATCTTTGTCATCAGTTTTCATATATTTTTAAGATATCAAAGCACTTTTGTATTTCTTTAAAAACAGTTTTAAATGATAAAGACCATACCAAATATTCTTTATCACTAAAATCCTCATTTTATGTTGATAATAATCAAAATATCTCTCTTTCTGTTTAGGGTTTCTGCTCTTGGCTGCCTTACGTCATCAACATGGAGTAAGTGAATTATGCTGGTCATTGTTTCTTTACTAGAGCCTCAACCAGAACTATTTTTTCATGCTGTGTATACCAGCTCCCTTCTTATCAGTGTGTGTGTGTGTGTGTGTGTGTTTCAGTGAGGATAAGATGAAAGCCAGATGTGGCATGGATGCTGTTCACTACCTGTCATTCCAGCGTCATCTGATCGCCCTGCTGATGGTCATAACCGTCACCTCCATCGCCATCATACTGCCCGTCAACTTGTCCGGAGACCTGCTGGGTGCGTCTTGAACGGTTCTCTAACTGTTGGTTCAAATTTTAAGTTAGCTTACATATTTTGAAAGCTTTTTTTATCTACAGAATGGATCAGGTGTGAATTATTTTTTTGAGGGTTCTAAATGTGAATCAAGCAATCAAGAGCTGCACTGTCCACTTCATAATCAGTGACTCGTCCCTCAGCCTTAACCGTCCCAGGTTAAGGCTGCTTGTATTCTGATCTTTTTCTGTTCATGTTCTTCTCTGTTCTTATTAACATTTGTACTTACAGTATGTTTGTTTTCTTCTCTCTTCCAGGTAATGATCCACAGAATTTTGGAAGGACAACTGTTGGGAATCTTAAAAAGGGGTAACTACCATAACAAAAACAATTTGGATATATAGACAAAAGTTTGTGGTGCAAAAACAGTTTATGGGTTTGTCATGACCAAATGCTTCTTGGTTTCTGTCTGTTTTTTGCCTCTAGAAACAACCTTCTATGGCTGCATACAGTGTTTGCAGTTCTGTACCTGATCCTGACAGTTGTTCTGCTTCGACGTCACACATCACAAATGAAAGGCATGCGTAGGGAGACGGTGAGTCACGGACTACTAGACTACAAGATATTTGGTCCAAATGTCTCTCACAAACCTAAACATTTCAGCTGTGGCCACATTACTTGTTTTCCTCTCTCCCTCTGTGAGGAGATAAGCGTGTAATGAAAGTCAGATTAGTGTTTAATTATATTAAGTAGAAGCTGAGCGTCCATCAGCTGTGCTGGTAACTGACTGATCTGCCATTCTGTCTTTCTGTTTGTAGACCAGAAACACATTGTTTGTGTGTTCAATCCCTAAAGCGGCAACAGACGAAGCTTTAAAGGCTCATTTCACGTGAGTAGAATTGAAATGAATAAAGTTCAATTTCCCTCTTGACGCAGTGTCCTTTCATGTTACCATAAATAGTAGCCACCTGCTCCATTCCACAATGTCAGCACTGTTTTTGTACAGAGAGGCGTACCCTACCTGTCAAGTGTGTGCTGTGACTCTGGGCTATGACGTGGCCAAGCTCATGCACCTTGATAAGGAAAGGTAAGACATCAGCACGATAAACAACAAAATACAGATTTTCCATTTTAACTGTGTGTTTAATTTCTGTGTGCAGTAACAAACCCACAGAGAGAATTTCCACCTCACTCAGCAGCTCTACTGAGCTTTTTAGCATCTTATAGCTCATTATTTTAGTTTTAGTTTTTTTTTTTAGGTCACAAATGACCTACTCATCGATAGTTTAATGGTTTTAGAAACGCATGTCTGCAGAGGAAATAGTTGCAAGCATGAGAATGTGAAGCATATTCAAAGCATGGATATATGTGTTTAAAATGTTGAGGCATATTTACTGCTTTATATTTACCAAGTTAATCCAACTTGTATGTGTTTGTTTGTCTGTTCATCATGTTCACTCAAGGATGCGAGCAGGAAAAAACCTGCGCTACTACGAGCGTGCCCTGGAGAAAACAGGGAAACGGGACTTGTTTAACCCACGTTTGTGTGGTCAACTCTGTTGCTGCGCCAAATCTCAGAAGGTGAGATAGACCAAATGCTTTTATGTAACAATTTAGGATAAGAAAAGTTTAAGCAAATACAGCAGTTTGGTTTGTTATGACTCTTGTGATGATGAAATGAAAACGGTAGGTCAGTTGTGTTTTTTCACAGTGGCAGTAAACTATTTTACACCAAGATTTAAATAAAGGTGGTTTCAAGTAAAGCATTTGATCTGTGTTTGTGTTTCTTCAGGTTGATGCCATAGAGTACTACAGTAATAAAGAAAAAGACCTGCTGGAAGAGGTGAGGAAACAGACCGAACTGGTGCCACAGCGCCCCCTGGGGATGGCCTTCGTCACCCTGAAGACTGAGGCTATGGCCAAGTAGTGAGTATCAATTTAAAGGTGCCTTTTTCTGTCCGTATTTGAGTCTTTATTTTAATGTACAGGCGAGTGAGATCATTTGTAATACCCCATATAACACATGACACACGATAATACAATCCTGTCCAGCAGCAACGCAACCAGTTCTACTTTTTTTCCCCCCGGCCAAGGCTGTTTTCAGGTTGTCCGTCCGGTTCTTTGGAAAATCAAAGTCTTTGCCTTGAGCAAAAATCTTTTAAAGTAAACACTTTTTTGTACATAACTCAATATGCTAATTATGACAATTTCACACAAGTTTCTACCGGGTTTAACGATAAAGTGATGACATTGTGGACAGACGTGGATGTTAACTGCAACTTGACTGGTTGGAGGAGGCATGCAACCACGAGGAATTAATTCTAGATGTGAAATAGTTTTAGTTGATCCAACTCCACAGAAATTCATTTTTTCTCTTTATTGCTACAGTCTTCACTTTTCAAATTGTGTTTGTCAGTGACAGTAACATGGTTGTCACAACAAGAGATGATTGGCTGGCAGATATCATGTGCCAAGGTTTTCTGTAATGAGTAGTCTCTCGTTTTTTTATTGTCACTTTTTACTGCAAGCAGGGCTTTTTTGGCAGCTGCCATTGATGAAAGCTGGTTAATGTGTATCACTAACAGCTGTCATTTACTCACCTCAGCATTTTGAAAGACTTCAATGCACTCGAGTGTGGTGGCGCAAGCTGCTGTTGCGGGAGAGTTCCCCAACCTTCATCCGAGAGTGGAACTCTGAAAGTGAACAAGTGGAGCGTCAGCTTTGCACCCCATCCAAAAAATGTGTATTGGTAAGGTCTGACCCGCCACCCCCTTCACAAAGTATGTGCTCCATGCAGATCAGATGATTTGGTATTTATAGCACTGGTGGGCACCAGTGCTATAAATACCAAATCATCAGGCTGAGCATTAATTCAATATTATCCTTAACTGACTTTTAGTAAAACCATATTGGGTTATTGTTTTATTTATTTATTATAATTAATTATAATTAATTATAAATTATATTATCTATTCTGATGGCCAAATGCATGATTCCAATTCAATAATTTAACTAAATTATTTTTTGAAGTTCGAGTTTTCAGTCTGATGTAATTCCTAAAAGTGGAAAACAATTCATTGCCAGTTGGATTTTTTCACTTGTGATCTTGCAATATGGTGATATTGGTTGCGCTGATTTCAACAATTAGTGATATCAATCCTTGGGATATCCCCAAAATACCCATATATATGTAAACATTTTGATTTATTTCCCTGAGGAAGATGTATAGCAGTCAGTGTAGTGTTTACCCCACACTAGTTTTCTATACTTTGCCACTTTGTGTCTGACTGTTGTGTTTCTTATCTTCCCTCCTACAGGGAGAACCTGTCAGTGAAAGGTTTTCGCTGGTTCGTGCGCTACCTGATGCTCAACATTTTCCTCGTCTTCCTGCTCACCTTCCTCACGACTCCCACCATCATTATCAGCACCATGGACAAGTTCAACGTGACGATGCCAATCCGCTATCTCAATGTGAGACTTTCACATGCAGACAACTACTTGTCACAATTATGCTTTCAAATCCGTCAAATCTACAGTTTTTTTTAATTTTATGTTTGTCACCCTAGAGCCCTATCATCAGTCAGTTCTTCCCCACTCTCCTGCTGTGGTCCTTCTCTGCGTTGCTGCCAACCATAGTTTACTATTCTACGATTGGAGAGGCACACTGGAGCAGGTATTGCACACATGCACATATTGGTAGCACAGTGATTGATTTCTGTTAGTAGAGGAAATGTTGTGATCTAGTGCCATCTGTGTCTCAGGTCCAGTGAGCAGCTGAGCATGTTGCGTAAACTCTACTTCTTCTTGCTCTTCATGGTGCTGATCCTCCCCTCGCTAGGACTCACCAGGTAATATGCGTTACCATCATTATCAATTAGCAGCAGTTGATTGTTATTTTTGCAGTAATACTTAATAATAGTTCATACTTAATATTAATATTAATACTTAAATAGGGAAACTTTAAAAAATGGGTACAAGATGTGATTCATGTCGGTACAGTCACTTTTGTATTTGGGATTTTACTGTATTTTAAAATACCAAATTAAAAAAAGTTAATGTCAGTTGGCTGACCGAGGTTTCTCCATGGATAACGGATACATTTTGGTAAAATTTATTTCAGGAAGAACCTTGCCTTACTTTTTGTTTTTGTTTTGTTTTTTCCCCCATAAGTCTTGCTGTGTTTTTCCGCTGGCTGTTTGATAAAGAGTTTCTCTCAGATGGGAAACTGAGGTTTGAGTAAGTATTTCCTTTTTTGTGTGTCTTAGTTTTTAAAATTCAAATAAATAAAAATACTAATAAATTTGAACTTTGGAATTTTATACCTATTGTTCTCACATTATAAAGTACATTATAAAGAGAAAAACAAAGTCTGTTTTAATCTCAACTCACATCATACAGGTATGATGCAAGTTACTATTTAGTTATTCATTATAGTAAGTTATTATTTTGGTGGTTGTTATTTCAGTTGTTATATCAGATTTCCTAAAGTTTGTTGAAACTGACATGATCAGAAAAATATGCGAGAAGCATAAGGAAATCTTTTCGCATGTAGCAGTGTGGACTGATTTCTTAAAATTGTTTTTTTCATTGAAGTCTTTGACTTTATAGTCATCCTTTCTTTTATCTTTTTGTTTTCCCTTACACCAGGTGTGTGTTTTTACCTGACCAAGGCGCGTTTTTCGTCAACTATGTGATCACAGCGGCGCTGGTGGGCTCCGGGATGGAGTTGCTGCGGTTGCCAGGGTTACTGCTTTACACCATTCGTATGGCGTTTGCTCGCTCTGCTGCTGAAAGGAAATATGTTAAACAGGTCTGTAAAGGCAATGAATGGAGTTTATTTAACTGTATATTAATGTCTGTAACAGAGCACCGAGGCCTACTTTTGTGTATTGAGTCCTGCTTATTTATACATTTAATTTTGTAAAGTTTTTGTGGAAATACATGTTTCGGAATGGATAAATTGTAAAAATATGTAGTTTTTTTTTTTTCTTTATGTCTTGGTACTGTTCTATTCGTAGTAAAGTTACCACAAGGTGCCGTTAAAAATGCAAAATCTTCTTCCCAATGACCGCCTTGTTAAGTCTTTCCACTGTTTCAAAATTTGTGGCCAAAATAAACCTTAATTTATCGAGTTAGATTTGAAAATATTCAACAAAGAATGATCCATGTATTTTCTGACTTTAACTTTAAACTGTGCATTCTTTGCCTGGAAAATCCGGTTAATCAAACTTTACAGAAAAATTCGAAGACAGTATTTTCTTTGTTTGCTTTACTCTCAGTAACAACATTTTTTGACTTCTATTTACAGAACCAGGCCTATGCATTTGAATATGGAGCCATGTATGGCTGGTCCCTATGTGTGTTCACTGTCATTTTGGCTTACAGCATCATATGTCCTATTATTGTGCCTTTTGGTGAGTAGTTATGAGGCTGTACACAAGCATGCACTCAAACACAATCAATCCAACCCCTTTGCAATATGCAACTTCTTCATTGATTGTTTGTTTTTTCCTTGGAAGGATATTTTTATTGCTTCTTATATTTTTGTTTTTACATTTATTGTATTATATTTTAGATATCTTTTTATATTTACTAATTATTTATTTTCTTTAATTCGAGAAGAAGCATTTCACATCATTGTACTATAACTAGGGTGACAATAAATATATTAAATCATTAATCACAGTCCATCAAATACACAGTGTATCATCAGTAGATCTATCTGACTTGTGTGTGTCTGACTCTTATCAGGTCTCCTGTACATGATGCTGAAGCACCTGGTGGACAAACACAACCTGTACTTTGCCTACCTGCCTGCTCACATAGACCGCCAGGTCCACTTGGGAGCTGTCAATCAAGCCCTGGCTGCGCCCATCATCTGCCTTATATGGCTTTACTTCTTTTCTGTCCTCAGAGCAGGTAGGAAACCAGCGTGTGCTCAACCTGGAGAAAGTTAGCATCAGTAAAGTGAGCAGAGATTCACTAGGAGGACCCTTCAAATTAAAGATTTTTGGCCTCAAGACATAATGTGTTACTATATAATTACATACAGGTGTTCGCATGCAGCTACATATAAATTCAAACCCCATGCTACTGTTTAAACTATTTGTGTGTGTGCTGTTTCAGGTTTCTGGACTGCCACGTCTCTCTTCACACTGGTAGTCCTGGTTATCACTGTCTTCATCTGCATCAGCTACACCTGCTTTGGCCATTTCAAGTACCTCAGTCCACACAACTACGCGGTGAGCTTTTGGTTTTCCTTGTGCATATGCTGTCACTTCTTAGTGATCCCTCACACTGAGCCTTCATATTGTTTGTGTTCTTTTGCAGGTGAAAGAGGAGGATGAGGATATAGTAGAGGGAGTGGAAGAAAACACCACGGTACTGTACTCTTCCATAACAAAGTCCACAGCGTGAATGAAAAGATCAGATGTATTTAGGGCAGGCCTGACGTTAAGTTAACTCACCTGAACTTTGATGTATATTCTATAACCCTATTTATCACCTCTCTGGTTGTGTATTCATTAACGAAGTAAAGCACCAGAGCTTTAGAGGTCAATGTTTCATCTCTGGTTTCTGAACAGTATGCTAAAGACCTGATTGTACATAATGAGCTGTTCTGGCAAGATCATATCTAACACCTAGTTTGTTTTATACCTTTTTGGGATTATTTAATTTCCCTTCAACATCCTTTTAAGATAAGATAAAATAAGATAATCCTTTATTAGTCCCGCAGCGGGGACATTTGCAGGATTACAGCAGCATAGAGGATAGTGCAAACAAGAGACAGTAAAAAACAAGATCAAAACAAGTATTATAAATAAGCAAATAAGTAATAACACAGAAAATAATATTAAATAAGTTAAAAATCCACAATAACTAAAATATTATATGCACACTGGATTGCACTTTTGTATCAAAATCATACTTTGGCCATTACATGCAGTATTGCATAATACACAGGGGTTATATCAGGGAGGAAAAAAGAATACACAAAACTGAACTTTGAAAAACATTCTTAAGAGCCCTTTTGTTTGTTTTAAGTACTCATCTCTTTTGCATCGTGTAATTACAGGTCTACCTTCCCAGAGTGCTTAATCCCAAATCACCTGCCAGCACACAACAGGGTTCAGAACCTCAGCAGTTTTACGGCTCTACAGAGGGCAGCCCGGCCCACGGATCCAGCCCATTGACGGAGAGCATGTCAGATGGCTGACGCGGCGTTTTATTCAACACTGAGTCAAAGCTTTGGAGTCGGGATGCCCACGACTCCTGACTGTAAATCTGCTTCATTCACAAAGGGGCTTATGCAAGAACCATTTGTACGAACGGGTTCGTTCTTAAGTGGCTTGTAAGAACTATATGTGATTACAAATTTACTCGTATTTTTAATTTTCTCTCAGGTAAGAACACAACTTAAAAGCGTCTTTGGGATCGTGCAATTAGTCTGCCGTTAACCACACCTAAATATTTCACTAATAGTACTCTAAAGCAAATATGAGCTTGAAAACCCTACATAAATTACACTTCATCATTTTATAGGCATTATCCTGTTTGACTCTGCAATTTGAATTATAGGCTAATATGAGTCTAGCCTAACGATATCACTAATAACTTAGACTGGCTCTCGATGCTATTGTATAATACTACATTATCAATATGAGGCAGGACGCGTAGCCTTATTGTATTATTGGACCATAATTATGCAAATTGACAATTCTCATGAATGGACGCTCATTTACGGACAGGTGGTGATCACCAGGTTTACGCTGGTCATTGACACAGTTATCTGAAGTAAGGAAACTGACGTGGCTCACTCGTACGAGCCCAAAGCACAAGAACAACTAAAAGAAAGTTAACACAAGAGGTCAAATGATTTTAGCATTTAAGTCAAAGTTTGAAATCACCTTGACCACACTGCTCAAGACAGACACAGCCTGTCCCATTGAGAGAAAATCGGCAGATGGTACAAGAAAGGAACATGCAGTGGATACTAAAGACCTGAATTGTGCCGCAGAACGCTAGTCCAACTTTCTTACCTTCTGCTTTTGGATAGATATGAGTAGAAAGTACCAGTGGGGGACAGTGTGTTGAATTTGAAGTGCTTCTTACAGGAAAGAGTAAATGTAAACAGAAATGTATTTGATATTCGGGCTATTATTTGCACTTGATCAGCATAGCACACACATCTATTTTAAACATATCCGTCATAAAGCAAAGCTTTAATTATTTTCTGTATGATATTTCCCTCGTGCCATTTCAAACAAGTCATAATGTTGGATTCCAACACTGGAGTTCATTATTTGCACATGCTGAAGCTTATTATGCAAGTACTACAAGAACAATCAAGAACAGCAACACTGATGCCAAAGAGGTGGACATGCAGAGCTTTCTGTTTGTTACCTGTTATTTAGTTCAAGCTTAGATTTCTTCACAGTGCCTTTTTGTGATGCTTTTTTAAGGACAAGGGAAGAACGTATTGCCTTTTGTTTATAATGCACTTTCTGTATCAAGAGAGGACTGTTTTGTGTCGACTAACAAGAGAACATTTATATCAGTATTGTTGGAGTTTTGCAGCCAGAACTTTTTTGTTTAGTCTACAAGTGACAATGGTGAGAGCTAGTATTTTCACATTATTGTTAAGATAAGCCAATCACGCTGTTTGATAAGGTCAACGTTTATTTGTATTTAATGTACTCTGAAGTTGTGTTTTTGCAACTATTTTAAATGTGCATAATAACAAGGTACTTCATTTTAAAGGTTAACTTTTAACTGTACAGTGTTTGATAATATCTTCAAAATTGAATATGTTAAGATGCTTGTAGATGCTGTAGATGGTGATCATTCATGCAGTTTTCAAATACAAAAAGGAACAACTTTACAGTTATGAGCGTCTCTTTCCATTTGGGGGCACTGTTGAGCTGCAGTGGGGGTAGTATAACCACAGAAGTGGATAAAAAGGACAAATGCACAGTGTTGCATTGAGGATTTTTAACTTATTCTGACATTGGTATGAGCCAGTTTACTGGGGGACAATTCCAGTAGCTCCGCCTCCTCACCTGATCTTTCACTATTGTCTCCCTTTTCTTTTTGCTTTCTCTTTTTCTCTGCCCTTTTCCCCTTTCTCACCACGGTAACTGACTCAGCTTATAAGAACCTCTATTGTCATTTGAGGACTTTTAGCATTCTGTAGCGATTAGTGTAGTTGTTAAATATGGGTAATGAAGTGCTAAGCTAACATATATAGGTTATTAGCTGTGGTTTAGAGCAGGATTGGACTATTGGACGTGGATCAGTGTACCCTGATGGAGCCTCACAGTAGTTCTTGAAAGTAACAATAAAAACCAATAACAGTAGCTACTGAAGCGCTCCTTTATAGCTTAACAGCAAGTATCTGAAACACTTTTATCTTGGGTTTTATTATTCTACATACTTAAAGGTTACATTGTACAAAGATATTTAATGGGCACACACAAAGTTTAAATATTGTTTATAAAGATACTTTAAAAAAAAGTTATTTTAACTTTTTTATAGTGATAAAAATGTTGTAAGATCTGAGTGAACCAAGGTTATTGACTGTATTTTACCCCTAATGTCGGACAAAGATTAAGTATTACAAAACAATCTCACTTAATAACACTTTCTCAAGTATTTCATGATGGTGTGTGTGTGTGTGTGTGTGTGTGTGTGATTAAGCAATAAAAAAAATACAGTTCTCAGTGCTAAATGATCTCCAGTATGCCAACAGTAATAATAAAACACACAATATAGCCCGTTTTTTTTAATGAAAATCTAATAATCACGCAATCGTGCACTGCATGACCCCCCGTACAAAGAAACTTGGAGACAGATTTGAACAGACATACCTCAACAAAATCACATGAGAAAGCTGTGCAGGGTCAGGATGCGGGGGCACTAATAACTTGCAGATATCCTCATGTGGCTCCAAGGATGAGCTGGGAAAGAGATGAGCGTTTGATTTTTAGATACCTGATATATTGTCTATGGGTTGTGCGTATGAAATGTGTGTTTAATGCACTTGCTGTTACAGAAGACCGTCTCCTGCGAGCTCAGTGGTGGCGAGAGAAATTGTGGATGTTAAGACTGCAGGAGCCTGGGAAGCAGTTCTGTACAGTTTTGCCAACACCCAAACTGTGACCCAAAGTTAAACAGACCATAAATTCACTGGCTCAGTTTTGGCCCACATGGTTTTGGGCTTCTAGTAATGGGTGTGTGAAAGTCTGATCTGAAGTTTGATCCAACGACATGTAAACTGGGAGCGGTTTGCGTCATTTGATGTTGAAACAGAGCAGCCAGATGTTCTCACAGACATAATGCACCTGAACACGTAACAAGACAGACTCTTAAAAGGATACCCAAGTTGGATAAAAACATGGTCAAAAAGAAGTAGTTCTGTCAGCCCGTCACAAGGGTCTTTTTTAGTTTATTTTTGCCTGGTAAAAGCCCAAATCTTTCAAACACCATTGCCCCAGTCTGCGGTTAAAAACTTTAAGTCTGAGCCATATTTTATATAAGCCTGATGACATCATCAGACACCCTCAACTCTTTGCGGTAACAACCTATTTGACAGGTCAGTACTTTTCTAATTATTTGCTAATAATTTCAAAGAAGTTTCCTGGAAACCACTATGCAATTTGGTTCAAATTATAGGGGGAAAATGTAATGTATCCGAAAAAGAAATTTAAAACAAAGTCATTTGTATATGTGCACCAAAAGGGAACTTTCCAGGCTACACTAGAACTTCATTTGAATCCATTAATTAGAAACAACTCACCGCAGCCTCAAGTTTGGCTATAATTATTAACACATTCCACAGTTCTTTAGAGGAGTTTCTTGGAAATAATTAGAAAATTTACAGACCAGAACATTAAGTAATTACCGACCTCTAAAATAAGTTTTGTTTTGTTTAAAAAGGGATTATATTATTTGCTTTCCTGCTGAGAGTTAGATTAGAATATCGTTGCCATGCTCTAAATATGAAGCTACATTAAGGAGAGATGTTTGTACAGATTAAACAAACAAAATGTTAATTTATTGGCTTTAGATTCCCCCTGCTGCCAGAGTTTGTGCTAAGCGAAGCTAACGGGCCGTAGCTTTTTATTTAGTGCAAAGACACAAGAACGGTATCAATCTTCTCAGCAAATAAGTGTTTTTCTTATGATGACAAACTACTACTTTACAGATTTGTGACTAAGATATCAAAGTAGGAAACAATATTAATGAGGTACTTTTTCTAAATAACGGTAAACATATGTCTTTGGCATTTCTGTACTGATATTTTTGTTACTTATTGAGCGACATGTACACCGATACAGATATATCTGCAACAAGCTAATATTAGCCCCCATGGTAGCCTAGCCAATTTTATATTTAAGTTTAAGTTTATTTTTAAATTAGTTTTAAATTCTATGTTTTGGAATCTGTCTTCCATTTGAAAACCGAGAGTGACGATACTAGATTTAGAACGTACAATGTGAGGAGAGTATTAACTAGAAAAGGATACGCTTTGAAATTTGAGGAAAACAGATCAAACCTGTTGATAATAATTATTGGTTTCGAAAAGTTTGTCAGCACCCGAGGTCAAATGAAACAGCAGTAATTTATCTTGTGAGGTAATACTAGTTTACACAACACGCCCTTCTCTGAATCAAAATATTTATCCAGTCTTAATCCCAAACATCTGTGTTTGTATGTAGGTGTGCAACCCACTGAACTCAGTGCCCTCGATGCATTCTCGGTATTGTTGTCGTCTGTGCTTTTGTATACTACAGACACTATTATTTAGTCACTTCACTCCCTCTTTCTCTCTCAGTATTCACTAAATTCTGCACTCCCAGGCCATTGCACTTAAGAAAAAAGCCCCTGTGTTTGTTTGTGTGTGTCTGTCTGTGTCTGTGTGCGTGTGTGTGTGTGTGTGTGTGTGTGTGTGTGTGTGTGTGTGTGTGTGTGTGTGTGTGTGTGTGTGTGTGTGTATATCAAATAGGAATTAAACCCATTTAAAGATCTGAGGTTTTTGAGGTCAGGTTTCCTTCATGTCACCATCAAGATCGATGGATGTGACCTCTGACTTCTCCAATTTGTATATAGCATAGCGCCGGCCAATCACAGCATCGCGTGGGATGGTGCCAGCCAATGAGAGCATCTGGCAGCACCGTGCTCTGTGGCACTCCCATCTTTTGTCCGTCAGGATTAGTGCCGTGGCAACGCTGCTCGCCTGGGAGGTGAGTTTCCCAGAGCAGCAGGGACGGACCGGGACAGAAACAGAACGCTTCACTCCAAGTATTACCTCCCCCCCCCGGCCAATTGGTAAACAGAACTGTGAGCGGTGTGTCTGTGTGGGTCACTATGTGGCCTCCAACTCCCAAAACTTCCAACTAGACTGCCAACTCTAATGGGGTGACATCCTGAGCCACAAGCTCAAAGTGTGTTTGTCTGTGTGAGTGAGTGGATGGGTTGGTGAGGGGCTGTCCTTGTGTGTTCTCTTCTGTGTGGGGTACTCTGTTAAAAAAAAAAAAAAAAAAAAAAAAAAAAAAAAAAAGTCACCCCACTCTCCCTTCCTTTTCTGTTGGTGGACTACATTAGCCAGATAGGGCAGAGCGCCAGACAGCTGAAATCACCGCCACTGATGAAGCATGTGACTCCAGACCGAGGCCCTTTTGTTTGGACAATTACAGCCAACACACTGAGCTCTGGAAATGGATGTGGCATGGGAATGAATGGACATAAGGAATTATTAAAAACCTGCTTGTGTTCTTCAGAGAAACAGGTTTTTTTAAAGTTACAGCCCTCAAGATTTTCTCATGAAATCAAACCTCATTTTTGATACAATTTATAGTCGGTATTTTTTTCTGCAAAAGCCATTCAATGTATTTATATTATGCAATAACCCCTTTAGACAGTAGTTTTCATTGTTAGCGGAGGAGACAGCCATTCCCATGCTGGATTCAAATTGCCTTCACACGCCCAAGGGATTCACAACAAACAATGCTCGCCTCATAAGAAATTGGCTCGTTGGACGCAGCAGCAGTAGGAAATGTTGGATTTGCAGCTCTAATACAGAGTAAGGTGAGTGAGTGCCAAGCATTGAGGCTGATATCAGTGAGATTAAATGACAAACGGTAACGCTGGATTACATGCATTTCCTGTGAATCCCTTGTGTGTGTGAAGGAAATTTGAATGGCAAACCCCACCACTTAAAATGAAAACTACTTTATCGATGGGTAACTATAAATACTATTGCAGAAAACAGGGTTTGATTTAATGGAAATCTTTAGTGATGAGGATATGAGGGTTAGATTTAATTTAATCAGCATGCATGAGAACACGGCCCTGCCTATTATTGTGTTGTTTTCTTTGGTTTTCTCACATCTAAATTAACCCAGACACAAGTCATTACAGTGAAAGCCAAGATTGTCAAGCAAGGTGAGGGACCGAAATAGGATCACCCACCACAAGATTAGCCCAAACCTGGCAGACTGTCCAAAATCATTTGTTGGACAGTAGCCAATCATGTTATTCTAAGTGTGCAGTAACTAAAGCCAGCTTCCCACTGCGTCTACCGGTTGAGACTGCTGGATCTGAGCCAGGATAAACCAAACAACCGATGTGTCTTCTAAACAGGATTTGCTCCATATGCTGCTCAGAGAAAGCAGTGATTTCAGCGCTGCTCAGTCTCCCCAAGAACAGGAAGTTACATCTATGAGCAAAGCTTCAACACGAAGATATCAATTGGGAATCAAAAAGTTAGGAGCAGATGAAAGATGAAAACTCTTAGTTAAAATACTGCAAGACTAGAGTGCACCTCGAGATAGTTTCCTATTCCCTTGTGCCCCAGGTTAAAAGAGATCTATGCATGCATCCTGCCAGCTGTGCAAAGAGCTTAACTGATTTCCAGTCTAAACTACCCAACACAAATCTGCCAGACACTCTGTTTGGGCTTCCTCAGTCAAAGAGAGAGAGAGGTCTGGCAGCCTGCACACAGAGCTCCAAGAAGAAAAATCACAAGTTGGCTGTAAGAAAGAGAAAAGTCCCAAATAACAATAATAATAATTTGGAAAATCCATTTAAAGAGACATGAAACATACTGTAGTGTATACTGAATATCTATGTTTTTATTACCTTCTTCATGGCGGACACTTGCCTTATCACAGTATGACGTTAATGATGGCTGCTTCCCATTTAGGTGTTCTCTGCTTTTATGCATTAACTCTAATGGGTATCACTTTACAATAAGAGATACAATAGTCGAGTAGTTAGCAGGGAACAAATGAGAAACTAATGAGGAAATAATTGCTAGTTAACTATTAGTTAATGAGTAACTCCTTAACAAAATGTTGTAGAGCAGGTAATAATAAGTTAATGATTGATTAGTGGAGAAACAAGTGACGATCAAATCAGAAACGACTTGATAACTGAGGAATTGACGAAGGAAATTCCCTAATAATTCATAATGGAGGGCTAATCAAGGATAATGATAAGTTAATAGAGAACAGACGGATAGATACTATATTAATGAATCATTAAGTAGGCTAATTATTAGTCCTCTGGAACTCTCTCCCCAAACACATCCGAGACTGCAATGATCTTTCAGTGTTCAAATCAGAAATCAAAACTCACCTCTTCAAAACTGCTTTTAATGTCTGACTAATGCTGTGTGTTTTAAGTTTTAAGTTTTTACTGTGTAATAATAATAATAATAATAATTAAGCCTTTATTAGGTCCTTTAGTCCTTTAGCCTTTATTTAGCAGGTTTCCATGAATCGTTGTGGTACCTGGACCGTAGTCGTGCCTCCTGCTGTGAGCCGACTGACACCCACTGCTACTTCCATTATTATTATTAGTCACATTACTATCCCTATTTTCATGGCTATAATTCTACTGTAATAATTGCTGCTGTTATTATAAGTAGTCTTATTATATGAATCATTTATGTCATATACATTGAATGTGTTGTATCTCTGTTATGCTGCTCATTCTGTACACATGACATCCCATCCTGGTTCCTCTGTCTTCTCCCAGAGGTTTTTTTTTTTCTCCCTGTTAAAGGGTTTTTTTTAGGGGAGTTTTTCCTGTGCTGATGTGAGGGAAGGACAGAAGGACAGAGGATGTCGCATGTGCACAGATTGTAAAGCCCTCTGAGGCAAATTTGTAATTTGTGATTCTGGGCTATACAAAATAAACTGAATTGAATTGAATTATTAGTCCCACAATGGGGGAAATTGTGTAGTTTTTAATGCCGATTTTAAATGTCTTTGAGTACTCTGAAAAGCGCTCTATAAATGAAATGTACAATTATTATTATTATTATTAAAGATATAAAAAATATTGGGTTCAATTTTAGTTTTCATAATAGTGACACACATTCTTTACTGTATTGATGTACATTATTTACAGTAGTGTATGGGGGGGGGGGGGGATGCCATTCATTTTCTCCACTAGCAACCAATTAAACTAAATACACTCTAAAAAAAATAATATTTATGTAGGTACTCGACTCACTTGTAAAGCTGGGGCGTGACGTCAGACGTGACTCGCGAGTGCTCTGACGCACACAAACAAAAACAAAACAAACAAAAAAAAAAAAAAGTTAGACGTCAACAAACGTGTTTCGTGCAAATTAACACGCTTAAAATGGTGTTTGCAAAATAAAAAAAAATAAAAAATAAAAAATAAAAAAAACAAACGCACTGTCATGACAACCAGCGCAACAGGGTTTGTTGTCGTTTGCAACCAAACAAGCGTTCAGAGCTGTTTTTTTTTTGTGGTTTGGAGTTAGTTTGAATCACTAATATAATAATATAGTTATTAATATCTACCCTATAAAGTAGGAAACTAAAGAAGAAATGGACTCAAGCTCGTTGTGCTATTCTCTGGAGCTCGTTGCAGGCAGTGGGTGCACTCTGAGTGTTGAGCAGAGAGCAGCTCTGCAGACTTCCCTGGTGCTGCTGAAGAAAAACTACAAGTTCCATCGAGTCTTATTCTGGGGCAAAATACTGGGATTAAAAGATGATTATTTTATTGCTCAGGGCAGAGGAGAAGATGAGATGCAGGATAAAAAGAACCTGTATAGGTATTATAGCCTCATACCATGATTGGGTTTCTTTTGTGTCTGCAGATGATTTAACCTGTTTGTGTTTGTCCTTTGGTGTGTTTAGCTTCAACTGCATGGACTGGTTCCTGCTTCCTCCTGCAACAGACTCTTTGGTCGAGGACGTGTCCAAAGCTGCAAAGAGTCGCTTCATCGGAGACCCCTCATTTGTGTATGAGCATGGAGAGAGGGATGCTGCCGCAGAGGATGAAGTAGTGGTTAGTATGATCAATACTGTGTAGTATGTGGAAGTGTTGAGCTGTCAGATTGAACCTCAAGTGTTGTGTGTAGTATTCAGTGGTATTCAAGTGTTCAATTATCCAGTGGGTGGTTTATGAATATAAATCCATCATCCACTAATATCAAAAAGAAAAATATTTTTTACTTCCGAGTACAATTATAACTGGAGCCAAAACAATGATTGTTGTGGGACCAAAATTAAACATAGCAAAAAGAAAATAGAAACTGCAGAAGAGAAAATGTCTTACTTTTGCCAAAATATATATATTAAGGCTCAAATCTATTTCTAATATCTAAGGACAGCTCTCTCTGCAACAAACAAGTGTTTTATTCATTAAGATTTAATGAGTAAAAAAGTATTACTGTCAGTAATAGTTCTGGCTGATGTCAATGCTATCTGCAATTCCAGTTTAGATATGAACTGTTCTTGGTTCCAGACTAAAGTCAATGAGGAAAGCAGGCTGGCAGTGGCAGTTCATCAGATCGATGAGGAAGTGTCTGTGGTACCACGTGGCGCCTTCATCAAAAATCCACATGGTCTTGTCCAGATCAACCGCAGCTTTGGGGGTAAATATATCACTGAATGTGTCTCATTGTGGAATATGAATATTTGCTGCAGCATGTGACTGACCCTGAGGTGTTTCATAAGTTATTGTTTAAATCTGTTATGTATTTCAATTGGACTGGATGCATAAAATAAACTTTTTTTAGAAATATTTTCTACACACCTATTCTTATTCGGTTAACTTGTTAGCAAACATACGCTTGCCTGTGTATATTTTGACATAATTCCAGTGTATAATTGCATCACCGTTGCTGTGATTTAGTTTGAAATACTTACCAATGTTCATTTGTTTCTCAGGTCTGTCTCACTCGGAAGCAAAGAAGCTTGACAACTTCCTTCACTTTCGCAAAGCAAAGAATCTGAAGAAGAAAACCGTCCTGGAAATGGGTGATTTGAACCCAGCGATCGACTTCCTGGATGTACTGAGCGATGACATTCCTAAAGGTGAAACCACAGAGCTCATTCTATCCCGCACTTTAACATCACCATCACCAATAGTTTCATCACACGCAAATAGATATCATCGCTTACTGAATTTGTTGCAACTATTGAAGAACATGGACACATCTAAAGCAAGCCCTTATGTATTCTCTTATCAATGATTCTTCAAAGTTTTTGTTAAAAAAAAAAACTACATTCTATCCACCCAGTGCAGAAAGATTATCCTTTGATCTGGTTCCATAAATATACAGGTCTATTTTGAGCAGCGTTATTGAGGCCTTCAAAATGCCTCTGGGAAATCGTTGTTTTCTCTTTCAGTGTGTTCCAACTGCCATGCTACAGAACAACTAAATGAGGTGTGATTTAGCAGAAATCATTATGGTGATTCAACAGACTGAAAGTCAAGTGGGGTTTCTTCCAAGTGAGAGCAAATTAGTCGTTGAAACAGTAAAATGGTCAGTTAAGCATGGAACTCACTAAACAAAGTCATAAAACGTCTGATGTCAACTTACCTGCCATGATGGGATAGGTTTTCTTGGAATATGTTGGAAGAACTTTTGCATACAGCGGTCTGATAACCAGATGACCATTACTGGATGAGGAATATCTGGACTCTCGGATCTGGTTTCATGGCCCATCTACTGAGAGTCTGGCCTCAATTTCTTCGTAGGAAAATTACAGATAATTATGCTATCATCATCAAAACCAGTACATGGGAAGAGGAAAACCTGAACCCAAACTGAAGTAAATGATTATTAGGAATACTCACATATGCAGGAAATCCAACTAAAACAATTCAAGTAATAATAATACTGTTTTAGCCAATCTATGACAAATCACCACTGCCAATAAGTATGCAGAGAACACAAGTGTTGCACATTGTTTAACATTCAAAATTTGAGTGCAGTTTGACAATGGATTTGCAGAGACTAGCTTTATTGAGATGGTTGATTTCCCCGTATTGCCTTTAACCTTTTTTGTGTAGTTGAAAGCATAAAACGATGATGAGTCTTTCAGGTTTGCGCTTTCAAATCCTGGTGGGATGATCAGATATTTGAGCTGTTTAACAGTACTACATATGTTGGAAAAATCAAACCCAGGAGGCAAACAATAAGCAAACACGGATACTGTGAATTAGTCGTGTTAAGTCATGTCTAGCAAGTTTTGAGGTAAGTTACGTAACTGAATAAACTCCAGGCTGAAAGAAGTGTAAAAGTGTATCTGTGTGAGAGAAAAAGCAACAAAAAAAAAAACGTCCAGCGCCCCATGACCAAACATGCAACAGCTGTTTGATTTATTAAGAGGGCTTTCACATGTGTATATGTTTGCCTGTGTTCTTTGAGTTGATGCGGATGTCCATAGTGTCATCGCTGCAGCAGACATTACACAGCTGTCTGAATGCCACACTCACTGCAGCCATCTACGTCAGATCGCATGCGCTTGCTGAGAAGGAGAATGAGTTAACATTTTTCCAAACGGGACTCTGGAGAAACTGCGGTATGAAATATCTCCACTAAAAGACAGGTGCTTTCCTCTGAGACCCTACGTTGGGCTCCCCCTCCCTTTTCCGCAACAATCTTTGCAAACGTTTTCCAGCTCCTGATTTATGGCTCTAGGGTGCTCCTGCAGCAGTGTAGTTATGACCTGAAACATGTCCTTACTTTTAGTTGAATCATTCTTTCAAGGGTAATAAAAAGTGGTTAAAGAAACCGTCTAATTATCAAAATCATCTCTCTTTTGTGCAACGGAAATCAAAGGGCTTTTCTGTTTACATTATTACAAAGTAGCAGATCCAGCTCTTGTTCTCTTTCCCCTGGGTCACGGTTCACGGTCACACCCAGACAGATTAAGGAACAGGTAAGACTGTAAATATCAAAAGCAAAGAAAGGTTGATTTATTGGATTATGATCCCTTGGCTCCCTCTACAATATAACTTTCTTGAACTGATTTCCAAAGATTACTGGAGCCATTATCTAAATCCCGCTCAACATGATGTGGCAGCTTCCTCCATTTAACAACTGTTGTTTAACTCAAGCATGCTTTGTGTTTGTGTGTGTGTGTGTGTGTGTGTGTGTGTGTGTGTGTGTGTGTGTGTGTGTGTGTGTGTGTGTGTGTGTGTGTGTGTGTGTGTAGGATCATGGAGTCTTCAGCTTGAATGTGCCAGCAACGTGTGTGTGCTCCGAAGCCTGTTGTGGCTTGGCCTTACCTTCTACAATGTGCCAATGACGCCACAGCACGGATACATCTACATCGGTCATGGGACAAAGAATCTGGACCTTCCCTTCATGCTCTGAAAAGAGACATCTTACACCTATTTCGAGCTAAGAAGTCTTAATGTGCCTCAAACTGTATTCTACGTTAACATGTTCCAGGACTCTGTTGGTCTAGTCTGAAAATAAAATCATCTAAAAAAAAAAAAATAAAAAAAAAAAAAAAAAAAGAGTACAGTCATGCAGTTTGTCTGCAAGCTTTTTGTTGCATTCAGTTCTCATGTACAAAAGCCATTTCTTTACTGTAAACACATGTTGAGAGGCAGAGTAAACAGACACATTTTATTTGCACATCTGCGGTGCCTTGAGTATACACAGTCAACATACCACCTACTTTGAAACTGTTACACTGTCCCATTTGTTGCTCACATTAAGTTGTCACAGAGTTCACTTCAAGGGCTTTTTTTTGAAAACCAGCAGAGACGGAAAAGATGGTTCTGGGTCGGGCTGAGAATGCTTCATTAAAAAGGGTGACGCAGCTTGGTAAACAAAAAAGGTAGAATACATACAGATGGATGAAGCTATTAGGCCCCTCTCCCAGGGTGGTATGACAAAAGTAAATCCACTTGAAAATGCATCTTTACAAAAAAAAAAAGAAAAAAAAAAGGCCCACCCACTCTCATCTAGATGCTGTACCGATTCGTCAGGCCTTCTGTCCTTCAGTGTTGTATATTAAGGGACTTGACGCCGTAACGGACATTGTCCTGGAGTACTGGGTGGCCAACAGCCATGCGCTTCTTACACCACTTTAGTCCAGTTCTATGTATTGGTTTCACCGTGTCAATGGACCAGCGGGTGAGGTATCTGTACAACAGAAAATTGCTAGTTTCAGTGGCACTGAGACTGGTGTTGACAATTGTTAGATCATGGTGAGATACACAAATATAAGCAGACACACGATGTTTACATTACCTGTTAAGTTGTGGCTTGGGCCTCTTTGGGACGTGGCCCTCTGGAAGTTTGGGTTTGTGGTCAGGGAGCAGACCTTCGACACAGAGAAACACAAACGTCACATGAATGTAAATAATTTGAATGAGTCATCAGAAACAGACATTCATAAAGCAGGTCCAAACAGGTTAAGGATTTGGTGGCTATCATTGATGCTACGTATTAAGATTCACACAATCCAACTAGCACAGTTGAACTAACATCATTAGCACTTTTAGCAGCTTTATTCTCTGTTTTCTCACAGTTTGAGTTAAAAAGGTATTTCACATCAACAGTGCTAAAACTATTGGTCAATTAATCAAATAAAAGTGTATTTAGGAGGTAAAAACGCCAAACATTTGTTGATAATTAAAAAAATGTATTAAACTCAGCATCACAACAGGCAGACAATATTCTGTTTTGGTACTTTGGTCTGCTATAAATATTTAGTTTAGAGATTTTTCCCAACCTTTCACCATCTTAACAGTATCACATTAAATACAATACTAAATTGTGCTTTTTAAATGTATAACTTATGTGTCAAATGTGTGTCAAATTAATTAAGAATAAAAGGCTAATTTGAGTTTGGTGTGGACGAAGATTCAAATACACAATCAAGGTTTAGGCAGTGACACTGACCTGCTCTGTGAGCCATCTGAACACAGATGGCAATCTTGCGATGCTCCTCTGGACAGAGACCAGTGATTCTCCTTGGCAGCAGCCCTCCGTCTGACCTGATGAACTGACTAAGCAGCAGGACGTCCTGGAGGGGTTGAAACAAAAAAACGAGAAAGCAAAACCAATAAACAGCTGATACACACTTTTCAGGATGTCTGAGGTTACTTTGGTAATTACATTCCTGTGTACGGACTTACCGTGTAGTTGTATTTGTGCTGCAGGTTCCATCTGTAGATGGGACACTTGGCGGAGGGGTTTGGAGGCTGTGGTCCTGCTGGGACGTCCGCTATTTGTCCCTCAATCTGACAGTTTGAGATATAAAGCGTTACGGTAGTTTCCTTGTCAGGTTGACTGAATATTAACATTGCATTACATTACATTACAGTCATATAGCAGACGCTTTTATCCAAAGCGACTTACAATCAGTAGCTCAAAGCTTATATTACATATCATTACATATCATTCACCCATTCACACACTGATGACAGGCTACCTTGCTAGGTGCCACCATCAGACTCTAACTAACATTCATACAACATCCAGTCCACACGGATGGCAAAGCCTTCAGGAGCAACTTGGGGTTAAGTGTCTTGCCCAAGGACACATCGACATGGACTGCCGAAGCCGGGTATCGAACCCCCGATCCATGTGCAGTAAGACAAGTCCCCCTCTTCCACTATCATATCTAACTGTAGGTTGTAGAGTTGTGGCAATGCAGGTCAAACAAGTTGCCTTTGTTGCATCTCCTCATATCTGAAAGAGCCTCTCTTTTGGAAAAAAAAAAGCTGAAACTTATGATTCTGTGCTCTGATTTGCCATTATGTAATAGCCTGCATCCAAATATGGTTGTTTTTTTTATTGTTCCCTTTAGTGACAGAGCATATTTGTCCGTCTTGAGAAAAAACACTTTAGTAAAAAGCCTGATATAACAATACAAACCAAAGCACTCTGGTATATGAGTAATAAATTATATATATATATGTGTATTTTCTAATCACAACTAGCTCAGCATTCACTAAAATGCCACAATTAATACTTTGATTGTTTTTTTTAAATTGTAAATCAAACCTTAAAACACTGTTTGTATCACAAATATAACTGATAAGGTACTTATGTACTATATATACAGTACCAGTCAAAAGTTTGGACACACCTTCTCATTCAACTACTTTGAAGAATCTAAAATATAAAACATATTCTGGTTTGTTGAGCATTTGTTTGTTTACCACATAATTCCATATGTGTTCCTTCATAGTTTGGATGTCTTCAATATTAATCTACAATGTAGAAAAAAATAAAATAAAAATAAAGAAAAACCATTGAATGAGAAGGTGTGTCCAAACTTTTGACTGGTACTGTATGTGTATTTTCTAAATCACAACTAGCTCAGCATTCACTAAAATGCCACAATTAATACTGTGATTGTTTTTTAAATTATAAATCAAACCTTAAAACACTGTTTGCACCACAAATAAAACTGATAAAGTGCTTATATACACTGTATATATTCCCCCCAAAAATAAATTATTAGTTTCACATTATATTCTGGGTTTACTTACCATTGTTGTTTTACCCTCCTGCATCTCCACCACTGTAAAAAAAATTAAAAAAAATTATCAGAAATATAAATACAAAAAAATCTATGAAAAGCTTCCAATCACCTGTCAGTGTCTTCACGTTAGCATGCTAGCTAACGTTAGCTCCTCTCACATTGGTGGGTTAAAATCGTAACGTTTGCAGATAAATCTCACCTTGGCGGATCCCTCGGCTCTGGAGGACTACAGCCGGTATCTGGGGGACATTTATCCTCTGTTGGACCCTCCCGTTGGTGGCCGTGGCACCTAATTTCAAGCCCGAAAAAGAGGTCCAGGCAGACCTCAGCATACTGCGGGCTGCCATGTTTACGTCCCGACCTTCGAATTCGTCTCTTCCGGTCTGGTAATCTCGCGAGAATTCAAACAGCGACACTCTCGGCGGTGACCTGTTATTATATAGATTATATTCCTTTATTGATCCCCATGGGGGAAATTCAAGTGTTGCAGCAGCTCAACTACACAGAAACAGATAATAAATACACATATTATACAATAAAATAAAAATAAAAATAGAATAAAATAAAAAATAAGAATACAAATAAAAAATGTACAGGTGGTGCTAAAGAACCAACAAAAGACACATTCACAGCAGAAATGAAGTTATATACAGTACCAGTCAAAAGTTTGGTAACACCTTCTCATTCAACTACTTTGAAGAATGTAAAATATAAAACATATTCTGGTTTGTTGAGCATTTGTTTGTTTACCACATAATTCCATATGTGTTCCTTCATAGTTTGGATGTCTTCAATATTAACCTACAATGTAGAAAAAAATAAAAATTAAAATAAAGAAAAACCATTGAATGAGAAGGTGTGTCCAAACTTTTGACTGGTACTGTACGTAAATAAAACAGCTTAATTTCCCCCCATGTACATGTATGACACGCGTTCGTGTTTAATGAACTTGATAATAAAAATTGTTGTGTTTCCAACAGGAAATTATATTTAAAATACAGATGAATGTAATTAGGCATTATGATCCTTAATATAAAAATGTGCCTCTAAGGACAACACATTAATAGCAAAGATCTAGACTTAATATAATCATCTGCAACAAACAACAAAACACACTGCAGCAAAATATCAGACAAAGTTAAACACAAGGGGGGAATCAATGAATCAATGTTGAAAAGTAAAGCTATCCAGAACAAGGGAGGACTTCCAGGAAAAGTTGATAGTGACACAGAGAGTTTAAAGCTAAAATATATTTGTCTCCAAGGAAGATTTTTACATAACGTGCCAGATCGGGAGAAAATAAATCCATTCTGCGATAAACTGCAGTGTGTGTATCCTAGAGATGCTTTCATCCTTGTGTTACTATTGTTCAGATGCTGAGAGTTCATAACACGCTCATCTGATGAAAGTATGAGAGGCATCAAGAGGAGCAGTGTAGGAACATGCCATAACCTTTGTTGCAGTAAATGGAGGATACAGGTAGATTCTTCATGCTACGATACAGACTTAAAGAAGATAAAGCGTTTTGATGTTTGATAGTGTTATCATGAGAACACTATGCCATTGCCCAGACATGTTTTTGTTTGCTGTTTTTCAGGATTTTTCTTATGTCTTAATCTGTTTGCACAAAGAAAGCATTAAGAAAGCCGAGACAGGCTGCAACAATAAATCTGCTTACAGAAGTCCCTTCTTGGGTAAAGTTAAAAAAGTTTATGGAACTTGTTGTGCACCTGTGCAAATTAGAGCTGTATGATAAATTGAAGCACAGCCATCATGACTCAGTCTTCCTTTGCAGGATCTCCTACAAATTTATGGTGCATATTAAACCGCCCCTATTTGGTTTAGTTCCATACAATTATTATCTTTATGCAAACAGGTTTACTTTTTGTCCTCAGGGTAGGTCTCAATTTTCCAAACAAAATTATAAAAATGTTAATATGAAACATTCAGTTGGCTATGAGCTTCAATGTGCATGCAGCATTCTCTCTATTGATATATGGAAATATGATACACATTCATGCCAATGGTTTCACATTGTTTCAGAGATCAACAGTTGGTGGCTGTAACATGCAAAGACACATATCAATGCATCAATAAACAGAATAAGAACAGTCCAAGCATCGATGTAAATAATGCACAATTTTAAGTATTCAAATATCTATTTATTATATATTGATCGTATTTGTTTACGAAAAAACTAAGGTATCTTTAGGCTTTCAGAATCAAGCATATAGTGAAATGTATTTTTGATGAGAGAAGCTGCACTTTGTAGACAGTGGATATCATGGTTGTTTATTTTTTGATATTGCACAAATGGATTGGGATAACATGATTTACACATATAGAGTAAAGATTCAAATAAAAAACTGATAATAGAATAGGTAGAGAAGAACTTTGTTGTGACACACGCTAGTCACAAAGTTGTTCTTGTAAAAATTTTCCAATTATGTTCACCATTCTGGTTGTTTGGTTTCATGGCCCAAAAGAATGTGAACAATTTCTCAAATGCCATCTAAACTGTGGAGCCTCAAAGAGCTGCACACAAAGATGAAAATGGACTTCTGTGTCCGTCTCTTCTACGGAGCAGAGTAGATAGATAGAGATTACCGTCACCCTGCTGCCACAAAGGGAGCATTGTCTCAGTGATCAGGTCCCTTCGTCAAGGACACTTAAGCAGTCACATTCCTTGAGAGAAGCCCAAAAAAATGGCATTTAAAGTGTCTGGCCACCTCCTCACAGGCTTTGATATTTAAATGAAACATGGCCCTGTACAAACAGGCGCCTCAGCTGAGGAAGAGGAGGGGGGAGAGTAAATCAGATAGGATTTCCCTCAGATGAAAAGAGCTCGCCTGACATTTTCACAGCGAGCGCTGAGGGACGCTGAAGCAATGTTGGTTCGATGTCATGGTGGGAAGTTATTGCCGTGTGGAAAAGGTTAGAGTTTTCACCTCCACTTCCTTGGACAAACTGCTGAAACCCAGCATGGAACGAGCAGAAGAGCGGAGACTGGAGGGAAGATGAGTGGGCACGGTTACATCACACAAAAACAAATCCAACCAAGCCCGCGCATTCCCCTTTTATTGTCACACTGGTCAGTTTGTTTGGACTTTAATGTTTTGGTGAAGACTCAAGGGCCCCTGGTGGTAGTTTCTGCTGAAGAGTCTAAACACAAAAAAGACCAAAGAGGGTCATGTGAGGAACAACGTGGGATCTAAGAATACAGTTTCTTTATTCAAAATCCGTGAATTACACAATCTGACTGTTGAGCGTTTCCTTAGGTGAAGATTTCTCTCAGTGAGAGCCAAAAGTTTTCGACAGAACGTCTCATTCCCATGCAGATGGAATGTGTGGATTTGCTGCCATCCAAATTGATGGGCACAGTCTGGTATGCAATTAAGGCATAGCTGTCACTAAGAGGCTTTCCTGGGTGATTAACTTGTAAGGGCTGTTGCATCCAAGGAAGTCAACTGAACACAATTAGCCTATTTTCAAGGGAATGAGTTTGGTTAAGGGCCCCCACCTCGTGTAAGATGAGGTGAGAGGAAAAGAGTCTTGCCAAAGCAGACAACTGGAAACAAGAGACGCAGGTTTCATCGACAGGGGAGTTGAGCTCAAGGTCTACAGTGACATCCGATGCGCGTTTATGGCTCTGAATTTGGGTAGATTTCTTTCTTTTGCAAGTGACATGAATCTTCATCCATCCATGTTTGAACGAGCCCCCCCTTCTCTTCTATTTCTCAGCCCCTCTCGCTCACTACCCTTCCGGCCCTAATGTGGGTGTACGTGCTAAATGGCACTGGCTTCTCCATCCGAGCCACTGCTCTTTGAAGAGGCTCTTATCCACGTTTTTTTTTCCTCTGCTTGGCCCTCTGAGAGTGCCAGCTTCTATCCTCTCTCTGACACACATGCTCACACACAAACACATGCTGTCTTTCTCATAAGCACACTTTATTTATGACAAGCTGTATTTAGAATTAGTACAATTTTCATGCAGGTTACATTGCCTGTGATACAATACGAACAAAAGCTCCTTGGCTCCTGAGTGGTCCTCTTCAAATGTTTGAAAACATTGCGTACCCTTTTGCGTTTTTTTCCTTTTCTTTTCGCTTGAGTTGTGTTTGTCACCCACGGTGGCTAGCAAAGAGGAAGTCAATTAAAGCAGGAGGATCAATGCCTTGTACTACAAACAAAACTCTGAGCTGGAATCATTTTCCGTACATCTGTTTTTGATGAAAGGGTCATGTTTCACCTGTAGGACCAGCAACAAAAAAAAAAGTAATCTGTGTTTCATTTAAGCTCTGAAGGATGTTTTAATGTGCCACACGGCCGTCTCATGCTGTGTGGATTTGTGCAGCGTTGCCCAGATTAGTTTCCCACCGCGGTTGCCTCTGCTCTTAACTTCCTCCTTGTGCATGTTGCCATGACGCCTACAGCGGTATTCTCACTTAGACCAGATTTCCAGTCAACTGCAGTGCCTTTTTCCTAAGAAGCTGTCTACAAGTGGGTACGTGACTAATGAGGTGGCCATTTGTATTAAAGGAGCTTCCTTTTTTTCTTTGTTTGCTAGAACTACCAACAGTTCATCCTGTTTGATATGCTTCAAAACATTCAGACTTTCTGCAGCTGATTTATTGGCCACTTGGGGGCAGCACAACAAGCTATAAACACAATTTTGACTTATGATAACTTTACTAAGACAATATGGCCATTTTAAGGTCTTAGCAAAGAGTTGCATATATAAAAATTTAACTGACACAGACTAACATTAGCTTTCATCTGTAGTCAACGAATGTACTCAAATATTTACTCTCCTTTTAGCTCCGTTTTGGTCTTCTCCTACTCCTTTATATAATAAAAAATCTGGTTCTTTAGCGATGGATTGCTACAATATGTTCACCAGCTAGATGCTAACAATGATATTTGTTGTTTGGTGCTGGGCAAGTAAGGAAACAGCGAGTTTTTTCAACCTTTTCTTGCTGGAAAAAGCCGCCTGCTGTGACAATATTGACCAGTGCTGTGAGAATGAATCAAACCATACAACGTTGGAGGTGGTAAAACCAAGACAATGAGCTGAGAGATGATAAAAAGCTTTGTACAGCCGAGGGGAACTGCAGAAACAGGTATGACTATGAGCTTTTATTACACATAGTTGTTTGATCCATTACCAAATATCACTTCAATTAGCTTAAAATCCGTTATATTTTCTATAAGTTCTGTGGGAAAGGCCTGCTCTGTAAAAAACAGTTTGACCCAAACCAATAATACTTTTCGCTGCCTTTAAACCCTTTCTTATTTGTGAGATGTGTTGCCATGGTGCTTTTAACTAAACAGTTAAATGAGTTTTGTTGACATCTCAATCTCGTGGCCTCCTACTTATTTCCCCACATGGTGGGCTGTGTATTTCATCACAGTCATGCTTATCTCAGCATGGCCTTAATACCTGCCACTCTAACCCTCTGTATATGGGTCAGAAACTCCCATTGAGAAATTTTCCAGTTTACTTTTATGTTGCCATGCTTATCTACATCACAACAATTATCATACTTATTTCAGAACAATGTGACCTGGCTTATCCCCTTAACAATCAGGGTTGTAGCAGTTTATATTTACTTGAAATAGCAGTGCTTCAAAGACATTTTTAATGCTTTGATCAGTGTCGGATTGTAATGCTTGGGTTGACATGAGTTGTAACCTTCAACATATGATGTTTTCTCTCCAGAAGAGAGAAAGTGAAAGCAGGTGATATCTGGCTGCTCCTTACCCTCCCTTATGTGAACCACACCTGGCTTGTAAAGTAACCCGGTGTCACACATGGTCACGTCAGCGTTTTTTCTTCACCCTCATTAGTCTGTCTCCTTCTCCCTGAGTGAAACTGGAAGAACGTATTGAATGGTATCGACTAAATTGTAGACAGGTGGAGCCCAGCAGGGGGCAGTGGTGATTGTCAGGTGCAGTTTAACACCAGTGTAACTGTAGCAGCAGCCAGTCAATGAGACCTTGAGGATTAAATAATAAAAGACATTCAACTTGATGTTCAAGGACACTACACACACACAGTTGTCCTAACTTAGGTTCAATTATTACATCCAATTTGACCAATGAGGTATAAGTCATATTTATAAATCTTTAAATAGACTGTTTTACAAATATTAAAGGAGTAATATTAATGCAGGAATTAAATGTCTCCAATCTACAAGTGGAACAAAAGCAGAGAGATTTAATGAATTTCCCGTTAGAGCAATGTGTTTCCTGATCTACAAAACCCCCTCTTCCACCAGCGAGACATGTTATCTGGGCTCCCTGATGGGGAACATGATCTTTGTCCCTTCTTCTCTTCCTTTCCCAGTTGGGGGTCATTCATGAAATCAACTTGAGTCCGTCTTTTTTTCTTATTTTTACTACCTTCTTCTTTGTTGTATTTTAACACCATGTCCAATACATCTTATCCGCTGAATGAGAATGCTAAAAAACCTTACTTTGTGTGTGTGTGTGTGTCCAGTCTGGCTTTTCCACGGTGAGAAGAAGCTGTACAGTGAACGGCAATCAGTCAAGAGTTTCTCCAGTCTTTATGCATCGGGCTTAATTAGGAGACATTTTCTCAACACAAAGAGACATGATGCAACAAAAGAGTGGACGCTGAAAAGAAGCAAACCTGAAGTCCTTCCATCTCCCACTCTTCACTTCACTCGTATGTATAAGGACTGGGCAGTCAAACACAAGGCAAACTCTCCAGTAAAATTCCATGGCTGGCAAACACAGCACTGAGAACAGTCAGAGAGGAAGAGCTGCTTTTTCCAAGAGCCGCTTTGTCACCAAGTTGAAGCACACTCACATGTTTAATTCTTTCCATTCACACCAAAAAAATAACGTTTAAAGGAAGTCTACATGTTAAATGCTCCTCATACCTCTATATGCTTTATAGTCAAGTCTTATCAGATGCCTTGTTTCAGTTTTTTAAATCGGAATACCTGCCTTCATTGACTCTTGCTTTGAAGCGGGACTATGTAACTGTTGCAGACAGGCAACAAGAAGCAGTTATTAAGATAGCTGCAAAATCTTGTCTTGAGTGGGAAAAAAATCATAATTTATCTAAGTCTGTTTATTTATCACAATGGCGTCATTTAATTAATGTTTGCATGACATCCATGCTTCATATTTTGGAGCGAGGTTGCTACAAGTCTTTAGTTTGTTTCTCTCATAATCCTCACTTTGGAAATATTTGAAAATATTTCAATTGTTTGAGCACACTTTGGCAAAACTCGGTACAGGCTAAGTGCTTTACAGTGTTGTTTTTTCTTGTGTTGGCAGCTGTATTATATTTTTCACTCTTTACCTTCTAGAGCAACCTAACACAAATAAAATCAGTCATCAAAGAGTCATCAAAACACCATTAAACTCAGATTTGTGCATTTGCGTTGTAAACAGTCGACAGTGTGTCAACATTTTGTTATCTGTACAGCATACGTTAAAGTGATATTGTATCCTATTCTGCTCAAAATTTGAAACAAAGCGTTTAAACCTTTGACTGCCTTGAATCGAGGATGATTGGGAAATTGTTGCTGTAGATCATTCATTTTTGACTTTTAGCTACAACACCCATTTCTGCTTAGGCCATTGAAGATGAGCTTTAGATGGAGACGTTCACTAGTTTTCAAACTGTCCTCCAGATGTTTCACATATCCTAAATTAATCTGGCTATTTTACCATTTGCGGTATATTTGTTGTTAGTGTTGGATTGCTCTGTGGGTTCTTTCTACTTGCGCTGGTTCTGCAGCACAAGTAGTCCTTGACAGCTCGGCGTATTGCCACCTTGGTTCTTCTGCTGCAGACTCAATGTAATGCCAGCACTTTCAAAACTTTTCTATTTAGTATTTCATAATTGATTGTCTGTTATATTCTCTCTGTTGGCCATGTTTTTTGTTGAAATTCTATTCATTAGGGCCTAGAAAAGGGCACAGCATTTAACATCTGGCTGACTAAGAAATAAGACATTAACTCCCATAAAGGAAAAACAAGCAAGAAATAATGTCCAAGGGAAGAACTTGGAAAAGAAACAAGTCAATGTTATGATTAAGAAATCCCCTACAGCTTACAAGAATCGCAGTGATAATAAAAGTAATCTTTAGGATCTCACTAAACACTCCATATCTGTAAATAGACACATCGGACTTCCATCAGAGAGCTTAGATGAAGCTGTCAACTGTGTAAAACATAGTGTATATTTGATTAGATCAGATTGGGTCACACATTTCACCCTTAACGCGCTGTTGGCTACTGAGATTCAGAAGAGCAAACTTCCTTTGCCCCTGCTGAAAGGACTTGTTTAAGAAATTCTGTCTAACTGGCAAGAGCCATTTTACAAATGTGGGATGCTTTTTTCTTTGTTGTGGTGAGTGCAATGATTCCAAGCACCGGGAGCTCACGAGGGATCTTCATGGGCTGTGATGGGCGGAAAGAAAGAAAAGAATTAAAGAGGCGAGTGGACAGCGAGGACACACAGAAACACAGTGATGTACCGGTAAAGAACAAACAGAGTCTTCTCAGCTGTTTTTGGTCTCTTTATGTCTGATAAACACCCTGTTGTTAGAGTCTCCCCTTATGCTCGCACAGGGAAACAGAATAAGTACAAAAGCATCAAAGACTCTGGTCCCTCATGTCCCCTACATTTGATCAGTGTCTCAAGTGCTCTTTCATGTTTTTGACCCCACAGCTGTTTGAGAGAGTGGGAGATTCTACCTGTTTTTTTTTATAACAAGGATAATCTTTCCACAATGAGTAATCTAATTTATAGTCATAAATTAAGCTTCTTAGGAGAATAAGTCACAAAGGGACTGAATCATACAAACTAGACCAATACTTAGAGTTTACAGGCACACTAGTGGCTCTCTGAGGCTACAGCTGTGTTTGGAGCTAAATGCTAATGTCAGTATACAAACATGCTGATGTTAGCATGCAGGTATAATTGGTCATAAACCAAAATAGAGTGCTGCAGGAATGAGTCCTAAAACTGGGCAAATTAGGAAATATTTTTGCACTTCCGGTTCCCTCGTGTGGAAGTCAATGGGTGTTTTGAATGAGTTTTTGGTTAGATGCCTGAAATAAGGTCTGTGGCTAACACAAGTTTTTTTTTTAGACAACATAAAATAAGTCAGTAAATACCCCTCTTGTGAATTTTGAAGCTTTTAGGTCTCTTAAAAAAGGAGCAGTTGCTATCAAGTGGGTAAATGAGTCACGCCGAAAGGTCCGCCTTCATAGCCTCGTTGTGTAAAGTCTGGCAGAGCTCTGCTACATCAGTCTGTCTACTAGCGCTGTGGAATTAGGGCAGGCAGCACAATTTTGGCACAACGATATCAAGAACTGCTCTTAGAAATGACTCGTTTCTCTTTGTTTGTACCAAAGAACCGCTCAAAAGTTTTGAGTCGTCTGCGGCAGATGGTGGAAACTCGGCACTCGGTGGAAAGGCACTTCATCCTGAGGAGGCCATGAATGTGTGTACCAAATTTCACAAAGATCCATCCAATAGGTGTTCAGACATTTATCTCGCAACCACCAATTTAAAGCCAATTGCTGACCAATACATTAATCCAGGGGATCACCAGCATCGTTACGGGTCATCCTCTGGGAAGTAGGAATGCATTTACAAAATTACATGGAAATCCAACAAAGTGTTAATATTTCAGTCCGAACCAAATTGGTGGACCGACACAGACCAATAGATCGGCCTTAGACTAAACAAAAGGATAATTGCATAAGTATGAATGTAGATTTTGAATTGAATCCGTCTTTCTTTGTTTGATAGCTTGCCACCATAAACTAATCTCCGGCCAACTTTAAGGTCCATGTCCAAGAAGGCTTTTTCTAAAGATTGCTCTCTGCCTGCATCTGGATCATGTCTTTACTCCCTTCGTGAACAATGAGAAGCATTTCCACTTTTAAACAGAGATAGCTCATGTCATACTCATCTCTAGAAATCATTTTATTTGGACAGATTTATACATCTCAGATAAAAGCTTTTTATTTGAATTATTATTTTTTTAATCATACAAACTTTTCAGCAGTAAGTAATGGTCATTCCTGTGCAACTCGTTCTCATCCTCCTGTAACACATGCCGTTGGTTTATCTGACTTTTACGTATATGTACATATATGTACAGTACATTTCCCAGGACACTGATTGAGGACCTCTTTTCCCATTGACGACCCCACCTGTTAGAAGTTAAGGAGATCTATCTGTTGTTTTTGTAAGTGTTCTGTATGATTCAATCACTACTGGGGCTCATCTTCTACTGATCCCCAGGAAATCTGCAGATATTTGATCTGAGCGAGATCTCTTTGAAAGTTCAAAAAGAACATGTGTCCGTGCTGCACCCGGAGCCAAAAATTAAATGAAAGCTGGACAAGAGCCATGCCACTAACCGCTTTAAAGACAGTAACTAGACACTTATATGTACATAAAGGCGCCATGCAGATAAAGACTGCCAACAGGGAAGCAGCTAGCCTGACTCTTTCCACCTACATCACCTCTAAAGTTCACTAATTAACACGTTTTAATAACTTAAAGAAGTTTTTGTTCTCAGACAAGAAATAGTCTGGCACATAACCCCCCATAAAACAGTCAATTATGGCTTTTACAGGTGAAACATACAAGACAAAACATTTTAAGTAGCTTCCTTTAGAGGTGTCGGTAAGTGGATTTCGTTTCCTTTAGAAGCAGTCGCATTAGCTGTTACCTCCTGTTTCCAGTCTTCATGCTAAGCTAAGCTAAATGCTGGCTCCAGCTACATAATTACTGTACAAACATGAAAGTGGTATCAATCCTCGCTCAAAATTTCCCACAATGTCAAACTGCTCCTGTGAAGACTTTAACCAGAAGAGGGTTTACCCCGCTTTGGACTTATTGCATACGCTCGGTCCAGGAGACTGTTTTTAACCAGCGATGAATAATCGGCCACTGCAATTTGACAGTATGATCACGACCTGGACCTAATATATATATATATCCCAGTCCGAAAAGCTCTCTCCCCGCAGCAGAAATGTGGCTCTGATTATCCGAGCTGTATGTTGAATGAGTCGCACGGTAAAGCTAATGTGAAACAGAAAAGCCATATCTTTAACACAATAGGCCACACTTACAGGGGAGACATACCTTTGTCATCATCCAGAAAATCATGTTAAAGTCTTGCGCTCTGGGCAGTGAACACGGCGGGTTCAAATCCAGATAGCAGACAACAGTCTCTGAGGACACAGACAGTATTACCTGCCCCACTGAATGAGTTTCTTTTCCCTGAAGTAATATCTGCCTAGCCCGAGGCAACGGAGCATTCACTGACAGGAGGTATAGGGTTTGCATGCCACTAGTAATAGGATAGGCCAACGTTATTCAACTGGTGCACTGTCAAAATATTTGCAGCTCTGTTACAAGTAAGGAAATGCTCCACACTATCTTTGGTGGGATTTACTGTTTTGAACTGCAAATATTTAATCAGCTTCATTTCCCAACTGCACCAGATCACATATGAAAAGTTGTTTTGTTAATCCAGCATGTCCAACTACAGTATATCTGTGGTAAATATGACATTTTCTTCATTTTGAATATTAATAACTGTATCACTATGTATTTTATGTATTTTATATTAGAAATGAGATATATGTATCTGGGGGGACTGTAACTCTTCCAGCTTGTGTTTTATATTTTAATTTGCAAGTATATATATAACATTCAATTATATATAGTTTGTACTAACTGACAAACAAGAACACTCTTAGATCTTTTTATTTCATGAAGCCCTTTGAGGCAGACATTGGTCTATAAATTAACAATACTTTAACTGACCCGACTTCACCAGTGATTTGTCGTTCTACTCTGTTTTAATGAAAATGATACCCAGATGTAACACATCTGCCTTTATTGCCTTTTAATTATGGTGTATTTTGACCTGGCGTATTTCCTGTGAATGTGGCTATTGTGGCTGTTATGATGCTGGTCATGATAACTTTGCACACCTCTACATGCTTGAAACTGTGAATATTTTTTTCCATTTAGAGTGTGTTCGTGCTAGAGAAGAAATATCAAACAAATGAAAGAATAAAATGACAAGAAGTTTTCATCGACTAACACTTCGGCTGAAGGTTTTGTCCAGCTGGCCTAGGCCTTTCCTTCCAGTTGATTTTGGGAAAAGTGAAACAGAGTCTGCAGAACGATAATGTTGATAAGCGCTGCAAATTAATTTGTTGTAGTTACACAGCTGGGATGTCTCTCATTCGTGGACATGTCTACTTTCCAAGTTTCACTCTCTGCAGCAAAAGTTTTCCTCCTGTTGCCTCTCTGCCTCTATTCTTCGTGTGTCCTTTCCTTTGCATGAACGAATGTGTAATGACTACATATTTGGCAATAATTTACCATTTCATTTAACTTTTGAGCTTCCTTAGAACAGAAAAACAGCAGTAGAAGAAAGCATTACACTTGCAAACAAACTGCCGTGCAAGGATGTGTGATACGGTCAGCAGTCACGTTGCCCCATATGTAGATCCCTATGTATTAAATCAAAATTGCCATTTCAGGGGGCTTCTTTCTGTCAGAGAGTTGGAGCTAGGCTCGTGCAGCTGTCCCCGATATGTATGTTGTATTGCGCGAGTCCTTGTTTCCTCCAAATCTCTATGACTGAGGTTGCGAGTGCAAAGTTAGCACAAGACAGAGCCACACAGCCATATTTATGAAAAGTTTTCCTTTAATATGGCTCCACAGAGGTTTAAACTGCAAGCTGTCTATCCAGGCGCTAATTCTGCTGAACAAGACACAGACAACCTCTAACCTGACCATATACAGTATATGAAACTGGTCTCTCAGTATTTCTCCGGGACTCTTGCCAGATTGCAATCACAATGACGGCCGATCAAACCAAAGACCCCAGGGGTCTCACTTTAGAAAGGAGTGTTTTTAGCAATGTTTTCGTGTTATCTTCAAATAAATAGTTTTGCAGACAGACTGAAACAAAACAGCTCGCTTTATCAGTTTTTAAGTTTTACAATAGCCAAAATCCTTGTAATATGTTTATACAGCTCATACAATGGCCCATTGGAAGCACTACAACCACAGTTATCTCTTGTCCCACACAGGGGTATAATTGTATTACCTCACTGGGTTAGGGTTAGGGTGAGATATGGCTGAATCCCAGCAGTGTACTGAAGGATAATGAAAATCACAATAACTTTAAATAGGTTTGGGATGCAGTGAAAGTTTAGAGGGACCTCAGGGCACATGTCCAGGGGCTCAGCCTTCAAAACCAGCCTTTTAACGTGGAAATGAAATGAGCTTTGTCATCCTCTACAGGTACTATAAAGAAATAAATGTTATTATTAAAGACAAGTACGCAGAGTGAGAGCCGTGTCGTGTTCCCAACAGAAAGCCTACGTTGGTCTGTGATCTTTACATCCTGGCAGGGGATCCTGGTAGATCCGCTCCAAGCAGAGTACGCCTCTGTGGACTGGGGCCCTGCTGGAAATTAAATTAAATTACCTCTTTTTTTCATAGAAGCATGGTGATCACATTAAGAAAACCATAAAGAATAATATTACTTTTAGATCGCTAAAGATACTGTTGATGAGTAGACGCACGCTCCCTTTGGCATGTAATGCAAACTTGTCTGCATTACATGGTCACTTAATGTAAACATACTAAAGCATTATTTTTGTCTGTATGGTGCGGAATAGAAAATAAACTTTTCACGGATGTTGCTCTAACTTCATGCCTGTTGCACAGCGGGACTGCTTGAACCCCTTTAATTGAAGAACTCTGTTTTTGTACCAAAACACATGTACCGTATAATAACTGTGCAGTCATGCGTCAGGTTTGTTTCCTGGATCTTAATTTGCATTGTCAAAACTTATTTGTGAATTGTGTTCTTAAATTTATGTATTTTTTAGAAACCACAGGAGTGCTTTGCTTCTAAGGGAAATCTTTGATGTTGCGGAGTTTTTTTCATGTTTGTGGCAACTCCAGCATGAGGCTCTGGGGATGGAAATGTTTTTGCTCCAGACTTAAATGTCTCAACAACTACCAAATTGATTGTTATGACATTTTGGACAAATATTCATGGTTCCCAGTGGATGAATCTAAATTACTTTGGTGAGACCCTGACCTTTCCTCTAGCACCGCCAGCAGGTTGACATCTTTGGTTTCAAGCAAAATAACTTACCAACGGTGTACTGCCTAAGATTCTACAGAGACGGTGAATATTACATGCTGAGTAATGATATCTAGCTCAGCTGTTACCCCATCCGGTCTCACAAAATCCTGAATAAATGACGTGACAATTTGTATGTTTTTTATCGTGCAATAACAACGCAATCCTTGCTTCTTGTGTGTCATTTTATGTCATGAAGTCTGTGCTAACTGCAATGTTACAGCGTACTTGTGAATATACTACCCTCAGGGCAAGTGATCTATTATAAAAAGTGATAGAGGCTACTTTTTGTTTTATTTAAGTCAAACAAATGAAGGACTTTCAACCAGGAGACCAGTGTTCGTGTCCCAAAGTATTACTGAGTTATTTTAAAGTTACGTTACGGTAAATGAAAGAAATATGATGTTTTAGGAATTGTAAAATTTGAAAATCAACTTGTAACAACCTGCATAGCTGTGTGAATCAAGTTCATGTGTGGCCCTATTTTTCTCTCAATTTTTATGTAACCACTTTTATGGCTTTGGCACAAAAAGATGATCTCATTTTAAATCTTCCTTGCAATGCTATGATTGGCTGTTTGGTGGTTTCTCAAACCAGTCTAACAGCAGTCAGTGAGCACAACCACTGAACCATTTGAATCACTGATGAAATTGGAGATCTAAGCAGCAATTTAGAGGTCTGGAACCAGACTACCGCTTGGATAAACAATGAAAACTCTTCAATCATAACAACTTGGATCCAACTTTCTTGAGACATCCAACCAGTTCCCAGGAAACAAAACATCGAAGACAATATTTGATCCAACACAACTACGTTAAACTGACTCCTACATTGTCTCAAGAGACTCTAACGTCCATTTCTTTTGATTTACTTTTCACACAGAGCTCTTGAAAGGCCTCCGCTGTCTGTGTGTTTAGTGGTCAGGAAGTATTATAAATTGTACGAGCGATATACTGATCTCCTGGCCAGGAAGCATTATCATTTGCTTTCATTATGGTGGAATCATTCTGGGATCTCGAAACCACATCAAGGCAACACACATCTAGTTACCCTGAAGCTACTAAGAAGTTTTCAATTTTTATGTCCAGACATTTAAGCCAGTAAAATTGTGAACATGGCCAGATAATGTTTCACTTGTTTGAAGCTAATTGACCATTTATCTGTGATTTTTCCTTGCCAAACTAATTGTAACACTAGGGGGTTGCTGGAAACCAAGCCAACGCTGCCTGAAAAAAAAAAAAAAAAACACAATATGAAAAGGGTGCCACATAAGTCATGTCTTCAGCAGAATGAGAAAAAAATTCTTTCATGTCGTTCATTGACTGTCAGAAGCAGTGCCGTGGCGTGTTTTCAGCTGTTTGTTTGTGTTGCTTAGGGGTCCCCTTGTCCGTTTTGGCTGAAATCTTTTTGACAATGACATATACGAGGTGGATTCTTCAAAGTCACCGCGCTCCATGCCATTCATTCTTTTCCTTTCAAATATCCTTGTACAAATGACAGAGAGGATGGGTGGCCCTTAACTAGCGGAGCTACTGAGGTATCCAGTTGTCTTCCTGCTCCATCTGTTAATCAACACATCACAACAAATCCAAACACAACATGATGGAACGTGAACCCAATGCAGTGACGTCCCAACAAGCACGAACAGAAAAAAGATTAATGAAGCAATTTCTTCCAGACAGTCTCAAAAAGTCATTTTTTTGTGTCTCTAATTGACAGTTTTTATTAAACTGGATAAAGTCAACAGTGTATAGTTCATGTATAAAATGAAGAAACCCACAGGAACATTTAAAAAGAGAGTATTAAGGCCCTCTGGAAGAAATAAATCATTTACTCTCAGCTTGAACAGCAAAGGTTATGAATTCTCCAGTGCAACACAATATAAAAAAAGTTTTCTTAACCCATATACTCCAGTTTATTGTAGTTTTCAACAATGTCTGGCTGGCTGCCCCTTGGCCATTCTGCCCACACTGTATTTATTTCCTGTCAGATGCTCGTCCTAATAATTCTGTCATTCCCTGTGGTCCCACCACCCAGACAGCAGAGACCCCCATCTCTCTCACCTCTGGCCCCCTTGCCTCACCCCTGGAGGCAGTGACAGACTATTTCCCCTCCTCACTCACCCCGCTATATTCTCCCTTTCTCACGGCTCCAATCTTTCTTTCTTCTCAACGCTATTTTCTCATCTCGTTTGCTGCACCTTCTTCGTCCACACCCTCTGTTGACTCGCACATCTGGGAAAGGTTAAGAGCATAGAAACGCTGGCTTTGTGGTCATTTAGGTTGAGATGCTTCATAAAGTGAATGCAAGGTTTTTTATTCTCAGCTGTGTTCATAAGATGTAGGAAGGTGTGTTAACCTGGAAAATATTACCTCTGAAAATTGTTACTTCAATTTGGAGTAAACGGTAGTTATAACAAATAAGAGGGCACGGTCAGACCATTCAGATGACGGTTTCATATGCTTTTAACAGAAGTGTAGTCTGAACATGTGTTTGTATGTGTTACAGTATAAATATACAAGTAAATGTCTTGTAATTCAAATTCTACATAAGTAAAAGTAGCAGCAAAATGTACTTAAAGTATTGGACAGTACTTACAATGCAAAATGGCTCCTTTCACAGTTACATTATGGAGCCTTCAAGGTCCCGAAAGTTGATATAGATACATATCTTTTTATCATATGCACTCAAGATAATCATGTCAACATTATAGAAAATATTTTTCTAGGACTTCAGAGGCTCTCCTGATAATATTGTTGTGGGGCAATTTATAACTTTATCAGTCTTATAAGTACATATTGACCTCCCAAGAATCACAGCGGAGCTTGATAGGTCTAATCAGCAACAGAACTGAAAACACCTGTGAGGGTATGAAGCGTCTTAATCTTTAATGCTTTTGTACAGATATATAATGTAATATATAATGTGATATTTTAAAGATTTTTTAGAGGTGTGGTTACACAGAGATTGTTAATTTTGAAAGAGCCAGAAAAGCTGTCTTCATGCTAAGCTACGCTACTGCCCATCTACAGCCTCAACCTTCATATTTAATGTGCAAATACATTCGTGGTATTCCTCTTCTTACTCAACTCTCAGCTGCAATAAAGACATTAATTGCATTTCTGTAAATGTTACTATTCCCAATTTCTTATTCCTATTCCTTACTATTCCTTTAAGATAAGTTGTTTCAAGTTTGATATAAATACTCGACTACAAGAGATCGACTGTAAGCTTGAAGTAAATCCTTGTAGTTTATAGGAAACTAAGGACTTAGAAAAGACGTTCATCAACACCAAGGTGTTCTGTTGGGTTGAATCTTAAGGTTGAAGTTTTCTCGATGGACGAGCTGTGAGGAAAAGAGTTCAGAGAAGATCAGATGAGGCTGTGAAAGTTATGAAAGTTAAGGGTAATGAAGAGGCGTGGCAAGGACCTCCAGGTGAGAGTTACCTGGTTGAAAATGGAGGACCACCTGAGACGAAACGAAGACAAAGTCATACTTACAACTCTATCCCGAGGCTGCCGAGCACATCTGGTCAGGGCGCTGTTAAAAGGAACCTGTTAAATCCATTATCATCGCAGAGTAGCTTAAATTACAGCTAGAGAACAAGAAAAAACAGCTGTGATCGAGTGATAACCTGTGAGAAAACTCCCACTAACACTAACACAGGCCGGCAGGTTTACAGGGTGAGAGATTGACTACCAGCTGTAAAACACAATCAGGGAGGGTGTGTTGCTCTGTCAGTCCGAGTGTAATGCAATCCTAATGTCACAAGACGTGAGAAGGGGGGGAGGTGGGCATTGTCCTTCTGAAGGCACCTTTCAATAAAGAGAAACTCTCTGTGTGACGATGTGGTGAAAGCAGCAAAAGATCAGCAGAGTTTGTTTGGGTACATGTGTTATTCTGGATGTGAGGCTGCTTACAGAAAAACCCGGAGAGAGCAAAATCTCTGAGCTTGCATTGAGCAAAGTTCCCTTCCCCAAGAGAAATCATGGGGCCCGACGAGAGACCAACGCTAAGGCCGTAGTCTTAAGGGGGCCCTTTGGTATTTGAAGGATGGAGTGATGACAGTGGGACGTTGTTTGTGTATAATAAGGAAACAAAGTGAAACAGCTCTGAACACGTCAGCCCCGCTGCTTGTCACTTTAGAGAGAAATGTGTGTTGACCCGGCACAACTACAAGCCTGGAAACCCCCCAAACAACACTGTGATAGTGTGCTGAGGTCTGTGTGTGCACACATAGTTAATTTGCTGCCTTCAGTCTGGGGTTTGCTTGCTTAAGTTTGTTTATTTTCATTTTGCATAGTTAAATTGAACACAGGCAGAATGTAAATGAACTTTATGTGTTTAGCCAGCCAAGAAACTTTAAATAAAATGTCTATCAACTTAATGTTGTAATGCTGGCCCTTTTTGTTTTTACATTTGATCCCTTTTGGTCCTCTTTTCTGTATTTGCGTATGCTATTTTTTTATGTTATATTGTTGATGTTTTTGTTATTATATTGCCATTTTGTAAAATACGCTTTTTACTGAGAGTTACATGAGAGGATCAATTTCACTCTCATGTATCTCCTTAAATAAAGCAACTGCAGGCATTGCTATTTCCACAAGATTTTGTGTGGATTTAACTAATTTAATAGCACATGTTAATTAATGAGCTTTAAAGGGCACATTTCATGCACATTTTCAGGTTCGTACTTATGTATTTTGTGTTTTCCCGGAATTTGTTTACATGCTTTAATGTTAAAAAAAACATAATTTGTCTGTCTGAATAACTGAATTCACCAAATGTCTGAAACTCTCAGTTTAAGCCTCTGTCTCTATGGGGTTCCTTTTTCCAATTGTAGTTTTCAGGCCGTGGGTAGAGCTACTCAGATTGGGGGCAGTATATTCTAATGAGCCTGAATGTGACATAGTAAGGAGAGCCAAATCTTAGTGGCTTTTTGAATCACATGTTATCTACACTGCATACAAAAAACTGACTGGATTGTCTTATTTCACAGTTTGTGGGCACTGGAGAAACCCAAATATATGTGAGCTAGAACTGAAAAAGAGAGTTTTTCATGATTTTCCCCTTTAAAGGTGTTGATTTTGTTACATTACGATGGAGCCAGGCTAGCTGTTTCCCCGTTTCAGTCTTTCTGCTAAGCTAAGCTAAGCTAAGCTAAGCGTCTTTTGGCTCCAGCCAACTGAGTCATGAGAGTGGTACCGATCTTCTCATTTTCTTCTCTGCAAGAAAATGTATTTTCCCAAAACGTTGAACTATTCCTTGAAGTTAATTATTATAATGTATGTGGAATATCTATTTGAAGTCAGTGTGTTTACTTTTTCTGTTTCATTTCGATCCTTTCCAGTGAAGTAAACACCAACAATCAGGGGAAACATGCTGATTAAATCAAGTGAACCAGTTCTGCTGCATGTCCCTCTGCGATCATACATATACATATATGCTACATGTCAGTGCTGCCTGTATCAGACATCCCAGCATCCTCATGGTGCCATAAATGTATAAACATTTCGTAAAACTGGCACCAGTGAGAATCCCCCCTCAGTGTCAGTCCCATGACTCATCTTTTGACCACACATGCACAGTGTTTATTGTGACGATTGTCAGCGTGATGGCGTGCTTGTCATGGTCCGACAAGGTTAGGACTCTGCAGCCATGCAGGTTTTGGCACAAACACTGTGTGTCAGGAAAGCACGGGGCACGGAAATGTCACACTGCTTGCACAACACTGATGAAAACTACTTGTGGCATCCGTCGAGCCATTCCTGTCCCGCATGCTTCACTGGCACACACTGTGCAATCACACACACACACACACACACACACACACACACACACACACACACACACACACACACACACACACACACACACACACACAGACATACTGTACAGGAGTTTACAGTGTGTGTTCTGGTTTTGATGGCAGCGTCACCTGCGTGGTGAGGGTGCTGGCCAGGTGGAGGAGACAGCTGCACGACTCTATTTTAGTTTGATATCAACGAGGACAGCCTAATATAGGCATGGAGACAGGGTTTGCCCTTCTACCTATAAAAGTTTCTGATATTTATTGACCAAATTTAAACAAATGCAGATTACAGATCTGTAGATATTTCTCACCACTGGTCAATAAAAATTGGAGCCCAGCAGCTGGAAATTTCAAATTCTGTCGAAAGCAACCACTAACTCAGATACTGCAAAAACACAAACACACACCGACACACCAAAGAGGGTGTACTTGGTCAAATCTCTGGAGTTTCATTTGCTTTGGAGCTTGTCTGTGTGTGTGAGATTGTGTTTGTGGATATCATTATCAAAATCCTTGAGAGGATATTTGATGTTTTGGCCTCCTTGTGCTTGAAATGCACCCACATGTGCTGGCATGGAACTTGCCCCTCCTCCTCCTCCTCCCTCTCCAGAGCTGCATTTGTTTCGTACTAATCCTCCTTATGAGAGAGACAGCTCTTATAGACGGGGCCCAGCTTTGATCCCCAACAGACGAAGCCCAAAAAAACACTTAAGCTACTTCCTTCTCCGTCTCTCTTCTCATCCCTCGCATCGCTGCTCAGAAGATCTGTAATGTCAGAGGGATGAGGTCAGTGAGGTTGTGCAGTGCAGATGTAATAGCTCTAACTTACAGTGCACACATTGGTTTTTCGTCTTATTTATTCATTCATTATATATTGAGGTACACCTGACCCACCTGAATACATGTACAAAACACATAACCATACACAGACCTCCTGCAGTAGTCAGACACTTGATGTGTTTGTATCTTGTGTACCAAAAGCTTAAAACTAAACAAAAAACAGCTGTGTTGAAACTAGTGTCAACACATCTGTGTCGGGTTCAATTTATGAGGTCAGGCAACTTGCTTCATACAACCATGTTTGAAATATAAAAAAAAAAAAGCAGGAATCCAAGTGTGTAATTACTGTGTATTCTTATACACATTTGTGGCTGCTACCTGTATGTGTGTTGGGCAGAGTCGTTGAGATGTACATTTTTTTTAAAGTCTGTATGTTATATCTGCCACAGCTTTGCACTAATGATAATTAACACGACCATGTGACCGGTGCCAGAACCTGCTGACAAGAAAATGATCGTGTGTGTGTGTGTGTGTGTGTGTGTGTGTGTGTGAGTTGATGTGTTTGTTTTCCAACTGCAGCGACCTTTGCAGCGACCCTTGAACTGAAAAGTATACGGACACAGACATCCTAAACACTCTATTCAAGCTCCAGGTGTCCAACCCACACACTCAGACACACACACACACAATCACAAAGAGAGAGACACATTTTGCAGTCAACCAGGCAATGATGTACATCCACGGAGGTCTGGAAATACTTTTTAACCGTTTATTATTCACACAACAACTCCATACTCTCCCCAATTACCAGTTGCAGAGACTTTCTCTCACAAACACACACTCAGACACACACACACACACACACACACGTAGTGTTTGAAGGTTAAGGAGTACAGCTGGGAGCTGCTGCCAGACCCCCCTCCTCTGTCACTCTCAGTAATCAATCTGTCAGTATGGTAATTAACCCACAAAGTTAAGTAAGCATGACTACTGAACTGCCCCACTCCATCTAGCATTCCTCTCCTCCTCCCTCTGTCTCTCGCTCCTACTCCCCCTCACTCGGTGGCGGGCGGAGGTCGCTCATTTGCTAGATTGCGAGGGCCCCGCGATGCCTTCAAGTGTGAGTGTAAAAACTAGGCCTCTTGTTTTACACTATCAGAAGATAATAAACGAAGATTCAGATACATGCAGCTCTACTGAGGCCCCTTAAAAAGTTACTTCACAGCTAGCTTTCTAGAGATTATATTAGATTATTACAGCTTGTATATTATTTAAAAACTCAAACTTTATCACAATGGTCATATAAATACAGGAATATACATGAGATGAAACCATTCTTAGCATTTGAGGAGCAGTGGGCTGATGTGAGGTGCACAGGGAGCAACTTGGGGTTCATTGCTTCAGTCAAGTCTTCAACATGCAGATAAACTTCTAAACCTGCTGTTAAAGGAGGACCCGCTCTACCCACTGAGCCACGGCCGGCCCTAAGGAAGTACAAAATGGTCATCAAGGACAAAGAGCATAAAAAACTGAATCATTACTCTCTATCTGCTTCACGCTTGGAAGGGAACATCACAACTCATCATCATAGCCAGTGAGACCAAACACTTTGGAAACACATTTCCAGTCAGAAACTATAAAAATGATCCCTGAAGTTTTAGTCTTTTCAGAGCACAGGTTACATCTGTGACAGTGTTACATTATTATTATTTATATTGCCGTGACGGAGAACAGATGGTCCCAAAGATGGTTCACTTTGCGAGCAGGGAATGAGTTAAATCACTTTTATTGTGAAAGACAGGATACAAAAACGAGAGATCAAACTTTGAAGGTTGCAGGCTTCCTACAGGATTAACTTCAAATCCCCAGACAAGGTTGGCAATGCTGCTCAGGGAGCATTTAATAAGAAGCAGTCTTTCTCAAGTGCTACCGGTGAGGTCGGCCTTGAACGAGGAGTTAGACTTATTCCTGCAGCACAGCTGTTCACTCAGAGCTGCTGCACACTAGAAATCAGTAATACTTACTCAGGAACACAGAGCTGTGGATTTGTGAAAAAGAGCATGCATCAGTTAACTTTCCTGGATGAATGAATTGGAATAAAACTCACACAGAGAAACAGTGTGGCAGTTTGGCTGCGAAAAATATAATCCAAAAGAGGAATGGGCTGTCCTCACGTTTGTTCTTGGACCCAAGTTAAACTTGACCATATACTCATGGGTCCTCAAACCAACATCAGGAAATTTTGGAAAGTGTCTGCACTAAATGAAAATGATGTTTCAGTTGAGTGTTACTAAATATATTGCCAAATCACTTAATCTAATTCCCAGTAAGAATATTTTGCCCCATATGGTGGATAAATCTACCACTTTGGAGCAGACTTAAAAAGATTGAAAACTGTTCATTTGATTAGCCTAACGTTTAGTACATACACTCATGGACCCCGGAGAAATAGTCCCAATGACTTTGGTGATCCCCTGATTTTTCTTCTAGCGCCAACAGCAGCTTAACATTTTTGATTTGGAGTGAAATGTCTGGACAACTATTGGATGGATTGCCATTAAGTGCCACACAGGATGGATGTAATAACTCAATTGGCTTCGTGCTATCAGATTTTCAAAATTTGAATGTGTCTTGTACTTCAATTTATGACCAAATAACTGCAATAATGAAATGTTAAGAAACTTAGTGCTTATGCATACTAGCAAATGTTAGCTCACATGCTATACTAAAATTGTGGACACGGAAAACATTAAACCTCGCAAATCTGCATATTAACATTGTCATTGTGAGCATGTTGATGTTAGCATGTAGCTCAAACATCACTTTTCAGGAATTGAGGACATTTTTTATGTTTTTGAGAAAGTTCTCATTACCTGTTTACCCAAAATCCAGACAGAAATCAATGAAAAAGGTTCTGATAACATCTTGCCTGCCTCTACCACAATTGCTAGCTTAAAACCTGATGGAACTAACAATAGCCACGTTCATTATATGTTTTCCTTCATAATGATGATCTGGGAGAGCAGCTTTGGAGTGAGGACAGAAGGGTTGGTCTGCCAATGTTGCTGACTTTGCAACTTTCTTGCAAGATTTGGCAACTTTTGAGACTGGCACTGCAAGACAGTTTCTTTGAAAAAGTGTTGGCCAACTGGGCTGGGTTTTTTGCTAAATACTTTTTAAAATCTAGCACACTTTCGCTAGTTTCTCAAGTTAACCAACCTTGCCTTTAAACAGGTAAAGAGACCAGGTAGAGCTTATAAGAAACAAGTAGAAAGAAAAATGCAGAAAGTATCAGGCCAGAATGTTGTGTTGTTCTGAGTTGTGTCCAACCAGAATTTGATATTCTCCAATTTGACATATGTCATAGGACTTTTCAGTGCAGCAGAAAGTCCACAGCTCTCACTGAAGTATTCAGTCTGACACTGTACCAGCTCTTTATGTATAATTGTACACTCCAACAAGAAAATAGTCCAAAACTCCACTCTGTTTCTTTCGTGACATGGATCCGAGAAGCAGCGGTGGCTTTTAGCCAATGCCACATGGGTACTTGAGAAGAGCGATGACAAGACTTACTGTAATTGGAAAATGGCTTTTGTGATGTTTCCTGAGGACCTGCCAGAAGCTACAGCCAGTAGAGTATTTCCCACTACAGGGACCCTGTTTGGGAGTTTACCATGGAGACTCATCAAGTATCTTTAATTTGATACCTTCCCTTGTTTGATTTTGGGCTTTTAGGTAAAGCTCCTGCATGACACAGACGGCGGTGATGTGAAGAAGAGCAGGAAGTTCACAAGTAGATTTTAGAGGAGGAGAGAAGAAGCTGATTCTTCAAAGAAGTCCAGTCATTTTCAATTATGTTGCCCATGAACACAAATTTGCCTCCGGGGGTTTTACAATCCTTACTGCGCTCAACATCCTCTGCCTTTCTCACTTTGCAAAAGGAAAGTCCCCGAAAACAAAACCTTTAAGCGGGGGAAATAATGGAAGAAAGCTCAGGAAGAGCAACTGAGGACTGATCCCTCTCCCAGGAGAGACAGACACTATGGGTGCCTTTAAGGCCCAGTGGGTGCTGTTTTCATCTTGTACTAAGTTTAGGTACATTGGTTGCTCAGAATAAACCCCCTATTAGTGTTTTACAAACCATTATCTGTATTGTCTCCTGCAGACTATTAGAACAAGGGGCGGTGTCTTTGAACTGTCTTTGGTGATCCCTCCTGACATGAGTTACACTCCTCAGATCCTCAGCCAGCATATAACAGGCAAGCAGATTATCCAAAAAAGTCCTACTACACAGCAGGTGAAGGGTCCAAATGCCATAAAAGTAAATCTTCATACAATACCAGTGGAGAAAAAAACCCAATATCAGATTTGAAATGGAAATACAGGCATACTTAGGAGGAACATTTTGTTGGAGTCGATGGGGATTCTTCAGCTGCATCAGCGCAGCATCCAAACAGCACACACACACACACACACACACACACACACACACACACACACACACACACACACACACACACACACACACACACACACACATCCAGTCCATGTCCTTGTTGGAGTGCACAGATGCAAGTCAGACTCACAGACAGTGTGCAAGTAGGGAATACACACAAAGTTCACATCCACTAAGATACAGTAACAAAGTATTACTACTTTACAACCCTGGCTGCTCCCTTTAGGAGGCATCACTTTCTCATGCGAGCTTGTTGATACTGAATACACACAGATACATCTGCACATTCCTCTCCCACACAAACTAAACTGCACCTGTGAGGCTGTTTTACAGTAAAACAGAGATTAGTTCACATAGTAACCGACATCTGACGTAATTTAAGAGTCCAGAATAGTGACTTATGAGCACTGTTTCTCTGTAGAATAACAGCAGCGTTGAGTCTCTTTGTCCCCGGACAGGATGTATTCTGGGCTTACGTCTATGGCTTGGGTCTTGAAAAAAAAAAAAAAAAAATAGAAAAAAATCATCATCCAATTTGTGAGTTTAATTTGATAGATTCTAGTAATGTTAAACTAATTAAGCAATATAATGAAGTTAGGCATATTGATAGCGGTGTTGTAGTTTTGTTCACCTCTAAAATATACTTTTTTAATTTTATTTTTGTATGTTTCTGCTGTTAATAAGTAACTTTGAAAAAGTACATCAGTACTCTAAATGGGTTTAGACATTTGCTGTATGTTCATGTCTTCCTGGACCATCTTGGAGCTTAATGAATCCAGCCTTCTAAAATTGCAATTCCAGCATGTAAAGTTATTTTCAAGATGCTTCATATGGTAACACAAACCAGTTTCCATGTGTCCTCCTCTCTCCAACAAATATTGCAGAGCACAGAAAGCATTAAAACAAATCCTCCAAGGGAGAGGCAAAATAAATATGTAATTGACAGCCAGGAGGCTGCTTCCCCGGGAGTATAGTCTCCCGCAGTTCCTTTTAGATGGAGTCGGTTAGCATTAGCTTGAATTTAGCGAATGCGAAACAAACCGAGGGTCTGATCCGAGACTCCTTATTGGAACAGCAAACTTTCTGTTGCTGCAGTCATGCAGGTTGCACCCAGCGTTTCACCAACACGCTGTGACTCATGATGCTGGGGTTTGTGTTGGCTGAATGTGAGTTGCTGCGGCTGCTGACTGGACGTCCCTCCATCGGAGGCGGCGAGTGCAGCCTGCTCGCCTTTTGGTGAGGTGGCCTTCCGGCCACAGGGAGGACGAAAAAAAGGTACTGGTCATTTTCTTGTTTCTTCAACTTCAGATTTAGTCCAATAAACAAACAAAAACACAGATGGCTAACGTAAACTGTAGGCTGAATCCACTTTGACCGGTTCTAAGAGTTTCAACAGTTTTGTTGAATTTTGCTTATTCTCGATCTGTTGTAGTTTAGTAGTTTGCTTTTTTTCTTTATTACTGACGACTGTAAATTAAGATGTATGGACCAAAGGTGAAACGCTGACCCCTATTTGTTTGGAGCATATGGCTTCCTTTTACACATTGCATCCTTTAAGTTAGAGGCCAATAAAGTCTTGGAGTAAAATGAAAAAGAAGCATGCAGAAAGTATTTCCAGTCAGTGATATACGGCCAAACATCCATGAGAAGAAAAAAAGCCTCTTAATACTGTAATGGCAGCACCTGCTGCAACACAGCTTATTTAAATCTTTCTTAGTCTCCAGCAGCAACACCTTAGTTTTATAGAGTTTGAACCTAATAATTAATTTTCTCTTAATTGAGTTTGTTGAACCTTTGACCTCATGCACATCCATCAGCAAATAGATAAAATGGCGACATATACCTTTTGTTTCATACGTCATACTCATAGTTTATTTAGTATTGTGGCCAGTAAATGTGTTTGCATTAAGTAGTTCTAATTTCTATTTCTCTGATTTAGCATTGCTGCGTGTGCAGGCCGAGCAAAAGATGTAACCCTAAAACAGAGCTCTTAGATACAGGAAGTCGCTAATCAGAATGTACCAAGTGCTTCATGTGGGGATTGGGTTTTAAAATTTTGAGATTTGCATAATTCTTTAGAGTATATTAGCTTGTTGGTTCTTTTGTTTTGGTAATTGGTAAAATATTTATACCTACTTATTGTCTTGCTTTGTTTTATTTGTAGTTTTGGTGTTAGTGTTTGTCTTTGGTTTACCCCTTTGTTTCAAAAAAGGTCTGATCAGCTATTAAATATGTTCCCCTTTGTGGTCAGTTTAATCTGTTCAGTTCTATTCAGTTTATCTTATTATAGCCTGAGTTAAGAGGATATCATTTCTAGGCACAGAGCTTATTTTGTTAAATGTTTGTGTCAGTTTTGGGTTAATAAAACCCTCTTTTTGAAAATCTACTTGTGACTCCTCATGCCTGCCAGCTCGGCCGCTCACAGTAAACAATGTGCATGACGGTTTCATCCTCACGTGACATGATTACTGCACTCTATTCTGACCGATAGGAATATGATCAGGTCACAGGTGACAAGCTGCCAAATCACAAGCTGAATATTTTCTCCTCATGAGTGTTTAATAGCTGCAACAGGTGCCAGTGTCAGACAGGAGCCATGCAGGCAATATGCATGGACTGTATGTAACATATGCACAACTTCAACATTTACTGCTGGATAACATTACAGGCCACGTAACTCCTGTCTCCCGGAATAAAACTTACAGATTTATTGGCTGTTCAATGATGTTAATTTGCTTTTTTTTAAAAGGGGAATGGAAGGAAAGAGGGAAGAAATAATGTCATTTACACAAGGCTCACTTCCTCTATTGGCTTCTTGTAACTATGAAAGCAAGAGGTAGAGTTACAAGTCTCTTCTAATTCATTTTACAGTATACTACTTATACAGTAATGGAGTTATTTTTGGAAACGTTTAACACTTGCAAGTTGGCCTCATTTCAGACTATTCCACTTTCCACAGTGAACAGTAGACGAGGCCCGTCTTAAGACTACCTCACAGATTCACTACCGTCCTTGAAAACATAGAAAACAGAGTGAGGAGACATATGGGAGTAACACTAGCTCTCTGTTTGTGTTACCGGGCCGGCGCCCCCCCCCCCCACACCACACCACACACACACACACACACACACACACACTTCCAGCTGTATCCGTGGATGACTTTGACATCGCTGTATTATTTCTGTTTCATGTTTAAAAACTGACAAAAAAAGGGTGCAGGAATTTTTGTGGTAAATGTAACCAAACATTGCTGAATATGAAGGGTTGAAGTGGCGGAGCGGACAGGTGGCTTTAGGTCTTATTGAGGAGTGAAATAGGACTTTGTCTTGGAAGTACTGCCGACTAATCAAAGTGATGACAGTTAGGGGTAATTAGTCTCTGTGCTTAGGAGGAAAATATGCCTGATTCATTTTTTAAATCTCTGAAAACATGAGGTTGACAGGAGGCCCAGTTGCCAGCGTAGCCAACCACACCTGTAAACTGTCACTAATAATAATTCTAAACAAATTCTCATCAAGTTCCAGCACTTGTTTCCATTAACCTTGCAACCTCATGACAACAAAAAAAAGAAAAGTGAGAGTTTTTACCAGCAACTTTGAGAGAGGCAAAATGCTAACTGCATGAGAGAGAGAAAAAAGCCTCTCAGGTATAAACACATGTAAAGAAACGAAGAGAGAAAAAGAGAGAGAGAGCTTCATCCACTTTGCCATGCTTTGATCTCCTTAATGGCGTGCTGGCCTCGCTCCAGGTGGGTCGCCAGGGGCAACGGGACAAGAGGAGGCTGATAAGGCGGCCCAGCTCCGGGCTTTAGGGGCCGCTCAGACAAAACACACTTACCTTACTTACTTTGCCGTGCTCACTGTACAAAATGATTCAAGGATGATATAATTTCACGTCTTCTGTGGTACATTAGCAACATAAATTTGCTGGATACTCCTTTTTTTTCTGGCAGGATGCTTCGTCCAGATGATGGCGGAGTCTGACAATAAAATGACCTTTACGACTGAAAAGCCCTGCGTAAATCTGAAAGGGCTTACAAAGGTTTAGCTGATTTAAGAGATCCAGCGAGCAATGGCTAACCAGCGGTTGGTCAGTATGCAAGTAGCAGATTACAAAGGGTTTTATTCTCTTAATTTTACACTTGAACTCTCTTAACTCTCTCCTGGACCCGCCTCTCTTTCTCCATCCCCTCTTTGAACTCCTCTGCCTATTTCCTGACCTCTCTGCCTTATCTGTCTGTCCCTCTTCCACGGTCACTCCCTCCGTCTCTCTCAGGAGCCTAGTGTTTCTTTGATATTCTGCTGGATTAACTCAGAGCTGTCTGTCTGCGTGTCTGGCTTTCTCTGATATACAGGCTTTATCATTGAATCTAATCACTCCCTGTTACCTGAACACAGGGGAGGGGAGTCAGTTCTTCCCATCAGTCATTTCAAGAATTCTTTGGTTGTGTCTCAATGGAAAGTTTTTCTGAGAGATGGCCACTTGAGGCTTCAACTCCACAGACCCACATGTAAAAATTCCCAACTTTACAGCAGAATTAAACATGTTTACAAAAGTGTTTTTTAATCTCTAAAGCTAATTTACCCATTCATGACAACATAACAGGGGATGATTTTTATATAATTCACCCGTTTGATTTCAATTAAGGCTTAAAGTTATGCATAATTAAGGGCGTGGACGCTTTGAGTGACAGGTGAGTGCCGTCACAGATCACTAGCTACTAACTGTCTGCTCTGCTGCGTCACAAAAGCCCCCCTTTGCTCTATCGACCATCCGCCCCTTTCCCCCATATTTATAGTTAGGCTGTGTTGTGCCAGGATGGCGACGGCCGCAGCCCCCCCACTCTGAGCCTCACAACGGCTCTGCAGAAACCAATGGGGGACGTCAAAGAGACTACATCCATATTTTATACGGTCTATGGAGCCAGCATGCTCTATTAGAGGACCAGGAAACTGAAGGAGCTTCATGCAATTCAGCCATCGTACATTTTGTCATGTGTAGAATTGTTAGTGATTATCAGGCTAAATGACAATTTTGAAAAATTGTTTTCACCCTGGTAGTAACAGGCTCCCCATGTAAGGCCGAGTCCTTACCGCAGCAGCCCTGTCCTGACTCTCCAAAAGAGGCAAAAGTAAAAACATTACCAAAAAAAAAGCTGTTTAGGAAGGAATGTGTTAGTCTAGCATGTTAACATTATCAAACGCTAGCATGCTATTAACTTAGCCCATTCTAAGTGAGATCGCTTTCTCTCAGCACAGCGGTTGTCTTTTCTAAGTCCTTATGAATTCTCCTTCACCTCCTTGTAGTCAAGGAAACAAGGTTAGAAAAAATTGACATAGGCTGTCATTTATTGACTATTCGGCCTCAGCCTTAGTATTTTATAAAGCATTGGCATACAACGGATAAAAAAAACCATTAAAAAGTAATCAGATTTTGCAGTAAGGTCCAATGTTAAAGTTATCAAGATCCTTCATGAGACAATTTATCCTCTGAGGCCATGACTACCTGCAGAGTCATGACATTTTCCTCTGTACCAAAACACTGGAAGGACTGACGACGTTGTCATCTCTGAAAATAACCACTCTGTCCCCGTCATGAAACTGACCGTCACCATCCTCCCCCATGGCCTTCTATCGTTTTATCTCATTCACCCTGGCCTTCCCTAAAAATATTATTCTGCGAGATATTATTTTGTTTCCCATAAAGATTCCACAGAAATCTGAGCAATAACAGCTCAGGACGTTACAGAGAAGGCTTAATGGGGCCGCATGTTAAAGCTCATGGGAAACGTATCGCCGGCACGCCAGGAGGCTTTCCTCACATTGATGGAGAGGGGGGACGAGAGGAGGAGGGGTGGGGATAGAGCAAGGTTCACTGGTTCCCAAACTCCTGCAGAGCTTCAGTAGCCTTCACTGCCACCCTGAAACTCCTCTCACCCCTCCTGTCTCCCCTCTTTCTTCCCCTTCACTGCCCACCAGTTTCTGTCTCTCTCTTTTGTCTGTCCCCCTCCGCTAAACGCTCTCACCTACTGGCCTTTAACACCTCCTGACGCTCTCCTGCTCCTCTCTCTCCCCTAACATCTTCTCCATTTCAAAGTTTTTGTCGTAACATAGCCAAGATTCAAAATATTCTTCCATATGTCCTCCTGGTGTCCGTTTGTACATGGGGGGGAGGGTAACCTCTTTTACATCTCTGGCTTTTTACTGTACGCAGTAAATTCGATTAGATCTGACGCCCTGCTTTATGACGTGAGGTCAATATTGACTTTCCACAAAACCAGCAAGGTGGGGGAGAGACAGAAAGAGCCAGAGAAAGAGAGAGAGAGAGTTAGAGAGAGAGAGATGTCATGTGTTCTCTGAGGCTTTATGTTTGGGTGCCCTTCGCCTTTACATTATTGAAACTGGCATGTTCTCAAAGTCAACACAGTTAAACATTTTCCTCCCTTCAAAAGAAGCTGCTGTTTGTTTTTGTACTGAAAAAAAAAAAGACTTCCAAAGATTTTTTTAATCGCCCCGAACTACAGTTGATCATCCATTACGAAAAACATTAAGCCCAAATAAATGCAGAGACCTCCAAGTGGTTATTTAAGGTTGAATGAGTCATCAATCATATTAGCTTATAAACTCCACTGTAACACATCGTCTCTGTTCGGCAGAACAACAATTTATTTTAAGATACCTTTTGATTCTGTGAAGTTTTTATTTTAGAACTGAGGAAAAAAAATGATGAAAACTAGAAACAAGACAATACAAAAGTAACAAAAGATAAAATACTTCTAAATGTATTCTCCTTTAAGCTGCTGGAGGAGGGGAGCTAAGTCCTGGGAAAGAAAACTAATCAAACGGAGAAATCTGTCTCTTGAGGCCCACTGTGCCATGTGCATGCACAGTCACACACATGAACTCACACACTTATGGATATGTGCACGCACGCACACACACACACACACACACACACACACACACACACACACACACACACACACACACACTCACACACACACTTGCCATGTGCTCTTGATGTTGTCAGGCCTGTCGTCTGTCTACATCACGTACGAGTTTTGGCATGCAGCCTTCCTCTGGGTGACAAAAAGCGCAGTCCTTTGTGTGTTGACAACTATTCCTCACATCCCTACCTGGCCCCAGCAGGCCTGTTTGGGTGCAGGCAAGCAAAACACACACACACACACACACACACACACACACACACACACACACACACACACACACACACACACACACACACACACACACACGTACACACACTTCCCCTTCAAGTTTTCCGCTGACATTTGTTCTCGTTCACCTCCTCCTCTCCTTGCTCACTATGTGTTCATTTTTATCTTCTCTCTTGTACAGGGAGGCATTTCTGTGAAATCTGCTGAAATCTCCCTTTAATATGAACTTCCTAAGAGACTAAAGTAACTTTATGATAATTTGTTAAAGTTCCTACCACTGCCAGCAGGACTGACATAGAGCCAGCGCACACTTTACTACTTTCCCTAACCTTATTATCCAATTTGCAACTTTTATTTTTGCAATTTCCTGTTATCCAGATAAATAATAACATTACAGATTTTATCAATAACCCGCTTTACTCCTTACATCATTTGCAACTTCTGAACTTTCAAATTAAAAGTGTGATTTGCAGAGAAATACTAGCCCTGAGGAACGCCTCTCAGACTGCAGTCCTGCCTGAGAGACACAAAATAACTTTAACAATATCAACTTGATAAAACATCTAATTTGTACTAATTTGGTGAAGAACTTAGACTAGCAGGAAGCACCACCAGCCAGGCAGTAATCAGGGAAAATAACGTGAATAATCGTGACTTAATACCTGTGAATTTACTTTGAATAATTCAAATATGTTTGAGTAAAGCACATTTGTGCAGTTTTAAATTGGATCTAACTATTCTGGTGCTACATCCTGTTTCAACTATAAATATCAAGTAAACTGAAGGAATTAGTCACTGAATTGCTGTTTACTTGTAACTTTAACTCCCACCTCCTCTTTATCGTTTCATACTTTTTCGAGCTTAATTGTCCATTCATGTTTGACTCAAGGCCAAAAAAACACACAAACACACTTTGTGTCGTAAGTTTGATTTGGAAACTGGTAGATTTCAGGGTTGGCATAGTTTTTCTCTTGGCTAACTGGCGTAACAGTGGTGATCTCGCTGTGGTTGGCTGTTTATGAAAAGTTTTGGAAAGAGTAAGAGCTCCCTGTGTGGGTTCAAGTTTACTTAGTATTGAACCGCAGCCTAAAAACCCATTCCCGGCATTTCACACACACTCGCGTGGTTACTCTTAAAGATGTCAAGAAGAGAGGCACTTTTTGTGGCTCACCTCAGACGTTTGCCGTGATGGTACCAAATCCTGTGTTTTTGTAAGTGTGCGTGTGTGCTGTAGGTGGTAAAGTTAACATCCTTGTGGTGAAGAAAGAAATGCATCCATCAAACTGACCTCGCTGCCTGTTGGTTTGGTTGTGTTTGAGTACTTCCTAAACCACCAATGATTTGCTGGACGATTTTAGGTCTGAGGGTGAGGTGACCGCTGTTTCCGCCTACATTGTTTATCTACCAAAAAGTTGCTTTCTTTTCCCAAACAGGAAGACCTAAACTTAGCAATAAGTTAAAAAAAAATTTTACTTAAGTTGGTAGAAATAGTCGAACCAGAGGATGTTTTGGTAGCAGATGCTTTTTGAGAGACACATATATCAGTTAGAATCAGCAAATCAAGGTCAGATGATGTTGTTTGACCCTGGCTCTTAATTAGAAAACATCTCAAAACTAAAACATATCGTATGTTTGACACTGCCTTTGTTCATGGGCCACCTTTTTTTGATTGGTGAAAGTGTTTTGGTTGACGGTGTTCACTGAAGGGATCCCTTCCTTACTTTAGCAGAGGTCGTGCACAGGTCAGCATAGTGCGGGGTCAGAAAGTAGTCCTTTCTCCCGCTGTGTCCTCAGCCATGTGTAGAATGTGGGTCATCTTCAAAGAGGCTGAAGTATAAGCCTTCCACACGAAGCATCAGCAACTTCCACGGTAGGGTGAACTCCAGAATTCAATTTGGAAAAGTAACGTGGGAAGCTGAGGCTGAAGGGGGTCAATGGTTTATTCAACTACTAAACTCAAAGTTTACTCTCTTAAAACAAGTCTGAAAGAAGCAGGCTTCTGTGTGTTTGTGTGTGTGGTGAACACGAGTGGATGTGTTTTATTATACCTAACACGGATCTGGTGTTTTGACCATGAATTGTCGTCCTGTTTTCTCATTCCAGTTTACCATCATTCAAATTCTTTTTGCAGCCTGGGTTTCATGATTGATTCTCTCATGTAGGTACTTTACTATACATTTTCCCATCACCCGAACGTATGAATGAATTTAATGGGGTAGTGAATACGATTGTCATTGCCCAACAGCACATGATGACCATATGTGTGGGGAGGCATTCGTATTAGTTTGTTGCACTTATTGTATTCGTATTAGTCTGTTGCAATTATTGTTTTCGTAGTAATTTGCTTCTGCACTATACTTTTGCTCTGGTTTATGCTTTTAGATGCTTGTTTAAGAAAGGAGATGCACTTATGACTTCTGGTGACTAGTAGTTCTCTTGAAATTTAAGGTTACTGCCAAAAACTGCGTATGTGAAGTTGCTTCCTCTCAAAAAACAGTGACCAAAAATTGACAAATGAATTACTCATTTTGTTAAGCTAGTTATAAAACCACAGTTTTGGTCATAAATTTCTCACTCTCTCTGCATAAATGCATTTCGAGGCCTACGCTTCTTTTTCCCCGTCTCCTAGAAGTGTGTCCAGCCTGTTGGCTTTAAAGACATGTGGTGAGAAAAAGGTGTTTAGTTAACAGACCTAAATCATTCAAGTTTTCTTTCCTCACAGCACATTGCAGGTTGAAACACAGTCTCAGGGACTTAAAATGCAAAGTGAGTGTTTGGGAGGGGAATTGCTTTTCCCTCCCTCCAGTTTGGCAACGGGAGGGGGTTCACTTGTTTCTGATGAATTACCTGACTCAGAAACATGCGTCATCCTTGTTAGCATAAGCCGGTTAGCATGTACTCCAAACCGTCTCCCGGGCTCTGTCACTAGCTGATCATATGGCCTCCCAAGGTTTATGGAGCGCAGTGTTATATCGTTAAGTCTGCGAGCAGACCACACAGAGCAAGCGAGGGTGTCTGTGTCCTCATTAAAACTCCGCCTGGGCGAACCAAAGACAGCCAATATACACAGCAGATAAGACAGTTAGCAGCTCACTCAGATTTACAGCTGCGAGCCTCGGGGGGCGAGAGGACGAGGGGTGGGAGAGAACATGAGTTCATATATCGTTTAATGTCTGGCAGCCAGATGGACAAACTGAGGACAATCTGTGATTTAACAAGGACATGGAGGGAAAGAATTGGTGTGTTTGACTGATAGACAGCAGTGATGTCGTTTGTAGATATGGTGAGTGAGACTGAAAGGCCAGAGGTGAGGCAGGGCCGATCGGTAGATGAGATGGATAGAGTGTAGAAGAGATGCGGGAAATGAGACACGTAGAAATGTCAAGGGTAGATTTAAAATTAGTGAAATGTAATGTTTCAGAGATATGTCAAAATCATGTCACATTAATGTGCTGCTACTGTTGCAATAAAGAGAGCTCCTATTCCACATCATCAATCAGTTAAGCACATCGTTAGCCAAGAAAACACTTGGATAAACCGCAACTTTCTAAAATGCTACAACTCTAAATCATTAGCAAGCTCCAGATTTACGCCAAATGTCATCATTTCTTGTCAACACCAGAAATCAGCCTCCAAATAACCTCAACTTGATCCCTCACCTTGTTCACATAAATAACCCTCCCTCAAGAACAGGAGTCAACTTTGTCCGATCCACTCCACTTTCTCTCCACGTCTCTTTTTCTCTCCCTTTGATTTACATCTTGCGTATTAAAACCCCGGGCATCCTGCTCTGGAAAAACACAGCGTCTTAATTTCTGTGAGTAACTTTTAAGTGGCGTGGGCTCGTTTGGCGTGTTCAGTGTCAGGTTTTTGCCGACTCCCCAGCGTGCAGGCCCACCTAGTGGGACACCGCGCCTCGTAAAGAAATCGAGCCAGCGTTTTGGGGAAGGCTTTTCTCCCCGGGTGAGTGTTGGGTTTCACTACCAGTCCGTGGATAGTCACAGCGAAACAAGCCGTGCTGACAAAGCCAAGGAAATGAAGCCAACTGAAAAAGGATACACACGCACTCTTACTGCAAACTTCCTCTGCTTTTAATCACACATAACCTGAATGTGTTTAGTCTATCTGCCAATTCATTTTCTTTAGATAAGCATCTGACTCATCAAAGGGTATTTCTTCATCAGCTCAATCTGACAATGTTTCAGGTTGAAAAAGTTTCATAGTGAGCATGAAACTTCTCCTGAACTGGTTTCGAACATCATTTACGTGAAAACATGCCAGTTACACAAGGTAAACCTGTTACTCATTTTCTTAATAATTCGCTTACTCAAAATATATAACCAAATATATTTGCACATATATATTTACACAGAGAAATTTTCCAGCAAGTTGTCCCTGTCCTTTTGAAGTTACTGTTACAAACATAAAATCACAAACATGAGCAATGAGTACGTCAGTTCTTTGCTATAGTATTTTGTTTGAACTTTCTTAACCCCCCGAGTTGGAACACCAAAGGACATGGGTTTTTCTATATTGTCAGGTTGAATGAATGAACTAACACTGAAACCAAAAGAACAAACACGCCGTGGAAAATTAAATCTTCACTTTGACCTCTTTTTTTTTCTTTGAAACCCGAAAACAAGGCGATATTTCACCCTATGTGTCCTGTCCTCGGGCCATCAGAAGAGGTGCGAGCGGTGATCCTGTTTCTTTAGTTGCCTCTCTCAGCAGGCGTTTGCACCGTTCAAGTGGCCTTGAGCCATCTCTTCCAGCTCCAGCAGCACGTTTCTGTAGGTGATCCTGACCTCTGACACGAACAGGGCCTAAACATGTCAGCTTCAAGATTGCATCCTTTCATCCTAGCACCTCACAAGTATGTCAGTGTATATACAAAAAGATGTAAGGGTTATTATATGAATACAAGGGCATCCAGGTAACACAGGGGTGAAACTAAATATCCTCAGAGATCTGGGTTCTTTGTGCTGCTGGCTTGTCCTGGTAAAATATTGAAAATATTTGTTTCACTGATGGGAAGACAGTTAGGGATCATGTTGCTTTCTTGACAGCTTTTGAGTGGAAATGTGTATTTTCTTTTATGTCCATTTTATGTCCATTCTTTTCAATAATACTCCCAATGTTACTTAACAAGGCAAAAACAAGACTCTCCTTGCTAATATAACTAATCTATACTGTAGGTTTATGCTTTGGCCAAAAGAATACATATTTTTATATAAATGTGGCACAGTGGACAGCTCCATAGCAAAGTTCATCGTTGAATTTGAAACCAATCCACGTTATGGCATATTTTCACTGCACAGTACGACTCGTCTCAACTCGACTCGTTTTTTAGTACCAGATACTTTTCGAAGCAGATCTTACCCCCTCAATGTAGGTATCTGAGCTGATCGTCACAGCAACGCTGCGTGAAACTGCAGCGATATCATTTTCAATATGACACAAACACAGTGTGTTCATTCGATGTGTTCTTTCATCGGCAACCAGAGGAATGTCAGTACTTCATCAGTTGCCCACAACGTTTAAAAAAATCGGTGTCGAGTGAATTAAAAAATGCGGCGGCTATTGATGGCAGCTTCGCTATTTAAAAAAAGGCGGGTTTGTGCAGGATGCCGCTATAGTAACGCTCCTATGACCAATCAATGGTCTGCAGTGTTTTAACTCAACAAACGTGATACCAAAATAGCACCATGTACTATTCACAACTTTGGCTGATAGAAAACCAAAAAGAAGAGTTAAGTTGAGCTGTGCCGACTATACAGTGGTAATACAACCTTTCTAACGCTGTTGTTCATCTTTTGTACTGAACATTCAAGATGAGCTCCAGCTGTAAGTCATGTAACATTGTCTACGGAGAAAGTTTATGGGACTTATAGCTCCTCCCTCTCTGTCACTCAAATATATAATGAAATAAATGTGACCAAATACTTCTATTATACAAAACAACAGCACTGTTTGTAACCTGAATGACGAGACTGTCTTTCTAGTTTCAGTTTTTGGTTGATTCACCCTAAAATTTCCCCCCCATGTTTTGTTTTTAAATCTTAAGATTTTATCATCTTCTTCCAGGCTTTGGGCTTTGTGGTTTACACTCTTCCCAGCAATTAGTCATTAAATCATCTTTATTACTCACTCAGCTCAGGGGAAATCAGTAGATGTTAGTAAATGAAATCAGTTTTCAATTAGATTACCCAACACAGTATTGTCTTAGGGGGAAAGTATTATTTGTATTGAAGGCAAGGATTTAGAGGAATCAATCCAGTGTTAACTTTGAACTAAAAGAAGATTTGATGTTTTTTGAAGAAAAGAAACATGGAAGGAATAATATTTCCTTAATTTTACATGGTACGACCTGCGTCTGTCCTTCAACATAATATATTTTAAAAAAGAAAAAACAAAGGAGCTTTTGAATAACCAAAGCTGTTGTTCACTGAAAAAAGTTTCGCATAAGAAACTCTTCCAGTTTCCCAGCTCTATCATTTTGTCACCAATGACCCACCCATTGGCGGCGTTTATTATTCACATCACAGGGTCAAACACGTCATCCACGTACAGCTTCTGGAGAAGTGGCGTGTGGGTGCTCATGGAAAAGTCTGATTAACAGGAGAGATTAGTTTGGAAATAAAACTAAACCCCTTAACAGTTACTATGACTGTTATAATCTAGTATAAATAGTTATCTTTGAGGGGAAAAAGTTCCAGTTTACATGAGGCAGGAAGGACCTTAATTTTTCCAAAGAATACTGCCAACATTGATTTATTTGACTTCCCCTTACATGTTGCACATGGTTAACCCACAAAAGCTCAGGCAGATAAGAGAGATGTCAAAATCATTTTCTTGGGCAATTTGTCTTAATCCATTTTTTATTTTGCTATAAAAGCCTGTAGGCAATGTTGATAGGTTACGTAAAATAGGGATTAACTCCTTTATAACCTAATAACATCCTGATGTTTCTATTTGAGTGGAAGTTTTTGCATGACAATGACTCTCTTGCTTTGCTTAGGGGAAACTTATAATAAACTTATACAATAAATCTTGTCCATACTTACTAAGGAGGAAGTGTGCGTGTGTGTGCAAGTTTGAATGTGTGAATCCTCCCACAACCAGAAAGCCAACACACCAGTCCGTGCCTGTTGGTACCTTCCCCATTACATTGCATGCCAGCCGGATTCGGCGGCATCAGTTAAATCATTGAAAAAATACTCTCAAAGTACATCACTGAAGGCTTTTCTTCTTGGAAACATTTTTTTCGTCCTTCTCCCAACTCATATTGGTTTGCTTTAGTTCAGTTTGATTGACGAATGGTTCATCCAGTCACCTGTCAAGTATATCTTGAAAGTTCCTGCCCTTTTACAAACGGTTTCCAATGACGGCTTCTCAGATGGTTCTGTGTAACAAACCATATTGTTAGGTTAATGTCGGTTGAATTGGCAAACGCCGTGCACTGTCCTATTGGCATGATGTGATATGCTGTGATTATGGTTAAGGGCTTGACCTCTTGCTGGGCAGTAGAACTGGTGTGTCATTATAGTGTAATTCAACATTTTGTGTATGAATGGCACAAATGGAATATGTATTAATGTGGCTGAGATGCTTTAGATCATAATATCTTTAGCTCTGCGCTTTGAACTGTAGTCTTGGATTGGTGCCCATGTATGTCTATGTGTCTGTACGTGCATGTGAGTGTGTGTGTTGAATTTGTGTGTATTTAATCTGACACTCTTGTGCTCAGGAATGCAGTGAATAGCTTTTCTCCAGGGGGAGGAGCGGGCAGGCGGTGCACTCTTACCTGCCTCTTTTTCCTTGCCGGTTAATTTCCATGCTTTTGGTTTACCTGACATTCCAACTCAAACAAACACACACACACACACACACTCACAAATCACCAGTGTAAACAAGTTTCGACTACATACACAGCTTTACACCTCACATTAATGCCACATTAAACCCACAATTGGTTAACAAGCAACAAAAGTGTTTCAAAGTGCTTTAGGTGGGGCATCATAACTCTGTGAAGTTTACAGAGCCAGTTTATAGATCAGGAGATTTATGATGCAATTGTGGACTGTGTTGCATTTTATGGGTAAGGCCCTATTTGATGTCAGAAGAGTAAACACTTGTGGATCACTGAGTGCAATGCCTTACAGTACTCTCTATGTGGTTTCAGCAGGCAATTGCTATAGTTACAAATTCAGATTGAAGGTGTCATTACAAGCTGAGACGAATTGTGATAACATGAATAGAAACAGCACATAGTTTCGGGCACAGCAACGTCGCTGAATTTCATGCATGGAAAAAAACAAACTCATTAACACACGTGACAACTCTTATTGTGTATTAATCATTACATAAGAGGCAAACTGAAGGGCATCAATGGAGATTTGTAGCAGTAGTAGCAAAGTTAGGTTTGCTTTTCTGAAAAAAATGGGTCACAAGAAATAAAGTTGAAGTGCCTGTTCAGCCAAAATACAAATGAATAAATAAATAAACTGTTACCTCTACCTTTATAAGTATGTTTGGACTTGTGCCTTTGAGGAAATTAAAAGTATGGCTGGGAAAACGTTTAATTTTACTTGTGAAATCCTGCTTTGTGGACACATCAGCTGCCAAGGTGTGTTTGGGGAGTGTGGCTGCGGGTAAAAAAAGAAAAATAGAGTGCAATGGCATGCATTACGAAACCTGTAGTGTAACATTCCCTTAATGTAAAAAATTATAATAATTTAAACAGTCTACAGCTATGCTAACGGCCCTGCTGGGCTGTTTTTAGCAACAGCTGTGCTTTTAGCTCAATGACAGCATGCTAACTTGCTAACACTGACAATGCTATCATCCCAAAGTTTAGCAGGTTTAATGTTTACAATGTTCCCCATCTTAGTGTAGCATGTTAGCATGCTAATAATTCCTAATTAGCACTTAACACAAAGTACCGCTGAGGCTGATGGGAATGTCACTAGTTTTGCAGGTAATTGGTCACAATAGAATTGGAGAAGGTGACCTGATGATGGCACGAGTTGTTAAGTCCGGGGAATAACGTTACAACGATTCATCCTCTGGGGGCCGTGAATGTCTTTACCAAATTTCAATGCAATCCAATTGATAGTCGTCGAGATGATTTTAGTCTGGACCAAAGTGGTGGATTGACATACCTGCCAACCCCTAAGACACATAGCTAACAAATCAAAAGTTTCCCTTTTACTCTGGATAATCCATAGCACACATCTTTAACTGTGTTCATTGGGACCATTCCTTTGGTGGGAAGTATCCAGTGACTCTTTCTTGTCTGTGTTCTGATGAAATTTAAAGGTTTTAAGTGGTCCAGGTGTATTCAGGTTGTTAAATCGGCTGGCGTTCATCCCGGCTTCACAATGCATTAACCTAAGGTCAAAACCTGAGGTCATGGGTCAGTGATTGTGATTTGTGATTGTTTGTTTGCTCGTGTTTGTGTTTGTGCTTGTGTTAGTGAGGATTCCTGTGTGGTCGGGATGGGAGCGTTGTGACAGGCCCACACAATGAAAAGCACACACAGATAAGCACAGTGTGTGCATAGGGAAAGTGACATTAACAGAGAGTTCCCAAACACACCTGGGAGATGTTCTCACAGAGGAGATAAAAGTGCTGAAATGTTCCCAGCAAATACCATTCATTAAATGGCTTGACATTTAGGATTTGAAAAAAGATCTTACTTTGTATTCTCCATGAGGAATTTTACTTCTCATGGTACTATTTAGACAGAGAGACAAACTCATGGAAGCACTTTGGAGATATATTAAACAATGAGATTAGTCTGTTTTAGCTCAACAAACAGAGACCTGGGTTTGTGTCTCATCTCCTACCAACAGTTTTCTGTATCCAAGAGCATTCCTTCCCTTAAAGTTACTGTGAGGAACTTTTAACTGGATATGAAACAGTCTCAATGTAACACTGATAAGTTAATGAGACAATCAGGTAGAAGACTGGCTATTTCTTAATGCTTGTTATGGGTGCCGCCGGGTCAGATCTGGTGAAATCAGATGAAATCATGCAGGTTCACCCAATGGGGCCTCCAGCCTGCAACAGACAGACAAAGACATTGCTTTGCTGCAGCCTTTGACCTGCAAGTCAGAAGCTCCAGCCCAGAGGAGAGCTTCGCCTCGTTGCCCCATCGTTTCCCAACACCAACACAACGCTGCTGGAGATTCCACGCCTTATTGCTGGGTTCTCTGGACGAAAGGGAGGTAAGGTAAAACCAGGACTGAGCGTATCAGGCTTTCACATCCTGCTTCAGTGAAATGAGTGGTTTTCCAAAAGGACTCTGGTGCTCAGAATCACTACCACTTTCGTTAACAGGGACATCCAAAATCAACAAAAAAATGAAACTTCATTGTAGTAACTTCAATCTGCAGAGCTGCAGTATATATATTTGTATATGAACAATGGAAAAAAAGACTACATATATTGTGAAAAGCCTCATTTGTAGTGACAATTCCAAAGAGATTTTTTTTGTGACTCTGCTTTATGAAACATTTTAGCGTCTTTCAGCTCATTATTTTGGTTTTAGGGCGGTCAACTTTAAAATTTTGATTCAGCCTCAACACCTATTAATTATTCTTTCACTGGATAATCAGGAAAAACTGTAAAATAGTCTAAAATCATCCACATTAAATTAGAGAAACGTGAATTCCTGGATCCAAGTGTATCAACATTCGTATCAACAGATGCCTTTTCACTCTTGAAGACTGACCTGAGCCCATATACTTTGCTGGTCTTCTTCTTCTCCCAGATTTGCCCGTAACTTCCTGAACATGTGGTCCCTCGGGGGCCAGTCCCAACATATTGGAATATGATCAATGTTGACAGGACTAGCCCTTGGTTGGGTTAAAGTACAGTAAATGTTCCTCTCTCTCCAACTATTTCCTTTCATTTTTCTTCTTTCGCTGACCAAATAGGCTTATGAACTCTTTGAACTGCTTGACTGAGAGTACACAAAAACCAACTCACTTACTGGAACCGGCCGAAGGAGATAAACTGACGAGGAGCGGGGGACAAAAGTGTGTGGGTGGGTGGGTGGATGGGTGGATGGGGAAGAAAAGGATGAACCATCTTTCTTGCTCATTAAATAACTTGCACTTTCTATCTTACTTCATCTAAAAGCTTCCACTTATCTGTTCATCCTAATAAGAAAGCAGGATGGAGGAGGCGTTGTGAAGGGTAATGAAGGTCGTGTGGACGTGTGCTGCCTCTGCGCGGCACGCTCCTCACAGCTGGCCCTGGTCAACAGTTGCAACACTGATTGGCTGATGATTTATACCTCCACTATCAAGAGTGAGTAAAGTCATCTGTGCCGCAGCTGTGAGTCCAAATGACCGTCAGACGCTTTCTTTGAGGAATGGAATGACATTTTTTAAACCCTTATCTGAGAGACACACACTTGCACGTACATAATACCTCATTAATATGTGTAAATGTACTCACACTTATGCAGCTCAGTCACATGGTGTTCAGCAGTGAATGTTATCATGACACATTATCGGGGCACTCAGTTGAAGGTTAATTCCTGGATAATTTATATAAGATTGGTGAAGAGGCCGACTCAGATAACTCGGTCAGAAGCACCTTGCTGTGCAAATCACTCCGTTCCACGCACACACCAGCGGCTTATGTTTCTCACGAACACGACGCCAAAAGGCGAAGACTCACTTCTTACAGAACAAGGAGTTGGCGGAAAGGAAAACGGGGAACAGGGAAGAAGAATGTGTAATTTGGTGCCAGGTGATAAAATAGTGTGGCAGTCAGCCATTGGGCTCTGCAATGGAATGCCTCTGTTACATTATACATTTGAACAATGTGACTTTCATCCTCACATGCTCACACACACACGCACGCACACTGCTGTTTCTGCACAATAAAGCATTCAGAAATGCAACTTCTCTACATTTGTTTGAGTTTAGGACCTTCAGGACTGTATTTATATGGTAGATTATATATATAAAATGCATTTGGACTTTTTGCAAATAGTCAGAACATTAGCTTGTAGGATCCTTGTGGACCCCCAAATATATATGGAGGTATATGAACCATCTGACCAGTTAGAATAGTTACAGTTTTCATTTTTAGGGGTCCGCATGGGATCAAAATTGCTAATCTATGAGTAAGGAATTCACAGGAAACAATGAATGCAGGTAAGCTCAAAGGTAAAAGTACTAAATAGGCAGAATGACCCTTTAAAGGATGTAAAATTGGATAACAGTTGCACTGGAAGCAACACTTTATTGTAGATGATTCAAGGTATAATGCTTATCATTTTTAGATACTGTTTGACACTATCATTTGAGTGTTTCATTCTTAGTGGCGTGGTCTGCCGTTTATTCGCTGGATTCAAAGTGCCCAACTTGCACCAGGGATCAAAAGGAAATTATGAGGTCCAACGTTTTATCTCATTGATATCAGCCTGAATGTTTTACTGTTCACACTCCTCACACTGTATCAGGGCCGTATACATTTACTGCTTAGACTAATGGAACATGTTATACTTTTGCTTTACTTCACTTTTATTTTACATTCAACTGGTGGAACACAGGGTTGACTTTTATGTATTTGTCTCGGATGGTTAGCGCTGAAATGACATCATCAAACCAGGACAATTTGTGACAAAAGTTGCTGCTCAGGGAGTGTTGACTGTGGCATGAAACTGTACTTGCTGTCCTCTTCGGCAGAAGACCGGAATCACCTTGACTTCCTGGTATCATGATGACGTTTCCAAATGTGCGTCAATGTGCAGATCCATGCAGGGGGAGGCTGTTTGTTGTACTTTTAAGGAAGAACCACTTCATTAAAAGCCTGTGTGTTTACACATGTGTATGTATGTAGTCAGCAGAAAACTGGGAGCACTCGCTCACCCATCCACCGTATCCAATGTAACCTTGCTCAATCAAGTGCGCACATACACACAGGAAAACGCACACACATACACTCTGAGTCAGCAGAAACGGGAGCTCGGTGACACCGTTAATGAACCGTGTGTTATTCTTCAATTAAACTACGGACGGGGTACCGAGCCGAGGGACTCCTCTCAGGGCCGCTCCGGTTACATGGCGGCCGGGTCCTTCTCTCCCTAAAAGCTCTCTTTCTCCTTACTTATCACTCACTCGGCCTCTCTGCTTTCTTGCTCCACCATGCTTCAATTCTCTCCACTGGAAAGTCTCATTGTCTCTCTGGTTTTTTTTTTTTTTTTTTTTGAAAGGTATGAGTTGTAGCAAGTAGGCCTAATATGTGACTCACATAGCTGCCAACTTATGTCATTACATACTTATCAGCTCTTTACATTTCCTCTGTGTCATCAATCTGTCAGCGTGCCGGAGGTACAGATGCAACATTGGCAGTCCTGCAGAGGCCTGTCGGTCCAGCAGAGGGCATCACTGCTATGTGGAGCCATCAGTAGCACCAATGATATTATCTTGAAATATAACAGACTATAAACCCAAAGAGCATTTCATCCAGCTTGTTATGAATGCGAGACATTTAACATTAGATGGTGTAGAGATGTTTAACATTGCTTTTTTTAATTTCACTTTAGTAAGCTTTTGCCTTTAGTAGAGAGCTGAATTCAAAAATAGCTTCAGGCTTTTAACCGACAACAAGCAGATGGGGAAAAAGTACTTTCCATTCATTGAGCCAAATCATTAAACATGTGCAAGTGGTGGTAGTCGATTTATCAAAGTAACGTACTGTAGATGTGGTTACCTTTCAGATTTTACATTCAATACATCATATGATACGATAAATTGCTGTGCACTTAACTATAAAGCATGGAAGAGCCATGTATTGATTACAGTTTTTTTATGTTTGATTCTTCATGGAAAAGTAAATTGTGTTATGCACTTTAAAATGTTTCAACATACAGTAGAATCAAGGTTTATTGGTCATGTTGTCAGAATGTGTTTTAATTTGTGTTTATTTGCTCTATCAAGACTTCAGCTCCTCTAGTCTGTGCTGCTATTGGGCGATTTGGGTCGGTTCCTTTAAGTGAGAGAAGTGCTGGTTATGCTATAATGGAGCAGGATGTAGGGCAACATTTTTTTCTGACCACAGATTGTACACTGTATTTTGGTAAGGTCCGTTTTTGAATAATATTATTTACTGCACTGGGGATATACTGTTTTATTTTAGTTTTTTTTTTGGTATAGTCTACTTATCACTCACTTCAAGCCTCATCATTGGATAGCGGACCCTGGAGAGTACAGCCTGAAGAAGTGCATGCTGAAGTGGGACACGGTAGTCTACGTGAGTCAGAACCCTTCAACCCTACATCCTACAGTAAGTAGTGAGGAAGGATTTCAACAAGCTTCTACATGTTAATGCATTAATACCAATAACCAATACTCCAATTCTATAATAATACAACACTGACAAGGGGCCATTCTGCATGATCACTTAATATACTTTTAATAAATGTACATTCTACTAACACTTCATTGCTCTAACGTAAGTACAGTATCTAATGCAGTACTTTAATACTTGTAATAGAGTATATATTGGAAGTTTTTTTTATTATGAATAACCCCTTGAGATGTACCATCTAAGGGCGACAATTACACAACACAAGGACAATCAGACAAAACGTTTTTTACAAAAATCACAAGATAAATAAACAATATTATTATTATATTCCTTTATTGATCCCCATGGGGGAAATTCGGGTGTTGCAGCAGCTCAACTACACAGAAACAGATAATAAATACACATATTATACAATAAAATAAAAATAGAATAAAATAAAATAAAAAATAAGAATACAAATAAAAAAAATGTACAGTATAATAATAATACCAAATATGACAAACAAACAAAAAGCAAATAAATAAATAATAAGCCATACAAAATCAGGAGATCAAACTCAAACAGAGCATGGATATGTATCTTTAGGGTGTGATATTGCTGCTGTAAATTATGAAACGCACACACCCATTAATCAACGTCGGAATAAGGGTGTATCATTTCCTTAACATCACAATCTTCGTCATCATCTCCATCATCGTGATCGTCATTATCCGCGGCGGTACGGGGGATGTAAAGGGGTCAGTCACTTCCTTCAACACCGTGTTTTTCCCTTTTCTCCTCCCGTTCCTCCAGACGGTGTTTCATCTGTTGCTCAGAGAGAAAGAAAACATTCCTGCCCGGTCAGGTGGCTTCCTCCTCTCTCCGTCAGTGAGGTGACACGGCGCGATGGGGAGGAACGTAAGCTGCGACGCACGTAGACTTCTCCTACTTTCCATGCGCGTGATCCCGGCCGATCACCGGAACGGAAACGTTGAGCGGCGCACGCACTCATAACCGGAGACGTATAGGCTACGTGTCCGGTCACACACACAAGCTCTCTTGGAATTTTTTTTTGTACCCAATCATCTTGAAGGGAAATTGATTTTTTTCTATTTTTTTTTTGTATTCTAAAAAAAAAATCCCCCAAGGAGACCATCCAAGGTCATATTGTCTGTATGTGATCTCCTCCACAATGAATGAGTTCAGAAGACTTCTCAGCAAGATCTGTTTATAAAAACTGTGTTTAACTTTAAAGTACAGCAACATATATGAAATAAGATTATGCCTTTTTATTAAAAAATGAGCTTTTAAAGATGCACACGACATGTGGAGATGATGAAATAGATTTAAAGAATGGATAAAGGGGAGGGTGATGTGATATTTCAGCCGACGACATTAATACAAAATGATCAGGATGCCCTCAGCTCTTTCATTATTAAATAATAATAATAATAATAATAATAATAATAATAATAATAATAATAATAATAAAAAAAAAAAAAATCGACCGGTGCTTGTGATCTCAGCTTTTATTAGCCCCGCTGGTGATGCAGTCACATGAGTCGACGATGAATAGGTGAAACTTTTGAAAGAAGAAAAAAAAAAAAAAAAAAAAAAAAAAAGCAGCACTTGAGTTGCGCTGTATAGATAGAACACACCCTTGTTCTGATGTCCAACCAATCAACCACGACCCGGGATCGCGGCTGCTTTGTTGTCGCCACACACACAGCCACAGTATGGAGAGACCGACGCAGAGGTGGACTCGGTCTATCTTCACTGAGTGATCAGACCTGCGGACTGCGCAGTGACAGAGGAGTAACACAAAAGAAACAAGAAACAAATAGACAAGTTTTTTTTTTTTATTTCCATGTGGGACGTCTTCTCTCTCTTCTCTCTCTCTCACTGAACGTCTTCCCTGGTCATACGAGTAGGCTACAAGTTTCCAATGGACAGACACTTGGAGAAGGCTGGCGCAACAAGCATGGGATTATTTTTGTAATGTGGATTGCTACTCCCTTGCAAGAAAATAAAGGTCCGCTGCGGAACAATGTGGGACGTTTTGCGTCTTGGATTCTCGTTTTTCTGGATATCTTGAAAATCATTGGCAACAGTTGAGAAGGAGAGAAGTTATGCGCAAAGGATTGTATGCTCCGACCCCGGGACCATCATGGATCTGCCATTACAACCCCCTGCCCCTTATTTAGAGAAGTTTTAACCCGGTCCACTCGTGTTGTTGTTTTGTTTTGTTTTTTTTTTGCTTGGTATAAACTTCATGTTTCAGAACAAATCGCCACTTTTGGCCTCTTGGATTTTAAAACGTCGCCTGCCTGTGGATTGGATTTCCAACACCATGAACTTTATTGACAGTTTGACACTATTATTTTTGACGCTGTCAGCTGTCAAGGTGAGTCATGTGAGTCAGACTGCACTGAGCCAGTAGGGACATTATTCGACCTCTATCCGTGTAATGAAAGCCACTGGTCATTAATGTGTAGCTCGTCCTTGCCTTTCCTCCCGCTAGGTCATCGTGTTTAAACAAAACCCAAAATGTGTCGTGGCTTTTTTGGGGGAGATTTAAAGAGCCATTACACTATGTAAGACCCAACCCACAGGCTCGCAGGTGGAGCTTTTTTTTTATGTGGCAAAATGCAGAATAGTGATAATTTAAATGTTATTGTGAAGGTTTGACGCCGGTGTGATTGCGGGCCTGCTGTAAAAAAAAAAAACCACCTTGGAGATATTATTACGCTTTAAAGGCGCAGTGGCTCCATTCTGAATTAGGACATGTGAGCAGGTTCACTGCTGGCACCGAGGCTGCTCACACGGTGAAGCCAGCTTCAGTGAGGACAAATCACACTTTTCATAGTTAACTCTCAGTTTTTAAGGACGGGACAGACTCTGTGCCTCACATGTTAATGAGGAGGACGCGAGGATTGTAATGTGTGTTTAAGAGCAGGCTGTAAATCGTTAGCCATATAATCATTAATCAAGTGCAGTGTGTCCAGGGAGGCTTTGAGCAAAGGTTCCCTGGTGGAAAAAAACAAAAATACACACCAACTCAATAGGAGGCTGGTTGCTTTTTTTTTTTTTTTTTTTTTTTTTTTTTTTTTTTTTTTTTTTTTTTTTTCACTGAGATTGGACTTTGAAGGATTATTTTCTTTTAGAAATATGCAATCTTGAAGAAAGCAAGTGTTTCAGTGTTTCAGTTTGTGACGTAGTTCTCTCTATAGACTCAACACACACTCATTCAAAGTCCAGTGAAGTGTTTATTTATCTAACTGGGTGGTTTGATGACAGATAAACCAACAATCAGCGCCTAATAGTACCAGGATGCGCTCTCGGTTGCTCATATTCAGCCGGCCTATCATCGGTTTAGGGGGCCGGTGTTCGCAGCCTGACACCCTCTATTAATTATACAGTATATTGGGGGGATTTTTTTTTTTTTTTTTTTTAGTGCTGGGGTCTCCCGGCCCACAAGGTTGGAGCCGCTCACGCCACCAGAAGGGGGAGGAGACTGCGTCACCCACACACACAGACTCTTTTTTTTTTTTTTTTTTTAACTTTTCATTAAGGAATGGAAAAAAAAAAAAAAAAAAAAAAAAAAAAAAAACTTTCACTGACTCACTGAGTGTAAGCCGGTGCAACAGGACCGGGTCTCACGCAATATCTCGCCAATATTGCGTGAGTTGCGCGCCTGTAAGAGAGAGAGAGAGAGAGAGAGCAGAGAGAGAGAGAGAGAGAGAGAGAGGCAGAGAGAGAGAGAGAGAGAGAGAGAAAGTTGCAGAAACGTCGTTTTGTGGTCAGACTGGTGTGGTGACAGCTCTCCCCCTGTGAGGGAAAGGAGCAGGCTGAAATTCTTAAGGTTTTTTTTTTAATGGCGACAGTTGTTAACCCGCGTTGCCAAGAGGCGGCGGAGGCACACAGAGTCACTGAAACAAAAACCATCACAGTCATTCCACAGTGGTAAAAGTTAGATCAATGTCTTTGGCTCGTTGTACCTCCGGTTGAATATTTGGCAACATAAAGGGCCAATACACCACATATAACAGGCTATATGGAAACAATTAGTATATTATATAATAAAGCAACTAGTAAAGGAAGGGTATCTACTTTATCTTTATTTCAGAATGTTGAAACATATTAAAAACTTTGGCTGAACTCTTTTTTTTTTTTTTTTTTTTTTTACTATACATCCAGATGTGGTGAAGGACCAGAATCATGCTCTGAAAAAACTACATTAATATTTATTTCCAATGTTTAGAAGACATAGTATGAACATTTGCCTCTCATTGATAGGTTACATAATGTGGTTTTCATATTCTGGCAACTGTCAGAATGTAAATATATTCTTTAAAGGAGCACGAGCTATTGCACAATCTACTATAACTAACAGCTTCTTCTTTTTTTCTTTTTCCTTCCCTGCAGAGCGCCCACATACCGAAGGGAACAGAAAGAGGTCCACATGACGGTAGGTGTCCCACAGGGCACTGTGGGAAAACTGCCTGCCTTGGGCTCCTGGCTGGCACTCAGCCAAATAGAAACAGGCTGGTTTGAGGTTCATTTTGACATTAAAAGGGAAACTATCGCCTCCTGGTGGACATTTGCACCGCCTGACCTTGTCCTGATTTATCCCCCCCCCCAACCCCAAACTCCCCCTTTTAGTCAATGAGTTCAGTTTCACCCTTAAATCTTAAATCTGGACCTTTTTTTCATCCCCGGACAGCATTCCTTCTTGTTTGAGGTTAAGCTAGGGGAAATGCAATGGTGACCAGACTTTTTTATAGAATGGAATTTCACCCTCTTGGCCCACAACTTCATTTTTTGCACAATCCAAGTGTTGCCCAATCTAATTTGGACAATCAGGAGCTTGAACTCCATGATATTGTTCGGGTCCTGTATATTTGGTTTGGCTTCCCAGAGGGCTGTAAAGGCTGGCGTTGTTCTAGGCTCTTGAGTGATTTTTTGGAGGTGCTGTCTGTCTGTGTGCTAATATCTTTCTCAAGAGCAGAACTCCTGCAACGACTGAGAGGGGAGTGAAGGGGGAGGGGGGGGGGGGGGGACGGGACAGACTATTGGCTATTATTGTGAGGCTGTAGGTGAATGGGGCAGAAGCAGAGCTATCAAACACTGATGTAGCAGATGGGGTCCAGATAGATATATAGATAATGAGTATTTAAATTGCATGTGTGTGTGTGTGTATAGCTAAATAAATCTCTATAAACCAACTGTTTCACAATGGAATAATAGAAATTGAAACGTGTACGTGCATGTTTGTGTGTGTTTCATCTCCTCCACTGTGAGCGTGCCAGTGTTTCTGAATGCGCGGCTCCTTTTAAGTGCGTGTTATTGTTACAGCACTGCACTGTTCAGGAGTCGTTGGTTTATACTGAAGCTCCGCTGCCATTTTATAACCCTCTCGTTCACTGTGACTCTTTCTCTCCAGTGATCCCTTTAATGGAGGTGTACAACAAGAGTTTGTGTCAGCCTCGGGAGCTGCTGGTGGAGATCCTGCAGGAGTATCCGGAGGAGGTGGAGCACATCTTCATCCCGTCCTGCGTGGTGTTGACGCGCTGCGCCGGCTGCTGCAACGATGAGATGCTGCAGTGCACGCCGACAGCCAGCTACAACATCACGATGGAGGTCAGCGGTGTTATTTGTTATAATACTTTCAGTGTGTTGTGCAGAAGGGTTTGTGTTCATCCAGGACGTTTGTATTCCTTAAATGGAATCAATACTTTATTCATATAAATATGTGGGCTCTTCATGTATCCCTATGATCGGCCCAGAGTGCCCTTCTGGTTGGCACAAGTGCCCCTCTACTCAATCCAAATGCCTGCTGTTTGCTCAAAGGCTGCTCAGGTGTGACCTTTGGGCAAAAATCAACCCAATAATTGGCCTTTTTTTTTTAATTCCCACCCCTCTGACACTGTGTATGAGGAGCCAGTCTGTTAAAATTGCCAATTTCTAGTAAAAGGTGAAGATCTTCTTGAGCTTTGAATGTCTTGTTCATGAGTTTAAGTTGATCAGTCAGATGTATTGCATAGTTTCAACCAATTTCCAGAAAACCAGCAAAAGAGAATGTGAATCATTACACCATCCACCACTTTTATGGTTGGCATTGAACCATTAATCAAAACAAAACCAAAACAAAGTGCAAAGTGTGATAGAAATATGGCATTTGTGTTAGTTTTAATGTATCAATTTGAGGAACCTCTAATGTTTCACCATCTCTTTAGTTTTCATTCAGACCAGCTTAATACTTAAAGATGTGTATCTTAAGATGAATGCATTTAAATTCTCTTTTTCTTGGTTTATATCAAAAACAGAACGTTATCACATCTGAACCTTAGTGACCTTTCTGTGTGACGTTTTGTTCCTCCTTGTCCTTGTCTGCCTTTGTCTATTCCTTGAAGCTATGAATTTAACACTTGAAAACAAGAAGTTTAAGACTATAGATCCACGTATATTTTTTATTAAAAACTGACCATTTCTCTTCTCTTTTCTTTTTACAGATTAAAAGAATAAAACCCCAAAGGCAACAAAATGATATTTTCATGAGTTTTACAGAACACAGCGCATGTGAGTGTAGGTAAGAAACCCCAAACTCACACCGAAACACTCACACACACAAAGTGAATGTTATACTAACCGCTGTAAGTTGGTGTGGCAGAGCAGAGGTCGACCAAACACGTCATGTAAAGTTATTGTCTTGTCTGTTTGCCTCTGACACATTCAACAGATGTGTATCAGGTGGATTCATATCTTATCTTTGCTTCTTTTTACTTCACTGGTCTTAAAAAGACCTGCGCGGGTTCAAATACATCACAGCAAACATCCTCCATATTGCTTTAGTTTATCCTCATTCCATCGCATTTCTTAAGCGAAGGAGATACATTTGTGTGTGAATACAGTGCTACCAGATCCTTTGTTTTCCCTCAGTGACATGTAGAGGTCACTCCTGGAACTACATAGGTGTGATAGCTTTAGTTATTGATCTCCAAGATAAGTACTGTGTGTCCTTTTTGTGGCCTCCAGTCATATTAAGGTGACTTCTTCTGGTCTGACTCACGGTACTATAATGATTCAAACATTTTATCGATCAGTTTGTTATTCTGTGTTTTGTTTTGATAGGCAGCTAATATAATCTGTTAAAGCCCTGTTGTAAAAAAAAGTGCTACAATTTAATATGGAATTAGTGGCGTGTTCCTCGTGTGCTGGCCTTTAAGCTCAACCTCCACATCAGAATTGGATGATTCCCAGATGGGGAAACAAGGAAAAAAGTAGATATTTCATCTTGATGACGTCACTATCCAGGGACAATCATTAACAAACACGTCACGTTCTACGTGGCGGTAGCTGTGACGGTGTGATGCATCACTTCCTGATGTCTGGTTTATCCGATCGTTGCGGTGGCTGTGTGACATGAAAAAGTAAAATGTGACTGAGCAATCGGACACAGGACATGTATCATCATCCCACGTTTAAGGGAAATCTTAAAAGCAAACAAACAGTGAAAGGATTATTGGCCGAGGATCAAGGTTTCTCTTTTCTGAGTTATATCTGAAGCATGTCTGTGGTTTGGTGCAGTGAGGCTGCAGCAGACTGTCTGGAGAGCCGTTGGCTGTAAAGTAATGTCACTGAACTTACTGCTGCCTGTGATGACACAATGCTTCCCTGTAAAGTCATTTGGGTGTAGCTATAAACTTTTAGAGCACTTACATACAGTTTTAGAGGTTGTGATCAATCTATTTTGTAGTTCAAAGGTGTTTAACTTCACTGTATTGTTTTAGGAATGGTATTCAGACATTAAGTGTAATTAACAGACATAAGTCACTGCCAAAATGTCCTGTGAGTCCCTCCTTCATAGGAAAGAACTTTGAATCCAGTGTGGGAATGGAGAAACTCTGCCCCTACAATGAAAACCACTATGTTTTATTTATTTAACCTTTATTTAAACAGATAAAATACATTGAGATAAAAGCGCTTTTGCGATGGCCATAAGGCAGCAAAGTCAAATGTCGAGTGCACGCCAGTTTCACACAAACAATAAAACAAAGACAAAACAACGCACTACGGAGTAAAAACTTAAGTCAACACAAGAGGCTAAATAGACGCAGATAGTGTTTGATACATGTAAACAAAAAGGCAACACCAAAATTGTTTTTGCACGGTGGCAAGAACAGTTTGTGATTTAAGCGTCTGATAACTTTTGTTTAAAAGTGGCTAGCGAGATGACCGACTCTAGATTGAGACAAGTCTGCAGATCATTCCAAGACCAAGGCCATTTATAAAATAGATGGCTTTTTCCAGATTGATTTCATGGAAATGTAACGATTATACTTTTAACCATGTATATTTGAGTTCTGGTTGTAGTGCAACAGGAACAGAAATCTAATTGAACAACCCTTAAAGGGTCATTTTGCGTTGAGTACTTTTGTTCAAATCTTTTTACTAAAGTATCATTTAATTCAGTACTTTTGCTAGTAATTGTAATACTTTTACATTGTGGTATTGCTACTTTTACTTATGTAGCACGTACATCTGCCAAAAGGTTACAGTCAGCTTTAGAGGACATTCATACATATGCACACATACATTCATGCTTTATTCAGCGTTTTCATGTGGACTAACTGTACCCGAATTTCAAATAGAAAGTTGGCTGTGTGTCCATGACCTTTTTTAGTGAAACACAGTTTCCTAACATTTTTTGGCCAACAGTTCTCTCCAGAGAGTATGCCAGGAGATTTATTGCTCCACGTTCTGTTATCGCAAGTTTCGTCACATGGACGAGAAGTGAAACAAACCTGCCAGCCTGCTGTTATGGGCCCATTTGTATGAGCGTGTCTCCATCAGTGAACATGCCCGAATTGCGTGCGCAGCATTATTTCCCAACAAATCTGCTTGATTTACTGAGTGATTGAAAGTGAAAGTTTTATAACAGTTCCTAGTATAGGACGGTGACATAACACAAATTCAAAAAAATATGATGCAAGTCCACCCGTGGTGATAATGAGCCTCAGGTATCTGATGATCTTGATAAGTATCTGTTTACTGGGAAACAACAGAGCGCTGTGATCTAATGTCATGTTGTTTTCTTCCTGCCTTTCAGGTTAAAGAAAGAAGCGAAAGACGTGAGAGAAAAGTGAGTACAGCGCTCTTTCTGCATGGTGATTGTTTTTTTTTTTTTTCAGGGGGAAACAATGGGGATTTGAGATTTGATCTTTTTTTCTTGTTTCGCCCTGCCAACAAACTCTCACTTTGAATCGTCTGCAGCTCCCGGCCCTCCGGACAATCTCCTCTATACTCTTTCTCTCTTAACTAATCGCTCTGTTTTTTCTCACTCCTCAATTCCCCATATTCTTGCACTTTCTCACACTCAAACACTCCACAACGATTACATTTCATTAAAAGACAAGCTAAAGACAAGCTACTACTTGATGTCATGCTCAGATTAGCATGCAGCTCTCAGGTGATAAACACGGGGAATACCAGCTAAATCCATTCAGGTGAATGAATGACACTTGATGAGGGCATTGCCCTCTCTATTCCTGTCCTTTACACCTGCCCTCCCTTTTCTATCTCATCTTTACATTCCTCTCATCTCTTCTTTACTGTTTACATCCCACTTAACTCCTGTTACTCCGGTGACTGGTTGCTCTGATACAGATAACAGTGTTTTTGAAGATCGGTTAAACTTTTCTGTTTATGGTTCTTTGCTTGAGTGTCAGTGTTCAAAGGGTCATTTAAAGTCTTTAATCCTCCCTCTGCGAACAGTTGTTAATATCTCTCTGTTGCAGTTGGGGGGGTTTGCTGCTTGTATTTTGATTTTATGTCAGGTCATCTGTCATATAGATAAGAGCTAGTTTTGAGACCTCCTCTTTAACCTTGTCTTCACGTGCGTCTACACAGTGACGGTCTTACGGTCGTTCAACTTTCGTTTTGGACGCTTTTCATACATTCATGTTTAATTTGAACGTCGTCCGCTGACCTCTCAACAGTGACAGGTCTCTGGAGGTCTTCCTGCTGTGGTTGTGTAACTGTCAACATCCACAGGGGAAACTGGACTTAACGTAAAAGAGGAAATTCTCGCATTTACAAGAGATTCATCCTCTCCAAATTGGACTTTGTCATATTTGTCATCAAGTCCCAGCTAGGTCTGAACAAGCACCATTTGATGGATTGTCATGGAATTTGAAAAACACAGTCTGATCCCAGCATATAGCTCCGTCATTGGGGCAAAATGTCCTTGGTTTATGACTAAATACATGCAAAACTAATGACACTCCCATCAGCCTCAGCTGCACTATGTGTTTTGATTCTAATACATGCTAACATGCTAACAGGCTAAACTAAGATGGTGAACATGGTGAATATTATAAATGCTAAAAATCAACATCCATGCTGAAATTAGCATATAGTTCAAAGCACCTCTCAGCCAAAGTACAGCCTCACTGACTCTAAACCTTTTTTTTCTTTTTACTTGTTATCTGGTAGCGGGCTCTACTTTCCTGCATCAAATCTGAAATGTAAATCCAACATTTCAACAAAGTGAGCCAATTACTCCCACAACCTGTGCAGCAAGGTCCGTTTATGTTCCAGAAGAAGACGTCCAAGTGGCAAAATTCTATGTGGCAATATTAGATTTAAACATGACCTTTTCCTCAGGGTAACCTGTCATCATTGCGATCATGAAAATACATTTAAAGACCCAACCTGCATCTGGATAATATGTAAAAAAAAAAAAAGAAAAACGGGAGTGTCACTCCTGCTGAGGTCAGAATTTGGTTCGAGGTCTGACTCGATGACGTGTTGAGCACATATTCCAGAACGAGCCACTCCTGCTCCCCAGCTTGGGCCAGAAACTAATCACTGTGTGCTAAAAAGAGTTTTTTTCAACCAATACAGTTTTTCTGCTTTAAATAAAGTCAGTATGATGCACCGTATATACAGTTGCCATCAATGTCCACAGAGACTTTTTGTTTTGCTATTCTATTTGAGTATTAAAAAAGTTTTCTGTGTAGTTGTTATCATATGACACAGCAAAAAGCTTATACAACCCAGCTTGTCTTTGAACAAGCATCCTGATATTTTAATCCAGCCTGCACCTGTGAAACTGCAGGTGTATGCTTGACAGGCTTGTTCTCTTTGTGCTCTTGTCTGAAAAAAGTTGAATCACTCATAAAGAGTTGACCCAGATAGCTTGAAAGATGCAGTTTTTGTGAAGTCCAAGTTCATTGTCCTCTGGGAAATTTCAGAACAGCCAACCCAGCCAAACCTCAAATTATTAAACTCAGACTGCAAAGCCATTGAACAGATTTTTTTATTCAAGATGTATGGACAATAAAGCAGTTTATATCAGGGAAAATTTGATATTCATCACATTGAAAAACTGCATGATGTGTGGAAACCCCCTATAGTAATCTTCAACACTGTGGGTGTGTCTTTAAACCCGACAACCAACAAATCAGGACACACTTTTGTAGTTGCTTCTTCATTTAAAAAGAACATTTTAAGTTAATTTAAACAGCTCAACAAAAAAGTGGTGTTTTTTTTTGTTGCAATCTTTGAATTCAAGATCACCCCTCACTGAAAAACCATTTAGACATATCACATAAACTCGTGAACACTGCCTGACGCCTTTCTCATAACATGATGATATTAGTTATCGTCCCAAACAGGCCAGACACTACAAAATAATCTAATTAACAATATCCTTATTTGAATGACTGATAGTTTGGCTCTTTGATGTAAAGAAATGATAAAAAAAGATTTATGTTTATCAGTGTTGGTTGTCAGTTTAGGCCTTTTAAAACGTATCCGCCCATCTCTCCTCAGTCTCTCAGGTATCACTCTGCGTTGTTGTCCTCTTTTTCTCTTGCAGAAAATCCCGGAAAGGCAAGGGCAAAGGCCTAAAGAGAAAACGAAAGAAAAACCGCGACAAAACAGTTCACGATGCGTACGTCAGCTCCGCCTTCTCCACCTACCTGCATCTGAGTATTGCGCTTCTCATAATTAAGTTAATTTGGGAGGAGCTTATTTGTTAGCCACATCAACTAGCATGTCGCTTCTGTGTGTCGTCCTAACTTTGTCTCGTCAGTCATGTTCCACATACTCAGAATAGCTGCCCAGTTTGCTAACGATGTTTAGCTAGCGTAGCTTTTAGCAAAACTTAACATAACAGCCATAACCAGGGAAGTACAGCAAACTTGCCAGTTATACCCCAGATCACAAGAAGCGAACCATGACCCATCTCCGCCCGTCAAAATACCCGTCTAATCTCGCCGCAACCCTCACCAGCTCCCTGTCTGAAGAATATAACTCTGTACGAGTGAGACTGGGACCTTGGTTGGGATGAGATACGGCGGCGTATCATGAAAAACAGTAGAAACTTTGAGTTGCTCCTAACATCTTGTCAGATACCAAGTGTTTTTGATTGATAATAGACACGTTTAGACAACGTGAAATGAGCATATCAGCTGTTAGCTGTAACTTGAACCTTCTACTGAAACAACACAGCCACACCAGCATGGCCACGCAGACCGGTTCATACTGTATCTGTGCTGGCATCAGGATTCTAATCACGGCGCTGTGTTCAGTGTTGAGTCTGTGCCGCTTTGCTTTGTCTCGCACCCGTCTCCTTACCACTCTTTGTTCTTTTCATCTTTACAAACAGGTTTTGCCATCCTGTGCATAATGCTGGTACTTTTTATGTAATGTAAAGATATGAGTGATGGCTATCTATTGTCTTTTTTTATTTTTTGCTAAGGGGGATGTGTAAACAAATTGTTTAGCAAGTGCTGTTTTGTTTCTTTGCCTGCTTTTGTCTTTTGAAACTTAACAAGAGCACCCATATTTTTTTCAACAATAATATAAAAATGACCTCATGTTTCTTCAGTGCTCATACTGTGAAAGAATACATGTCTGTGTGTTAATTTGCAATTTGTACATTGAGATGTATCTGAGCCTTCATCTGTCAATTTTACGCCTCTGTTCTGAATCTAATGTCCCTCTGTGGGAAGCATAGTATGCAGTTTTCATTCAATAAAATGAAATGTTTCTTAATGGAGCACCAAGCAGACCCTTGAGTCTTCTTTATCAAGAGTTTTCCATTTTTAAGAGTGAGAGCGAGGTCATTGACCCGCAGTTCAAAGCCAATATGTGTTGTTTTGTGGTGCATGAAACAGTCCAGAGCTTTGCTCACTGCATGTATATCACATACAAGGCATTTGTGAGCGGTCCAATCAATGGGGGAGGGTTTAGGGGGCGTGAGGGAGGGTCATTTTACTGCTTGAGTATTTGCCTGCTCTGTGGGAACCTGTGTGCAATACTACCCAACTGTCACATGCAGTACAACTTGTCAGGCCATGGCTCGGAAGAGCAAACCGGAGCATACGAAAGGGTTGACCTAAGGGTGACCTTTCATATGGGTGGTAATGGTACACTGTGATAATCATTCTCTCTCTCCCTCCCACCCATCTTGGTCTGTCTCTTTCTGTCCAGTGTTTGTGAGCCATGCTGTGATCACTGCTCCGAGAGGAGAAAACGTTTGTTCGTGCAGGATCCCGCAACCTGCCGGTGCTCCTGCAAGCACACAGATGAATACTGTAAAGAACGCCAGCTAGAGCTCAACGAGAGGACCTGCAAGTAAGTTCTGTCAGATAATGGAGCCAAAGGGAAACTGTGACTGTACCAGAAGTCTGAAGTCCTCATTAAAAACAACATGGTCAAAGCCCGAACAGGGCGGTGGATTGGTCAAACAGTAACCGATCTGTCACCCAGGGGAACTGCTGTTTGTTCCCTGTGCAAAAACGAGAAGTCAACGTTGATTTATTTGTCATGTATTTTGCGTACTTCAGTAACGGCACTTCTGCAGTTATTTAAACCTAAACTATGATCTTTTCCGAAACCTCATATCATACAAATCGTTGTATGAGGATAAGTTGACCTTGTCATACATCTTCAGTCTATCTAGAATACTTATAATTGTCCAAAATAAGAGGCAGTTTAAATATTTGAATATTATAAAAAATAATAACACTCTGCAGCCCCCCTTAGCTCTAGGAAGCTTTATAGTGTCCTTTAACTCATTGTTTTAGTTTAACTGTCCTCATTTTTAACGATTAGTGTGACTCATAAGGCTCTTATCGGTGTCGTTCACGCTCTGTTAAACACACTTTAGGCCACCTGCCCAGCACCAAATGCACTTCTAAGTTAGCAACTAGCTGCTGAACATAGTGGAACATTAAGCAGCTAAAGAGCCAGACATTGAGCCACTCTCGGGTGTTGGTGGAGACCAAAAAAGGAGCAAAAAGGGGGTTGGGCAAAGACGATTCCAAATAAATGCCAATGTTGGTCCATGTCTGCTGGTTGATATTTGGTCAACTGATGCTAACACGTTCACCATATCAACCTTGAAAGTTGATAATATATCAGTGTTGTGTTCACTGCATATTTATACTGCCCCCAGGTGGCCAGAAAACAAATTGCAGAGATTTGTTATCCATGTAAACAAGCTAGCGCAATACTGTAGCAGCTAGGATGAATGTGACATCGTGACTTTCGCTATATATTTATGTGTGTATGCTTTCTACAACTTTTTTATAATGTTCTGATAACTGTTTATTCTTTCCCTCTTGTTTAGATGTGACAAGCCAAGGAGATGAGAGAGGTGGCAGCACCAGATGTACAAGATGAAGGAATATTCTAGATATTTCACAGCACAGCACTTTGACCTTTGAACCGTAAGCTCTTCTTTTCTGTGGAAAGCATTCCCCTTGGACTGTCTGAGAGAGGACAATACGAAAGACTGAACTGAAGTTTCCTCCCACTGTATATCTGTGTGTATATAGACCATGATAAAAGTAAAAAAAGAGTACAGAATTGTTATGCTGCTACAAAAACAAATAACTAAACCCATCATTTGACAAAAAAAGCAAATAGCCGCCATGTGGTTTTGCATTCTAACAGGCTTGTGATGCAGGTGTAGTCTTGTTGTCAATTCATTGTATGCAATTACTTCACTGGATATGAGTCTCTACTTTGGTTGTGTGTCAATGATAAAATTGCAAACCTTCTCAATCTAAGATATATATTTAACTGCTTAAACGGCGGGTGAGGCTGAAGCGGACATGGGAGCGCACTCAATGGATGGATTCTCATTGTGGTCGATTTCTACTTTTTGCTTTTGGAGTATAACAGCAGGACAACAGGGACAGCTGAATCTGTCTTAACAGGATATGCAGGACTGACATGGACTACTAACACAATGTCACCATTGTGATCAGCCTGCAGGAAAAGAGACTCTGGAGTGCCATATACTTTTAAAGGGATACTGGTTGTCAATATAGCATGTACTGTTTTGCTATGTCCTTCATGAAAACCACTGAAAATATCCTATACTGTAGTTTGATTCCATTTGAAAAAACTGTGCCTCACAAAATGTACTGAGAAATCTTTCGAGTGCTTTTTAAATTATTTTTTGTTGCCTTTTTTTTCAGGAGAGGGGATTGTCAAAGAGTTGTTGAACTCAATACATAACTCATTGATTACATATCTTCTTCTCTGAGCTTGTACATACTTAATATCCCTTTATGCCATAGTCCATTCTAGATAATTTATAATGTTATAGAGTATTTTTCAGTATTCAGTCTTCTACCCATATTTAATTTGGTCTATTTATATATGCAGTGTTATGTACCTGTGGCTGTCCTATCTCCCCACCATGTGTAAGGTCACTGATGGCTACTCTCAGCATGGAACCTCTCTGTGCTTTTCTATGAAACCAACATAAAAAACAAGTCAAAAAATGATTTGTTAACATTCCCTTAATGGATCATTTGTACTAGTGTACTGGTGACATCTCCTCTGGATTTTTCAACCCCTCTTATCTAAGAGTGTGGGTGCTGTGTAGGATTTTAACATGCTGTGTGTTTGTGAACGTGTGTGTGTATGAGGGGGTATTCACGTGCATTTGCCCATGCACACATCTGTGTGGAGGTGTTAGTAGGTTGTATTTAAGTATTTAAGTAAGTAGCGGACCTTTGTTTTGTCCGTCCTGCAAGATGCAAATACGAATAAACTATTGCTAGCAGCTCAACATACACTACCACAACAACACCACCGTTTTAAATTTGAATAACAATCTGCTTCCTTTCTGCCATCAGTCCCATCATTATTAGTTCTCTTTGTCTCTCCTTCACTATTAACATGTTTTCTGTGTCTATGTAAAACAGTAAAGCATATTTATTTTCAAATTATATTGTTTTTATATAAAATAAGGAAAAGGTTGCTGTGTTGTGAATGCTGTGTTTTCAAGAGGTTTAACAAGGCAACATGAGTTTTCCATGTTTTTGTGTAGCAAGCTGATACTCACACATTGAAAAAGAATCCCTGCAGAATGTAATCTGAAAGAAAACAGAACAGAGAAATAAGAAATTCCTGCACGCTTTTCATGACAGACAGACAGATATTAAGCCTTATGAATAAAATGGCACTTTGAAGCAGTGTGCAGTAATTTCATCTGTTAAATCTAACTGTAGTCAACAATTTAGGAGCGCTGGAGGAAACAACAACATTTATCAAAGGAAAAGTGGACTATAACAGTTTAGGCTTTTGGTTTTGGTAATAAGGAAAATGCATGAAAACAAACAAATAATTTATGTTTTCATTAGATTCAAACCAAATGTTTTCCTGCACGGTTATGGGCAGAAGCACCTGTGATTTGCTACCCATTGGAAGGCTTGATTTTCAAAGAAAGAGTTAATTTTAGATAAGCCTTAAGATCAAGTTTAGAACAGTTAGTCTATTCTTCATGTAATTGATAGTTGTTCTCAAGTAATTCCTTGGCATGGTTAAAGTTAGGGTAAGAATATGGTTGGGACCATCTCTGCGTAATCCTAAGGTAACATTGGCTTTAAGTAGCATTACATTACCAACATCTGCACTGATATAAATAACGCAACTCCCTCATTCATTTCAATGAATCGACGCAGCAAACTCATCATTGTGTCATCATTAGACTTCAGAGCAACTGATGTAGTATAAAAAGTAAAAATGTCCACCTGGGTGTAGGAGGGGAGGATGGATGGATCAATGGAAGGATCAATGGATGGTCAAACAAACACAGGACTTTCATCCAGGAGACTTCTGTTTGTGTCCTGTGTGAAACAAAGCCTTCATTGACTTACTTTAGCGTATATTTTTTTACGTCACTTACATTACATTACAGTCATATAGCAGACGCTTTTATCCAAAGCGACTCACAATCAGTAGCTCAAAGCTTATATTACACATCATTACATATCATTCACCCATTCACACACTGATGACAGGGCTACCATGCAAGGTGCCAGCTGCCCATCAGACTCTAACTAACATTCATACAACATCCATGACAAAGCCTTCGGGAGAAACTTGGGGTTAAGTGTCTTGCCCAAGGACACATCGACTGCCAAAGCCGGGTATCGAACCACCGATCCTCTGAATGGAGAACTACCTTGCTCTCCACTGCGCCACAGCCGCACTTATCTAGCCTTCTTAACTCCAGTTAAGTAACAACCGTACTTTTTTACTTAAACGTCCCCAACAACAATCTTTTTCCTTAACATAATCAAGAAATGTTGTTGCCGAAACCTGACCAAGTACTTTTGATTCTTAAGTTAACCTAAAAACTAAACAAACCCACGTTGAAAGTTTAATTGCAAACGGCCGCTGACTTAGCGTTGGTATTAGACGAGTTAGGAGTGCGAAACGTGTTGCAACTGATGCAGAGGACTCCAGCAAAAGAGTTGATCGTGGCTCAAGGTTTGCTGCAACAAAATGTGGCAACATCTGGGAAAACATGTGTTTGGCAACCAAATACATGCAATCCCATATTTCTAGTAAACTACTTTGTGCCATGAAAAAGGTGCTTCTATGATCAGTACTTTCTAGATTGAGTGATCCATTTTACAATGTCTTTTTGAGATGGTGAGTCATTGTGAAAGTGGCCATCAGCTAAAATACAACCGTGCGAGGCAAATGAGAGGATATTAAATTGCATCAAGAAACAATGGAACTTGCCTTGTATGCGTGTATGGTTTAAATGTAGCATTGGGTTACCAGCTCTATTGGTCGTTTTCCACGTTTTTCCTGGAATCCACGAACCTTGTTTCCAATTTTGGTACATTGGCAGTAACGCCTGCCACTTTACGAGATTTTTGTTCCCAAAGTCCCTTTTTTTCTTGGCGAAGAAATTTTAACTTTTTGGACGTGTAGTTAGAACTTCAACACTTTCTGCATGTATTGGACGACAAAATTGATACCTGTAACCTCCTTTTGGAAAAAGACTCTGCTTTACCAGATTATCATGTCACCTGTTCCTCATCTGGGAAAACAAAGAGCAGTTTTAGCTAACAGGGCATGGGATTAGTGACTTTTTTCGGTGACACTGCATCAGTAGCTGAGCTCTTGGCCCCTGGACCAAATCTAACCCTTATGAATGTAGATTAAGTGGAGATTTTTGGATCTTTGGCCATGTTTGTTTTGAAACTCGCTCCCTCTTATCCCCATTGCTTGCTGCTTCCCGCTGGATTAGCTCCTGCATGGCGCTAATGGTCTGCTGTGCTCTCCCTGACTCATGCTCTTTATGTGCATACCTAAATATAAAGCACACCATATAATCCCTGTAAATTGTGGGGCCCCTTTCACTGGACGAAACACCCCGAAGAATGTCATAAACCGTCTAATCTGTTATTTACCAGGAATCCAGAACGCAGCTAGCAAAGCTAGCAGCCCATCTAGTCCGTTAGCTAAACTGAGTTGATTTAACATCAGTTTGGATGGTTTAGGATGTTGACATGTAAAAAGCATCAAAGAGAGGGTGATTACTTATTGTTTATTGAGTGTGATGTCACCAAAGAAGCATATTTATTTTGAAAAAGAGGCGTTAAGACATACAATATATCATTTTAGTTCATTAACGGTTAAAGGGAATCAAACAGCAACCCACTTTGTTCAAAAGAAAACCCCTGAATGAACTTTCCCTTTACAACCGTTAACAGGGTTGTTAGTTCTGTATAAACATACAATGTTATTCTTCAAGCCCACAAGAACAGTGGTATTATTTGAAACTAAGAAGTACATTAATACTTACACTATGTAACCTTTAAAACATATTCTGACCCTTTCCGAGAGAAAAATAAATCCTTCATCGTGCATATCAGAGATTGAATCACCAGTGACAAGCAGTATGTCGACTTGGTGTGTGTGTGTTTGTGCATGTAAAGGCTACTTCCCTTTCCTTTCAATTGCAAAGTCTTATCACACCTACTTGACTCCCATTTAGACGTTGTTACGCGTGGTAGGTTATAAAGAGAATAGGGTGGGAGAGCATGATTCAGGATTCATCAAAGCCTCTGTTCTTATCTGGGTAAAGTTGAATTGCATAGAGTTGAATGGATTCAGTCATATGCCGTTAGCCAATGATGCAACGCTGTGTCCAACAAGCAACTTTAAAACCACCAAAATAATTAGTTGTTTCAATTGTCTTTACTTTTTCTCAGAGATTTTGGACACAGCTAGTCATAAGATCAAGGAAACACAAATATATATCTTTTTCTTTTATGTGTTGCTCTATTGAGCACATCTCTTCGATAAGGATCTGTCTATGAAGGGGCTTTCAATGGGAATAAACGAATCAACAAACAAAATAAAGCCAGTGTTAGGCAAGCACAGACTCTTGCACAAAGAGCCCCATGGTCTGCTCTAATGCAGGATACTTATGGAAAGGTGCTAAAATAGCCATCTTTTAGAAAAGTTAAGACAGCAAAGAAGCATTAAATAGGCCTACAGACAAGAGTTTCTGTCTGATATTATCTGCAGAAAAGGTGTCTGCATTACATCAAGGAAGGATCAGATTGCCATGGTTGGACAATTCCCCGCCTGTCTTAAGCCCTAAAGAAAGCACATCCTCACACGCTGATTGGCCAAGAGGGTGAATGCACCAAACTGTTCTCAATTCCTAATTAGGAGCCAGTTCCGACACCATGTGCAACAGGTGATCCGAATAACCCTGCAATGATCTCAAAAGAATTGGGACATATATATAAAATGAATTGGGAAAAGGGAAATGACAGTGAAGAATAATGGAGGACTGCTACAACATAACTGGGCTGTAATGCTTCTGTGTGTCTTCTTAATTTGTTCGGTCTTGGGTCTCTTTATCAGCTGACAGAGCAAGCTAGGCGTTGTCATATTTTCTTCCTGATTCGTTTTTTGGTTGATTAACAACAGCTGGAGCACGTTGTTTTGTTTTTCTCGAAGAGTAGCCTGTTTTTCTTTCCCACCCTGTCAAACATCTGCACATTCTTCAGACTATTTTGTCTGAATGGACAACATTGCTATTGTGAAAGCATGATTTGTTAACTGCTCTGCAGTGAAAAAGATTCAAATCCAAACACTATTTCTGCATCACATTTGCATAACACGTGTCATGTGTATAACACACTTTGAGAACTACTGCACTACAATAAATTATTTAATATATTGTTAATTTCATAAATACAATAAAATAATAATAGAAAGAAATATAAAATAAACATTAAATCATGAAAAAAAGACTATGTAAGTGTTTTTCCATTACTTGCACAATTTAATTTTTTTTTTTTTATGATGTAATGTTAAAATCCAGAAAATAGAATTGTTGCAATGTCTCTCTAGTTGAGAAATGTTATTCTAATTTCAGGTCTGAGCAGTCACAGGATAAGATCAGATTTGTAATTATTGTAAGCAGAAGGAGGAAGATAAAAAGTAGAACAATGGAAGCAGGTGTAATTAAACTGGAGGCAGGCGACGTGCGCCCAGGCAGGTAAACTACTCCCCCACTGCTGACGTGTAAAACCCATAGAAACTACGACTCGACAAAAACAGTCAGGCGTGATATGTGCTCACTCACACGTACTGAGTCTTAAAGGCTTCCCATCTATATTTACCCACGTTTATGACCGATTGTGACACTGAAAAATATTCTCATGAGTCATTAGGCAGGTAACCAGGGAGGGAGGGGGGGAATGAGAATAAGACTGAAATCAGTATAAAGAGGGATCAGTGGAGCGTGGTGGAAAGGAGACTAATTGAGCTGAAGGGGGAGAATTAAAGAGGATAAAAATCGGATGGAGGGGAGCGTGATTGAGAAGGAATAAGGTGGAGAGCTGAGGTGAAACATGCAGGGAGAACCTGATATGAGGACGTAATATTTTTGTCCTGTCCCATTAACAACTGCTGTAAAACTCAATGCAGAAGTAAACTGTTTATGAACAGATCTGCTGTGAAACATTTCTGTAGCACATAGCCGGCTGTTCAATTGCAGTTTTGCCGGCCTGGCTCCACCCACTCACCCCTCACATGGGTGTAGTCCAGTTTACACTCATTACCACAGCATTACAATTCACATCTGAGAATGTGCTTGTGTTTGTTTGTCTTTATGTGTGCATGTATTTGCAAATGGCAAAGATTATTGATCTGTTCGACACCATAAAAGTTTTTTTTTTTTTTAAATATGTTCCCCTGTTTTTCTTTGTGGCCTATATTCAAGTCTTCCTTTAAACCTCAGTGCAAAGTACAAATCTGTGCACCTCTAAGCTCACTAATTAACACCCTATATCTTGTTTAATCCGTACAAAAAACAAAGTGTAAAAACAACATGGGGTTACATGCCATTCTCTGTTTGGCCACATGCAGTGAATAAATCTTCTCAAGATGACTCAGGAACCCTAAGCGTATTTCCCATAATGTCACTATTAATTTAAGGTTTTTGGAACACAGAACAGTTTGTGATATTTAATCAATCCCCTTATAGAAATGCTCTTTGCACCCTGCGTCTGCTCAGAGAGGTTCTTTTGATCAGGAACAATCGTGTCTTGTTAAAAAAACACTGCAAGGCACTGACTGAGTGTGTTTGAACCCAAATTATGTGATTTGTAACACACTCATCAGCTGTTTTGTAAAGTAAATTGAGGGCATTGAAGTTTGAAATACTTTTGCTGTTTATCTGCGTCATCTGCAAGTGAGGAAGTGGTGTGAACTAGGGGAATTACTGCAGATCAGGCAGAAAATGAGCTGGATTTGTGCTGTTTTCTTTTGTATTGGACAGGCCCGGCCTTGTTAGAGAATCCAAAAGGGCTCGGTATTAAAAACAATTGGCAGAGCTAAACCTTTCCTGATCAACCACAAATTACTCAAATCACAGTTGTGGAAGCTGGAAGTTGGAAAAACCATGAAACGTAAGGATTAAGTTGAAGATCAACACTGTCTTACTCTTTCTTTCACCCAAAATAAAACCAATGATTTAAGGGCCATGGATGCCGGCAAATGAGGAGCTTTTTCTGAGGGTGGATAAAAGAATGTTCTCATAGTGAAACTATGAGTTGTATAATCCCAAAGTCCAAAAGGGATTTTGGACTGCATCTCTGTGCATGTGGGTGCATGCAAGTTATTGTTAGGCTTCCTATCAGTCTTACTCAGTGTGAATTTGATATGTAGCAAAAGGCCTTTTAGAGACCAATAATCAGGAACCTATATATGAAAACTGTCACCCATCATCTTCTATGTGTCTAATATCAGATATTTTTTTCCTTTGACTATAAAGTTTAGCAATTTTTAGCTAAATTTGTATTTTGTAAATGTAGCCACTGCATATTGAAAAAATTGTATATTTGTATGTTAATATATAAGATGTTATTTTACATCTTTGGAAAACCTTAAAAATAAGCAGCCCATACATCTAACTTTTCCATTGCCTTTTAGGACCAATTTCTCATTTCTGAAGAAGTATGAAGATGACTCTACTATAAATAACAATTTGCTTGACTTTGTTTTGAAAAAGAAAATGCACATACGCAGCCATTTATAAATACACGCCAGTTCTAAACTGCAGACTCCTCCACAATGTAAACATTTTGCTCTTTCTCCCGCATATACTGTAAATCTAACATCAGCTCCCACCATAACATTTGACCCATGCGCCGACTCCTTCACAAGGTGCTTTATAGAAACATAGAAGTGATAAATGATGTGATGTTTATCTCTTATCTTTCATCTAGATTGCCTTCTCACCAATTTACCGTGCCATCTGTTTTAAAGGTAACTCTTAAGAGAGGTTACATCTCCCAGATTTTCTGTTGTGTGTGACAGTGTTGTCTTGTGATACCAGACTTTGAAACTGCCACGTCACAAGAGTTGAGCTTTAGCTGCAGTCATTTGGTCAAAGTTGATGCCTTCTCTTTGTAAACCTCTCCCTCCTCTTATGCCTGCTATTTTTATCCCATTTCTTGCTCTTTCTCTCAGTCCTCTATGACTATGACTCTCAATTTCACTCCCTCGGGGCAGAAGCAGAGATCCTTTTTTGTCTTCTTTGACCACAACAAACTTTGACCAGAACATTTTGTTGGCATCAGCTGCCCAAGACAATAAACATGCTGGGCAGTGTCTCCTTGACTTTTCCCATGATGAACCAAACTCCTGGGCCTCTCACATACTGCTCTTACTGGATGACAGTTCACGGATGGTTCACTATAGTGGTATATAGTTCACTGGTGGGTTAACACAGTGTTTCCCAACCTAAATACTGGTACAGGCTACTTCTGCATTTGCCAAAGTACATGGACAGACTGTGGAGTAGCTCAGCTAATTTGTAAAAGATCTAAAATAAAACATGTTTTTTGTGTTGATAGAAAAAGTGGTGCTGAACCAAAAGTCATTTATAAACACAGCTAAGTGAAAAAACTGTTAAAATACTTTGCATAATGTCATGGATCAAAGGTGGAAATAGTTAGCAAGAAGCATAAAAGAAAACATCTGAAAGCTAATAATAATTTAACAGTTGGAATAGTTAGCTAACAGTAGGCTAATGAATAAATGGTTGAATAGTTGGCTAAAAGTAACGGATAAACAGTTAGCAAGCAATGATTTAGAAACACTTGAAACAGATAGCTAAAAGTAAAGGATTATTGGTTGAATTAGTTTTGTTATCTAACAATAATTTGTTAACAGTTAAAATAGTTAGGTAAAACAAATAGATTAGTTAAAATAGTTAGCTTAAAGTAACGAATAAAAGGTTAGCTAATTTCCGTTAGCTAACAATTATTTATAAACAGTTGAAATAACCGTAACAGATAGGCAGTTGAAAAAGTTAGCAAGTGTACTCCAAAGTTGACCAAACAGACCTAATCAATCCAAATATGTTGTGACAATATTGACTCCTATGTGTAAACCTAAATGACATTTACTTTATAATCAACTGAGATTAATACACCTTGAATGTGACAAATGGCTCATCTAATGACCTCAAGTAATGACCACAAAATCATAAACCTTAACAATCATAAATTCAGAGACACACTTTTATTTATTTTTAATTAATCACATATTTGATCATATTTCTTGTGTCAAAATAAGTTTAAATGTACACAGAATAGTGAAAAAGAAGGTCTGTAACGTTATACATACAGACATAAAGGCATTAGCAACATTAAATGATCCATTAAGTCAGGTTGCCGCTTCAGGCAAGTGATCTACTGGTACACTAGGTATCCATGATAAATGGCTGCTTTTAAAAATGTGAGACACCATAATGTGTACAACAGCGAGAAGCCATGCCTCTCTGCCGTGCCTTATTGTTCCATCGTACACGCCGTCCAGTGGTGCAGCTAATTAGCCATGACTAATGGTTGGTAATGTGTAGAACACAGACACGGTGTCCAGGAGCAGTAGATATTTCCGAGAGATTAGCAGTTGGGGCCAGTTAAAGGTGAGATTAAGACATTCCCTGCATGTTCTCTGTGAAATAGGCCTATTTCCGACCACTTAAATAATTTACATGTGGTTACTTTTGCTTTGCTGAGGCTAGCCAATCTATCAAATTGCATGAAAGGGAAAGGGAAATGATGAGTTCAAGTTCATGTTGTCAAATATCTGGTAGAAATGAAAACATAGTCTAAAATTAAATGTAGCATTCTCATTAATGGTATCCAGTGACCCCAGTAATTTGTTTGTGTATTTGTGTTTAATTTTGTCATCCTGATTTTCCAAACTGTATTTTCTTTTCTGTATACACGACATCTATTGAACATAAAGAGGGATCCCTCCTCTGCGCTATCCTGAGGTATCTTTGTGCAGTTTTTCCTTATCTTAATAAGGGTCAAAGGATAGGTTGGATGTGCTCAGCTAAAGATTGGTTTGTCCTTGTTCCTATGTCCCCACAAAACCCAACAAACCACTGCTAATACCATACGTTTTTTATTACCACTTGTATCGAAATGCATTAAACAGAAAAAAACACCACAAGTGTCATGTTCAAACTCACAATTTAAAAACAACTCTGTAGTTTCTTTAAGACTCACGTAATATGTGACCTTGTCGCATTACGTCGTCATGTTGGAGTGATCGTACAGTATATTGCCTATACATTAGGGTAATAATCTAAAACCTTTAAGTGGATTAGGTGTAATCTTCTTACTGGGCCATATTTAAGGATTTTCACATACGTAGATTGATAGCTACTGCCAAATCCAGTCTAGCACCCCATCATTCAAACCGGCGCTAACTAGTGAAACTCACTGCTGCGCCAGAAGGCCCTCTGCTGCATCACAACATGAACTGCTGCCTGCATTACAGGGACCACCACTGCATGAGAGGCCCCAAAGCATAAACAGCGATATCACGGGTCCAGCTGCTGCGCTGCTTTCGCCATTTGAACTGCAGCATGCAACCAACTGTTACATCACAGGGCGGGAGTTTCTTGCATCCGAGAGTAAACTGTTGCATCACAGGAGTGGGATCGGTTTAACCCATGAGTAGACCTGCGTCACCAGTGAAATGCAAAATGAGTTCTGTTGCTCTGGTTACCTGCAGTTTAACAGCTCTAAATCAAACTTGGATTATGTTTGATACCTGTCATCCAATGAGAAAGTATTTTCTTGTAGCCTTGGTAGAGTTTAACTGATATCTATATAAGATCTATAGATATTTAGAGGATTTTAACCTGTGATGCTAGTCATGTAATGCTTGTTTTTGTTTTGTTTTTTACTCTTATAATGTCATCTATCCTCTTTGTTTGAATTGTTATTGCTTTTACTGTTTGTCTTTTCACTATGTAAAGTGCCTCTGAGTACACTTAAAGTGCCATAAAAATGAATTATAATATTATAATCACTATTATCTCTGTGCACACAGGTATGTTCATTGAGATAAAGAGTTGGTTGTGCAAATTCTCCAGTCAGGTGCCATTAAACCATTGCAGAAGAAGAGGGCATAACAAGATAGAGCAGCAGTCAAATTGTAAATGGATGAAGAAAAAAAAACGTAGAAAACTTTATGGAAATATAGTCTTCCTGTTTGTTTCCTCTCTTAATTTGAGGAAAGTTACAGTCTCCTCATCACTCCACAGATAATATGGTTTCTTCTGGTTGTCAAATCATAAAAGCCTTTGAGTTGTGTTTTAGGAGAGGAGCAATTGTGCTTTTCTATTTATGGTGCTTGAGAGAAAGATAGTGTTCTTGGTTTACAATGTTATGTTATATAACAGCAATGCTGTTTCATCACTGCATGATAAAGTTAGGTTACTGCTATTTCAGAAACATTAAGAGCATCAGATGTTTCAGCAAGCGCCCAAACTGGTTGTACCAATTATGACTTTCATCCGACAGTGGCAACCAAGGAAGTGGTTTGACGTTGTTATAGAGCCATAAAGTTCAGAGATGGAGGCAGTCGATGTGGTTGAATCGCTTTTTGAAAAAGTTTTGGAAAGCATGTTGTACTGTAATTTGGAGGACTTGTTGCTGCTGCTAACAGTGACTTGTCATGAAACCCTTGTCGTACAGTTTGTGGTGGCCCTACATTGTGAAAACCTGCTTGATTTGTCTGTCTGGCACAGTGAAACATATCCACTCTGCATTTCTGCAGCTCATCAGTGTGAGAAATATCCAAATAATACTGCAGATTTGACTGCTCCTATACTGCTGTATTTGCAGGCTTGCCAAAGATTGTCTGGCAGGCTCAACCTCAAGGACAGATAAGAGGACATGCCCTGAACACACACACACACACACACACACACACACACACACACACACACACACACACACACACACACACACACACACACTCACACAGGTTTCCAACACTAAATCAAATATTTATCAAATTCAGGGAAACGTTAGAAAGGAATGAAACATAGCCTCAAACATAAACTCCTACTGGAGAGTGTGTATAATCCATGGGATGTTCATTAAGAGTTCTCGATTCAATATGTCAGCTCCTCTTCATTTCAACCTAACGGTGTATACATGTATATGCTCTACCCTTGTGCAGTGGGGTGTACATACAAGGCATTTTCAGTGATAACAAGCTCCCATTAAGAATTCATGTCAGGTGCTGTGAATGTAACTGACCTGTCAACAATCAGGCGAGCCCTAATGGGATTTCACTTCCTGCAGTGTGTACACAGTCTGTATAAACAATGTTAAATCAAGTGGAGATGAAAGCCGGTAGACTTATCTTAACTCTTTCCATGCCGTGGAGATATTATATAAAAGTGAACAGTGAAGCAGATTTAATAAAGCAAGACTCCCTTCTGACTTCACCAAAAAGGAGGGATAAACACGAACTCATTGACATGTGTTCACCGCAGCAACACATTACACTCCTCTCTTTCCTCTGCCTACTATCTCCCCCCTCTCATATCTCCCGTTCCTCCCGCACTTCACTCCCTCCTCGGCTTGCCTGCCCCCGAAATGTATCTCATTTTAGCATCGGCTATCTGTAAGCCAAGAGCCGATGTCACCAGATCCGCCCCCAGTCCCGCAGAGTTCTTAGGAATGGCATGTGTTCCCAATTGGCAGCTTAACGTAGGCCCACCACACAGCTACAAACCAGGGGCTTTCTGGAGGCCAAGGTGGGTGAGCTACAGCTCTTGTAGTTTATAAAACCTACCATGAAGTAAAATGTGAGGCTAGGAACCCACAAGGAGACTCCACAAGGTTTCTGACACTATGAGAAGGGAATTGGTGCATCCAAGAAGCTGCTGTATAAAAACAGGTGCATGCATTCGTCTACAGTCTTGTGTTGGGCCGTTGGTATTGCTTTGGTTTTATTTGGCAACCCCTCTCTTTTACTCCTGCCCCACACCTCTGCACATAGATAATGTCAATGTTGCTTCTCGGGTTTCAGAGGAAAGTGGCACAGGGGGAGCCAGAAGTTTCTTGGCAGTGACGATAGCGTCAACTCTCCCAACCACGCCGGTCAGCCTCTGGTGCATTTGTACGAGTGAGTGTGTTCATGCCTATAATATATATTTTTAAGTGTGGACAGAAAACCCGCTGTGCATTTATGATTGTACGATGTTGAGCAATACCACTGTTTGCATATGCACACATTTTCACAAAAGGGGCTAGATTTAAAAACAGAAAGAAACATACAGAATTTATAGCTTTGGCTCCGTGAGAGTGTGCCGCAGAATGTCACTGGGAGTGGCGACATTACGAGGGAATATACAGTAAAAGGTCAAGGTGAACATTCAGACAAGAGCAGGAACATGAAATTGAATCATCACCATTACTCTGGTTCATTTTTTCTTCCTTTTTCTCTCAATGATAAACGAAAAACTCATTCTTATTTTTTTTGTCCGAGTCACTGCAAGGACTTCTCTGTTTTTCTTTTTTGTTTCTTCTTTTTTTTGTCCTGTCATTGTCTGCTTTTTGCTCTGTTCCTTATCTGGCTCCACCCCACTTGCACTTAAGCAATAATTCAATTTCCCCATCCTTCTCTTGCCCTCTGCATTTACTCTCCTCCACGCGCTCTCCATTAGTGTTCTCCCTAAGACCTTTCATTTAGATTTTATTTCCTTTTTGATGATGAAACTGTGTTGAATTTGAAGTGGATCCAGCCTGAAAAGTACGTTTTTTTAGTCACAATAACTAAAGTCTGTGAACAATTTTGTTTTAACATATTGAAACAACTATTAAATTATCATGAAGCCGTCTGCCTTTGGTGATATACTGTCTTTTCCTCTTGGGCCGCCATGAGGTTGACCTTGGTGGTTTTGAGTTAAGTATCTCAACATTTGGTACAGATATTCATGTCTCCCACTCGATGAATTGCTATAACTTTAGTGAACCCCTGGCTTTTTCATCCAACCACAAATTTCAATTCATCCAAATCTTTCAAACCTTTCCCATCAGCCTCAGCTGTACTTTGTGTTTAGTGCTAGCTAGCACATGTTAGCTTGATAAACTAGGATGATTAACATACTACCTGCTAAACATCAACAAGTTAGCAGTGTCAATGTGAGTATGTTAGTAAGCTGACTTAAGTATTTAGCTCCAATCATCACTGTGGTATGTGCAGCCTCACATAGCGGCTAGCTTGGCTTTAAGACTCTCGTTTCTCTTGTTTCTGTTTCTTTTGTTTCTTGTTTCATGTCCTGGTGAGGCAGGAGGAGAAGGCAGAGCTGTGCAACACAGGTCAAATACAATTGAGTTCGAGAGAGCTAAACTAGGCTATATGACATCATATGACATCTTCGTTTCATTTCCTCACTCTTGATAGATTTTTCAGTTGCACAATAAGAATGTGTCTCCATCTCCTTTTCATTTGTCTGCAACCGCTCGGGTGCTATTTTTTAAAGACATTCTGGTTGAAATAAATGTTTATAGCTTAAGGAAAAGTATTGCCGTTTAGGGATTCCACTTTCCTTCCCCCATCCACATCCTCAACCCGCTTTCTCCTGCAGACAGTGGCATGACCAGGCAGGAACACAGATATGCGCACTCACACGTATACACTGACACACAGAGGTAACCCAGTAATTAGGGGTACTGTAATTGCGACTTAGCATTGTAAACTGGCGGGGCAGTGTTGCCAGGGAAGGTTTGTTGACTGTAGGTTTATGACAGGGAACTTAAATGGTATGTGTTTATCTACATTCTGCAGTGGTGAGAGCTGCTGTCTAAAATATCCACGAGGTTCTCGGTAATGGAGTTGGCCCAGGCTGTAAAGTTCCGTGGTTCATCATGACTGTAACCAGAATCTGATGTATTGCTACCGCAGTGAGAGGATGTCAGGCATACATATTAAATTATGTCATGCACGTGAGTTACTTTTGGTTGTGTAATGTTTGCTTGTGTTTCAGTTTTCCTCCACAGTAATGGCAGGTTATATGTGATAAGTGCCAATCCGCAAATTACTCAGGGACGTGAAAAGTTAAGACAACTTTATGGGGACAAACGGCTGGTCCCCACAGGGAAAACTGTTACATTTTGAGGTTGAGGGTCGGCATGTAGAAAGTATGCCTGAGTTTAAGACTAGCACTGGACGAGGTCAATGCCAGAACTCGATATCTTTATTGGACAGAAACTATTAGCCTTCTCACTATGTGGTTACTTAATGGAACTGGGCCCTTAAAAAAGCTTTGAAAAACCTCCTTCAAGTAGTACAAAACAAAAAGTAGAATATCATGTTTGTTAGGTGGTCTTATATTTTGTATCAATTGATCTTAAGATACATTTTCACAATGGAAACAATGTCTGATATGTCATAGTTTAGGAAATATATTACAACGTTGTTTGTAAGCCAAAACCAAAGTCTCCTGGGAAGTACTGTAATTCAATGCAGTGTCTGTGACAAGTGTGACGTTAGTGTGTGTGTGTGTGTGTGTGTGTGTGTGTGTGTGTGTGTGTGTGTGTGTGTGTGTGTGTGTGTGTGTGTGTGTGTGTGTGTGTGTGTGTCTGTGTGACTGACTGTGAGAGACAGGTGGTTGTAAGGACAAAGTCAAATATTTGCCACGGGCCAATTACAAAGGTAGGCTTGTGACTTTGTGTCACCATAATTTCCATAGGTGTTGAAAGCATTAAATTAATGTATACATACCATATAAGTACACTTGCGTGTGTGTGTGTGTGTGTGTGTGTGTGTGTGTGTGTGTGTGTGTGTGTGTGTGTGTGTGTGTGTGTGTGTGTGTGTGTGTGTGTGTGTGTGTGGGGGGGGGGTGGGGAGCAAGCAGACCATAACAGCAGGAAACTCTGCATCAGATTAAAATTAAATCCATCATATTTTCTCTCTTTCTCAGGCCCCGGTTCTTAATTTTCCCACACACAACCACAATAAATCCTCCCACAACAATATTTCCATTCAAGCCACCGCAAATCACATTCATGGAAGTCGTACATTTCCACGCTATTATTCCCTTTTTGGGGCATTTTCAAACTCAAATTCCAATGTCCCAAATTTCCATATCATTCACATGAATGGCAGATCAGCAGATCTTTTTGTCCCGCCCCGCTCTGAAATAAACAATGGCTGCTTTTCAGGACTTCAAAGTGCTAGAGGGGGCGAGACTGGGCAGTTGGGTGGCATACAATATCAAGGTGAGAGATTAGGGCTTATCAGAGATTTACTCTGAGAAAAAAAAATGTTTTGTGTTGCTACTGCTGGACTGAACAGCAGTGAAGTGGAAGAGAGGTCCATGTGTTCCAACAGGGTCAGCTCCTGGTGATTTATGGTCTCATATAGGAGCAGATCTATTCATGTTGTCTTCTACTTAAATATCTGCCTTTCATTTGTGTCTTCTGCCACTTGTTTCCTGTTTGCGTGTTTGACCTAATGTACCCTCCCACCCAGAGAGCGTTGGCTTTCCAGAAAACAATCATTTCACCCAATCACCTTTTTCATCACCACTGCTTTTTGCAAAAGTATGGCAGAGGGGAAAAAGAAGACAAAATGATCTCAAACCAGCTTTATTGTTGGAAACATCAATGGATTGAGTTTCCAGTGTGATTCAAGCGAGGCTAAAACTGACTCCAAATGCCATTCATTCATTCATGAAGGTTTAGCTGCCTGGGAGTTATTGGGGATCAGATCCCCCGTCATGGGTCAGGCAATACCCTACCGCCCCCCAGTGGTCATGGGGCAAAGGCAAATGACCTTGGAGGTCATATCAATGTATATACCCAGTTGAATTTATATGATAAAAAAACAAACAAACATATTATAATATTTCAACTTTAAGACGCTGCTATATCCTACATGGCTTGGAAATAGCTATTTTGATCTGAGATTCCAGAAGAGATAAAGGCTTTCTATTTGACATTCAGAGCATTAATATAGCAGCAAACAAATATTATCTAAGTAAAGATATAGCGGAGTAATGTCTACCTGAGTCGGGAAGTCGCTGTGTGTGTTGTAATCAGAGCTTCTCTGTGCTTTGTTGACATATTCAGGCCGGCCGCTATGCCTTTAAGTGCATGTGAGCGTTCCCCACCTGCTAGCTAATGGACGCCCTTCTGCAATTAGCTCAGTATGTGAACTTCCAGGGGTCTCGGGAGGTCGGAGACCCCTTGATTGACTCTTCTGATCCCCAGAATGCCTCAATAGCAAAATGTTCAGGTTGTCTCTAAAACCACAAGATTATTTGTCACTTGCAATTGTCTCTTAAAATGTATTTTCAAAGTTTACTAATTCACAGCAGTTTTCATTATTTAAACTGCCAAACATTTATTCACAAATATGAATAGTCAGTGCGAGAGACGTTTTTTCCGCAGTAAATGCCACATCCTGCCAGAGAAGCTAGCCTGTCTTCATGTCTGTTTGTGGACCTTAACAGACCCCCGTTTGGACAAATTTGATCCAGTGCCTTTGCAACAACCTGGATTAAAGCAGGACATGGTCTCTCCTCTTCTTGGATACCAAGACGGCAATGAGAAGAAGACAAGTCAAGTTCAGTGTATCAGGTTTGAATCTGTGCTTGTGCATCCAGTTAGTTGGAGAGAAACGCTAGCTGTTGCAGGGCATAATTGAGTTGTTTAGTTGTGTGTGGGATGATATAAACTTTAGTGATGGGGCGAGGCAATTACAGCTGATAGTGACATTTAACTTGACTTTAGCGACCAGCTGTAATCACGTTGAGAGCAGTGCAGAGGCAAGAAATGTGTTCTCAAGTTCTCGTTTAGCCCCTTTAAAGAAATAATTACAATGTACCAGAGTGATTTTTCTGACTGGATAAACTGTAACAATGTTGGAAATTTCTCATCAGTGTACTATCACCTGTTCTGGGAAGCAGCAGTCAATGAACATAATTAAAGATAAAGCAAATCTGATTGCATACCTATTTGACATAATGTTACCATGAGTCATTTACAATACCGTACGTGACAATGTTCACACTGATTACAACCTGACCCCAAATCTCTCCTGACACTGTGACACAGGGCAGGTGGACTTTTACGTCACAGTTTTGACAAGTAGCTCTTTCTTTTTTTTTCCGCCACACACAAAGCCTCGACTGTGCTCATAATGGACTGGAGGAACAGCTCAGACACTGGGAACCACGCTGAATGGTGAAAAAAAGGGCCCATGCTGCAGGTGGCAGTGTGTGGACGGTGGGCTCCCTGGTACAAATCCATATCGGTCCTAACAGTGCAAGAAGGACTCTGGTCGGGCTGCATCAGTACAGCGAGTGCTTTCTGCACCCTGAACTCTGTTTCTCACCAACACTGCAAGTAAGTGATTATCACAGAGATTATAGATTTCAGGCAGCAACATCGTCATCTTCCTGTCACTGTCTCTAAACAGTTACTGCAAAGCATTCACATTTAAAGACTCTCTTTATACCTTTTCAGACGTCTGCCCTTTACACTTACATAACAGCCGATTAAGACCACACGCTCATTAGACCTAAACACACACAAGTACACACACACACTCCATTAGACTAAACTGTGGCCAGTCCCCATAGTTAATGTTTAGACTCACATATACGCAGCAGGCAGGCGGCGGGGACGCTGGGCTGAAGGTCAGCCCCACATGTGCTGTTTGATCTTTTCCAGACAACAGCGAGCCAAATGACACGAATTAAAGGCCATGGGGGGGGGGGGGGGGGGGGGCAGCACAGTCTTCACAAGCTGTGACCGACCTACCTGACTCAAAGTTTTTATCACCTCGGCAGAAATAGGTCGTTGACAGGGTCGTGATATACTCACAAGAACAGAATATTCAGGTGTGTGTGAGTGTGTGTAAGAGCTGTAGCCAAGCAGAGTAATAAGGCACTCATTCTCTACAATTCATATTAACCCGATGTTCCGGTTTAAGGAACATTTTGAAACTGAAGCCCATTTTACAGATTATGCCGATTAAACAATAACCTGACTGTGGAATATTATGTTTTTTAAATGTCATACCAGAGTTTGCACATTACCCTTTCTCGTCATTTAAAAATGTAATCTGTTTTTCAATGTGCTATAGCATTGCATTTCATTTCACTGCAGCCACAAACTGCAGTCATCTTGTAATCAATGCAGCTGCTATATGTGACAACTATGAAACATTTAAAAACCCCAATGAACAAATTGACGCGATTGAGAGTCTACGGCCGTGCAAACAGCACTGTGACGCTCTACACAGCAGCGCTTAATTCAGTGCTGAATGCTAACAATAGCATGCTAAAATGCTAATGTTTAGTAGGTATAATGTTGACCATGTTCACCATCTTAGTTTAGAGTGTTAGCACGCTGACATTTTTCAGGTATTTTGTCAAAAAACCTAATATTGGACACTTGAAATTTCGACCTCATCGTGCAACTAAAGGAAACACTCAGAGGATCACCAAACGATTCATCGTCTGGGAACCATGAAAATTTTAGCAAGCTAGCATGGTTAATAATGTAGTGAAACAGCCACTATATGGTTTAGCAGGACTTTGTCAGTGTAGCATCTTCAGCGTTGGATGAGAGGCCAACCGTGGTGATTTCTAAGGATAAATGAAAATATCATTGACCCCAGTCTTCAGGGCACCTTTACATAGACACAGACACAGTTAATCACAGTGCTACTGTACGAGCAGGTGACAGATTGAAAGCTGAGGGAGATGAGATGACAATCGCCCGGTAAACTATAGAATCCAGAAGTATTAAAAAAGCAATGTTGATAGACGGCAACAAAAATAGCCCACGAAATCATACACGTGTTGATTCACAGGGCCTGACTGAAGGTTATGACATGCATTGTTGACCGATCACGTCTCTATTTTTATGCCCCCCCCCACACACACACACACACACACACACGACTCCTTTTTGCAAACTAATGTTGTCAGTCAAAGTTTCTACAGCATCATGCTGTGTTGAGGCTTCACCCAAAAATAGATGCATTATCAGCAGCAGCTTGAAAGGCATCATGTTACCAACCAAGTTGTTGCTGTGTGAATGTGTATCAAATATCTGCTGGAAATCTGACAAGCTTCTTTTCAGTGTGACCCTCGACCACATGCGTGCCCGCAAAAACACACCACCGCCAAATAACTCCACCTGCTCCTTCCAGTCCTTTCCAACCATTCTCCTTGAGGCCAATGCAGGCCAAATCCTACTGCTGTGCTGGCTGTTCTCTGCTCCAGCCGGTGAAAGGGAAGACAGGGGTTTTTGTTCTCGTGCCCGGAAAAGCTTCGGGATCTGACACAGAAAACCTCAAGACAGGGAATACAGTGGAACAGAGGAATACAGTGAGGGAATGGGGTGACCACACACGCTGTCACAGACATACAGTATGTCTGCAGGAAGGTAAATGTGGCCACAGTTCCCAGTAGGATCCAGGATATAGAGGATTTGTGTGTAGAGGAGAGGAGAGAGAAAATGAGACGAGGTTGAGTGTGTGTGTGTGTGTGTGTGTGTGTGTGTGTGTGTGTGTGTGTGTGTGTGTGTGTGTGTGTGTGTGTGTGTGTGTGTGTGTGTGTGTCTGTGTGTGAAAAGACAGGAAAGGCAGATATTGAGTGAAAGGGAAAGAATGAGGCAGAGTGTGAGCGCGAGCTACATTGGCTGCAGTTTCTGACTTTGACCCACTCAGGCTGCCAGTAAGCAGACAGCTGACAGCCTGGCCAGTTGCCATGCGAACCCAACGCCTCTGCAACGTGCAGCCTGCCTCGTACACAGGAGCGTCGTGGAAACAGTTGCCAGGCACGTCTGTTTCACTGAGTCAACAGCGGCACTGGTGGACAGATCCAGATATTCATTCATAAAAAACAGAACCACAGATGTATTTCCCAAGAACTCTGGTGGCCACAGATGTAAAAAAAAAAAAACCCAAAAAAGTATAAACTGCAAGCTCATGAAAAGATTTTGCACAGACGTCATTAAAGTTTAAATTAGGGATGAATAGCTCTACCCCTTCACTATTGCAGGATCATGCAGACCGATTTCCCACACATTCCCCTGGCTATACACGTATCTTGTCAATACACAAGCATATATGTCCACACATTCTCACTCCAGCTGAAACAACAGCATCTCCATACAGCCAGCAGGACATCCTCTGCTATAAAAGCCTATAGGGGAGAACAGGACAGAACAACCTTCAACCAGAAGTCCAGAGTCCAAACCCAAATCAATTTAATGCCCCAGTACTTTTGGATAAAAGGGGAAATCACACAGTGAGCCTGAAGGCAAGGACACTTTCCTTTGCTTCATAGGCCACAAATCCAACAAAAGAGAAAAGTGTGTAATGAAAGGAGTTGTGGTCAGAGGAGGAGGTGTCCGATCTTTGCCTAATGCATGAGCAAGTAAAAGTAGAGGGAAAAGACGTCATGCTGTAATGAGAGAGAGAGTTGCGGGACATGTCCCTGTTAAGCAATACTTTACAGACCTTCCATGATTGCTTAATTTAAAACTTTCCTGTCCAGACCATATTATGGTCTAGACAGGAAATCCACACTAACTGGAAGAGAGTAAGCAAGATGGTCTTCATTTTTTGTCTGACCTGCATTTATGTAGGTTAAAAAGATAAAATTAGTGCAGGACCAGAACATAAGACCAGAAGATTGGATCTTCTGTTTTACCATGTACAAGTTCATATGCAAAATAAATGTTAAGTGTAGTGACTGCACTCTCACACTTGATTGAATGTTTGAAAGATGTGGGCGGTTAAACAGGAAGATAGCATTACAGTGGGATATGTGTATAAAACCCTCTCTGCTTAAGATCAGATGTTGGGACTATGATGTCATTACTTAGCAACCAGACAGGCGGCACCACGAGGGAGTGATGATGTTACCGAGATGAGCTGAGGAGCACAGTGACTGTGTTTGTGTTTTTGTCTGTGCATACGCATTTTTGTAACAATGTGCAAAGAATAGAAATGTTCAAAACCAAGGTGGACACAAAAGAGACACAGCCCAATAACTTTTCCTTTTTCGGTGGCATCACTTTAAAAGTTTTGAGTGTGTGCGGCGTTCCTTTGAGACTAACAGCGGCACGCATTCTGACCTATATGCAAAGCCCTGTGTGCATCACATCCACCCCGGTGCCCCCTTCCTCCGAGTTGGATTTCAGAGGCGTGAGGCAGACAGCGTGACTAGCAGCGTGACAACAATGACGTGTGTGTGTTGGCCCAGAAGAAGGGGGGATCAACCCCCTTGATTTGAATCAGGGGTGCTGGTGTCGGGGATGGGGGGGGGGGGTGGGGGTGGGGGTACAAAGACGTGAGCGCCGACTGTGCCACTCTGCAGCTGTGGGCCTACGTGAGCACTGGCAGGAACGCTCTGGTACCTCGTCTCACCCCCTCCCTTACTCGTTCCATACGCTCTCTCTCTCATCTCTCACACCCCCCTTCCTTTGCTCATTTGCACCTTCTAATAGACTTCTGACAGCCCCCCCTTCCTCCTTTGCTCAAATCCTTCTAGCACAGTTCCCTCTTTTTCTCTATCAAAACTCCCTCACTCCTCTCCCACATCATGTTCCCAAACGGCGGGGACCTTGACAGTGAGAGATGTGTCGTGTTCGGCCAGCCAACAGATATCTGAGACGAATGAAAGGGAAAGACAGGAAAGAAAAGATAATCTTTCCCACACACACACACACACACACACACACACACACACACACACACACACACACACACACACACACACACACACAACTGATCTGGCCTGAAATGACCTAGAAGGGATATGTGTGTGAATTTGGGTTTGTGTGTGCAAAGCAAGTTTACTTATGTCATACGTACGCACATGCAGTAGCATGCATGCCAATGCACACACTCATGTGACCACTCCAGTATCTTGAGACGGTGTGTAAACACAGGGCATTAAGGCCAAGGTCAGAGGTGATACTATGCACAGGAATAGGCAGAAGGAGACAAGGAGAGGGAGGGAAGGGAGGAATGAAGATGAGGAGGCAGAATTAATACAAAGAAGGATTAATATATGGTGGATGAAGGAGTGGATGCTTGAAGGACAAAATGAAAATTAAAAAGAGTTTATACATTGTTGTGCATGTCAAAATGGGAGACGGTGGTGCCAGACGAGAGTAAGTCATAACAGAGAGATAAAGGACGGAGCTGAATCGGCTGACTGTCCTTGTGCTCTTCAGCAGGTGCATTTTTTGGCAGTGGATCGGTTTGGAAGGTCCATGTTGTTACATCCATGCAGCCTGAAGAGCAGCACTGACCTCTACTGGCTAAATATGGATGTGGGCCTGTGTTCGTGTTGGCTATTTTTTTTCAGTACATTATGCAAACTCATTTATGAGTTATGAGTTGCCAGATAAAGACCTAATCAGACACTTCTCAAATTACATTACAGGTACAAGTTTGTTAGGCATGGAAAGCTTCTGTATTAATGCAGATAAAAGCTTTTTTTCATGTTCGTCACCATAAGTCTACAATAAATCTGTAAATTACAGTGCATATCAGTCTAGTACACTTAACCTAAAAAAATAAAGCAGTAATTAGCCAGCATAGATGTGGTAATTCCCACAGTAAAACAAACACAAACAGTAGCTGTAATTGTATACTCAGTTCCGATAACTGTATCCAACACAGAACCAAAACTTGAAACCACCATAAATTGAGACTTACCTAGCAATTGGGAAGTGAGAGCCAAATGTGAATAACAGCCTAGACTTTATGCATTTAGCATTTTAGGAAACAATGAACCTGGAAAGTTGTTAGAAGATGAACTGAAACCATGTAGGTCACACCCTCATAAACTGGTGTGTGGTGCAAAAACATAGCACTCTCCTGTTGATTGCAGTACTTTCATATGTTTGTGAGACCTGTATGAGCCTTAACTCTCTCTAAAGTAGACTCAACAGGATCAGTTAGTGTTATTGGGCCTCCATTGCCAGGTTTTTGGGCTGAGGCCACTCCAGTTACACATGCATTTGTCCGTACAGGACTTAACTTCTTTAAATAGTCCTACGGCAGCACAGTGTTCCTCTAAGTGTACATTTATTTTAAAAGTTGTGAAGAAAACATAATTCATACCGAGGCAGCATTTGTAGTCTGGTGAGGTAAGTCTAGGTCAAGATGAGCACTGCTACAACTAAATGATTACAAACAGAATGGAAAATAAAACTTTGCTTAGTGAGGAACAAAATCATTTATTTCAGTGAATACAAAAAACGCATAATTCACAGAATCATATCTTATAAAAATCTTAATTTCTTAAATGTCCATTCATAGCTATTATCCTGAGCAATGCAACATCCAGATCCTGATAGGCTTAAACAATTCTCCTTTCTTAAGCATTAAAAAAAAAAACTAGCATTACAGACGCCTTTCTGCATATTGGAACAGCTTATGTCAGACTGCTACCTTAAAAGCAATGTTTCCATAAGAGCAGAGCAGAGGATAGTTCTGAGTCTTAGTGCTGATCTACGATCAGTTTTTCAGGTTTGGCGATCTCAGAGATATAAATTATCATCAGCTGTCACGCTGTCAAGCACAGAAACACTAAAATGTGTCAAAATGTTTCTCATTGTAATAGAGGTGTGCTATGTTATGGACATTTTTACCTGATCAATATTGATAGTTAGTGTAGAATTTGAGAGATGGATCACAAGAACAATTTCAGATAAGTGACATATCCAGAAGCAGAATGGCTGCTACTGAGCTTTAAGTGACTCCAATACTTGGAATAGTGGTGCCTTTCAAAATAACACAATTAAGAGAAGTTCATTGGCACTTCAGGTTTAAGGAGAGAAATACGTCCTTTGAGCACCTAACAATAAACGTATGATGTCTTGTCAGTTAACGCTTCATCAAGAGCCGCTGAACTGAGGCAGAAACATTGATGTGATTATTCTGTGATAAAGTTCTATCAGTGAGCGATCAGAGGAAAACACGAGGAATGGCGTTTTCATCATCATGGTCGTATGCGGATCCCTGGAGTCTGCTACCTTCATAGAACAGGCGAAGGTTACGTTTGGCGGGCGCAGACACGTGCCACATGACCACACCTGTGGGGTTCACTGACACCACGAAGCCTGTGGAGTCCTTTAGCGTCATGGTCTTCTCAGTGAAGACATCATAGATCTGAAGAAGGGAGACAATGTGATTCTCTTCTAATACTCATGCGTATTTGGTAAGCAAACTCCAAACTAAAAGAGATATTATTAATCATGTGTGTCCAGTTGAGCAAAACTGTAGTATACATGCAGCAAATAAACACAGCACAGATAATTAAGACATTGATGGATCATGTAGTTTGATAAATGAGAGAAGAGATGTGAGGTAGTTTGAAGTAATGACAGAAGAGCTTTATAGATTAATATCATGAGATGATTATTCATTCTTTTAAATGAGGAAGTCCATGCAACCTTGTGATACAGAGAGAAATGATGAGTAGTGATAAAGCATTATGTGCTATATTAAGTAATGTAATGGGTCAATGTGACAGGTGCAGAGATTGAAGTTAAATGAACAATAGTTTTGCGGTTTAGAACAGACAGAAAATGGGTGGAATTTATAGATTTAATGGCTGTGGTGGTGGTGGGTGTGGAGAATACCATGTACTTGGTCTTATATGAATTTAAAACAAGTATATTCATTGCAGGAATAATTAGAAAGCATCAAAAGAAGGCTGAAGATGAGGGGTTGGGGCAGAATCTGGGGCATATGGAATTGTATCATCTGCATAAAACTTGAGGTTGAAGCACGAAGAATTATGTTATTTCTGTATATTTTTTTAAATAGTAATGGACCAACAATAAGACCATGTGGAACCCCATTACTGAAGCACACACTGTGGTTGTAATAAATTAAGAGGTACTTCAAGTGTAACAGAATTATTTGAGATAGTAAGGGCTGGATCAGTGGCTACAACAGACAAGGGAGGATAGGGATATGGATTGAGTAGACAGGAGTGGATCAAAGATGATACATTACCTGCTAGAATCTAGAAAACTGTCTAGAAAACGTTTAAAAACACACAGTACCTTGTAGCTGCCAGTGGTGTAGTTGAGTTTGCCGAGGGTCGTCTTGTAGCGGTAGGGCATGTCGTTACGACGACTGAAGAATACCAATGCGCTTGCATTGTTTGACAGGGGGCGCCAGAACACGTTAATGCCACTCTTCTCCTGGCAGAGAGAAATGGATGAGAAAATGTGAACAATGACCCAATTAATAAGAAGACACGTATAATGTGAGCGACAGCGGATAGAAAATTGTTTAAACACCAAAGTCAAAACTCTAATGAGCCCATTTCTGTTTATTTCTTTAACCTTCAAGAAGATGCAAAAACCCATGCAGGAGTGTGTTACCTTTATAATGCGCCTTCCCTGGATGCCCATGGGGTCCTGGCTGATCACGATTGCCATTTTGTTCTGCAGGATGCTGCGGGCCCCGCTGCTGATGGTGCGCAGGTCATTGGACATGAAAAGAGGAGCAGCCATAATCGCCCACAGAGCCATCTGAGCCCGAGACTGGTCCATGCTGAGGCCAAAGTCTCCAGCAATCAGCTGTGGAGGTCAAAATCACACAATCAAGGAAGATCAAAAAAGTTTTGTACCTGTAGCACTTTTTTTTAACAAAGTAGTGTTTTTCTTTGACAATTTTTCTTTAACTTGTGCCATTTGTGCTGGCTATCCTCATTGACAGACCATATAGTAAATATTAAACACTAAATAATTGAATAATATGTCAGTTGAACAGACCATATCTGGGTCGTTCCACTTTCCAGGTCCAGCTGCAGGTACCAGGACATCCTGGTTCTCAAAGAACCAATCAATAATGTTCAGTACACTGTCCCAAGAGTCCTGGATGTCGCCATAGTTACGCCACAGGTTGCAGATCTCACCCAACTGAGTGTAGTTTACCTGAAAACATAGATCAGTACAAATTTAAACTGGATTTAAAATATTAGAACTTAGTCCTCATAACAGAGTCTATTTCCACTAAGGAATCAATTATGTAAAACTGTAGAGCCTAAAGCTTCAGGTGGATGATATAAACTTCAAATCATTCTGTTTATACCTTAGGTGGCAGGCCACCCTGGTAGGCCGGCCAACTGCAGGAGTAGCCAATGGGACGGCCCGTTGCATTTAAAGCTTTCGACATGAGAGGGTAACCTGCCCGAGAGAGGAACAAGAGTCAAGTCTGCAATCTCAATAACTACAATGTTAAGAGTCCCTCCCTCCTTTCTTACCCTGCTCTTGCTCTGTGGCGTTAGAATAACAGCCGTCAAACTTAAACATATCCACCTCCCAGTCGGCGAAGGTCTGAGCGTCTATCTCGATCTTGTCCAGTGTGGTGCCGGGGTACCCCCCACAGGTGTGTGTGCCCATGTCCCCGTAGAGGCCCAGCTTGAGACCCCTGTCATGCATATAGCGGGCCAGTCTATGGATGCCTCCTGGGAACCTGATGGAGAGGCAATTGTAAATGTTATAGCAAAGTGCACACTGCAAAGGCTCAGTCTGGGGCAGTCCTTTTTTTGCTGTACTGAAAAATACATCACATTAGCATCAAAAGATGCTACTACAACATATAAAACCTTAAAAACGTTACGTATATTGTTACATCTCTACTGATACATGTACCGACAGACGGTATACGGTATGATTGCACTCAAATAGTGAAGCTCTGAATCAGAAAAGCCTGCAGTTGCTTGTTTAGGATGATAACCATCTATTTTCACTTCCAAATTCTAGCAGTCTGTATCAAAGTGCACACTGCATAGACGTGCAATTCCTGAAATCAAGGCACAGTCTTGAGAACCTCCTTTTTTGCTGGACTGAAAAATACATCAAAATTGCATAAAATGATGCTACTACAACATATAAAACCTTAAAAACGTTATGAATAATAATGCCTCTACTGATACATGTACCGACAGACAGTATATGGTTTAATTGCACTCAAATAGTGAAGATCTGAATCAGAAAAGTCTGCAGTTGTTTATTGGTTTAGGATGATAACCCCCTCTTTTCACTTCCAAACTCTAGCAGTCTTTATCATTTGCTGATGCTGCATGTAATAGTATACACCAGACACAAGTGAAACTACTGACTACTAATGTTTATTGCTAGTCATATGATTGTATGACTGTCACGTTGTAATCACCTGATTGACTCACAGGTTTAGAAGTTACAGATTATTGTTTACAATGAGGAGCTACAGCTTCTCTGTGTGTGTGCGTGTCTGTCTCTGTGAGCGTACAGTCTATATTTTTCACCATTACCTTTTAGGGTCAGCCTGCAGACGTCCATTCTTGTCTCTCTTCATGGAGGACCAGCAGTCATCTATGTTCACATAGACGTAGCCAAGCTCCCTCCAGCCGTCCTCGGACAGTCTGTCTGCCATGTCCATGAACAGATTCTCACTGGAGGGAAGGCAGACATGTCTCATTAAGAGATGGCATAGAGCAAACACATGTGATCAGCAAATATTTAAACCTGAAAGTCACATAAAAGGCAGAGAGGGAGCTGCAGATTCAGGTGTTAATTCTCTGTTGGTTCATCGCTATGAGCAAGATCTTTCACAGTGTTGGATTGTCATTTGATAAATTGTTGGTATAAAAAATATTGATAATAACCGCATTGACAAATTGATTAAAACAATGTCATTGTAGCATTCATTGAGTAGAGCATAAAGGGCAGGCTAATTAGGTTTTTTTTGTAGTATGTGTATTTGTGGAATGAGGTGAAAGTTTATGAGTGCGTCTTATTGTTATGGTAAAAAGAAAAGGTTCTTAAGTTAAAAGGCAAAAAACTTTTTGGCAAATGAGTCTTGAACTCTTTCACAAAAAAAGGAAAATTAGACAAAGTAGATGTAAAGGCACCCAAAGTCCTTTATTACCAACTCTAAGAAAAAAATATGTTGACAAATTACTAATGCACATTTTGGTTTCCACAAAACACCTGTAGCATCACTCACGAACCGGTTCTTTAATTGTCTGATAAAAATGTGGGCCCACACCCTTCATTTCTAAAATATACAAAGTATACAAACCAGATTCAGGGTCCAGAATAGGACGGGTTAAATACTGAACGTGAGGCCAGTTCAAACAAGCCAGTTCAGAGTGGCTTGTTTTAACTAAACTTACTGTGTATACTATCTAGTAATTCTTAATCTTAATAATGAATATCTCTAACAGTGAAAACCACCCTAAGACTAGACAACTATTTTTAAAGAACACCTGCTTTTACAGAAAAGCTTCAGTGAGCTCCAGATGTTTTAGCTTCACATCATGTCGACTTGCCTGATGCAGTTCTTGGGGTCGTGTTCACAGTCGATGTCACAGCGGAATCGTTCCCATGCCAACCAGCCCATGGGGGGGACCCTCATCTCTCCATTGTCCAGGGCGAAGGTGCCCACGGAGAGCGCAGAAACAAATAAAAGCACCGCCAAATGCATTCCTGTAAAAGAAAGAGATGTCAATGCTTTAGATGGATGACTTTAAGGTCAAGGTGTTCTGTGCAGAAATGTTTAGTCATCATGTAAAGTTTCTCAGACTGTGTAAAAAAAATTGTCCTGCATGACCTGAAGCAGAAACATCTTACTATATCCATTTGTTGAAGCATTTTTTTTCATTACAGCTGCTTTTAAATATACCACCCATTACATTACATAACAGTCATTTAGCAGACGCTTTTATCCAAAGCGACTTACAATAAGTGTATTCAACATAGGTATTCAAGAGAACTACTAGTCACCAGAAGTCATAAGTGCATCTCCTTTCTTAAACAAGCATCTAAAAGCATAAACCAGAGCAAAAGTACAGTGCAGAAGCAAATTACTACCAAGACAATAAGTGCAACAAACTAATACGAATACAATAAGTGCAACAAACTAATACGAATACAATAAATGCAACAAACTAATACGAATACAATAAATGCAACAAACTAATACGAATACAATAAGTGCTAAGAGGAAGGCTCAGGGTAGTACTTAGCCTGCACCCTAATGAATACTGTCAATATATGTTCTGTGTGACATATGACGGGCATCTAAATAAAACATACACCTTCTGAGTCTCACCTGACTGGGTGTGGCAGTGACTGAAAGCACGAGACAACCTGCCAGGTGACTTCTTTCATTGTCAACAGCTGACTCAATCAGAACCCAGAGCTTATTAAAAAAGACTGTAACAATCACAACAAAGACTGTAACAAGTACAGAATAATGTACTTCATATATGTAATGTACAGGGGATCCAATAGGTTTGCTGATGAACACTTATATAACCTACTTAACATCGTTAAAAGACAATAGTTTAGGTTACTTACTGAAATCCAGTGACCTGCTCTCAGTTAGAGGAAGGAACACGAAAGAGGATGTCCACCACACAGAATCTCTGCTCTTATCTTCCTCCTCTTCTTCCTCTTCTGCTACTTCTCTTTATATTTCTTCTACTTCTTGTCCTTCAGTCCAGTTAGTTTAACTCCGCTCAGATATTTGAACAAACCCCGAAATAAACAACCTCTCCGGTCGAGAGGAAAGAAAGAAACTGAGCCGCTCCGACTGGAAAGGAAGCGACGGTCATGTGACCTGGCTCAGTCAGCTGACCACGGAGCAGGAAGTAGAAATGGGGAAAGTAGGGCCCTTAACATTCCTGTTTTTTTATTCCTTCAATCAGTCCTTTCCCTACTTTTTATTTGCAAATAACTTTACATTATAACACCAATAAGAGACAGAGAGCTACATTTGCCTTTGTTATGGTCTTAAAAAAGAAATTGTGGTACCTTATGTGATAAGACACTATTAACACAGAGTTTATAACCTATACGGCTTTATTAAATGTTTTCTATATGACATTGAAAACATGCATAGCAACAAACAACTATTTACTATGTAGAAAACTGTTGTCTTCCCTAAAGCGTTCTGCAGGAATGAGTCCTAAAACCCCCAAAAGTAGTCAACTAAAAGGATTCAGATGCCAAATTGGGAAACAAATAATGTTTTTTATTTAAAAAAAAAAATGTAATGGGATTTCGGTTAGATGCCTGAAATAAGGTGTGTAATTAACAATTAGATTTTTCAAAAATAAAATATATTATAGTAAATACCCCAATGGTGTGGTCTTTAAAAGGCGGTCTATAACAAATGAGCTTTTGTGAAAGCATTTCATATTTACGTCATTAGATTGTTTAAACATGTAACTTTAGACAAAACCTGGCTCATTAAACATCATGACAATTAAAATGTAATCCTTAACTACTGATGGTAAAGAGTGAAGCAATTTCTCTGTTTAACAGTCCAGCTTTACATACAGTACCAGTCAAAAGTTTGGACACACCTTCTCATTCAACTACTTTGAAGAATGTAAAATATAAAACATATTCTGGTTTGTTGAGCATTTGTTTGTTTACCACATAATTCCATTTGTGTTCCTTCATAGTTTGGATGTCTTCAATATTAATCTACAATGTAGAAAAAAATAAAAATAAAGAAAAACCATTGAATGAGAAGGTGTGTCCAAACGTTAGACTGGTACTGTAAGTATTGGCCGATATCCTCTAAAGTATTCTTCAAAGTGTTTCAGATAATCTGCAGCTCACAGCATCAATATGGCATAACTGTCAAAAAGTATTTTAATTAAGTAAAATTGCTCCTGTCATTATGTAAGTAGCATTTTACTGTTGTAAATGGTCTCTATTTTTTTGTTTTCCATGTGATCAGAAAGGAACTCCAGCAGGAGGTGCACGGAAACAATATGAAGACGAAGTTATTTCTACCATTACAATTAGTCTAACCCCTCTCATATATTACCTTACAATAAATAATAAACAAAAACTCGAATCATGCATTACCATATGTTTAGTGGTTTGTATAGTGGTTGTGAGTATGTCATATTTGAGCTGTTAACTGGCCTCTGTAAAACCTGCAAAGATGATGAGATTGTTTAGTCCACACGTTTATATTTTGGTAGGTGAAAGGTGATATTAAACAGGAAAAGGTGGGGTGAGTAAATCAGAATAAATGCATTGGACAAGAAAGAGTTTTTGTTATTTATTGCATGGTTGTACATTATGCTGTAGAACTACAGAGGAAGTCAGTAAGGAGTATGTTGGTGCTGGATCCTAGACTGTAAGTTTTTTTTGGGGTTCATTTTAGGCATCAAAACAGCAACTCTCTGACATGGCTGCAGCTTTCAGATCCTCTTCAGATATCAACTTTTAAGCCTGGAAGAAGCTGAATGAAAATCTAATACTGTGGTAAATATCTAAAGTTGTACTCAAACAACTGGACTCAGTTGCAGTCTAGCAGACTACCAACTTCATCACATGACCCCCCCATACCCGGAAATCTTTTTATAACTGAAGCAGCCATGTGTCCTCAAATAGACCTACTTGCTTTTGGCCAATACTGTATACAAGTTCCACTGAGAAACTGTAGGTGGCCCCAATGCAACTCATGCATGAAACAGCTCAACAGAAGAAGAGAAAGGTCTATTGTGGATGCAGAAGTAGCTGCGAAGAAACATGGCAGAAACAAGTCTGGGTAAGATGAGAAAAACAGAAATACATTGCAAAGTACTGAGTAAAACATGCTATATTTATACTTGAATTAGATTTCCATTCAGCTTCTTCCAGACTTAAAAGTTGATATTTGAACAGGATCTAGAAGCTGCAGCCATGCCAGAGAGTTGCTGTTTTGATGCCTAAAATGAACAGGCAGAACATAAATAACTAGTTTTGCAGAGAATCAAAGCATTGACACAGGTGTGTAGTTAGTGCAATGGTCCATTGAAATGTGTGTTGTTTTAATTCATAGTTCAGACAGACTTCCTGGTTTTTAGTTTCAGCGTGGATGCATTCAGATGGTTTCACTTTCCTCTTAAAGTGACAGGAGCAGTTCATAGAAACAGGAGGAACAGTCTGGATATCAGTATTATCCAGATCCTTTACTTAACTTCAAGTAGCAATACAATACCACCATACAAATGTCCTCAATTGCAAGTAAAAGTACACATGTCTTATGTAATATACTTAAAGTAAAAGTAATCCTAATGCTGAATGAACTTTTAGAGTTCTAAACTTTATTACTATTGGATTATTACTGATGTTTCAACATACGAGCAGCAGTTAAATGCGGCAGGCGAAGATTCAGCACATTTTAAATAATTATATGTTGTTGGGTAGTTTGATCTATAACAAGACATCATGTTGTATAATCTGATCATGTGTTTTCTTTGGAAAAAAAAATCTTAACTAGGAACTAAATTAGCTGTGAGATGAAGGAAATGGAGACAAAAAGTACAATATTTACACATGAAATGGAAGAATTCTTTCTGTTTTTAATAAGCTTGATAATAATATTGATTATTTATATAGCACTTACCAAAATTAGCGGTTACAAAGTGCTTTACAAAAGGCAGGCATAAAGAAATAAAATCATTCAAATGAAAACTGTGAAGAACATATAATATTTGATTCAAATAGTAAGAACAAAAGACAAAATAAAACATTGAAAAATTACTGTAACAAGATCATCCCCAAAAACTCTGCATCCTACATTTCCCTTAATGCAACTCTGTTTGTTACCCCTTTTTTGAGGAAAGCCCACATCTTTCAAACTCCATGCCATAGTTTTTAATGCAGGATTTCTGCTAAATGTGTACAGATCACAGGGCTATTTTCTCAGATATTAGAAAGCTCACTGTTTTCCCAATCAGACTAGTACTCAATTCAATGTGGATTTATTGACGAGAAAGTAAAAAAATGTTACCAAATGATCCAAATAACAAGGTACACAATAATATTAATATCAATATTAACACAAATTTAACATTGTGATAGTTATAAAATTATAATATATTGTATTTTATGTTGTTATATGATGTTGTTATACTCCCCATCAGGAGTATACTTAACCTCAAGTGGAAAGTTGGTGTTGGTATTGAAGTAAATGTAGTTACTTTTAACCAGTTGTGACTTGTAGAACATATTTTTTATATAATTCAATCCTTGTGTCTTTTCCCCTCCCAGGTGTTTTTGGTACAGTGAAGACAATCCTGCAAAGTGCAGCAGCAGGTTTTGCTTTTGGAGAAGCTGCATTATTTGCAGTCGATCCCTCACTGACTACAGATGGCGTCCTGCTGACTGCTGCGACTCTGGCTGCCGGACGAGCCGGTTCCACGGGTGTCGGCGTGGTGACGGCATGCCTCGCGTTCACCTTAGTGCTCGTTTCTCTCGGGAGCGGTTTCCTCCTCGCTGCCATGATGTTGAAGCTGTTGACCCGAGTCGGAGTGAGGTTGCCATGGTTAGTGGAGGCCACGACAGGAGCCTCCGTGGTAGTGGGTGCTGTCACTACTGGATTGTTAGCCGGGATCATTCCACCCTGGATCTACATCGCAGCTCAAGGCATCCTGGTCCTTGTAGTCTACTCGTACTCCAATATTAACGACATGACCACAGCCCTGTTAATCATCTTCACCACTCTCTACCTGTGTGTAGTTTATGGGAGGATGGGTATCATGGTTGGACTCTTCGCCGTGGGGTTGACCATATCTGTGCTTTGCGCCCTTCGAAAGGCTCTGACAGAGAGGATGACACAAAGACCAAAACCTAAAACCGAGTGCCAACTTTTGGAGAGAATATTCTTCTACTCTGTTTTTGTGGGGATACTGGGATTTTCAGTAGGCCTGGGGGCGGGTGAAGCAGGAGAGGGGTCAGAAGCGGAGGTGGTTTTGATGCTGCAGTCGGTCATCTGGGTGGCGTTTCTGTCTGCAGGGCTGCTAGGAGCTGGCCTGGGAACAGTGGCCACGGTCGGTCTGGGGTCAGAGGTGGCTGGAAAGGTCACCGTGGGAGCTGCTATAATATCATCAGTTTCCCTGAGAGTCATTCTGCAATCTAGCTCTTCTTTAGGGATCCGAAGCAGCATGGGGGGGATGTTAGGAGCAGCCACAGCTGCAGGGGTGTCCCTCGGAGCCGCGAGTGTTGCAGCAAAGCAGGCCTTTGGGACAAGAAATTCAACTTTAGCAGCTTTAGGTTCGGTAGCTGTTGGTGCAATTCTGGCAATGCGCGTTGTAGCACTCAAGGCGACTCTCCTGTCAACATCAGAACTTGTAACAATCATCCTTGTTGCAGTAGGGTCATTTGTTCTGGGTGCACCAAAGAGCCCGTTCAACACTCCGGTGAATCTGCGAGGGGGCCTCCTCACGGGGCCAGAGCTAATTAAAGGCATCGGCATGGAGACGGTCACCGCAGCAGCAGCACCTATCGGAGCCGGGGCACTCGGGGCTGCAGCGTTGGGTACAGCAGCTCTGGGGAGACTGGGGACTGTGGGAGTTCTGGTGGCTATATTGTTGGCTTTGGGAAGTGCTCTTAGCGGCATGATAGGAAAATCTCCGCCGGCAGCAAACGCACACAGAGACTGATTAAGACCTGGGGTTAAAACTCTGCCTGAACCCAAGGACAAGCACCAAAGATTTGCATGTGTGTGTGAGATGATTGATGCGTTTGCAATATTGTAAGACTAAACTGAAATAAAATGACTATTATAAATGTGAGCTAATTTGAATCAGTTTGTTTAAATAAAAAGCGCATTTGCTTATTGATCAAACCTGGCACTTGTGTAATATACGTATTATGAAGGCTAGCAGTGATTAATAAAATGGATGATAAATGTTATATAAGCATGTGTATTTATTTGCTCTTTGTCGATATCTTTGTACTGATTACTGTAAAACACTGGAGGATGAGATAGAGGGTCAGTTGTTTGACAGAGTTTAGCTGTAATGATCACTTTTCCTCACTTCTTCACACCAGCATTGCCACATTTCCCAAGACATGATTGCAAGCCGGCAGTCACTTTGGTTTCATCTTAGCAACAGTAACAGAGGACTTGCTGTTTATAAAAAAAAAGGGAGGGGGAGTGGGAGGAGAGAGAGAGAGAGAAGCAAAGAATAACATCAGAAGATTGAAGAGCATCTTAGAGGAGAGCCTGTTCTGCAGATCTTACCATGATTAAGAAAAACATGGATTTATACATGAAAGTAAGATGCTCTTCTGCCTTTTATAAACTCACTTCACCCTCTCTGAGGAGATGATATGTTGCATTCAAATGGATATCCACCTGTGGCTCAGGGTTTTGTTGGTCTACCATGGTAGCACACAGGACTGCAGCAGCAAGAAAGAAGAAGTTTTTCCACTGAAACAACCTGGGGACAGAGCAGCAGAGTTAATGACACTATAACATTATTTAACATGGTAAGCATTTTTTTCAAAAGGTGAGCATTTTTTTGGTGGATCTACCCTATGGTGAAACTAATCATTCAATCAACAACTTAGGATATATATATTTTTTTTGCAAACAATAAATAAAAGCATGTAAACAATGTAATTATCTCCAAAAGTTGCACAAAGATGGGACGCATCACTACTTTTTCATGGATTTTGGCATTTTGCGCACTTCAGGAATGAATGCACAACAGTATTACTTCATGAACAACTCCAAGGATTTCCTTTAACAAACAAACAAACAAACAAACATGTCTGTGAACCGGATCCATAGAACCGACACGGAGCAGTCTGCAGGGTTCTCGGTGCAGGTTCCCAGTGACCCGGGTCATGAGGTGGCCGTGCTCCAGTCGGGCTGCTGCGGCTGCCTACCCCGCACCGTGCGCCTCACCTTTGCGCCAGACTCACTGGAGAGGATTTACCAGAACTACTTTCGCCGACAGAGACAAGAGAACCTGCTCGTGTTGGCGGCGATCGCTGCCCTCTTCAACGGCTTCATCATCCTCATGTGCGCGGTGGTGTACACCCAGGACAAGCTGGCCATGGTGGTGGTGGCCGCAGTGGGGCTGGCTGCGGACACCGGGCTTTACGCGCTGTGCAGGCTGCAGAAGCTGCCCGCGTCCCCGGTGTTGCGCGGCGCGGTCCCGTACGTCCTGTGGCTGATGGTCAGCGTCCACGTGTTGTGTTACCTGGGTCTGAACTACGAGCGTGTCCCCCATGCCAGTGACGCCGTGGGCTGGCAGGCCTTTTTCAGTTTCTGCAGCTTTCTGACCCTCCCATTGGATCTGGTCCCGCTGCTGCTGCTCACAGCCATCTCCTGTGGGATCCACACCCTGGTGCTGGGGGTGAGCGTAGCGAGAAGGTTTGAGGATGACCTGCAGGGGCCCCTGCTGATGAGACAGGTAAATAATGGCCCTCAATGAAGGTCACACAGGTGTGGAAAGCAACATGGAAGAGTTGGTGTGTGCCTTGGATGTGTCCACACTTTATTATAGGGCAGTGGTCACAGGCCAAAGGTGTTGGGAACCACTGTTTTAGAGAATGGAGGTTATAAGACAGGTGAATATATGTTGGCTTTGTGTGACACCACACACAAAAACTAAATAAATTCCAAAGTGTTATGGAATTTACCATACTAGTTTTCCCAAAATAAAAGTGTGTTTCTCACAGTAACACGGCAAAATGAAGAAAACTGAATTTGGATCAATCATTATAAATTTGTTTTAAATTAATTTGGTCATAATACATTAATTGTATGATAATTATTCCAAATTAGTTTCCTTGATATTGTGACACTACATTCAGTGGCTTTACAATTGCCTTTGTGCATGTCAAAATGCATTTAAAGCCACAAGGTCTTACTAAATGCAGCATGTGAACCATGATCCACTAAAAGTAAAAATGTGAATTGGAGGCAAAAAAAAAGAACATTTGTATGAAACAATTTTGCTGGAGAATTTTCACTTGAATGCCTTTATTTTGAAAGGAAGTGCATCAGAACTGTTCTTCTCTTTGCAGCATTATCCTTTCTTTTTCTGAAAATTCAGAATATTGCTGAAAATGTTTTGAGGCTTAGTCTATCTGATTAATCTACTACAATGCCGAAATTAAAAGCTAATGTGCCAAATCCATGACTCATGCGCAGAGAATTATGGACTATAGTTACAAAGTGACAGTATGAGGAAACTAACAAACACCCAAAATAAACAAACACACATCCTCTTCAGCTCTCTGCCAACTTGATGCTGAGCCTGTGTGCAGCCACGGTGGGTGTGATGTCATATTACATGGCGGACAGGAAGTACAGAACAGCCTTTTTGGAGGCCCGTCAGTCACTAGGGGTCAAACTCACGCTGGAGGAGCAGAGCACTGAGCAGGTAACACACACATACACACATACACACATACACACAATCACAGGTATACTTTGCTTAATGAGATAATACCTTTCCTTATTTGGAGCAAATACACACATACACATAATACACAAACACACCTGTGAGGTAGAACATCCTGTGCTGCCTAATTACTGTGTGTTTTGCTCAGCTCGAGGATAATAGGTTGATTAGCGAGACTTGTTTTCACCTACGGAGCCACCATCAGGGACCTGACACAATACGGTCAGCTTGAGCTCTGTGACAACAGAACCTGTACTAAAAAGATGGGAAGATATGATTTGATATTTTTAAAGTATATTTATTGTATTTGATTATAGCTCTTAGTTTTCCTCCTCATTAATCTTCTTTAGTTTTGCTATTTCTATTTCTTTCCTTTTACAGCTACCTTTCTCAATATTGAAAATGCTGTTTATGTTAAATGTTTGTGTAGGTTAATTGTCTTAATTGACTAGTATGTAGGCTGTCATTTGTTTCTCTCAAATATTAGTGATGGAAGGTTTGGGCTCCAATGAAATATTGATTGAATTGAAATTTTGAATAAACTGACAAAGATACAGTGCTTCCTCACAGCCATTTTACGCTATTATGTATTTATTTTCATGCCACATGGGTGCCAGTATTTGACATTTTATGGTAATCCATAACTTTAACCGTCTCCACCCTTTATTTTTATTCATTTAGTTCTTTTATTGGAATTTCTCTCGCTTTCTTTTCATTCTTTCCATGATTTTGACAACTTGGGGAAAAGAGAGCAGACCTGTGTGAGTTGTTTATAGACGGGTGGAAAAGATGGTTAATAATGGTGGATATGTAGATGAGGATAGAGAGACAAAAGGAGAATCGGTATAATTCCCAAATTGCCTTTAAATTGGGGTGCTTGGTAGAAGACGTGAAGACCCAGCCAACCAGTTGACAGGATCTTTTGAGAATTAGTCTACCGCCTCAGTCTTGCTATGCACACACATAATACACATGGGACAAATGTATTCTTCTTTCAGCACTGAACATGACAAAGTCTCACCGTGCTCCAACTATGTCTCCATGTAGGAGGAACTTTTGCTGTCCATCCTGCCCAAACATATTGCTGATGAGATGCTGCAGGGCATGAAGACCCAGGCCGATCAGAATGAGGTCCAGCAGCAGCAGTTCAACACCATGTACATGTACCGCCATGAAAACGTCAGGTCGGGATCACAAAATCAGCGTTTCTTTTTTGGGGGGGGGCTTTCATGATTTCATTGTTGTTGGGAGGTTTTTACAGCTTGTTAAATGTAACATTGCAACCTCTTCACTTCTGTTTCAGTATCTTGTTTGCTGACATAGTGGGCTTCACCCAGTTGTCCTCATCCTGTAGCGCCCATGAGCTCGTAAAGCTGCTTAATGAGCTGTTCGCCCGCTTCGATAAACTGGCAGAAGTGAGTGACTGTTTTTCTGTGTCTCCGTTGTAGTTCACTGTATTCATTGTACTCTCGATGTCACTGGTGGACTCCGAGATAAATAGGACGCCCATATTGTTTATAAAACATGATGAAGTGCCCCTAAGGATGGCCTTCCAGTGGAGAAAATGGGATGAAGTTCCCTCTAGGCTGGTCCTCTAGTGGAGAAAACATTATGAAGTGTCCCTAAGGATGGCCTTCTAGTGGAGAAATTGGGATGAAGTTCCCTCTAGGCTGGCCCTCTAGTGGAGAAAACATTATGAAGTGTACTCTAGGATGCTCTTCTCGTGGAGAAATTGGGATGAAGTTCCCTATAGGGTGGCCCTCTAGTGGAGAAAATGTGAGGAAGTGCCCTCTAGGATGTTTTAGCAGTGGAAGAAATGGGATGAAGTGCCCTCTAGGATGCCCTTCCAGTGGATAAAACGGGATGGAGTGCCCTCTAGGATGCTCTTGCAGTGCAGAAAACAGGATGAATTGCCCTCTAGGATGCCCTTCCAGTGGAGAAAAGGGGATGAAGTTCCCTTTAGGAGGCTCTTCCAGTGGAAAAAACGGGATGAAGTGTACTCTAGGATGCCCTTCTAGTCGAGAAATTGGGATGAAGTTCCCTATAGGGTGGCCCTCTAGTGGAGAAAACATGAGGAAGCGCCCTCTAGGATGCTTTAGCAGTGGAAAAAATGGGATGAAGTGTACTCTAAGATGCCCTTCCAGTGGAGAAAACGGGATGAATTGCCCTCTAGGATTCTCTTGCATTGGAAAAAACGGGATGAAGTGCCCTCTAGGATGCCCTTCCAGTGGAGAAAAGGGGATGAAGTTCCCTTTAGGAGGCTCTTCCAGAGGAAAAAACAGGAGTAAATGTCCAGTCCTCTCAGACAGCCTAAATCCATCACTGCTCCATCTTCTTGTTTATTTTCCTTGATTTAATTTGAAGACAATATATTGTTCGGAATAGTGTTGGTAGGAGAACTGGTAATGTTTTATAGCTTTGATGTAGCTGATATATCATTTCCCATGGTTTTACATTTATAATTCTGTTTTTCTAGATATATGTTGAGACACTTAATTTGAATAGGCACAACTTCTCTCACTCTCTTGCAGGATCATCACCAACTGAGGATCAAGATCCTCGGAGACTGTTACTATTGTATCTGTGGTCTTCCTGACTTCAGGGATGACCACGCTGCCTGCTCCATAATGATGGGCCTAGCGATGGTAGACGCCATCTCGTGAGTAGGGATTTTGATTTCACAAAAAAATACAACATAAATATGATGAAAGACATTAAAACAAAGACATATGCAAAGGAGAAGGAAAGGGTTGGTGATGATGTAGAGGTGGTATCATGATCAGTTTATTTGTATTTATTGTGTATGAGACAACAGGGAATCACAAAAAAAGATTTACACAAGAAATAAGTATAAAGGAAAGCAAGAAGTGAAGAGTTAGGACAAAGGTGGGCCAACAATTCAAAGATAGGAGAGTAACAAAGACAAACTTGTATATTTGAATATGGATTAAGCCAAGGACACATTAACAAAAGATACAACAGAGATCCTCAGCTTTCCCTCTTGCTTCAGGTACGTGCGAGAGAAGACCAAAACTGAAGTGGACATGCGAGTGGGCGTTCACACGGGCACCGTGCTGGGAGGAGTGCTCGGGCAGAAGAGGTGGCAGTTTGACGTTTGGTCCACAGATGTCACTGTAGCCAATAAGATGGAATCCGGGGGGATTCCTGGGTGAGAACAACTTATTTCACTGTCAAAGTGAGCACCCAAATTCTGTCAGGCACTTTATTTCAAGAGGTTTCTTGTGCTACACAGGAGGGTGCATATCTCCCAGACCACCAAGGACAGTCTGCACGGGGAGTTTGAACTGGAGCCGGGGGAGGGAGGAGAGAGGTGCGAGTACCTGATGGAGAAAGGCATCGACACTTACTTAGTTCTAGTGTCTAAACCGGAGGAGAATGGGCTCAGTGGAGATGTGAGTTACTACTTGCTTTCATGGAAATTATGGTTTTATTTACCAAAAGCATTGTTTCTTTCAGATCATTCGTTTTTCAACTCACAAACATAAACTTTGCTTGAATCAATAGTACACAACACTACGTTAAATATAATGTATTTCCTGTTTTTATAGCTGAGTTTTTATTCCTCCGCGCCGCCAAAAGGCCTTGACTGGGGGGATTTATGTTTTGGGATTGTCAATTCTTGTGAACGCAAAATTTCAGGAACACTTTGAGGGAATTTCTTCAAATTTTATGTAAATTTAAGAATGAACTGATTTGATTTTGGTGGTCAAAGGTCAATATCACAGTGACTTCAAGTCAGTACCATTCTTGTGATATGTTAATGACGCATTGAGCAAATTTCTTCAAATTTGGAACAAACCTCCACCTTCACTCAATGATGAACTGATTAGAATTTGTCACTGTGACCGTTTTTTGGCCTTTACTCAATAATTCACATGGTAATTATGACAATTGTGATGGACAGACAAGGATGTAAACTGCAACCTGACTGGCTTGTGGAGGCATACAACTGCAAGGTGGTGATTCTTGTTATTTTAATTACATTAACAGATGTTTTCCCTGCTTCTTCGCCCTCAGAAACCAGGCACATTGTCCAACAGAAATTCAAACCAGTTAATCAACACTACAGTAACAAATGGGAACGGAGCCTTTTCCCAATCCACGCCCACTGAGTCTAAACAGGAGGTGAATTATAATAAATGTCTTTAATTAAATGTCAACTTTAAACGTATCAGTATATTAATATCATGAGTATATTGATACCCATACATAGAAACATGCACATATTTCTCAATTCCATTAAATGCACAGACATTAATTGAAAATTAGGAGCCTCGTTAATCCTACCAATCCAATCTCTCTTTTTATGTTGACAGCATAAGAATAAGGTGGTTGAGGAACAAGTGATCAACAGACGTTTGCAGCAGGAGCTGCTGGAAAGAGAAACTCAGCAAATGTAAGAAAATCAGACAAATAAAAAAAAAGATAACAAAATCAGAGAATGATGATTTCAAAGTTGGAGGGATAACTTCTCTCTATGTTCCTCACAGAATGAAGGATCACCAGATCCACCCTCTGTCGTTGCGTTTTGTGGACGGGAAGTTGGAGGAGCACTACTCCTCAGAGAAGGAGAAGCGAAGCGGAGCGGCCTTCTGCTGCTGCATCATAGTGCTCTTCTTCAATACAGCAATGGAGGTCTTAATAGACCCACTGTGAGTTCACATATATTACTTTGTCTTACAACCTCTCCTTATTAACATAAAAATGTACTTAGAAAATAACATATAATAATACACATACATTTAAATGCTCCTTGGACATCTGTGAATTAATATATGAACCAATAATTCCTTGCAAATGGCAAAGCTGGAAATTGACTGAAGTTGTGTGTTCTTGTTCCAGGTTGGCTGTGAACTATGTGACTCTCGCAATAGGAGAGGTGTTGTTGCTTATCCTCGCGGTGTGCTCCCTGGCTTCCATCTTTCCCAGGGTGAGGAAGGAGAAATAGTTTCCATGGTTATGTCGAAGGGAAACAGAATTTATATTACCTTATTTATTTATTCATTTCTATGTCTTTGATCAGTGCTCTCCCAACTTTTTGGGCTCAAGAACAACACTTTTAACCATTTCTGATGCAGATGTTTTTTTTTATTTTCAATGAGTCGAAATTCTCTGAAAAATTGGGCTAAAAGGCATAAACAAATTTGGAAAATTGTATTTGTGACATGATCCTGATGGAATCTTTTTAAAGTATAAATAGACTTTACATTAAGTAAAACATTTTTCCTTGTCATAGATGTTCTCTAAGAGGCTGGTGTCTTTCTCGGTGTGGATTGATCGCACACGGTGGGCCAGGAACACATGGGCCATGGCGGCCATATTTGTTCTTACCATGGCTGTGATCGCTGACATGGTACGACATGTTATAACTCTCCCACATTGTGAGCGTGTTTGTGTGTGTCTCTATATACACTGTATTGTAGTTTTATTACACAAAATCATCATATTAATGCAAAAAACTATATATATCGTATCACCCAACCCAAGCGTGTGTGCGTGTCTTCCCATTTGTGTGTTTCTACTTTGTCCTCATCAAACCATCATTGCCTTTTATGTGTCTGACTACATGTTCCCAGTGGGGTCCATTAGCTGTCTGTCTCGCTGCCTGCTGGCTTATTTGTCACAGGGCCCACAGGGAGCAGCCTGTTAAACACACCGCTGCTTTCCGAGGTCTGACAGGAATAGAGGACGCTAAAGTGAACATTCATTTTTTTCTGTCTTAGCTGGCATGTGGAGGAGACGGGCACAGTGGGACAAAAATGCTTGGAGAGAAAAAGTAGTCCTACTGTCCATATTGTTGCCATTGTAACAGCGTTATTGTGACTATATAGTTTATATAGTATATTTAATGTTAATAGGAAACAACAGTTCACACTAAATATGCCAGAATTAAACACATTTAAATTTGTTTCAACACGTCATGTCCTATCTATTAATACTGGGCTATATAAGAGATGTTAAGTGCAAATGATTCATGCCCTTCGTCTCTGATATCGCAGCTGAGCTGTGTTCCTCCGTCCTTTCGAGTCACCAACGGCACCTTTGGCCCCGTGTTGGAGTCACTCAGTGACCGAGGCTGTGCAGAGAGTCCAAAGCACTTCAGCTTCATGGCTGTGATGTCACTCATCGCCACCGCCATGTTGGTGCAGGTCAGCCACCTGATCAAACTGGGCCTCATGGTGCTGGTCGTCACAGCAACTGGGGCTGTCAATATCTACAGCTGGCGGGACTTATATGACCTGTACGACTACATACAGTTCTCCTCATACAGGTGAGAAAGGGGTAAAGCAGATCAATAAATGTTGTGTTTTTATTGAAAATACTTCAATAAGTAAGCATGTAAAGAACAATTATGCTATATTTAGTTGTTTTTTTGTTTTTAAAATAAATTTGTAAGTCCAGTATACATTATTCTGCCTCTAGAACATCCATAGTGCCGTCCAAGTACCTCATGACCGTGATGATCATTGTCATGATGATTGGCTTCTACCTCTTTGCCCGCCATGTGAGTCACTGTCTCCCATACTACCGCACTGTATCACACTTTAATGACCCACAACTTGTCTTCTACAGCCTTTAAAGTCAGAACCTACAGAGGAAAGCTTCCTGAAACAGGGCAAAGCAATCATCAAATTTCTATAATGGGTTTTCCTTTTTCTGCAAATAACTTCCTCACTTTATCTAAATATTGTATATTTCACTCCCTCGGGAATGTGTGTGTAGTTGGAGCGTCAGTCCAGGAAGCTGTTCCTGTGGAAGATGAGTGTGCATGACCAGAAGGAGAGGGTGTTTGAGATGAGACGGTGGAACGAAGCGCTGGTCACCAACATGCTGCCGGAGCACGTGGCCAAGCACTTCTTAGGCACTAAAAAGAGAGATGAGGTACATATGAGCGTGTGCCAAGTTACAGTGTGATGTAGGAATGTGGATGTCTGGGTGGCAGTGAGAAATGTGAGAGAGAGTGAGAAATGTCAGGAAGGAGGAGGAGAAAGGTCATGATCCTGTTTTAAAGCCTGTACCGCATCACAATACAATCCATTGCATACCAGTGCCATCTTGTGGTGTATTTTAAAATTACAAATCAAAGCTTTCCTCTGGTTGCTCTAATAATCAGCGTAAAAAACATGATTAGTAAATAATAAATATAGCAATATAAAATCAGAGCAAACTAACATGTCATTTGTCATTTGTAGGACCTGTACAGCCAGTCTTACAGTGAAACAGGTGTGATGTTTGCTTCCATCCCCAACTTTTCTGATTTCTACACTGAAGAGGGCATCAACAACGGAGGCCTCGAGTGTCTCAGGATTCTAAATGAAATCATCTCCGACTTTGACAGCGTGAGTCCCAGCGTCGTTTGTACAGCTTGTAGTCGACATATTGAGACACAGCTCCCAGGTATTAAATACCCAATTAACTAACTGATGCCCGCTTCGTCCAACAGTTACTAGACAGGGAGGAGTTCCGCTGCATCACTAAGATCAAGACAATAGGCAGCACCTACATGGCCGCATCAGGACTCAACCCAGAGAGCAACACAAACGTATACAGCAACGGCAAGGTGTGACACATTCAAACGGTTTAAATCTAATAAATATACCTCGTAATAACCTGTTGTACTATTGTATCTTTACTTGTGATGATGATAGTAACTGTGAAAGTTGTATCGTTGCTCCACAGCCAGAGGACCGGTCCGTGGTCGAGAGCTGGCAGCACCTCTCTGACCTGGCAGACTTCGCCTTGGCCATGAAAGTCACCCTCAACAACCTCAACAAACAGTCCTTCAACAACTTCATGCTCCGGATCGGTCAGTGTGTGTTTGTGTTGTTGTATGTGAGCACATTTAGCAAGCATGTGTGTGTGTGTGTGTGTGTGTGTGTCATGTTTCCATGTTGATCCCCTTCAGGTCTGAATAAAGGCGGAGTTTTGGCTGGAGTGATAGGAGCACGTAAACCTCACTATGATATCTGGGGCAACTCAGTCAATGTGGCCAGCAGAATGGAGTCCACCGGAGTGATGGGAAACATCCAGGTAGCACAGACACAAAAATGCACATACAACACTCTTAAATGTATCCTGTTTATTTATTTCATGCTCATTGTCAACTTCAAATTTCTGATTTAACCATCTTCTTTAAATGTTCTGTCCTGCTCTGCCCTCAGGTGGTAGAGGACTGCTACGACATCTTGAAGGAGTTTGGCTTCCGCTTCATCCGAAGAGGGCCCATATTTGTCAAAGGGAAAGGGGAGCTGCTTACCTTCTTCTTGAAAGGAAAAGACCAACCCAGTAGCAATGGTGGTCCAGTGACCACTGCTCTTCCACACCAAGTCACTGACCTTTGAATACTCACACCTGCAGAAAAGCCGTTAATGAAAAGATAAGCCTGGGCATAATGTCCACTCTGCATATTTTCTCTCATATTAAACAGGTTACTTAAATAGATCTTTTCGATAAGTTCTGTAGCGATGTAAAGCAAATGGAAGTAGACCAACACAATAAAATAATACTATTATAAGAATCACAACTGTGAAATACCATTTCATCCACAAAGCAGTTCAATAAGATAAACTAATTCTGTACAGTTGTACATAATTCACAAATACAGTTGACAATTTCACAGAGCTCCTGCAATGAGAATAACAAGCTTGGGACAGACATATAAAGTACTTTCCTTTTTTTATCAATTTTTTTTGCTTGTTTAAGCTCTGGTTTGTTTAATAATGTAGCTTCATCACACTGTATTTATTCTGTCTTAATAAAAAATGTTTGAATGTTTTTGAGATTACTTTTCAGATCTTGCAGTCTTGAGAATTATACTAATAAAGAGAAAAAATCTAAGTTATATCTTAAGTAATGATGTCACAGTCACTTATTATATGTCCAGTTGAATTTTGTTGTAAAAATAGGAATTAATCTTGTTAAATCTTGCTAACCAAATGTCACATGCTGACAGTTAGCATTGTTGGTATGCTAATGTTACTACTCTATTACCATGCTAAGGGTATGAACTGTTACAAGACAAAAGCAGGTCAACAGTGCTGGAACAGTGATCTAATCATAAATACAATGGAGGTCCCTGGCCAGTTGTTTTATTCTTGGAGATAATACCTTTTGGGCAACATGATTTATTGAATTATGAGCGGTTTAGTTAAAAATGTAAAAGTTGAAGAAATTCAATATTAAGTTAAGATGTTTTTTTTATTTTATTTAAAATTCCGGATATATTAAAGCCAAGTCTCTGGAGGCATTGAAATTAATTTAAATGTGATGTTACAGTACCAGTCAAAAGTCTGGACACACCTTCTCATTCAATGTTTTTTCTTTATTTATTTTTTTCTACATTGTAGATTAATATTGAAGACATCCAAACTATGAAGGAACACATATGGAATTATGTGGTAAACAAACAAATGCTCAACAAACCAGAATATGTTTTATATTTTAGATTCTTCAAAGTAGCTGAATGAGAAGGTGTGTCCACACTTTTGACTGGTACTGTATATAAAAAAAACTATACTTATTCTTGGAGATAATATAATAATAATATTGAATTATGAGCGGTTTAGTTAAAAATGTAAAAGTTGAAGTTTTTAAATTAAACCAGCTTTTAGCCAAATATATATATAAAAAAAACTATACTTATTCTTGGAGATAATATAATAATAATATTGAGTTAAAAATGTAAAAGTTGGTTTTTAGTTAAAAATATATTTAAAAAAAACTATACTTATTCTTTGGTAAAAATTGAAGTTTTTAAATTAAACCAGCTTTTAGCCAAATATATATATATAAAAAACTATACTTATTCTTGGAGATAATACATTTTGGGCAACATGATTTATTGAATTATGAGCGGTTTAGTTAAAAATGTAAAAGTTGAAGAAATTCAATATTAATATTAAGACGTTTTTTTTTTATTTAAAATTCCGGATATATTAAAGCCAAGTCTCTGACGGCATTGAAATGAATTTTAATGTGATGTTACAGTACCAGTCAAAAGCTTGGACACACCTTCTCATTCAATGGTTTTTCTTTATTTATTTTTTCTACATTGTAGATTAATATTGAAGACATCCAAACTATGAAGGAACACATATGTAATTATGTGGTAAACAAACAAATGCTCAACTAACCAGAATATGTTTTATATTTTAGATTCGTCAAAGTAGTTGAATGAGAAGGTCCAAACTTTTGACTGGTACTGTATATAAAAAAAACTATATTTATTCTTGGAGAAAATACATTTTGTGCAACATGATTTATTGAATTATGAGTGATTTAGTTAAAAATGTAAAAGTTGAAGTTTTTAAATTAAACCAGCTTTTAGCCAAATATATATTAAAAAAACTATACTTATTCTCGGAGATAATATCATAATAATATTGAATTAAGAGTGGTTTAGTTAAAAATGTAAAAGTTGAAGTTTTTAAATTAAGCCAACTTTTAGCCAAATATATAAAAAAAAACAAAAAAACTATACTTTTTCTTGGAGATAATATGATAAAAATAATATTGAATTAGATCTTTTAGACATATATATTTAACTCAAAAAAACCCTTATCTTGCGGTTTAGTTAAAAATGTAAAAGTTGAAGTTTTTAAATTAAGCCAACTTTTAATATATATTAAAAAAACTATACTTATTCTTGGAGATAATATAATAATAATATTGAATTACAATGAATTATAATGTAAAAATTGAAGAAATTCAACATCAAGTTAAGACGTTTTGTTTTTTGTTTTTTTTATTTAAAATTCCGTATATATTAAAGCCAAGTCTCTGACGGCATTGAAATTAATTTTAATGTGATGTTACAGTACCAGTCAAAAGTTTGGACACACCTTCTCATTCAATGGTTTTTCTTTATTTAAACACATATGTAATTATGTGGTAAACAAACAAATGCTCAACAAACCAGAATATGTTTTATATTTTAGATTCGTCAAAGTAGTTGAATGAAAAGGTGTGTCCAAACTTTTGACTGGTACTGTATATAAAAAAAACTATATTTATTCTTGGAGATAATACATTTTGGGCAACATGATTTATTGAATTATGAGCGGTTTAGTTAAAAATGTAAAAGTTGAAGTTTTTAAATTAAGCCAACTTTTAGCCAAATATATATTAAAAAAAAAACTATACTTATTCTTGGAGATAATATAATAATAATATTGAATTATGAGCGGTTTAGTTAAAAATGTAAAAGTTGAAGTTTTTAAATTAAACCAACTTTTAGCCAAATATATATATATATAAAAATATATACTTATTCTTGGAGATAATATAATAATAACATTGAATTATGAGCGGTTTAGTTATAAATGTAAAAGTTGAAGTTTTTAAATTAAGCCAACTTTTAGCCAAATATATAAAAAAAAAAAAAACTATACTTATTCTTGGAGATAACATAATAATAATATTGAGTTATGAGCAGTTTAGTTAAAAATGTAAAAGTTGAAGTTTTTAAATTAAGCCAACTTTTAGCCAAATATATATATAAAAACTATACCTATTCTTTGAGATAATATAATAATAATATTGAATTATGAGCGGTTTAGTTAAATATAAAAGTTGAAGTTTTTAAATTAGGCCAACTTTTAGCCAAATATATATATAAAAAAAAAACTATACCTATTCTTTGAGATAATATAAAAATAATATTGAATTATGAGTGATTTAGTTAAAAATGTAAAAGTTGAAGTTTTTAAATTAAGCCAACTTTTAGCCAAATATATATATAAAAAAAAAAAATTATACTTTTTCTTGGAGATAATATATTTTGGGCCAATAAATGTATTGAATTATGAGTGATTTAGTTAAAAATGTAAAAGTTGAAGTTTTTAAATTAAGCCAACTTTTAGCCAAATATATATATATAAAACTATATATATATCTTTATATATAATAAAAAAAACTATATTTATTCTTGGAGAAAATACATTTTGGGCCACATGATTTATTGAATTATGAGCGGTTTAGTTAAAAATGTAAAAGTTGAAGTTTTTAAATTAAGCCAACTTTTAGCCAAATATATATATATAAAATATATATATATATAAAAAAAACTATTCTTGGAGAAAATACATTTTGGGCCACATGATTTATTGAATTATGAGCGGTTTAGTTAAAAATGTAAAAGTTGAAGTTTTTAAATTAAGCCAACTTTTAGCCAAATATATATATATATAAAACTATACTTATTCTTGGAGATAATATAATAATAACATTGAATTATGAGTGATTTAGTTAAAAATGTAAAAGTTGAAGTTTTTAAATTAAACCAGCTTTTAGCCAAATATATATAAAAAAAAAAATTACACTTATTCTTGGAGATAATATCATAATAATATTGAATAAAGAGTGGTTTAGTTAAAAATGTAAAAGTTGAAGTTTTTAAATTAAGCCAACTTTTAACCATATATATATATATATAAAAATATAAAACTATACTTATTCTTGGAGATAATATAATAATAACATTGAATTATAATGAATTATAATGTTTGTAACGTTTTTTTTATTTGTTTTTTTTTTTTTTTTTAAAAATTCCGTATATATTACAGCCAAGTCTCTGACGTCACTGAAACGACTGTTTTAACACGTTACATTGTTATCAGTTAATTATCACGGTAACCAGGGTCTCACTCGCCACCCACGGATTAGCGTTCTACCCGGAAGCTTGGTAGTGTAGGAATTTCCGGTGACGTCAGAGCGTGAGGACTCCATTAGAGCTGCAGCTGTTTTGAGAGAAACAACAACAAAAAAAAAAAAAAAAATATCTGACAGCCGACTTCTCGTAGTGACAGTCCTTCTCCGCAGACACACGACGAGAGGCCCCTCAATCCTGGAAGCTTGACCCCCTCATTTCCCACCCGGAGCTCCGCCGGCTTCTAACCACGGCCGCTCTCGGTGAGGAAACTCTGGCCTCCGCTTCCTCCTCCTCCGACTCGGACACCGGCGGAGCGTCGCCGCCCCCGCGGAAGAAGCACCGAGCCTCGGCGGCGGAGGGAGCAGGAGAGCCCGAGGCTTCAGCGGCTATCACAGGCCTGTCCGGACTCGTCTCAGCACTCGCGTCTCACTCTTCTCACTCCCAAGCCACATCAACCATCCACTTTAACCGAAGTGTTAACAACAATCTCAGCAGCAGCATGCAGGCAAACGGGGCAGGACAGGGGCAAGAAACATCAGATAATTCCTGCTTAAATAACGCACAAAACGGGGAGTCATCCTCGGCCGGGGGAGCGCACTCCAACGGGCTTCTCCCCGGCACAGACACCACCAGTGTCGGCTCCAGCAACGGGGCTTCAACCGGGCCCGCGTCGGGGGCTTCTGGCTCGGAGCTCGGGTCTTTGAAGAAGAAAAAACGACTCTCACAAGCGGAGGAGGATGTCATACGATTAATAGGACAACACCTCCATGGACTGGGGCTGAAGTAAGTGTAATCAGAGTCAATGCACAAACACGCACTGTTAGTGTCAGACACAAGCATGGGGGGATGGGGGCATCGAGCCTGTGAGCCTGTGAGCTCGGCTCTGTGCAGAAAGAAGGGGTCCATCTTGCACAATAACATTTAGCTCCATGGCTAACAGCACGAGCCTGCTATCCCGACATTAAAAGACCCTTTATTATGTGTGTGTGTGCAGAAAACACAGTCAAACATTTGTCTCTTTATAACACATCCATCCTGCATTGAATAAAACACATTGCATCATCTTTTTTTTTTTTTTTAATGCTTTATAAATTAAATGTCATGCAAATGTATAAAAGGTGGTTTTGTGTCTTTTTTAGGGGGGAGCACACATGCAGGATTGTCGAGTTTGCACTGTTATGTTTTGCATTTTTTTTGCCTTTTTTTAATCCATGGGTAATGTCGATTTTGGGCCCCCATGTTTGGTGTTTTTTCACCATTTTCTTGCTGTATTTTTTTTGTGTGCATTAATAGATCTGCCACACTGTTTTCAACCAGCTGCAAGTTGTTTATTCATCCAATGCATCCTCGTTTTATACAGCTCTCCCATTCTTTTCTAGATTAATGTTTTGTTTTTTATATATATATATATATATATATTTGTGTGTCGCTGTCACTGTGTCAGAGCAATGTGTCAACACAGGCACACATGCATCGTGGCAGACTTTATTTAAACACAGCAATCGATCTCGTGCTTGACAGTGGATCCTGGATTTAAACAGAATATGTTGGGGTGTTTTTTTTATTTTTATGTCGCTTGAAAGAAATGCGCTTTCTAGCAGCTGTTTTCAGATGGACGCTCTTGTGTTTGAATCTAATTATAGCACGGAGGGGTTCTCGAGAAATGTATCTTAACGTTAACCCTCTTCTTCCTAGTGGCTGTGGTAGTCACTATTTAATAGCTAGACATCCGGTAAAGACACACGCCATCCCAGTGAGAAAGTCTAGCTGCCATTACAAGGTGTTATAAAAGACAGCTTAACATAGCTATGTTTATAAGGAGGGTGGTGGTGGTGGGGGGGGGATACATGACATTGCCTGTTATGAAACAGAGCCCCTACATTTCTGCTGGGGAAATGCAGGAGAAATCAGTGTTGCAGCCAGAAGGATAAGAGGCTCAACACAGCTGCTGCGCCACTCCATTCATATACCTGAGTATGATGTCATCATGCTGAAGGTGTTAGCTACCCCCCCATCCCCACGCCACTTTCATTATCTATCTTTCTCTCTCACACACACACATCTCAGCACACTTGTTTGTGGGGTTTTGGACAGATGGTTGTGGTGGTTCATGGTTTGACGGGCTGAGAGGATGATGTCAACTGCAGTGGAAGCTCGGCTCATGTTAATGGACACGCTACTGTCCACAAATAATGCTCTGGTAACACAACTGCTTCCTGCAGTAGTCGTCGGCCGTGGACTTGCCTTCATTCCATCGTCAGCAAATTACGTTATTATTGTCCCCGGTGCTAAAATGATTGTTGCATAACTCCCACTCACCTCTTTGCTATCCTTGTAAACTTGGCACAAAGTCACAGTGGAGAAGTGACATGGGTAATGAGATAATCAAGAAAAGTTGAATAATCTGCATAGAAGCACCACTTGATATGATCATGATGAGCTAACGTTTCGACATCATACTAATGAGCTCACATTTTCTTAGCGCCACTTAGCTCTGGAATATTGGCTTTGCACTTCATTCTTAAGTTAAATATGATTCTTTTTAATACAGTTTAAAGCTATTATCTTCTTTCTTTTATTCCACTTGTCTTGTGTCTATGTTACAGCCTAACTTTCTCCCCCCCCCCCCCTTTCTCTGTGTCCCTGCAGTCAGACAGTGGACCTGCTGATGCAGGAGTCAGGCTGCAGACTGGAACACTCCTCAGCTACCAGGTTCCGCAACCATGTCATGGAGGGAGAGTGGGACAAGGTTGGTCTTTTGGTTACCATGGCTACATAATAGCACATACCTTGATAGACAGCGAATTGGTGACCGAGAGCGTCCTTATTCTACTGTAATATGCAGAGCTTGTTTGCTTGGTCCAAAAACCAGCAGAGAAATATATTTGCAGATGTCTCATATGTGTTATTGTCAAAAGCAAATATTATTCCTGTTACAAAGTGTTGAAGGAAGCCTAGGAATCTTCTAGTGTTCTGCATTAGGCCACACTCGCACAAGCTCATAGTATTATTTGTTATATGTTGTACACATTTTATACACATTTCTGATGAACACCAGTGAAACAGTTTTCTTGACTAACGGATGTTATTGTTTAAATGCTATTTGACTTTGGAACTGGCAATTACAGAGCACATATCATTGTTGAAGCTCTTTAACCCTAAAGAAAAATAATTAATGTATTTCATGTCATGGATTGTTGATAGAACACAAAATCTGCTTCTAAATATTAATATTAACATTGTTCTGTAATTTATTATAGCAAAATAACAAGGCACGTGCCCCATTACGTGCCCTTCATCATATTAAAACATCCAAATACACCTAAACACCTGAAGCATAGCAGCACGCTACTTCAGGATGTTGTGAGGCCTCCATTAGGCCCATAATGTGTACCATCAATAATGTGTCAAACGTTATTGATAGTACATATGGTATATTAGCATATTTTAAGACATGTTCATGTAATTGGCTTTTAAATCAACACTCTCAGCTGTATTACCCTGTTCTGCAGCAGAGAGAAAACTCTCATTGCAACATTTAAGAGCAGAGGCTTATAAAAGCACATATCCAATAACACAGTGGCAGAGTAGATCTTCTGGAATAATGACCTTATGTCAGAACTGCAGGGTGGAATATTCACACAAGCACTAATCCAAATGGATGCACATTTTTAGATGTAGCAGGTAGGGTTGTCCTCTCCACAAACCAGTCGTACACCAGCCGCTGTTTTGATTCCCAAAGTCTAGTTCTACTGGCAAAATGGTACAAGTGGCCAGTATTTTTTGATAAACAAAGATGTTTTACTGTCTTCTATAATTCTAATCAAAGCACATGGACATCAGACTCATTGTTATGCCCTCGGTTTACTCATCTTAAACAATAAAGAAGAAGGTGACCATAAGATCTGTATTACTGCTTGTGTGATTCGTTTTTGGGTTTTTTTCTCCTGTGCATGCATGAAAACTGCTGAACTGACCATTTCTCTTTCTCTGTCTCTCCCGTCCATCACCCTCCCTTTGTTTTGATCCAGGCTGAGAATGATCTCAATGAGCTGAGAGCACTGATGCATTCTCCCAATGCCATTGTGGTAAGCTCCCCTTGAACCAAACTGAATGACAGCCGGTCAGTTAGAAGGCACAACTGGAGGTTCTAGAATGTTACAGTTATAATGGAGGGCTGCAGGTTCTTGTTGTGGGACACGTAACGCTAAATATATTGTTCTGGACGACAGAGCGGGATGGGAACAACATTAGATTCATGGAATGAATGTGTAATTCTGTTGTTTTTAAGCAAAATTTAGTTAGATTCCTTTAGTTTGTTTTTAGACTCAAAATCAAAATAGTCCTGTTTTCTTTAACAAGGTGTCCATTATATAAATTGTTCACTAGAGATTACTGAGATTTCTACATTTTAAGATATGATTCTTAAGTACATTATATATAATTTTCTCAATGAATCTTAATAAAACTAATTTAAAGGAATACTTGAAAATGTTAATTTATGTTACTTGTTTTTGAGAAACAAACACTATCAGACTGGACTTTTAAAAAGTTTAATGTCAGCTTTACAAGTTGTATTAATTTAGATGTTATTACATGAGTGAAACCATAGCTGTGTCCCAGTTCCTCACTACATATTCATTCTAACTGTATGAACTGAACTTAAAAGTGCTTAAATTAAGTGTAATCAATTCTCAGAGAATTTAGTATGCATGCTTAATTTGCTTGATTTGGAGTGTTCCGTTGATCTATAAACTATTGTCCCACAATGCATTGCACATTGGAAATCAGGAGTTACTCACGGTGGCAAAAATTCAAACTAATAGTGGATGTTTGAAAGATGCCGTCAGGAAATCTTTTTTAAAAAAGCCACTCTTTGCACATTCTAAAATGTCAGTTTGATTGCCATCTGTAAGTCTTCTTGTATTATTTTTTTAAAACAACATTTTAAAGGAAAATGTATTGTATACTAACTGCCAAAATGGTATACTGTGAAGATTTGTACGATAGTACACGTACTGTACAATATTGAAAATGGGGCTAATTAGCCCCAGCTAGCATGCTAATTAGCAGACAAGATGAGCTTCAAAAATGATCCCATATGTCTCAGAGCCTGCTGCTCTGTCAGAAGTCTGTCTAACTGCCATCACCAGTTGGGTAAATGAGAGAATGGCTGCAGCTGTTGATTTTCAGCTGTAAGTGCAAAGTGGGAAGCCATTTTAGGTCTTGGGTTGTAGCAGGTTAGTGTTGATAGTGTCAACATGACTTTCCCTGCAGTTCACTTCTATCACAGGCCTAGTTGGAGAGTTAGGAGATGTCTGTGTGCTCTTGTAATCTTTATTTGCAGACCTTTGTGGGTGGATGTTTTCATATATATTTATGTGTAGTACATTTAACTGTTCTTCCACCCTGTTGTCAGGGCTACAGCTCCCTCTGTATACCTGAGATAAGACAGCAGCTCTTGATACCACAAGCCTTAACGCTTACCAGCAGTGACTGGTAAACACATGCCAGTGGTCTTCAGTATGAAGGGAGTAGGCTATTGGCAGTGTAAATATGGTCTGGTAAAAACCACGATGGCATTTATAATAGAAATGAATGCATTTCATATGTGGTATTTTCTTTATTTTTAAATGATTGGAGATGTTTTTTGAAATGCACAGCTGACACCCTCCAAACATGAAGCTTTTTATGTCCTTCTCTAGTCATGCAGACCAGCTGTTGTTGGACCAGTGGTTTAAATGGCTTCTTATCAATAGCAAAGGGAAACTTGACGCAGGAGTGTAACTTGTTTGTCATTCTTTTTTTCCCTTTGTTTATAAAATCTCTTATTTGTACCTTTTTGTCCCCACTTCTGCTTAGCGTATGAAGTTCCTGTTGCTGCAGCAGAAGTACCTAGAATATCTGGAGGATGGCAAAGTCCTGGAGGCTCTACAGGTGCTCCGGGGAGAGCTGACGCCACTCAAGTACAACACAGATCGCATCCACGTACTTAGCGGGTAAGGTTACAAGTTTGATACTGCATCCGTCTCATTGCATCCACCAGTCCACTCTGTCTAAACAAATACACAAATACGAACTTAGATAGCTTTGTAATCACTAATTATACAGCTACCACCTCTGAGCCAAATATAGAGCCAGGCATTTTAATGAAGGCTGGAACATCTCTTAAGTAACAGCAATGTTTGTAACCAGATAGCTCGATGGATAAATATTCCTTTATTGATCCCCATGGGGGAAATTCAGGTGTTGCAGCAGCTCAAGTACAGAGTAGACAGATTAAGATAATAAATAAATTTAAAAAACCGTCAAATCCACTGTGAAAATGATGAGCTAAATACATATTTTCAGTGTCCAATGTTGTCACACAGTTACTGTTTTTACTGTTTATCAATATACAAAATGATTTGTATCTTTTATGGTCAGGGCAAGTGTGACTATTGACAATAATCATGTGGCCTTTAAAAAATAGTTTCTCACACTGCACTAATTTAGATTGCTTTCACGGCATGTTCAATTCAATGGCTTGGATCAATATTCCTCCATGATCTCTAGTTTGTTATATTTGTGTTGTCCAATATTAATGTCATACTATGAATTGTTCCACAGGCATACAGTATACGGTTGTCAGTAGCTACAGGATCCTATAATCCATGATCTGATCAATGCAGAGTTCCCCATGCCCTAAGCAAACACACTCCTATGATCCGTCATCTACACTGCCAACAACCTGTTTGTCTTAAATGACTGTCAATCAATTGGCAGAATAATCAATTGATCTGTCGCTTGTTTTAGGTAAATCAGTCGTCTTCACCCCAATGTGTCCTTGGGTCTGTCGTTGCATTTCTGTCAGCTCGTTCCTCAAAAAAATATCTACATTCACTGTACTGTTTCCTCATTCAGGCAGCATTATTCCTACCACACTAACCACTATGTTGTCAATATTGTGTGCTCCTGCTCTTGCTGGCGACTTGTTGTTTCTTTGTTGTTATTTCTTTCTGTATATGTCGTTATGTTTCTGAGCTGTGTGCTTGTGTCTTCCTTCAGGTACCTTATGTGCAGCCATGCTGAGGACCTGAAGGCCAAGGCAGAGTGGGAGGGCAAGGGCACCGCGTCACGCTGCAGACTGCTGGACAAATTACAGAGTGAGGAAACATGTCTATACACTAACATATATATATATATATATAGCACGTCTACAACACTACTATTCCCCTACATAAATAACCCACATGTCTGCTTCTTTCTTAGCATACCTACCACCTTCTGTGATGCTGCCCCCTCGGCGGATGCAGACCCTCCTGCGGCAAGCAGTGGAGCTGCAGAGGGACCGCTGCCTCTATCACAACACCAAGCTGGACAGTAGTCTGGACTCGGTCTCTCTCCTCCTCGATCATGTCTGCAGCAGGTTGGTACCGCACAGCTAGCATGCTACACAAAGCCTCTCGAGGCCTCAATTTTGGATTATCAAAGTGCAGCATCTATTCACGTGTTGAGGAACTGAAAGCCTCGCTTTGTGTGCCTCTTCTGTGTCAGAACTAATTTCCCCTCTCTTTTATGTATTTCATTTTTTTTTAATCTTTATTTTGTTAGGCAGTCTCATTGAGATTAAAATGTCCCTAGCATCTTACTTCTTCAATATGCCACTACTCTTGTTGTTTTATAAGTTTGATCCTAGCAACATGTTGAGATATAGACAATATGAGCTAAGGAGACCTGCTTAGGTCCCTGACTTGCACAATAAACATCTTAACCATTTAAATTTTTCTGTGTCACAGGAAGCAGTTCCCCTGTTACACTCAACAGATTCTGACAGAGCACTGCAACGAGGTGTGGTTCTGCAAATTCTCAAATGACGGCACCAAACTAGCCACCGGCTCCAAAGACACTACAGTCATAGTTTGGCAAGTGGACCCGGTGAGTGTTAAACTCTTTTTTATGATTTAGCCCACAGCTAAAATTCCTCTGCTGGTATGTTGTGATCAGGGCTTTTACATTGACAGGCAGGTTTTTCTTTTATAAAATATGTATCTTACAGAAATGTACTTTCTTTGAATTTTCCATGGTTACCCTCGTGTGAATATTTTATGCATATCAACACGTGTAATCTGGAGCACTTTAATTTACACTCTTAGATTATGAGACATTATTTTGAGAAATACATAACTTTCCTTTGGTGAAGTCTGTCATTGTATCATCACTGATAATAAATATGGTACTCTTCATTGCATCCTTAACATATACATTTGGTTGGTTAAGGAACACTGGTGTCTTTTTTTTATATATAAAATTGGACGTCTGTTTACCTCTTTCTCTATAAAATAAGAATCCTGCGCCAAATGACGTCGCATCCATTCACACAAGTAGTTGTCCTTCAGGTTCTTTTATGTTGACTAAGACTTCAGAAAGTCTTTTTTGTAACGACTCTTTTGTATTTAGTGCACCTTTGGCTTGGAATGAGGACAAATCATTTGTGATGTTGACTAGACTCGTGAAACTTCAACGTGCACTTTGACTTTGGTTTGAAAACGTGTAACCATAGCGCTACTGGAAACGAAGGCCCGACCCTAAATCTGTGGGAATTAATTTCTTCATAATCCTCTTCATCCTGTCTTCGTGTAGGAGAGCCACCAGTTGAAGCTGCTGCGAACCCTTGAGGGTCATGCATACGGTGTCTCCTATTTAGCCTGGAGTCCCGACGACACCTACCTGATCGCCTGTGGACCCGACGACTGCTCTGAGCTGTGGCTCTGGAATGTTCAGGTAACATTCATACGTGTACATTTTAAACAACTGTGTTTTCCATGTGCCAGCCCCGTTTTTTTGTTTCATGTGCACAACAGAGTTAAAATTTTCACAGAAGCATTGATCCGTGTTGTGAAAGACTTGAGCTGTCCAATTCAGTCAAAAAGCAGAACAGAAAAACATGCCTTAAGCTCCCCATAGATACTCTGTAGGCTGTGTGTACCCAATGACCTCTCCTCCGAACCCCTCCCCCTCCCCTTTCCTTTCATTTTATCCACCCCTCCCCCACTCTTACTTAATGTTTCTTCTCGCTGTCTCCCTCCCCTCCTATTTTTCTCTGCCCGTGTTTTTCAACTGTCTCTGCCTATCCCCTTGATGAGCAGACGGGGAGCTGCGGACCAAAATGTCCCAGTCCCATGAAGACAGTCTGACCAGTGTGGCATGGAACCCCGATGGCAAACGCTTTGTGACCGGAGGACAGAGGGGGCAGTTCTATCAGTGTGTAAGTGGATGGGTGGTTTGCCCCAAAGAGAATTGTTATGATGGGATGTGTTGAACCGGTTAATACCTCTGATATATATGTCATCCATTTCCCTCTCAAGAATTATGGATCACCTTTTTATTCAATTGATTGTGTGTGTGTGTGTGTGTGTGTGTGTGTGTGTGTGTGTGTGTGTGTGTGTGTGTGTGTGTGTGTGTGTGTGTGTGTGTGTGTGTGTGTGTGTGTGTGTGTGTGTGTGTGTGTGTGTGTGTGTGTGTGTGTGTGTGTGTATAATGTGATATTTTATATATATATATATATTACACATCGACTGCTAAAGGTCATCACTTGTGTAACAATTGATGACCTTAGGCAGGTTGCGTCAAGATGATTGGATCTTTCTGTGTATTGATTTTTTTTTTTTTTTTTTTTTTTTTTTTGCACATTTCTTTTGGGAATATGGTTAATACGTTTATCTAGGCGTAAAGGGCATGACTCTGTATAATTGATGATGTGTGTATGCTAGAAATGAACACTTGAACTAATTTCACACACATTTTCAAAAGCTGCAGAAAAGGCTTAGAAATAACTACAGTAGAAATGTACGGCTGTTTCATTGGAGTTGCGTTGACAAACCTGTGACATGTTGAGAGGAAGGAAAGCAGTTTGATCTTACGTGTTCCTCAAACTTTACTTTGTTAAATGGTCGGATTGTTGCGTTGCGTTGGCATCTGAACGGTCCTCTTGTTAAATACGGTCACCATACGATGTCCATGTTTTCATTCCCCTGTCAAGAATAAGATATGAGTGATCTGCTGTCTGTGTTGTCAGGACCTGGACGGTAACTTGTTGGACTCCTGGGAGGGCGTGCGAGTGCAGTGCCTGTGGTGCCTGGGTGATGGCAGAGCAGTGCTGGCTTCAGACACCCACCAACGTATCCGGGGGTACAACTTCGAGGACCTTACGGACAGAAACATGTATGTGCCAGCTGTAATAATCCCAGTAATGTCTTATAAATAGATTACGGTTGAATTACTAGCTGAAAATACCACACATTTTGCTTATAAACGCTAGCAAAAGGAGTTTGATTTTTAAAGCCCATACCCAGTCACTGTCATGTGTTTTTTATGTTTGCATTAGTCAATACAGTGCCTGACTGTCTGTGTCTTGTTTACATGTCCTTTTACAGAGTTCAAGAGGACCACCCCATTATGTCTTTTACTGTTTCAAAGAATGGAAGATTAGCTTTGTTAAATGTAGCAACTCAGGTAAGCCTTTTTTCCCCCCACTGTCATCAATTTTATTTGCTTCTAAAGAACACTTTGTTTTTAAAAAACACTATGCCGGATGTTACAGCAGTTAAAGGATATATATCTCTCTACTACCTTTTTTGTAGGGAGTGCACCTGTGGGACCTTCAGGACCGGGTGCTGGTGAGGAAATACCAAGGTGTGACCCAGGGCTTCTACACCATCCACTCCTGCTTTGGAGGACACAACGAAGACTTTATTGCCAGTGGCAGCGAAGGTACAGTCGGAGAACACTGCAGAGCAAAATACTGAAAGGCAGTATGGCTCTTTGTAATAAACTGAAGTACTTAGACTGTCCCTGCTGACTGTTTTTAATCTGGTACTGTGGACATTGGGAGTCAAGGATCTTGCTTTGTTTGTTGTGTTTGGTTTGCGTTCAGTTAAAAAGCATAGAGCGTTACAAGTCTTTGCTTATTGTTGCACAGGATCACTGCTGAAGTATTGACTCATATAAACAGACTTCACATACGTTTTTCCTCGGCAGTGATTGGAAGTTATTTTACTTTTTCATATTTTGTCTCCAATCTGTAATTATCCATGTCTTCTCATATTTCCTCCCGTTGTACTAAATATGTGTACTTCCCCCCCTGCTTTGATGCCTTTGTCATCCCTTCTCCACAGACCACAAAGTGTACATCTGGCACAGGCGTGGCGAACTTCCCATTGCTGAGCTAACAGGCCACACACGCACCGTTAACTGTGTGAGCTGGAACCCGGCCATCCCAGGACTCATGGCTTCCGCCTCAGATGACGGCACAGTGCGTGTCTGGGGTCCTGCCCCCTTTCTCGACTCTCAAGAGGCGGACGGACTCAACGGTAAATGCAAAATCTATTTTTTCCCATCAAAATTCTCAGTAATTTTAACCACGAAAAACAGAGTTACAGGAGAGCTTTTACAGGAAAACGCCACCAACTTTGTTGAATGTTCCTGAATTACAAGGTGTCTCTATATTTACCTGATCTCCTTTATCTTTTTCTCCTCAGAAAACTGCAGTAACATGGACAGTTGATGGTCACTTAAGGAGCAGATGACATCTCTCTTTAACAACAATCCAAGAATCCCAGAATAAAAAACAAAACGGGCAAATACAAATCCAACGCCAACCTAAAGCAAGACAAGATTGACATACGAAAAAAGCCACCAAGACAACAAAAGAGAAAACAAAAGTGAGAAAAATTTGTCTCCTGACTGGCCTGGAGATAATGAGTGGAGGTGATGGGGGTCACTGAAAATTCAGGTCCTCAACCAAAACCTGATCCTGACCAAGATGTAAACCAGTCCATGCCCAGCGGGATCCAACCGCCATCCAACGGTGAGCTGGAACGGCTGTTCTCCTTCTCCAACTGACCCTTCTTCCCCCATCTCGCTGCATGGTCACCAACCATGCCAGGTCCTCGCAGAGTTTCCAGGGAAACCCACCTCCACCTCGAGCTTGGAGCACATGAAGTCCCAGTGATGCCTCCGGACAGACACCGCAGACCAGCCGTCTATCCTTGGACTACATCTGTCTGCCTGTTTGTCTCTCACATCACCTGTATAATGTCTCCATGGACATGGGTGGGGTGTTGTTGGGGGAGGATGGTGCATAGGGGGATATAGCAACTCTTCTGTATGTGTGTTCTCCTCTTCCCCAATCTCTTGCTATATTCTTCGCGTTCGATCCGTTGGACAAAGGCCGAAAAAAAAAAAAAAAAAAAAAATCCACCATGAAAACACTGACCGACCAGCTGACAAAGAACACATAAAAAAAGGCTATGCTAAATGTTGGAATTTTTTTATGATAGTCATAGCGTAATTCTCATTTAAGAGGTGAATCTTAGCTCAAGTAGTGCCCGTGGAAAGCTTTAGCGTGAAGATTCCACTTTGTGTTTCTCGACATTAGGAAAAACAAACTTTTTATTCCTTAATTTAACTTCTAACAAGGACAGTCGCTGTAATGTCTCCAGCTGACAGCTCCCCCCCAACCCCCCCATCCCCTCTGTCGAGCTAGCTACCGCACAACTCCATTACATCTGCCTAAGAGGAGATGGACAGAGGGATTCACAGTTCACATATCAACGGTGAGAGACGTTGGTGGTGAGGTGGGGTTTCCACTGTCAGGACACATACTCTGACCTTACTCAAAAGACACGCTTTTTGGATGTGAAAGAGTTCAAGTGCAACTTGGATTGCGCACATGGTGACTGCTGTCCCTCCTCTGTGTATGTGTGTGTGTGTGTGTGTGTGTGTGTGCGTGAAAGAGTGTGTGAGTGTGTGTGTGTGTGTGCGTGAGTGAGTGTGGCAATTATGCATGCACACATTAGTGTGAGAGTTGACATTTCTGGGTGCAGGTTTAATTGGCGCGTGTTTTTTTGTATGTGTGTTCAATTCACACCAGCAGAAGGTTCACACCCCCACCCACTCCTCCCCCGTGCTCCTTATCCCATAGTACAATTGTAAAGAGGATTTTAACCCAATTCTAAGTTATCCAAAGCCCCACCGGGACCTCTATCTGTGGAACAAAGAATACTTGAGAGCCATTTTGTAAAAGAAAAATCTTTTCTTTAATCTGGGGCTTTAATTTTAACATATTTTCTCTTTTTTTTTTTTTTTTTTTTTTTTTTCACCTTACCACGGGGCGTTCGAACGGCACTGAGTTATTGGCAACGAATCGCCTCTGTGGGTAAAAAGAAAAGGACATTTAAAAAAAATAGAAAAAAAAAAAAAAAGAGCAGTTTGAGTGAGGCATGTTTCAAAAAAAAAAAAAAAAAGCTGTAAAACTGTTGTGTTATTAGCAAAGGGTCATTTCATATATGAAGTTAATGATTGTAATTACTGAACGAGAAGTTAGCACGGCCCTAGAGAGAAGAGGCACCGATAACCAGAACCACTCTCTGACCCCACAACGTCGGGGAGTGTTGTTGTAATCCTAAAACACACACACACACACACACACACACACACACACACACACACACACACACACACACACACACACACACACACAAATACAAACAAATATACAAACTGCCTTCCTGTTCATACAGTTGCACACAAACCTTCAGTATGTATGACACCCCCCACTGCACTTTGAGTGTTTTTTTTGCTCACTCTCACCTACTGCAATGGCATAAATCCATGAGCTTCTCTCAGTCTTATGGTCGCCTCAATAGACGTTGGCTTAAAAAGGTTGCATTGGCAGAGACTCAAAACCTTAACAGGAGATTGCTAAAGGATTTGAACCCTCACGATGCGTCCTATGCACCCAACAGCAGTGACTGATCATCTTGTAGACATTTATAGAACTGAACCTCGGCCATAAAAGGCATAGCAGCCTGATCTCGAGGGTACAACTCTTGGAGCTTAAAGAGAATTCAGCATTAACACACACCTCCCCCCCCCCGCCCTTGCTCTCCAGCCAAGTTATTCAGTGGTCAGTGCGCCATTCAAAGCTTTCTTCCTCCCTTTTTCAGGGTATGTAATGACTATTTGCTACAGACTGATATACAGTAAAACATGTTTAAAATCAGTGCTTTTCTGTCTGTTTTTATTGAACTTTTTTGTTACTTCAATTTTTTCGTTTTGTTCACATTATATCATTTTTTGGTTGACCTCTATCCCTGTATGATCATATTAAAATATAACCAGACATTTGGAGTCCTCATTTCTTTTGTAGTCTTTATAACCCCCTGTTATCATTATTTTATATATATATATATATTATTTTGTTTGTTTCTTTGTATTCAGTTGCATTTTATCGACTACTACTATTACAAATTAATATGCACAGTAACGCCCATGCCAATGGGAGTGGGAAGCGTTTCTAGGAGGTGTGTTACCTACAATCAAATCAGGTCTGAACTTATCCACCTCTCGCCTTTAAAGAGTTTCCTTCATGTGAAAATCTACTTCATCGCATGTCTGTGTAATTGACCGAAATCTATCTCTTGGTGTGCCATTGTTGATTGATCTGACCCTTATCAAAGCCAATTTATTTGAGGCACGCTAGTGTTTTTTTGTGTCATGGTCTGATATTCACACTTTGGAAACCTGTATCTCAACTCCTGGACTGCAGAATGGACTCTCCTTCCACACCCGACATTATTTCAGAAGACTTGAGGCAAAATCACACACATTAAACCCTAACATGAGTTTCAGTAAAGCCCATAATTCACCCGCGGGTGACAAATGCTATGTCTGTATGCAACCTTGTGTTTGCTCTTCTTTTGTCTTGAGTTTACCAAGGGAGTTGTTTCTGATTCATGTCTTTATTTCTCTCTCGGAGGTGGTGGTGGGGGGGGGTTGCTGGGTGGGGAATGATAAGGGCTTACTGTAGCATCTCTAAGTTCCTTGGGATTTGGCGGGAAGGGGGGTGACGTGTGGCTTTGCGTTCAATGTGTTATTTACAAAAGTGATTGTACTGTTTTGTATTGTTGTGTAGGAAAAGTGTCATGTATGCATATTTTCAATAAAGCATTCAGGGTTTTGAAAAAAAAAAAGGCAGATGGGAGTTTGATGGGACGAGAAGTTGCAAAGGCCCCGAGAACAAAGTTTCAGAAACCCAGAAGACCCAGGTCGGCCCTGCATCACTGCTTTGGGCAAAGCATGTGGCAAAGGGTCTCTAGTGGAGAACACTGGGTTAGATATCTGTCAGAATTCTACCTTGTATTCAGTTGTTTTTATTTCTAAATGTCTTTAATGCAATTTCAGGAGCCAGACCAGCTGTTAAGAGGCTATCTTCGATGCCATTAGGAATAATGAGAAAATGGCGTTATTTTGAGTAAGTCATGTTGTTGGCCATACATTTCAATACAAAACGAGCCATTTACTTTAGGAAGCCGGTGTCCGAGGCATGGGTGCCAACAAAATGTGAAAATATCGTTGGGGACCCAAAGTATTCAATATTGAAAATGAGGAAGTAAATAATCCTGTGAAGTGATACAGACCAAATATATAATAAAATCATGGAATTGTGAAATAATCCAATATATTATTTAACATTGGTTTGCAGACAGCACAGATGGCTCTGCCCTTTTTGTCTTGACTGATATTGGCTTTGTGATGGAAAGTGGTTTGAAATGAAACAGGGTCATTGGGGAAAACATTGTTATGAAATTTTAAAAGAACTTGAAAACTTTTGAAATATAAATGACCTGCAGTAAGCTCTGTGATTGTAATAAAAGACATAATGAAATAATATTTCATATTAATGAGATTTTTTTAATGTACAGGATTATTTCAATATATACTGGTTATATTAAACCTTTAGTATGTATATGTATTTCATGTAGCATTAATTCAATGAAGACCACTGCGCTTCTGCAGATTTATTGTGCCACCTGGTGGTCAATTGATATATATCAGTAAAACAACAACAACAAAAATATTAAGACAAATATTAACCCTACATCAAGTAAAATATAAGAATTAAATAGTGAAAGGATGAAAAGGGGCATCGATAAAAACACACCAGCAATAAATAAAACTTGAAAAAAAGGGAGAAAGACCTAGTCAGCCTTAAAGATCTACGCCTCATTCAGATCTAATTGTTTAAGCTATGGGTAGGCTTTAAACTCGGCTGTCATACTCATATCTGTTTCTTAAATAAAAGTAGCTATATAACACTAAATAAATGCTCAGTTAGAAATAAAAGTCCTGCATTTGAAATTACCATTTAGTACTCATGCAGAATGGATATGTATATTATACATAATGCATGTATCACGTTAATGATGCAGCTGGTAAAGCTAGGGCTAACTGTCATCACTTTGCTGTTATATCTCATTTGTTGATAATGTTTTGTTTTAATAATCTAAATCTGCAACTCTATCATATAAATGCAGTTGAGTAAAATATCAATATTTGCCCCTTAAATATAGTAGAGTAGAGGCATAAAGTGACATCAAAAGGAAATGCTGAAGTAAAGTACAAGTATCTCAAATTTTAAAAAAAAAAAATTGTATTATTTTTTTTTTATTTTGAAGGTGCAGTACTTGAGTAAATGTATTTGAGACACTCGAAAGCATTGAGTTTTATTTTACTGCAGAAGAAAATGCAATATGTATGGGCTGTTTTCTTAAAATGTATATACAGCACCAGTCAAAAGTTTGGACACACTTTCTCATTCAATGGTTCTTCTTTATTTTTTTTTTTATTTTTTTCTACATAGTAGATTTATATTGAAGACATCCAAACTATGAAGGAACACATCCTTCCTTCCTGTTGCTGTCAGGTTGCACAACCAGCTCTGCTCCCAGTAGACCACATGACACTAATACACTGTGTAATACAATAGTTATAATACTTTCTGTCTGTATATATAATATTTCAGTTACTGTGGATTCTTTACTGTTTTTTATTGCTCATTTGCTTATTTATAATACTTATTTTTAATCTTGTTTTTTTGG